>NC_138185.1:163971336-164571336 GCF_964194105.1 Spermophilus citellus
ATGGTGGAAGAAGCCAAGCGCGGTGGGGCACATGTCTGTAATCCCAGCGGCTCAGGAGGCTGAGGCAGGAGGATTGAAAGTTCAAAGCTAGCCTCAGCAAAAGCCAGGCACTAAGCAACTCAGTGAGACCCTGTCTCTAAATAAAATACAAACTAGGACTGGGGATGTGGCTCTGTGGTTGAGTGCCCCTGAATTCAATCACTGGTCACCCCTCTCAAAAAAAAAAAAAAAAAAAAAAAAAGAATGGTAGAAGAATTCTTAAACATCTATTCTAACTTCTGTCTGACATATGGAAGTGTTCTGCCTCTGGCCTCCATTTGGACACCTTCAGGCACAGGGACCCAATGAGGAGCACTCATTCCATTCCCCAAGGCTAAGCACATTGTCCAGAGTCTACCTGTCCATAGGGTCTCCCTTCAGGGCCTGGTTCTGCCCTGTAGAGTGGACCAGAGAGTCTAGCTCTTACACCAAATGACTGGGCCTGCTCCTAGCTCCGGATGCTCCTCCATTAGGAGGAGTGACAGCATCTCCCGCGCTAGCCCCAGGAGAGCTCATTCCCGGTCATCCCATCCACTGCCTTTCACTTCATACTCTACAGCAGCAAACCTCATTTCATTAAAAAACAAACCCACTGGGCGGCTAAGCTAGCTTCCTGCCTTGGCAGAGCAGCCCTTCCCACAGGGTCCTCGGGCTCAGCTTGAAATGAGGAGATGATTCAAACCAGGAAGCCTCAGCTGGACACACTGGCTCCCGAGGGCAGTGAGGAGATAAAGAGCATCTCACGTTAGGCCTGTGTCAAGGGAATTGGAACACCAGGGCCGGCCAGGGGAGGGACTTTACAGGACAGGTGGCGAGATCAGAGTCCACACCAGGGCACATCTCAGCTCCTGGTCACTCTGCTGGGACCTGACCTGCCCCTTCATTACTGAGGTAGACCAGAAGTTCAGGTTGGGTCCTGGAGCCCACCCACCTGGTTGAGCACTTTGGGTCTGAGCCTGGGCCCCGTTGACTATACTCTTCCTCTCTGGCAATTTTTCTGAGCCTCAGTTTCCTCAACTGTAAAATGTGGCTGGTCCTTCCCATCCTACAAACTGGCATGATGGGAGAAGGAGATGGCCCATGGAAGGTGTCTGCCCAGCCAGGGGTATTAGAAAGTACGCATCTCTTCCACTGCCCCCTTCCGTCCTCTCCTCTCGGAGTCTTTTATTTTTAAAAAAAAGAAGAAAAAATATTTTTTCTTATTCTAGTGGATTGCCAATTTTTCCTCTCTAAAAATCAGTATTTCTGGCTTCTTTTGAAAAGCTAGAGGAGCCTGCCTCACTAGACCTGGATTCCCAACCCCTCGATGACTGGTTAGATCTATGTGGCGTCTGCCCTGCTCTCTCAAGTTCACCACAGTCCCCCGCCTCCCTTCTTTGGGGGGCAGCACTGGCACCAGGCCACCGAGTGCGGCTGCATGGCTTTCTGTGCACAGTTAGCTAAACCAGTTTCTGCCAAGTTTTTTATTCCCCAACAAATTCCTTCGTTCTTATTAAATGGCCAAGAATATTTTCCCGATCACAAAAGAGAGCACTCGGCTATGTGCAGGTGCTTTGAATATTTCCTGAGCCCTCCACCACCATCTGAGGGGATGCTCAGGGTCCACTAGACATGGCCCTAGCCGAGTTCTGACTAGGGCAGAGGTTGGCAAACATTTTCTGCAAAGAGCTTGATAGGAAATAGTTTTGCTTTGCTGGCCATATGGTCTTGGTAGCAAACTACCCATTGTGGCCTGAGAGCAGCCACAGATGACACGCATACAGTGGGTGTGGCTCTGTCCCAATATTTACAAAAACCCGTGTCAGCCAGACTCAGCCCCATGCACTAGAGTTTGCTGATCCATCTTGAAGTTTCTCAATTTGGGATTTCAGCATAAAAGCCCTCATTCCAAAAGAAAGGGGACTCTGAGCATCATCCAGAAGAGATCTCCTCCTGTGGGCTTACCAGGAGCAAGACCCCCACTCTGTCCAAGGACTGGTCCCTCTGGGGCCCTTCTCTGGTGTCAGGCAGACCTGGATTTGCACTCTGGCTTGGCAACCTACATAATGCAATGTAACCTCTGCGTGCACACTTTCTCACTGTAAAAAGAGAATAATAACTACAGCTACCTCAGAGGGTCACCGTGAGGACTAAGTGGGATCGCTGGTTAAAGACCTCAGCCCAGCACTTTCCATCCCGTGAATGCTTGATTCTCAGCTACAGCTGTATCATGAATGGATGAATGAATGAGGCGGTGCTGTATGCATCTTTAGATCTCTGCCTCACACAGCAAGCACCCAATAAATACTTGCTGAGTCCAAGGGGTACATTAATGAAGGGCCCTGGTTAGCATATTCTAACTGCCTCAACCTACCCCAATCCTGCAGAGCCACTGCAAGGCACCCCAGGACTCATGCGACCTCCTTTTAATTGTTAATAACATGCTCAGAGTCGTTTAAAAAGCTTGGGGGGATTCAGATTTTTTAAAGTGATGGCAAAAGAGCCAAGAAGCTACACTGCAAGAAAATGCTATTAAAAATGTGTTTTCGGGGGGCTGAGGCTGTAGCTCAGTGGTTAAAGTGCTTGCCTCATATGTGTGAGGCACTAGGTTCAATCTCAGCACCACATAAAAATAAATAAAAATACTGTGTGTTCATCTACAACTAAATAAACATTTTTTAAAAATGTGTTTTGGGGGATCAGGCCATCTCCCCAAGGGCTATGGAGCCTCGTGGCTCCCACCAGCCACATATAGCAGGCAGCAAAGTGTGGTGAGGCCAAAGTATAGGGAGGCAGCTTTCCACCTTGCCAGACTCCACAGTGCAAGGACTTGGCAGAGGGGCTGCAGGAACAGTTGCAAAGAAAAGGGGGTGTGAATCCTTGGTGTGGGGCGGGGCTGAGCCTGAAAGAAAAGTGCTGCCCTTATATGAAGAATTCCAGGCTGGCCAGATGGAGGTGCTAGAGGACCTGCTTCCAAAGGCCAAGTGATACTTGGGAGTCAGGGCGGAAAACACCAATGAAACTGGGGTGCACAGGACATCAGGCTCCCCCAAAGAGCTGACGGCAGGCCTTACTCACCCTCGGCACCAATGGACACCAGTTTGACCCCTTTGCTTGCTATGAAATCGAGGGCCTTGTTGACATTGGAGATCTTGTGGACTCGCATCTTGCCTCTCTCCGGCTTGGCCAAGCGTTCGCCTGATTGAATCAAGAGGAAAGAAAAGGGAGGTGAGATGAAATTATCCAGGACCCGGGGCTACCCTCGTAACCCCTCACCTGAGGTGCGTGTGTTTGAGGTGGCGTCCCTGTGCAGGCATGCCTCTGAGCAGCTGGGGAATGCCACCTGGCAGGCGGGGAGATGGAGAGGCCACCTGCCTCTGCTCTCCTCCGCTACTCAGATGGAAACCACTTGCATTCACTCAACATCTATTTATTAAGCCTCCAATATAATCAAGCAGCTGGATGCAGTGCTGGGGGTATGGGGGAGGGGGCAAGCCAAACAGTTTCTGGCCTTTATAAAATTATAGTCCAGAAGGACTCTCAGGCCTTAAAGAAAGAGACACACAGAGACACACTATGGACAAATACCAAAAAGAATCGGTGCTCTTCCCAAGAGGAGGAATTGAGGAATGGTCAGGGGAGGCCGAAGTCTCTATGGCCAGGCCACCACTGCAGGGAATGGTGATAAAGAGAGAAGGAACAGCATGAGCAGAGGCCCTGAACTCTGAGGCTATGGCCAGGTCACTCTAGAGCATTTAGAAGAAGTCCCTGGTGGCGAAATGGAGTTATCTACAGCATAGCATCCCCTCCCCATTTGAGAACACTGCTTCCCTGTGAGCACCCAGGGCTCAGCTGCCAATCAAACTTCCACCCTACTTCCCCTCCTCTGCCCCAGCTTCCTCCAGCCTCCACTCAGAGGAGTTTCTTCCGCTCAGGCTTCCAGGTCAAAGGGTGCAGCAGAGTGAGCAGAAAACCCATTCTGCAGATATCCCGTTAAGAACACTTCAATCCCAGGACAGACAGCAACCAGGAACCTCCTGAAAGAATCTGGAAAATGTGTAAGCACATGGCCATACCTAGGGAAAGGGGACACGGCTTTCAGAATCCCTGAGGGGCCAAAGACCTCAAGGGGCTTAGATCACTATCCTAGAGCCTGGCCCCCAGCGCAGCATGGCAGCCCTGGCTGAGGGCACAGGGACTACAGCTGGGACGCTGGGCCAGGCCCACCCTGTCAGTGGTCACCTGCCAGCTTCTAGAAGAGACAGACTTCCTGCTGAGATGTGACTGGGCTGTCCGCTCCTAGGAAAGCACAGCTGTGGACCTCTCACTTGGGACCCTCCTGAGGCCCTGGCCACTGCCCAGCAGGGTGTCTTGCCACTGCCTGCCCTCGGGAGGCTCCCTCCCTGGACGGCTGCTCCTGCTAATGCCCAGCCCTGGGGTCCTGCCATGCCTGAGCTCCCGGCCACTCCCCAGCTGTGCACAATCGCTGCACCCAGACCTCCACGAGGACAGAGGACGAGGCCAGGGTTAAACACTGGAGGGTGGGAAGAGCTTCCTGGGCTCACATCAGCAGTTCTCAAACTTCAGTCAGCACAAAATCCCCCAGAGAAGTTGCTATGTAGATCTCCAGTCCCCCCAACCCCACTACCTCCAAGTGGCTGGTTTAGGAGGCCTGGGTTGGGATCTGGGCATGTGGATTTTAACAAGCAGCCCTGATGACTCTGGCATGCACAGTCCAGGGACCGCACCTTGAGAGGCTCTGTAGGCAGACCCCCCGGCCTTCTCCTCATCCCGGCAGTCAGCCCACCTCCAAAGACACAGGAGGAGAGCACCATGTCACTGGTCAGGCCTCCCCCAGCCCTAAGAGACAGGTCCACAAGCTTTGCAGAAGGGCCTGGCTCCCTGTGGGCACAGCCTGACCTGTTTGGTAGGACAATCGAGGTCATGCACACAAGCCCGTCTCTGGGCATCCATCCAGTCAACCTAATATTTCCAGATGTCACCTGCCTGCCACAGTTCTAAGCACCTGGGACACAGAAATGAAATAGTGCTTACCCCCAAGGAGACAGCGTGGAATGGGAAAGAAAACAAGTGAGCCCCAACAGAGGAAATGGTGGGATGTTACTGGCACTGGACAGGGGTGGGGGAGTCTGCCTCTGTGGGTAGCATGTCTGGGAAGCCCCCCTGGTGGACATCCCCAAGCCAAGCCAAGCGGTGAGGAATGAAGATGAGTAATGGCTGGTTGACTAGTTGGTTTTCAGCTGGGGAATGTTGGAGAGATAGGAAAGGACATTCTAAAAAGCAGAACAAAAAGGTATAGTGTTTCCTTAAAAATTAAACAGAATCACCACATGATCCAGCCATTCGACTTCTCGGTGTACAACCAAGAGTTAAATGTAGGGGCTTGGAAAAAAAATGTATTTGCGTACTCATGTTCACAGCAGCATTATTCACAACAGCCAGAAGGTGGAAACGACCCAGGGATCTATGGGCAGATGGCTGGATAAGCAAAATGCACTAATATACCCAATGGAATATTATTCAGACGTCAACAGGACAGGAATTCTGATTCGTCCTACATGAATAAACCTTAAAGATATTATGCTCAGTGAAACAAGCCAGTCACAAAAGGACAAATACTGTGTGATTCCACTTGTACAAGATACCTAGAGTAGTGAAGTTCATAGGGACAGAGAGTAGAAAGGCATTGCCACAGGCTAGGGGAGGGGGGCTTGGGGAGCTTGGGGACAGAGTTTCAGTTCAGATAATGAAAAGGCTGGAGATGGACAGTGGTGCCATGCCGGGCAGTGTGAGTACACGTCAGGTCACCAAACAGTACACTTAAAAATAGCGAAGTAGATGCCGGGCTCAGTGGTGCACCCCTGTAATCCCAGCGGCTCGGGAGGCTGAGACAGGAGGATCGTAAGATCAAAGCCAGCCCCAGCAACAGCGAGACGCTAAGCAACTCCGTGAGACCCTGTTTCTAAAATACAAAATAAGGCTGGGGATGTGGCTCAGTGGCCAAGTGCCCCTGGGTTGAATCCTGGGTACCCCAAAAAACAAATCGGCCAAATGGTGAATCTTATGTATAATTTAACACATACACGCAAAACCAAAAGCACTACATTAAGGTTTTTACCTAAAAAGAAAGTATACAAAAGAACTTAAAATAAAGGAAGAAAGAAAGAAAGGGTCATCAGAGCCTGTGCAAAGGCTCAGCAGCAGGGGGTGCATGTGTCTGGGAGACAGTCGTCTCCCATTGCAGCAGCGGCCTGAGGCCTGCTACCTTTTTGGGAATGGTTGGTTGAAAAGAAAATAGGTGCCAGCTCACCAGGAGCCCTGTGAGCTGCCCCAAGGAATGTGGACTTGGGCTCAAAGCTCTGGGGAGGCACCAGGGCTTTGAACAGGGAACAGCATGACCGTATTTGGCCTGTCAGAGGATCCCTGAGCAGTGGCTGCGGCTTAAGGGATGGAGAGTGGGGAGGTGGGCAGGGTCTGAGCCCGTCAGTGACCATCTGGGTGGGAGCGGAGACGGGCCCCACGGACAGAGTCAAGTTAAAAGTAGAATTCTGAAGAAGGAAACAGATGACCAGAACGTGAATGTAAGTTGGAAGGAAAAGCAGAGCAGAGCTGTCTATGATTCCCAGATCAGGCTAAGGAGGACAAGATGGAGACCACAGGAGGGAAGGAGGTTTGCTAGCACCAAGAGTATTCAGGACAGTTTGGGCATGCCAAGGACACTATAATTTGGATACGTTTTGTCCCCCAAGGGCTCAATTGTTGGGTGCTTGGTCCCCAGCGTGGTCACATTAAGAAGTGGTGAGACCAGCCGGGTGCAGTGATGCCCGCCGGTAATCCCAGCAGGTCAGGAGGCTGAGGCAGGAGGATCATGAGTTCAAAGCCAGCCTCGGCAACACAGAGGCACTAAGCAACTCAGTGAGACCTGTCTCCAAATAAAATTCAAGATAGGGCTGGGGAGGTGGCTCAGTGGTCGAGTGCCCAAGTTCAATCCGCGGTACCCTCTCACCACCACACACACACTCACACAAAAAGAACTTTCAGAGGTGGGTTCTAGTGGGAGATCATTGGGATTGTGCCTTCTGGAGGAATTAGGGTAGTTCTTGTGGGGCTCTAATTAGTTTTCACAAGAAAGTGGTTAGAAAATAGAAGCTTAGTCCCACCACACTTTCTGGTATCTGTCTTGCCAAGTGATTTCTCCCTCCATGATGCTGTCTCCCATGATGGGATGTAGCCACAGAAGCCCTCACCAGAGGCTGAATTGATGAGGTCACCTGACCTTGGATTTTCAGCCTTCAAAACTATGGGCTAAACAAATATCTTTTCTTTATAAAGTACCCCGGCTCAGGTATTTTGTTATAGCAATGGAAAATGAACCAATATACTCAAATAGGTTGAATATTTAAGACAGGGCTCAAAGAGAAAGGAGAATTCGTGGGTAAGACTAGATCTAGGACTCATTAGCATGAAGGACGGGATGGCTGAAGAAAGCAGTTAAGATTGCTCAGTGTATAAACCAAGGCCAGATGCTCAGGGACCACTGACTTCAAAGATGGTGGAGGATAAGCATTTGCAGAAAAGCTCAGATATACCCTCAAGTGGAGCAGCGCTTTCAGACGTCTGGACAATGTGGGAATTGCATAATCGCCTGTGTTATCTGGGGTAGTTAGGTAGTACAGGAGCCAAGGTTTGGGAATGATCTCTGATGGTTATATTCTTAGCCATTGAATTCTGGCAATTTGGGGAAGGAATCTCAGAGACCAGCCTTCAAAACGCTTACTTTTAAAGCACGCCCAGGTTCAGAGCCCTGCCTCAAAAAACAAACAAAAACCTACTTTTGTAATTGAGGATACTGAAACAGACTGGGTGTTCAAGATACCCAGATGGTCAGCAGCAAAACCCAAACAAGACCTAGTTTCCTCATCGGATTTCATACACTCATCCCCATCGTGGTTCAAGAGACCTGAAGCCTGCTGTGGCCATGGACAGAGCAGAAGCAGGGGACAGGACAGAACCCAGGTGATGCCCCTCATCCTGGGCTGGGGCCACTTCACCTGAGATAACCTCTAGCAGCAGCATGAGCTTCAGGCCGTCTCGGAAGTCCTCCTCGATGTTCTCGATCTGCGTGCCCGCCTTCCGCAGGTGGGAGTTGCACCATGCTGTGAATGTCTGGGCAAGAGAGAAAGAGCAAGTGGTCAGCCTCCTCCACAAGCCGCATGGTCCCTGAGGTGGCTCTGGGCAGGGCTTTGACAGCTCCCCAGGACCAGCTGCCTCGGGCTCTCCCTCCAGCTGTTCTGTGTAAGAGGAGGCTGGTGTGGCCGCCCTCAGTGGACAAGCCACCTAACAGGGTCAGGAGGGTGGACGGCTGACAGGAGAGGCCACAGAGCCTCTCAGCATGGTTGTCTCAGACAGGTCTCCCTTCAGCCAAGGAATGAGCTCCTCAAGGACAGCAGCTGGGGTGCCCTCCTTGGAGCCCAGCGCCCTGTGGGGCACCCGTGGGGCAGATACAGCGGCATCCTCCTACAATGCTCGGTCACCCACCTCTCTTCCAGACCCACTGTCCCCACCCACACTGAGAAGCACCACAGTTCCATTATCTGCAATTTCCCTCTTGGGTAAATTAGTTTCAATCTTCACATTTTGAAGGCAGAGTAACTCAGAGGTCAGACCACACCCCGTTGCCGCCTTCCATCAATGGGGTTATTAAGTCCTTTCCCACTGGGGAGCGAAGGGCAAGGATTCCTACGTTTTGCTGGGAACAGAGCTCAGCAGCATGGTGTCAGAGTTTGGGTGGAGTTACCTTGAGCTACAAAAGTGCAAAGGATTCCAGAAATGGAAACTAAGGAGGTCAAGTACAAAACCCATCACTTTGTAGCTACTTCTCTATCGAGCAGATCACAGAGAGGACGCCCACCAAGCTGTCCTGGGCTGACAGCACCCCTCGGTGGCTCGCACAAGGAGCAGGGTGACTCAAAAAGGAGCAACAAATATGTGCACTTGATGTCACACGTCCATATAAAACCTGGGCCAGTCTCTCTCTGCAGCTGGCACCTTCTGTGGAAAACAGAGAAGAGCTCCCGTGCTCTTTTTGTTTTTTCAACGTTAGAAGTCCCCTGCACCCAACATCATGGTCTCAAGAGCTGATGTCCGCTCATCCCCTGGCAGCTCTCAGCCCACCTGGCCTGCAGCATCCTAAGGGCGAGCAGTATATTATTTATTGTAAAAGTATCAGCCATGCTAGAACCACCCCTGCTCTAGGGAAGGTCATCAGACATATGTCCTTCCCAGATGTCCTTCTGCCCTGAGAAACTACAAAGTGAAATGGCAGCAGGCGGAGCACCAGGTGCAGCAGCACACCATTACTTAGAGGGGAAAGAACGGGCTGCCTAGCTTTACCAGCAGAGCCTCGGTGCAGGGAGGGGAAGGACAGAGACAGGAGAGGTGGGGAGGGACTACATTATGACGTCACCCAGCTCTGGGTCTCATTTTTAAATCCTGTCTCATTAGCAACTTACCGAAACGGTATACCTTCCTCTCCCTACAAACACCTGCACTCGTAGACCCCAACACTCCCATGACAGAACGGGGCACATATACCCCCAAACTTTGGTTAGACTGGCAGTGATGGGGAGGGAGGCAAGGCACAGAGTGACTCCTCGGTGTGGAATGTCCTCTGTGTCTTGCTTGGCTAACTCACATTCATCTTTCCAAAACAGGGTGAAGACATCACTTTCTCCAGGAGGCCACCTAGATTGGGGGCAGAGCTGGCAGCACCAAGCACTGCCAGATGGGGTCAGCCCCATGCCCCAGACTGGAAACTCCTGCGAGCCAGGACTCAATGTTCACCTCCATAGCGGGGAGTCCCCGGGTGCAGAGTCAGGGTTAGAGCAGTGAACGGCACAGCAAAAGCCCCCTCTCTCGTGCAATGGGTTAGCCTGGACATGGAGGACAGCTCAGAGGACAGGGGCTGCCTCAGGGTAGCAAGGACAGGGTACCCTTCCTCTAGTTTGGGCTTGACAAATTGGCAAGGCCTTAGCTTTTTTTTTTTTAATTGGGAATTGAACTCAGGGGCACTCAATCACTGAGCCACCTCCCCAGCCCTTTTTGTATTTTATTTAGAAACAGGGTCTCCCTGAGTTACTGAGGCTGGCTTTGAACTCTCAATCCTCCTGTCTCAGCCTCCTGAGCTGCTAGGATTACAGGTGTGAGCCACCGCGCCTGGCAGACCTTTTTTGATGATATAAAACAGGAAAGATGGGGCTGAGGTTATGGCTTAGTGGTAAAGTGCTCGCCTAGCATGGGCGTGGCCCTGGGTTCAATCCTTAGCACCACATAAAAATTAATTAATTAATTAAAGATATTGAATCCAACTACAGCTAAAAAAAAATTTCAAAAAAAAAAAAACAGGAAAGAATTTTTTACATCTTTAGAATAAATATGATTTATTTTGGTTTTGCCAATCTTCTCCCTGCCATCATCTGTCATATGTCACTGTTTCACAGGACTGTCACCTTATAGGATCACATTAGGTGGGATCTTATGGGGGGACTCTTTTCACTGGTCTTGTATTTCCCAGCACCTTGCTTTCATCAGCCTCAGCTAAAGGCCAGCTGCCACCTTGAAGGAGACTGTCATCCCCAGCAGCTTTGTTGAAGGGAAGGGCTGGTTTGAGGTCCAGGGCAACTGGCTGGGGTCCTGGTGGGAGCTGCCCGGTGCGCCCAGCTGGGGGCTGTGTTTTCTAACAGGTCTTGAGGAGGCTGATGGGGGGCCGGGAGGGAGGGGGAGGCTCTGCTGTCTTTTGTAAGAAGTCACGGCTGGTGAAAGAGGAAAAGTCCTGTTGAAAGCTGGGGCTCCATTTCCTGGGGAGGCGGAAGCTGCAGGAGACCACACCTGTGTTTGTTCTGGTCTCTGGAGAAAGTCCTGGTGCTGAGACTCAGGAACTAAGCTTCATTAAAACCCCCAGGTGGTGCCCTAAGCCCCTGGCCCCACAGCTCACAGCCTGGAAACACCCTCCTCAGTCCCCTCCCAAAATTTAAAGTGCCCCACAAGCAGCACATCACCAAGTTCTGGAGCAGGGAGGAAACGGGGCAGTAATTCTGTAGTTAAGAGCATGCGCTTTGGGCGGTACCAAAAGGTTCAAGTCTCAGGGCCACTACTTACTAGTTGGGACCTTCAGATTAACCTCCCTAAAAACCAGCTCCCCCAGCAGTAAAATGGAGATAGTCACAGCACTTCATAAAAATCAAGAGGTTTAACTAAAAACTAATTACTAAGTACCTGCCACTTAGTAAGTGCTCAATAAACAGTAAGAAAGGAAAGACAAGCTCCCCAAAAACACGCCTGTGGCTGGGCTGAGGAGCGCTCCCTCTAAACTGCCTGCTGGGCATAGTGGCTTGCCCGTGGCCCATGCCTGTCATCCCAGCAACTTGGGAGACTCAAGTTGGATCAAGACTCAAGGAGGACCACCCAAAACACTAACACCATGCCTCTGTACTCTGTCACCCTTAACTACCTGGTGGGAAAGGATTTAATAAAGATGTCAATGAGTTTAATGCTACCTCTGAGTTACTCTGCCTCAAACCAATGAGGATCACAACTTCAGGGCCAGTGTCAGCGATTTAGCAAGACCCTGTCTCAAAATAAAAAACAAAAAGGGCTGGGGATGTAGCTCAGTGGTAGAGCACCCCTGGGTTCAATCCCCAGTACCAAACAAAATGAAAAATAAAAATAAAACAAACTCCCTCTCCACGGCCCCCTCTTTCCAAGATGGCAACTTGTGGGCCTGAGGACGCTTTTTTTTTGGAACTGGTGCTAAGTGAGAATGAGAGAGAACTAAAACGTGGTGTGGGAGCAGAAAAGAGGTGGTTTTCACAGCAGTTCAACACCCCAGCTCGCCACATGACCACAGGCCCCACTCTCTCCTCTGGTCTCTAGGTCCCAGCTCCAGTACTTCCAGAGCATGACAGAGAGGACACCTACCCCTTAGCAGTGTCCCAGGGGTCCAGCAAGGAGGAAAAGCCAACAGCCACAAGCAACACCCAGGGCTGCACAGTCTCCCGCCTAGATGCCCAGAACGGTGGGCAGCGCTTCCCCACCAGGACAGTCCAGCCTTCCTCAAAGGAAGGGTGGAGGGCTGCTTGACTGCCTTGGCCCTGCTCAGGCCCTGCTCTCTCTGATCCCTCCTTGCCCCAAGAGTCTTTTCAGTCACCTCCCCAGGCCATGCTCAGGCTCACAGTCTAAGGAGACCATACTGGACCCCCTGTGCTCTGAGTTCCCAGATGCCCTGAGATCTCAGGAAAAGTGCTTGGAGCCCAGGACCAGGCTGGGACATGCTCACAGAGCCACAGCAAGGACTAGCTCCCTTCTGGGCAGCCCCCCCTCTGCACTCAGCCCCGCATCTCCCCATTTCTGCTCAGCCTCTGAGGCCCAGCAGAGGGCTGGTGGGGCAGAACCAGGCCCTGCTCCACCTCTCACTGACTGGAAGCACCCACCTGTGCCTAATGACACAAAGGTGGCTTGAGGAAGGGGTAAGTACACTTGTCCAGCACTGCAGTTCAAGGCTCCAGCCCAGGCCCCGGTCAGCCATGGGCAGAGGAAGCACCTTTGTTTACCTTCTCCACAGGCCTCAGTCCTGCTTTTATAGACCCCCACATCTTTCCAACTACCATGTCAACGTATTATTAATACACCCGCTCCACCTCCGGCCTATGAGCACCAGGATGTGCCACTGTTAGCCACACAGGCCTCTGAGAGCCTCTGTCCTCATATCTGTAAAATGGGAAAACAAGAACAGGTGTGCAGCATGTTACCTGTCACTACCAAGAGGGCTTGGGGACAGTGCTGGGGAAGGACTCAAGTAGCCCCAGGGGCTGAGCTGAGGAAGGTCCCTTATAATTGTGATCTGACAGGAGCCCAGGCAGCCCTTGAAAATGTCATTTGGAGATTTACCTGAAGAGTTCACTCAGAAACTTCTGCATCTAAACCTGGTGCTTTTGGAATCTGGGGTCAGAAAATTCCTTGTTGTGGAGAAGGGCTGTCTTCTGCATCACAGGAATCCTGGCAATGTCCCTGCACCCCACTTACTAGACGCCAGTAACACCCCATCCAAAACTATGATATCCCAAAATCACACACACACCCGTTGACTACCTGGTCTAGGGCCATGGATCATCGTAATTAAAACAGCAGCTGTGGGGACTGGGGACTTTCTGTGGTCCAGGGCCTCTGTACTTTACCCCCTTTAATTCATTGAATCTTCACTTATACACAATGAGGCAATAATTCCTGTTCTCCCCATTGTACAGATGAGGAAAATAAGGAACAAAGGGATATCGTAAATGAGCAAAAGAAGCCACGTGGAAGAACAGTAGAATGAGTGAGTCCTCGCCTCCATGTACTCTCAGGCATTTTCTTAAAACTCTGGTGCTCTCCGGCTGTCCTTCAGGATGTTGTTTGTTTGTTTTGTTTTGTTTTACCCACAGGACAACATGGCTGCGGAGGAGTACTTGCAAATGTACAAGAGTGTGTTTGAGCTGCTAAACAGCAAATGGAACAAAGCCTCAGTGCCAGAGCAGGAGGTAGCAGGGATCGGGAATAGCCCCTCCTTGCCGCCCCATGTGGACGCCTCCAGGGAAGAGGAGCTAGGTATCAGGACTTTTAGAAAAATTTGTCCCTGCTGCTAAAATTTGAAAGATTAAACATTCCACAGACCACCACCCCAAATAAAAATAAATAATTCAGAATTAGCCTGCTGCCATAAGACTCATTGGACCACTTGGTAGCGCATGCCTGTAATCCCATGACTCAGGAGGCTGAAGCAGGAGGACAAGTTCAAGGCCAGTCTCAGCAACTTAGCCAGGCCCTAAGCAACTTAGCCAGACCCTGTCTCAAAAAATAAAAAGGGCTGAGTATGTGGCTCAGTGGTTAAGCACCTCTGGATTCAATCCCTGATACCAAAAACAAAAAGTTGGATTGGATCTCTGGTTCCACTGTGGGAAAACATGGAGTCTTTCTTAGTTTCCTAACAAGTAAATTACACACACAATAACACATGGTGTGCTAAAACAACACCTAGTGGACACATCTGTGCCTACCACAGATGACTCTCCTAAAAGACCACTGGCAACATTAGCCATCCGGGAACATGCTAGCTACAGCTGAGGGACTTCCTGTGAGGAGTAGAGAGCACTCCTTTCACTTGGTTTTGACCAACAACCAATCACTTTCACAATCAGATGTGTCACACGCATACCACCATGCCTCGTGCACCGAAACAAGAGTATATGTCATCTATTATTTTTGCAAACTAAGTTTCTGCTAATACCCATTGTTAAGATGGGTATGACGGCAATGTCCAAAATAAGTCACTGTGAGCAGTCTGATTTGGTGCAATCCAGAAGAAAGCCATTTGCCAAAGCAAACTAAAATGGTATAAGCCTTGACCCACATTCTGGGACTCCATCCTGGGTAAATAATGCTAAATAAAGAAAAGGTTATAAGGGCTGGGGATGTGGCTCAAGTGGTAGCGCGCTCGCCTGGCATGCGTGCGGCCCGGGTTCGATCCTCAGCACCACATACCAACAAAGATGTTGTGTCCGCCGAGAACTAAAAAATAAATATTAAAAATTAAAAAAAAAAAAAGAAAAGGTTATAAGCATGCAAACATTTTTGTTGGGCTTATTTGAGAGGGGAAAAAAATAGAAATAGCTCCAAATGATATTAAGGTATTAGTTAAGTAAATTATGGTTTGTTCACTTGATGGAACAGACATGGCCAAATGATGGGTCTGAAGCTCCATCATCAAGGGGAAGGATTGCTTATATATAATTAGCGAAATAAACCGGGATACCAAGGGGCACATGCTGCAGGTTTAAAACTCTGAGCGATCTCACAAACATAACAAAAATGACTAAAAACCAAACGCATCCAAACACAAACAGCGCTGTGCTCCAGTCCCTGAACTGGCCAGGATCCTTCGCCTCTTTCCTTGCCTGGTCGCCTGCAAATGCGCCTGGTCTGCCTGGCCTTTGTCCCTGGCTTCTTGCTGCTAGAGCTCTCTTGGATGTTTACTCTCCCACAATCCAGACTGTGTGCTCCTGGCAGATCTCCCCAGAGAGGCCAGAGAGCTGACAAAGGTGTGGAGTCAACAGGATAATCCACCTGCAGCCAAATGAGACTGGCTCAGCTGTGATAGGACAGCAGGGTCACCTCACTGGCCTGGTGGCCACAGTGTCACGTGCTGACCACACCTATCCTGGGCCATACCCCCTCTCCTGGAATCAAGGATACCAGCCCTGGTTCACTCCAGGGGAGTTATTGTTCAAAGAACAGGGGTCAGGAAACCCAGGCCCTGCCCTGGCTCAGCTGGACATGTGACTGTAGATAAATTCACCCTGTCCAGCTCCAAAACCCTAATGAGTCCTTATACTTTCACAGAGCTCAGCGACTTTTCCCATCATAATACACGTAAGAGATACACCCACGACAATCTTTTTCTTTCTTTTTTTTTTTTTTTTTTTTTGGTACTGGGAATCGAACCCAGGGCACTTAACCCCTGAACCACATCCCTGGCCCCTTTTTATATTTTATTTAGAAACAGGGTCTTGCTGAGGCTGAATAACTGGTGTGTGCCACCATATTTTGCAAAAATAATAGATGAGATATACTCTTGTTCAGGGGCTGGAATTACTGACGTGTGCCACCACGCCCAACCAGGACAATCTTTTATGCCTGTGCAGGGCTTATACCAATCAATACGTGCTACTCCATGTCAAAGGAAGCCAATAAATTCCACAGGGACAGTTTCATCTCCATGAACTCAACATGGGCAGCATCTCAGCCTCCAGATTGCAACTCCCAACCCTCCCAATCCAGCAGACACCTCTGATGAGTTTACTAAATGTCCTTGAAAACTTGATGCCAGTATATCCCTGAAGGACACACAAGGACCTGGAAACTGTGGCTGCCTCCATGAGGGAAGGACATTTGTTTTTCACAAAATACGCTTTTGTTTCTTTTGAATTTTGTGCCATGTACTGTCAATATCTATTTTAAAAAAAAACTATGCAAAAAAGGGCTGGGGATGTGACTCAGTGGTTAAGTGCCCCTGGGTTCAACCCCCAGTATAAAAAATAATAATAACTACAATGCAAATATAAGCAAAGTAGGTCTGGAAGTGTGTGCATTTCACTCCGGGCTGGGACGGAAGGGACTCACCATTCCTCTAAGATTATTTAAGGAAGGAGGGTGTCGGGGCTCATGAATTACAGAGAGGGATGTTTCTAAAATAAAGAACAGGGGGGAAAAGGAAAAAAAAATCACCCAATCTGTGTTCAGCTGTGTGTGGTATTGGGGATTGAACCCGGGGTGCTCCACCACTGAGCGACACCCCCACCACTGTTCATTTTGAGACACGGTCTGGCCAAGTTGCCCATACTGGCCTGGAACTTGGGATCCTCCTGCCTCAGCCTCTGGAGTGGCTGGGATTACAGGTGTGTACCGAGGCACCTGGCTACCCCATCTATCCAAAATAATAAGAGAACCAATAAGAGAGGAGATAAAGGGCTCTTGAGGATGTGGAAATGCCCTCGTCAACATGAAATATTATAAAGAAAGCCACAATTATGGACACCGTGAAGGAGGTGAGTCTAAACCAGAGATTGACACATGCACCCCCACCCCCAACACAGCGGAGGTGGCAATTTTTAACTGGGAGAGACACAGGCAATGCACTGGCTTTGGTAGCCCCAGAAAACTCCCCAAACATGCCTCTAAATCTCCTGAAGGTGGTGCAGAACTTCCTGGAGAAGCTACCTCTCCTTCAGGGGTCTTCCTCTTCCTGGCACAGAGCAGTAACAATTCTGATTCAGGCTCAGAGTCAAAAATCAACTCAGTGGCTCCCACAGCCCTCCACCTCCCAGGGAGCACCCTGCTGCCTGAGACTCCCAAAGCTGCCGCAAGTGGCCTGTGGGCATCAGGCCAAGAGGTGTGCCCAAGGTCAAGTTCCCTTCTTGGCTGATGCTGGGAAGGTAACTGCAGAAGAATCATGAGACCCTGCTGTGTCCCCTGGGCCACCCTGGAGTCCTTCGGAGCTCTGCGCACTGCGCACGTGTGGCTGGTCTCATCAGGGTGTGGGCCCTGGGTGATTTGTCTAAGCAAAGACCAGCCCAGAAGTGATCTCAGATGCCCAGTGTTCTGGGTTCTGGTAACATAAACAGGAGTATCTGGTTAACTGATCAAGGGCCAACTGCCAGCCTTTCAAAGCAAGCAGGCAGCTGGTTCTCGCAAATGAAAAGCAGAGTTCTCAGGAACATCTCCACCCAGATCTATTGACTTTCCACCCACCTGGGGCGGCTGCTGAAGAAGATGGCAACCACCAGGCAGCCCCCTTGGAGCTCACAGCGTGCACCGCCCCCATGTGCATGCGGAGGTCCTGAAAACTCAGTGCGGCGGGTGTCCAAGGGACCTGGACTGTGAACCCAACGGCCCCAGGCTGCAAGTCTCATTAGACCTGCCTCCTTTAACAGCATTCTAAACTCGGCCTCAGGATGCCCTTCTGTACCACGGGGATAATAAGACTTAAACAAAGCACAGAATGGGACCCGAGGACTTAAAACACTTGGTCCAATGCTGTGTCCACAGCAGACACTTTAAAATGTTGATCCAGCTGACCCTTGCCACCCACTGGCTGAGGAACCTGTCCAGGACTCAAGCGCCTCATCTGACAAATGCTGATAAACAACATCACTTATCTGCAGGGCTGTTGTCAAGATGAGGACAATGGATGAAAAGGGGCCAGGAAGATGCCCTGGTTACAGCAGAAACCCAATAAACCTCTGCTGTCACTTCCCATCCTCTGTTTAATCAGAGTTAATCACTCACAGAGCTCCCCGCATTGGCAAGAAAGAGTTCTTATTTTTTTCCCACTGGTGAGGCTGGGAGGGACAGCGGACCTGCATTTCCTGGCTAATGCCCATGTACAGCCCCTTTCAGGAGCCACAGTGCCAGACACCCAGAGGGTCAGCAGGGCCAAGGAGCAGGGTACCCCAAGCTCATCCTGGGAGCTATTTGATCTCACAAGCCCACCTTGCTCTGAGAGGCTTCCAGGCCCACTGTGAAGCCCAAGTTCAGCCTTCCTGCCTCTTGCAGGAGTTAACCTGTGGGCCCCTGGAGGATGCAGAGCGATTGGAAAAGTCAGATGGAGACATAATCTCAGTGAAGAAACGAAGTCTGTGCTCTTACCTCCTGGCCTGAGAAACAACTGCCCCCTCCCTCCACTCTGCCACCCTCCACAGCCTCCCCTCTCCCAGAAACCAGAGAGCTCCCAGCAATTGAGCAACTGCCCGGCTGCCACAAGCCATCAGTTATGGACTCTTGAACTCCAGACTTGTTGCTTGGCTGTGAAGCTGTAGGATTATATTTCCATAAAGTTTCTATTAAAAACATGCAAAATGAAGACAAAAATGACTGGGCACGGTGGCACACACCTGTAATCCCAGCAGCTCAGGAGGCTCAGGCAGGAGGATTGAGAGTTCAAAGCCAGCCTCAGAAAAAGTGAGGGGCTAAGCAACTCGGTGAGACCCTGTCTCTAAATAAAATACAAAATAGGGCTGGGGCTGTGGCTCAGTGGTTGAGTGCCCCTGAGTTCAATCCCCGGTACAAAAAAAAAAAAAAAACTTAAAAAATTAAAATGAAAATATAAAAAACTTAGAGGGCTTCTAGAACATTAAGATTTTTTTTTTTTAAATCCGCTTGGCGCATTAGCAAGAACAGGGTCTCTAAGGCACACCCTGGGCCCTCACGCCCTAGGGAGGGAGGAAAGGACTGAGCCAGTTCTGCCCTTGGTAGCAGGTAAGCAGGCTGGCATGAAGATTCCAAGGCAGGAGGAGCTTGTCTTCTTGAAGCAAAGTGGCCCCAAGCTCCAGAAGGTCAGTGTGGGGACAGCCTGCTCTCTGCTGCTGTCCCTGAGATTGGCCTCCCACGTCTGGAGTCTGGTTCTGGCCCTTGCAGATCTGACAGCACACAGACCTCTGAAGGCTATGGCTCACAGGAATGGCCTGCGCATTCCTTCCCCAAAGAAGGAAAAGCCACCCAAAAATGAGGTCATTTGGTTTTTCTGGCACAGTTGCCAAGAGCTACAGGTCACCCAATTCCACAGAGAACTTCCCAAGATGACAAAGATTCAGTCCAGGCTGGTCATCATCCAATATGGGGATGTGACTCTGACTGACTCTTGACCCTATCATGACTCCTTCATGTAGCTGAGGTGTGACACTGAACTTTAATGGTCTCACCTGTGAAATGGGAATGATCACATCCAGCTCTTCTGCAGGTGTAAAAAGAATTAAATAACATGCTATTTGACTTACAATGGGACACCCCCCCCCAAAGAAAATAAAGTAAAACACAGTTTTAATCTGCTGAATGTGCTTTTCTAACCAGGAATGAAGAGCCTACCTAGATTCTGAGCCTCCTTTGTGAAAACTCTCTCCAGGAGTCAAACCACTGATTACAAATTTGCAACAAAGAAAAAAAAAAAAAAAAACACTGCATGAACAACTACAACAACAACAAAAAATTGCCCAAGTCTCTTCTCTGTGCCCCTAAAATAACCTCGAGACCAGAGCTTCTGTTCTGGCCTGTCCCACAGTTCACTCTTGGTCATCCAGGCAGCTCCTAAGAACTCTGGCCTCCAGGGCACAGGCTAGAGGATCAGCTCAACTAACACCTTTTGGTTACCTCGGAGGGGCTTCTGGAGGACCTAGATCCAATGGGGAGAGACCACCACACCTCTCTGTCATGGGCATGAAGCACCAAAGAGCAGCAAGGGCCCCAAAGTCTGGGCTCACACTGACCAGCCCAGTGATAGATGAGAAGCAGAGAAGAAAAAAGGAAGGGCAGAATAACTCAGCGCAGTGAGTCTCCCCTTGAACCCGCCTCAGAACCACGGGAAGGATGGTTACTGGGTCCCACCAGCAGAGTTTCTGACTCGAAGTTCTGGACAGATGGAGAAATGACATTTCTAACAAATATCTAGGTAATGCCGATGCTCCTGATCTGGAGATCACACTCTGAGGACTTCAGGCTAAGAAAACAGGTTTGAGCACATGGGAGCTGGTTCATTCAAGACTTGCACAAGTTCTTGAACTTTCTGAGCCTCAGTTTTCTTATCTGTAAAATGGGAATAACCATTCTCACTGGGTTGTGAATGGTTTTCGGTAAATTAATCTACGCAAAAGGCCTAGCACATTGTTAAGTAGTTAATAGAGTCAAGAGTTCATTACTAAAGTACAAGAAAGAAGCCAGGCACCGTGGCATACACCTATAACCTCAGCTACTCAGTAGGCTGAGGCAGGAGGATCACAAGGTTGGGGCCAACCTCAGCAACTTGGTGAGACCTTGTCTCAAATTTAAAAAATAATAATAATAAAAAGACTGGGCATGTAGCTCAGTGGTAAAGCAGCCCTGGTGCAATCCCCAGTACTACATACATACTAAAGTAAAAAAAAAAAAAAAGAAAGAAAAAGGTTGCTCATGGAACACAGACTACTCTGGGGCCCATGGAATTGTCCTCATATACTAAATGGTCCCCAGCACCTTGGAAGAAGGGTCATGGGGATACCCTGGTGCCCAGTGAGTTTCTGCATCTGAGCCAGGAGCCTCCAGCACTGTGCCCCAGCCTCCCTGAGCCAGTCAAGGAGACCTATCAATAGGATTTCAGCTCATGTCCAGCCCAGATTCTAAGCCAATGCCACAGGGCCACCCACTTCCTTTCAGGGAACCACCACCCAGCAGCTACATGACCTCCGGAGGGAAAGCTCAAAGCTCCAGGGAACCCAGAGCCCTCAGGATGCCAGAAATGCCTCAACCAGAAAGCAGGGGTGAGTCCCTAGTTCAGCACCCCAGGCCACCATAAACTGCACCCGTGATTTGTGCCCCAGGGGTAGGATTGGGGGAGACACCCCTAAACAGACCAAGGCATTAAACATTTTATCTATAATTGCCTATCCTTGGGGAGCACGGGTTTTCTACAGAGGATCACCATGATTCTTGACTATGACAGCCATTATCCCATGTCTAAGAGGAAGTTTCTAGGTTCCAGGAGAGAAGGGAACAAAGATGCTTGGCACTTTAAGACTTCCTCCTAGGCTGCATATTAAAACAATAATTTATCCCTTTACACCAAACAGCCTGGTAAACAATTAGAAAGGTGATTACGTCAAGTGATGACAGGGTACGGGGATTCAGGAGCCCTGTACCTGCCTGGCTGGTGGACAGTGGACTGCAATGCCCTTCTAGAGAATGATCTTACCCTACAACCCCACAACCACAGTCTGGGACATTCTCAACTGGCTGAATACTGAGATGCAGAATGCTAGTCACCGAGTTATTCTTGACAGCAGGGGAAGAGCTGGGGATGATCTGCATGTCCACCCAGGGGAAAATGTGAGGGATGCCCAGGGACCTTGCATGGATCCAAGACAACAGTGGGTCATGATATTAGGGGCCTAATTACTTCAGTATTCTTCGCTTGACGTCCAGGAAAACAATGCTGTTCTCTCAAAAGCACACCCAACACAGACTGGCACGTTAAAAAATAGCTTAGAAGGGCTGGGGTTGTGGCTCAGCGGTAGAGCGCTCGCCTCGTACGTGCAAGGCCCTGGGTTCGATCCTGAGTTCTGGGGAGGAGGGGGTGGAGATGGATGCTGAAGGCAATGCGGACCCCCAGGAACCCCAAGGAGGGCAGACAGGGAATCAGACCCTGCAGCCACTCAAAGATCCTGGAGCGCTCGCTCACTAGTGAGCCTGGAGTCGCCTCAGCTAATCTGTTCAACAATCTACGTTAAGGGAGAAGGAAACCAGGCTCAGGGGCAGCAGCAACCTCCACAGCTCCAAGGCTACTACCAAGAGGCAGAACTGAGGCTTGAACCAGGGTGTGCAAGATGTCAAAGCCTGAGCCTTTCCACTGTCCAACGACTGAGGCTCCTTCAGGCAAACCATCAGCCTCATGAAAGTCAGCCGGACCACCCAGGACCACCCAGCTCTGCCCATTACCCTGCACCCGCCAGTGCCCCATGAGGACCTATTCAGCTGTCCCCAGGCCATTCTGGGCCACAACTGAGAAGGGTGCTAAAGGGCAGCCCGGGACACTGAGCCCCGAACCACCTCCAACACTCCCATCCAGCCAGGAGAGAAGGCCTGGACCCTCAGGCTCCCTGGGGATGCAGAATGGGTGAGGCAGGTTTTTCTCCTGTGTCTGTTTTGGGGAGGCAGAAAAAGGGTTTGAATTCTTGTCTCTTTTGGCTTCTGAACACAAAGCCCATTGAGAAAGACAGTGAATAACTAAAGGGACAGCCAGGCGGGTGGTGCAGATGCCAGGGAGTGCGCAACCAGCTTGTTTGGTCCCAGGTCAGCAGCCTCCCTCACCGCAGGCCACGGCAGCTCCCCCTGACTCCCCCAAGCTCCAGGCAGGGGGCAAACTGATTGATTCATTCATTCAGTTAATTCTTACTGAGCATTGATTCTTTGTCAGGCACTGAGGCTACATCATGGGCAAATGGAGGTACAGTCCCCTAAGTCACAGAGTTTGTGGTCTCAGGAGATACAAACAGTAACCCAAGACCCTGTCAGTGAGCTCAGGTGCATACAGGAAAAGTCCTGAAAGCCGGATATGTCTGTAATTCCAGTGCCTCAGGAGGCTAAGGCAGGAGGATCGAAAGTTTTGAGGCCACTCTCAGCCAATAAAAAAGTAAAAAGGTCTTGGGACGTAGCTCAGTGGTAAAGCATCCCTGGTCAATCCCCAATACCAAAAAAGAAAAGAAAAGAAAGAGTCAGGCTGGGGATATAGTTTAGTTGGTAGAGTGCTTGCTTCGTATGCACAAGGCCATGGGTACAATCCCCAGCATAAAGAAAAGAAGAGTCCTAAAGGCACAAGGTTCAAACAGGGCCCTGAGGGTGCTGACCCTGGTTCTGGGGGTGGTAGGAGTGGGGGTCTAACCCCTTCTCAGAGGAAGTGTGAATCCCTAAGCCTGAAGAGTGCTAGTTACATGAAAAGTTTACAAATGTGAACAGGTGCCATGTAATCTCTTATCCAAGCCGGGACACTTGAAAGTAAAAGCTATTAACAATTACATCAGGACACCAGGGACAAACGGAGCTGCAAGGTCACCCTATGTCAATCCTGAGTCAACTCCACACACTATGCATGTGTGGGAGACAGGGATGGTCAGGAGGGTGGTACTGCCCGAGCAGAGGAAACACAGTGGCAGAGGTCCTAGGGAGAAACACAAGGTTTGCTCAAAAAACTGAAAAATGTTCCCTGGGGCTGGTGCAGGAAGAGGAGAGTGTGCCAGATGCCAGGGTCAGCAAACCACTGGGGAATGCGGGCGCCTGCAGGATGCTGTGATTACTTCCCCTGAGAACAATGAGGGCCACTGAAGATGGTTTTTATCTGATTTCACCTGAGATAAATGAATGAGGGGGTGGTGAGGCGAGCCTGGGAGTCAGGAGTAGGTCAGCACACACCTGCATCTTGGAATGAGACCTGGAAAGAGCAGAGAGGGGAGGCACAGGCAGCAAAGTGGCCAGGTGGGGACAGGTAGCTCAGACCAGCATAGCAGTGGCCACAGAGGGATCCAGGAGGCAGGACTGGTCAGAGGCCACACCCAGATTTCAAACCTGGGTATGAAGGGGGAAGTGCCGTAACTGACAGGCAGCTGCCCACCCACACTCCTCGCCCTGTCCACAGACCCCAGACGGACAGTCCGGTTGGAAAATCGGAGCAGGACTTCAGCGATCAGGGTTCCATCCCCAGTCCCCCAGGCCAAGTGCTCCACCAGCATTAATTTCATCCTCCCAGCCACTCTCTGAGGGAGGTACTGTCACCAATTCATGTTACAGATAAGAAAACCAAGGCTCAGAGAAGCTCAGTCACTCAAGGTCACAGCAAATAGTAGATAGAGGAGCCAGAGTCCCACCTGGGGCACAGAGCTCACACTTCTCACTGCTGCTGGGTCAGCCCAGGCCTCCCTGCCCCTTCCCGAGGACCTGGCAGCAGGTCAGTGCACCAGCCACGCCACACACCTGGCTGCTCCTCCACCCTCACTGTCACCAGCCCACCTCACCATCCCCGCCCCGCCTCACCGCCTGTCAAACAGCATGGTGGGTGGGGAGTGGAGGCAGGGGGGATATCATCCTCCAGAGCAGGAAAAGAGGACCCTGTAGGTGTGTTCTCAGAGCACCAGACCACGCCAGCGGGCAAGGCAGAGGGAGCCAGCCTGCTCATGCTACTAGAAGGCTTCCAGATCAACCAAAAATGGACACAGGGAGAAATGGATGCCACCCACACACTGGACTCCACCAACAGCCCTGGGGAGGTGGGCTGCCCCGTCCACCTGATTCCCCCCTTGCTCCCCTTGATCTCGGTTGATTCCCAGTGGCTCCAAGACTCGGCATGCTCACCCAAGCCCTGGTTTTCTTTCATTTAGAGAGGTGCCCAGTGGGGTCAGGGCCCCACCTCCCCAACTGTCCCTCAGGCTCGTCTCCAAAGACCCCTAAGGCCACCACTGCAGCCTGCATTCCTCACCTCCTTCCTGTTGCTCAAACTCAGTCCATACTCCACCTTTGCCATGCTTTAGTGGAATGTTTACAGGGACAATGGAAAGATCTCGGGAAGATCTGAGTTCTAATTCCACTACCAAGGAGCTGGGGGCTCAGGTCCATGCCATCCAGCTTCCCCACCCACCAAGCTGCCCATGCTCTGTGAGGCCATGTCTGCCTCCTTTCTGGGCTGCTGTGAAGACCAAGTGATACAGCCACCAGGGGAGCACTCAGAGGGAAGCAGCGTTTCTCCCACTCGCCTGTTTACATCAAATGCTAAGCAGAGATCCCACCCTGACAAGCGCCATTCTGGTTCAGGAGTTCTGGGGTGGGGCCCGCCAACAGGTCCTGTAACAGCTACTCCAGGTGGATCCTGTCATCAGGCAAGCTTGGGCAGCTCAGGGCTGCAGAGATGTCCAGGAAGTCTGAAGCACCTCACCTCGTGTGCAGAGAAGGTAAAGCAGAGTTTGCTGAAAGCACACCTTGGTTCATCCAAAACAGACAGCTGTCCACATCCAGGGAGCCCACCCAGTGCAGGACCCAACCTGGGTGGTTTACTTACATCACCTTGTGTAGTCCTAGCAACGACCCTGCCTGACAGGCTGCCTGCCTTTTACAAATGAAAGAAACCTAGAAACTGGGCTCAGTGGTGCATGGCTATAATCCCAGCAGCTCAGGAGGCCGAGGCAGAAGGATCCCGAGTTCAAAGCCAGCCTCAGCAAAAGCAAGGTGCTAAGCAACTCAGTGAGGCTCTGTCTAATAAAAAAGAAACCCAGGCTCAGAAGAAGGTCCTGCTCAAGTACACAGCAAGATGGCAGCTCTGCTGACTCCAAAGCTAGGCTCTCCCCAACACCCTGCCGCCTCTGCAAGCTCTACTCTCTGGCAGGGCAGGCAGCAACGGGACTTGCTCTCTGATTCACTGCCCTGAACCTGGACAAGGATCACAAGGATCACCCTGCAGGACAAAGGGGAATCCTACTGCATGGAGATGGAGGTCACCGTTTTCTTTCCCCAAATATGACGAAGAGGGATCACCACAGACTGGGAAGCAGGACCTACCTATGACACAGTCAAGTAGAAATCCAGGGCAGCCGGGAATTCTGAGCCAAAATGTCTGGTGTTGAAATGAAAGGTTCCAAGAGGGTCTGACAAGAAAGGGTGCCCACAATCAGAGGACACAGTGCCCCTGTAATGAAGCCCCAGGGACCCTAGACTCCTCACCCTCGCACATAATCCCTCAGAGCAAGTAACTCTCATCTCCCTGATAAGGAAGCAATGGCCTCCTGCAGGGGAAGCCACTACCACCCAGCCTCCCAAGTCTCCCAGCCTCCCAGGTCTCCCGGCCTCCCAAATCTCCCGGCCTCCAGCCTCTTCTTCCTCTCATGCAGCTTCTCCAGGGAACCTGGCCTGGAACACACAAAGGAGAAGTAGAGGCAAAGTGTGCAGGGTTCCCAAACTCCCTCCTACAGGGAGTCCTCCCCAGGCCTCTCCTGCACAGGGAAGAGTATAACAATGACAATAGCTGACACTTTCTAGAGGCCCTTTCTACTGAGGGGTCACACTTACTCTTCAGAGCAGCTTATTAAGAGGTAGGTTTCCTTCATTCCCATTTTAAAAAAGAAAAAACTGAGGCTCAGGTGAGTTAAGTAACCCAGCTAGCAAAGAGCTGGCCTCAAACCAACACCAGGTGTTCCCTCAAGTTCTTTCCACCATTTTCTCCTTCTCTCTCTCACTGGGTATCCACTCAGTATAAATCTGACCTACAGGGACAACCTTAGGATTTTTCTTCTTTTACATATATATTTTTAGTTGTAGGTGGACACAATACCTTTATTTTTATGAGGTGCTGAGGGTCGAACTCAGTGCCTCACATGTGCTAGGCAAGTGCTCTACCACTGAGCCACAAGCCCAGCCCAAAGGATTTTTCAGCTTTACAGTGGTGTAAAAAAAAGCAATGCCCATTCAGCAGAAACCACTTTACTCTCTCCCTGGGCTGGTGACATGCCGCAGGAGGCTCACTCCATGATGCTGGGCAGTGGCAGCACGCTCCAGGCCCGTCAGCCATGAGATCCTGAGGGGGAACAACCAGTGCTCTACGTGGACCGTGTTGCTAAGCCAAGATGTTCTTAAGTTAGGTGTGTTGAGTGTGTTTTTTGCTTAGGATAGTTTCAACTTACAATGGGTTTATCAGGATATAACCCCATCGCAAGTCGAGGAGACAGCTACCACCAGTCTCTTTAAAAAAAAAAGTAGTCAAGGAACTATGTCAAGCTGACAGACACACACTGTCACTGAGAACAACACAGAACACCCAAGAGGAGACCAGGTGCAGATTCCTGCCAGAGCCAGGAACACAGACTGGTGGCTGCCTACACAGGGTCCAGGTGGGTGGGGGGTCTGGGTGGGACTATATTTGAGGGCTGACATGACATAGGAGCAATTGCCAGGTACAGCAAGCTCAGTGAGAGGAGGACAGGATCCTGCCATTAGCAAGGAATGGATAGAACTTTTCCCCAAAGGAAGCTAGAAAGTTTTGCATTAGTCACTGTAACTCACCAGCCAAAAATGTGTCACATACTAACCCTCTGGGAAAGTCCTTGAGAAAGAAACCGCCTGGGGCAGGAAGAAGAAAGGTGTCTGCAAGCTCTGGGGTCCCCACTCCTCCCCAGGGTGCCCAGAAGGCTATAGCCCCCTTGCCTTGGGTCCGAAGCCAGGGGAGGTCAGGAGGAAGGGAAGGCAGAGGGACCTGGCCCCAAGAGGCTCTTCTCCACTAGAACATGCCGGAACTTCCCATTAGCTCCATGGTCCCAGACTTCCCCACAGCTGCACCACACTCATATGTCCTTGGGGACTGAGCTGGCTAGCCTGCTGGCCTCTGCAGACTCCTGCCAGCCAGGAGAGGAGGAAAGAAGGGAGGTCTGCAAGATCTTCTGTTGACCTGTCAACCCACCTTGGGGCCTCCAGGTGTATTTACAATCAGTACATACATAAACCCTAGCAATTCTACTTCTGGCATACATACCTACACACACACACACACACACACACACACACACACACACACAGTCAAATGCAAGGACTCAAACAGCTGCACACCCTAATTCATAGCAGGATTATTCACAATAGCCAAAATGTGGAAGCCACCCAAGTGTCCATCAACAGATGAACAGATAAACATAATGTGGTAATTCAACAGAATATTGTTCAGCCTTAAACAGGAAGGACATTCTGACATTGCTACACCATGGATGAATTTGAAAGACACTAGGCTAAGTGAAATAAGCCAGTCATAGAAGGACAAACACTGTGTGATTCCTCTTCCATGGGGTACCTAGACTAGCTAAACTCACAGCAAGAAGTCTCTATTCTACCAGGGGTTGGGGACAAGGGGAATGCAAAATTGTTTAACAGGTACAGAGTTTCAGTCTTGCAAGATAAAGAAAGTTCTAGAAATGGATGGTGGCGACAGCTGCACAGCAGTGTGAATGTAACCCCAATGCCACTGAGCTGTGAAAATAAAACTAGTTAAAATGTAAATGTCACTATACATGTTACCATAATAATGTGTATGTTTAATTTTACATGTATATGATCAAGCGTATAAAATTTGATATGTGGCAAAGAAAAATAACAGTGTTATCTATGGGGAGTTGTTTTTTATTTTGCCAAAAGCAGGCCAAACTCTTATTTAAAAAAAAAAAAAAAAAAAAAAAAAAGACGCTAAAAGGTTTGTAAACCAAAAACATTTCCAAGAGGGTACTTAAGAAGTCCTGGTTAGGAAGCCAGATGTGGTGTCACGTGCCTGTAACTCCAGCAACTCAGGAGGCTGAGGCAGGAGGATTGCAAGTTCAAAGCCAGCCCCAGCAACTTGGCAAGACCCTGTCTCAAAATAAATAAAAAGGGACTGGGGATGTAGCTCAGTGGTAGAGCACTTGCCCGGCATGTGCAAGGCCTTGGGTTGAATCTTTGGGACCAGGACAACAAAATGCAATGAAAGTAGACTTGAGGTGGGGCCCAGGTGGACTGCTTAGGCCCTTTCCTGACCTTCCACCCTTATAGAACAGCAGGAGGGAAGCATGAGGCAAGGGTTAACTGGTGGCCCCTCCCTGGTCCCTGCCTGCAAGGTGACTCAAGCTGAAGTTTCCCCCGAAAGGAAATGAACCAGTCTGCCTTTTTCCCTTTCTAGGAAGGCACAAGGGAATGATGTGGCCCAATCCCAGAGGCCCAGACTTTTTATTCAGTCTACTCTGGTGACACACACACCCCACCACCCCCACCACCAGCCTCCAGGACAGGACAGGACAGGGCAAGTGTAGACTGCTCACCCACTGAGGAAGACGCAGGATGGGGATGTCGCAATGGTCAGGACAGGACCTTCCGTCCCTCTACCCTCTGCTCCTAACATAAATATACCAGACCAGGAGGGTGTAGGGAGGCTCTGGAACCCAGCAGAGCCGGCTCTGTTCCTGTTGGCCCCACAGCCTGTGTGGCTTTGCCTCAGTTTCCTCGAGTTGAAGGGGGTGGGAGAGTTAATATCTCAGGCCCCTTCTGAAGCTCTAGGTTTCTGTAAGAGCTGGGTGACGTGCTGGGACCGAAATGACTAGGGAGACTTCCTTCAAGCAGAGACCAAGGCCTGCTTTCCCTGCCAGCAGCCGCGGTTCTGACTGGAACACCAGGCCACCCCCTCAGGCCCAGCAACCCTGTCACTCACTCATTTAATATTTTCTAAGCTCCTACTATGCAAGGTCCCCTGCTTGTGCTGGGAGCCCAGTCTTTGGGGTAGTCACAGCCTGGTGAACTTTCCAGAGTTTCAAGAATGAGGCATGGAAGGGAAAAAGGGAAGCCACACAGAGCCAGGAAGAGCACCACACCAAACAGCCGGGAAAGCAGGGTTTGATCCCCAGTCTGTTGGACGTGGTGCCTGGTCTTGGAGGAGCTTCTTCAGCCCTTGGGGCCTCCGTTTCTTCCTCTGGCAGAGGATGCTGGCTCTGGTCTCCACAGGGGCCTCCAGCCCTGACAGTCCACACAGGTAAGGTAGGAGCTGTCTCGACCCCTTGATCCGGGGGTCCTGGGAGGGAGGATTGTTGGAGCCCAGCCCCATGCAGCAGCTTCTTGCAGCCCCCACTCAGACCCAGCAGCCACTGACCCATCTGGGACCCTGCAGACTGCAGACAAGCAAGCTGACAGTCGGCCAACTCCAGGGAGTTCTGAGGCACGAGGGACACAGCTTCGGTCTGGCAAAGTCCAGCTGCTGGAGGCAGTTTGAAGGCAAACATCCTGCTTTCCATTCAGGGATGAAATGGATGTCGCAGTGTTCTCAAAGTTGGAGCCATTTGGCTTAGGACAGGGTCAGAGGGCAAGTCGGCAGCTACTTGCATTGTCCCTGTGTCACATGGCTTACTGGGGGAACTGGCATCCCTCCCGGTCCCCATCTCTGCCGGATTTTAACCATAAACACAGCCCTTTTCTGAAGGGAAGGGTTTAACACAAACCAGATGCGGTGGGGACTCTCCCCCACCCCCCTCCTTGGCCCTAAAATTAAATGCTCAGTATCTCCTCTGCCAAAATTCACTGCAAGGTCCGGCCTTAAAGAGCCAGAGCCTCCGGTTCTCTCTCTCGCATGCCCTCAATCACATCCCCACTTACACAAAATGTCAAAGTTCCCCAAATGGCAAGTGTGACTGGCAAGCCCCCTGGGAGTACATGGCACCCATGCAGGCAGGGACGGATCTGAAATGAGAGGTCGCTGGAGAGCTGAAACTGATTCTCCACCACCAGGGTCGCCACCAGATCAAAGGGGACAGAAAAGGTGACTTCAGGAAATCGGGGAGAACTTGGGGATTTGCCCCTGGGGAGGTGCAGATGGGGCTTGTGGCTGGAGCACAGCCCAGTGAGCCAGTCTGCACACTGCCCATGTCCCCTATGTCTCTGGGGATTCCTAGAAGGATTCATTCCCTGGATTTCAGCTTCCAGTGTCTAGAAAATGGGTGAATAACAGACATCTTACTTAACTGAGCTCATATAAAACTGTAATGATCTAAACAGAATCTATCTTAGGACAACTGGACTCTGGGGAACATTCTAGGCTTCCCCAGTCATGGACTGGTTGCTTCTCTATCTTGAAAGCTCTCCTGGTCCTGTGGATTCTTCCGACCCCAGCTGAGGGCCAGACCATTTTCATAGAGAGAGAGAGAATTTTAATATTTATTTTATTAGTTCTCGGTGGACACAACATCTTTGATTGTATGTGGTGCTGAGGATCGAACCCGGGCCGCATGCATGCCAGTCGAGCGTGCTGCCTCTTGAGCCACATCCCCAGCCCCTCCCCAGCCGTCTATTTTTATTTTTTATTTTGTGGCAGGGTCTTGCCAAGTTTCTTAGAGCCTCACTAAGTTGCTGAGATGAACTTGAAATTGCAATCCTCTTGCCCCACCCTCCTCAGCCACTGGGATTACAGGCAAGCACCACTGCGACAGACCTGAGTTATTATTTTTAAAGACTGAAAAAATATTCCACCACTATGATGTATGAAAATGGTTTGTTAAAACCCCCGGCTTAGGGTAGTTAAACATGAAAGCACTTTTTCCTATTTTGCTCTTATTGATACCACACAGAATATTTCCAAGCATGTCTTTATTTCTGTTGGTCAATTTCTATCAGCCTCAATCCTGGGGATGGAACTATTAGACTAAAAGGTATGTAAATTTCATAGCTTGGTTGTATCAAGAACCATAGTGTTATCCAAAGGCTGTCCCAAACTGCAACTTTTTAGAAATAAGCACATTTCTATATCTATAATGCATGAAGGAAGTAGGGAAGAGAAAGAAAGAGAGAAAGAGAGAGAGAGAGAGAGAAAGAAAGAGTGAGGGGGGGGGGGTCTGGGGTTGTAATTCAGTGGTAGAGCACTTGCCTTACACATGTGAAGCACTGAGTTTGAGCCTCAGCACCACATAAAAATAAATCAATAAAGGTATTGTGTCCATCTACAACTAAAATAATTTTTTTAAAAGAAAGAAAGCTCAACCACCCATTCTATCAGAATCTTATCCTTCTTAAATTGTTTCTCAGATACATTGTTTTGATTGGAAGATGTCACCTTTTCTGGGCCTCCAAGTTAAGCATTCTAGAGACCCTTTTTCTTACATCTTAAATCAAAGTCCTACCTCCCCTCCAATCCTCCCCATACCCCTAGTACACCCTGATGCCAGCAGCTGGTAAGGGCTGCCCTATGTGCCCCATATATTCAATTCCCTGCTCCACTCCTCAACCGCCGCCCTCCATTTCCCAGCCTCCTGAATCCCGTTCTGCTCAGTGGTCCCACAACTCCCCCGTGAAGCTTCTACTCGGCGCAGAAGCAGCCAGAGGGTTTCTTGGCCTATGAGCCTCCAAAGAGACCCCTAGCAGTGTGACATCTAGGGGATCTCCTGTTAACCTGAGTCTGCCAGGACTTCCAGGATTCCCATTGCCTGGGCTTGTCTAAGGAGGCAGATGGAGTCTGTGCCAACAAAACACAGCTGCAGGCAGACCCCCAGAGGAAAGCCACTCAGCCTCGTGACAATGGGGAGGTGCTCACAGAGCCCAGGGCCAACCCAAACCCCCACTGACACACTGCCTGGATGGGAGCTGGAACCCAGACAACAGGCACGGTCAGAATCTGGCTCAATGAAACTAAAGGATCAGAGGTCACTAAGGTGGGCCTGGGAGGGGCGCCAGAGCAAGGAAGGATGCAGAAAGTTGAAAAGACCCCTCTCCACAGGAAACAGAGCCAGCAGGTCAGTGGAGGACACAAATGTTTGTGTTCAGTGGCAGGAGAGGGCCCAAAGCGCAGCACAAGCTGTGGGGTACCAGTGGGCAAGGTGGGCTGTCTTTGCCAGGCAGAATCCCAGGATGAATGAAACTCGTCAGGACAGTCCTGCTATCGCTGCAGATTACTTTAAAGCAGCCTTGCAGATGCCAACAGGCCCATCTGCTCGAAAGCCAAAGGCAAGTGCCAATCAGGAAAGCAGTAATAGACTTCCTTCCCTTTCTTTACTTACCTTCCTAATAATAGAGATTTGAGGCCCAGAAGAAGTACCTGATTCCAATTCGAGGGTAGCTAGCAAATTTCTGTCCTATGTCACAAGGAAACAAAGCTTCATCTGAATATCCTGGGGGAGAGTGAAGAGGAGTAAGGGAGTTTGTTTAGCTGAACTATTCCCTTTCAGACTCAAGCAATGATATGCCTCCACAGACTCTCTAGATTTATCTAAAAATTAACTGAAGTGCTTGCTAGAAATGCAGATTTCTGGGCTCTGATTGGAGCATTCGTAGGTCTAGATGAGGCCCAGGTGGCCCAAAAACCACCCTTTAAGGAATACAGCCCAGGAGCAAAACTTGGGTAACAGAGGGTAGACACATGCATGGGAACCAGCACATCTACAGGGAAGTTGTGGTCACCTGAAAGAAGGGACCATTTAATACAGGCTGAGGTGGGAGGTCCTTTCATTGTGTAACCCGCCTCCAGTCCTTGCACAGTTCCTTCACCAGCCACAGCTTGAAGTCACTGTGCCCCAGAGGCTGCCTCTTGCCTCCCGATCACCATGAATCTTCACTGGACCTGCCAATATGGCTCACTGTGGTTTTCTGGGTAAGGAAGGGCGAAGAGGGTACAGTGTCGGACAGACCAGACAGAACAAATCGATCCCAGCCCGTCCACATGGCCACAAGCTGGAGGCACGAGAGGCCCCAGTGGGAGCTCTTGACTCCAACAACATGAACAGCAGCTGAGACATTCCAGTGGCTTTCCCTTAGCCACCCCCGAGGAAACATCCCCAAACCAAGATTCTCTCTGGCAAATCCCCTGGTTCCAGAGTTCCGATCATCCTCAGCCCTTGGAAATCGGAAAACAGTTCCAGACTGTGGGTCAGATAGGCTGGCCACGGGATACAGGGATGGGGAGGCAGAGGCAGCAGGAGTGTTCAGAGGTGATATGATCAGGTTGTGAGCTCTAAACTCATCAGTGGATCCATCCAATGGATGGGTTACTGCGTCCAGTGGTAATTGAAGGCAGGTGGGGCGCGGCTGGAGGAGGTGGGTCACTGGGGGTGTGCCACTGGGAATTTCATCTTGTCTCCCGGGCTCCTCTCCCTGCCCTGCCCCACCCCCTCTCTGCTTCCTGGCTGCCACAAGGTGAACCTCTTTCTCACCTCAGGCCCAAAGCAATAGAGTTGACCAACCATGGACTGAACCTCTGAAACTGTGCACCAAAATAAACTTTCCTTCCTCTAAGTTGCTCTTGTCAGGTATTTTGGTCACAGTGATAAAAAGCAGACTAACAGAGACATCAAGCACCCTCTGGGGGCATGTCCAGTTCCACATGTGGTTCAGAGGTCCAGATAAGGCTAGAATGTCATCATTTAAGCCTTCATCTTTTCTCCCCCCAAGGGACCTTCAGCTGTGGTCCCATCCAACTCCATGCAACGGCGTGAGTGGCAGAACAGGGGCCTTCTGGGCATCAGCTCCTATGCAATGCACAAGACTGGGCCACGCAGGTGTGTGACTGCTGTGTGCACAGCACCAAGAGCACCCACACAGTCACCCATTTTGGCCCCAAGGCCACCTAAGAAGTCTCTGGTCAGTTTTTAAAGCGCCTAAGGACTGAGGACAAGTAATTCCATGAACAGACCACCTTTTTCTTCCTGTTCTAACTTCTGGGAAATTTAGTGAGATACATAATGGCTCTGGTGACAGTGGAGCTTCTCAGTAATGGAAGTGACAGGGGTAGAAGTGGGGGGGTCAAGAGTTCAGCAAGGCGTCTAGCCAACACGGAAGGGGTAACCCCCTTCCCTGGAGCTTCTTTCTAAAGATCAGGGAGTACAAGAACACAGGTACCCAAACCACGGGATGGTTAACTCAGAGAAGAGAAGAGGGGAAGTGAGACCCAGGCCAGAAGCAGCGGGCTGGGGTTCTTGTCTGTGACTTCTCCCACTCCCCTCAGCTGCACCGAACACTGTGGCTCTGCAGAGCCTCAGAGACAGGAACTTGGGAATGTGGTCAGGAACCAGATCTGGACAAAATGGGCCAAAATGGGCCCACACAGATTCTACTTACTGATTGCTTCTCCCCTGAAGCTCCTCAGCTGGGCGCCTCTACCTACCCCTCGCTCTAGCCACTGAAGAAGCTGCTAAGGTGACAACAGGTGACACTGACTTAACATTTTCCTCCCAAACACTTAAAATTCTGAGTTTCCCAAACTGTGTTTTATGTAGTCAGCACTAAATTAAAACGCTAACAGGGCCTTTAGAGACTCAGAAACATAAGCCCAGGACCAGAGAGGTCAGATGGTTTGGGATGAAGGAAAATCAGCTCCCTCCAATAGGGGAGCACCTAGGCACAGTCACTAACAGGGGACTGTCCCAAGCTCAAGAGGCCAGAAGGGGCCACGAGTTCACAGTGGCAGCACACCAAACCTTATACCTCTGTGTGGTAGAAATCTGGTAATCATTGTTTTCTTCTTTATAATTTACCGTGGCTTCTATACTTTTCAAAATAAGTATTAAAATATTCCCTTTTAATTAGAAAAAAACAGTTACGTATTGCTGATGGTGCATGAAGCTGATCAGTCTGTTGAAAGCAACTGATTAATATGTAAAAGAACTCAGAAACGATCCTCCCTTCCATGGACTATTAACCCAGCCCCTGGGTAGTATCTGAAATGTGGGAAAATGTCCACGTGAAGGGAATATTTCAAGGCATTTTCTATGACGGCTCAAAGTGGGAAAACAAAAACACACACTAAGGAGAGTATGCCACCTGCCCTGGCCTGAGGCAGTAGGTAAAGGAGACGGGCCAGCCAGACTGACCAGCGGTTTCCTTCCTCGAGAGCCTTGCCCCTGCTTTTGTGGCAAAGGGCCCAAGGCCAGGAGCACCTCGCAGCCGCACAGAACAGCTCCCACCCTTCTGGTGCTTCCAGAAGGCACCTTAGCCTGACAGCCCCGGCTTGTGTCAATGGCCAGCCGGACGAGGCACCAGGAAGTACTAGGAGCATCAGCTCCAAGGACCTGTGCCTCTCTGAGGTCAGAAACAGCAGAGCTGGTTTCATGGCTTCAGTCCCCCCAGAAACACCTTCAGACAAGAGATTTACACCAGGCCTTTGGGGTTTACTGGGAGTCGTCTTAAGGACCAAGAATACAGAAAAGGTTTCTGTGTCCTCCATGAAAAACGGACACCACCGTCCCCTGCACTGCTCTTCTGAAAGTGGTCCAGCCTTCAGCATTTAGTGCTAACAGAAGTGTGTCCTTCCCATGAAATGGTATATACTTTCTCCTATTAGGAATAAGCACTGTTTATTTCCAATTTCCCTTTTTGTTTTGGTGGGCAGGAAGCTCAGAAGCAGGGTCAGTACTGACTTAGAAAAGCTAACCACTTTTAATATCAGGCTAAATGAAGGCAAACACAGAAAGATAGATACTACATGATCTCACTCATGTGAAATCTAAAATGAATTGAATGTACAGAAACAGTGGAGCCATAGTTATCAGGACTGGGGTGAAGGAAACAGGTGAGGTCAGTCAGAGGGTACAAACATTCAGTTACCAGATGAAGAAGCTCAGGGACCTAACACAGCATGGCGACTATAGTTAATGATCCTGTTCGGTTTAGTTGGGATTTGCTAAGAGTTCTCAGTATCCTTATCTCACTCACACAATGATAACTATGTGCGGTGAGGGGTGTGTTCATTAACTTGTCTGTGGTCATCATTTCACAATGTATACGTCTATCAGATCATCACACTATATACCTTAAATATATATGATCTTCAACTGTCAATTATACCTCAAGAAAAGCTGAGGAGAAACCAGGTGAGGTGGCACACACTTAATCATCCCAGAGACTCAGAAGGCTGAGGCAGGAGAATCCCAAGTTCTAAGCCAGCCACAGCAACTTAACAAGACCCTGAAATAAAAATAACTTCAAATAAAAAATAGGGCTGGGGTTGTGGCTCAGTGGTAGAGCACTTGCCTAGCACTGGGTTCGATCCCCAGCACCACATAAAAAAAATAAAAATAAATTAAAAAATAAGCAAAATAAAGACATTGTGTCCATCTACAACTAAAAATCTAAAAATAAATAAATAAAAATAAAAAGGGCTGGGTATCCTGTTCAGTGGTAGAACACCCCTGGGTTCAATCCCTAGTACTGAAGGGGAAAAAAAAAGAAAAACGAAAAAGCTGAGAGGAGAAAGTTTTGTTTTGTTTTTTTTTTAAACTAACCTCTTTTAACAGTGTTTCCTGAGCCCTCTGACAAAGCTCTAGTTCTTCTAACTGGAAGACTCAGCTGTCGGCAGCCCTATCATGTGTCCACCTCAACTTTTGGGGGGAAGAATACATATATATTCATGAAACAATCTTCCTTTCCCCAGGGAAGGAGCATAAAGGCACTGTAGCTATATAAGAAAAAAAAAATGTTTTTGATAAAATGCCAAGAGGGGAAATAAAAAAGCCAAGCTCCATTTTATATGCACTATGATCACCGCTATCAAAATCCTGCAGGCATGAAGATAAAAGCACAAATAGGTTTCTGCAAATATAAAGTGTTTTGTTTAGGTGAAAGGGTTAGACAGTCCTTTCCCTCTGAAGTCCTTTATCTTCTCAGAAGGAAATGGGAGGCCATGGGGGTGAAGCCAGCAAGGGAGCTGCTGCTGGCCTTTCCTAAGTCATCTCAAGGGCTGCTCCTGGGGTGGAGGAGGGGACCCCATTTGGATCCTTAGAGGACGGCTCCCAGTGGCATTTCTGAGGGCCCTGAGGAAGGTACCTGGTGCCCTGAGTCACACACATTGTTCAAGACTCCTGCAGTCAGTCCCCTGTCCTGACTTGTTCTGCTGAGCACTCAACTGGGCAGGCACACAGGGGATGGGGTGCTGAGAGAGAAGCCATGGGCCACAACTCCAACCTCCAGGTGCCTAGGACTTTGTCACCCAATTGGTTGCTCCTCAGCCTTCCTGGGTCAGGTCAAATGCTGAAAGCTCTCCTCTTCCACCTCCAGGGACCATCCCCATCTGCCCAACAGACTCTCCTACGGCCAGCGCTTCTCCTTCCCAGCCCTCCGCACCCCTGAAATCACACCCTCAGCAGCTAGCTGCCCAGCCCCAGACTCTGTGCCCAGGTCCAGCACAGCTGCGGGTGGTGTCGGTCCCCACTGGCTGAGGGACTAGAACAGTGGATGGCTCCCAGAATGGCCAGGAGCCATCTTTACTGGCTGGTGAAAACAGCCTACATCCAGGCCAGGGCAATGCTGGGGGATCCGAGGAGCGGATACAGGCAGGGTCTGCCGCTCAGATTCCCCCCTAGCCTTGGAGGGCTAGCAGAACAGGCACGGCTGGCAAACCACCTTGCAGGTGGGATGAGCTCACTCCCTTCCAGGGCATCCTTGGAAATGGAAACCCACAGTAGAGATGGTTCCCATGGCAACAGGCCAGCACCTCCTCCACAGCCTTCCTTGGAGCACCATTTGCAGATGCCCACGGTCACTTAACCCACCCTCTCTGGCCTGAATCCTCAGAACACAGGAGAGGCCTTCACGACAGGCAGCAGAGGCCACCCTCCCGGACTCCAGTACCCTGAGTCTACTCAGGCACCTTCACATGCCACTCCCGCCCTCCCGGATCATTCCTCCTTTGGAGAGTTCACTAAGAGAAATTCTATTCTGAGCTAGACTCCTTCTCCACACAGCTTCCAACAAGTCCTACTTCTCCCACTTGGGCCCACCCAATGCAGCCCCTCTTCCAAATGACATCCTAGGTCCTTCTCTAAGCAGCCCAGCTTCCAACAAGTAGCCCTCTGCACACTTCCCACCCTTCCCCACCCAACACACAGGCTTCTGCACATGGATGACACTAGTCTGCAATCCTCTCCACATGTGGGTGCAGGTCAGACGGCCATGTGCTGAGCAGCTCTCAGGACAAGCCCATGCTATTGCCCTGAAGATGGCCAGAGCTTGTCCCTCCACTGACTCAGCCACTCAGCAGGTACCATCACCCACCCCCAGGCATCTTTCGCTCCAGCTGCGTCCGCCCACTCCCTCACACTCATCTCCCGCCCTTCCCTCCCCAGAACTTGCTGCTGCCTTTCTCCTGCCTATGGTCATACTCTTTGCCAAGCCCATCTCCCTGCACCCTTCGCCACCACCCCCTTCGCCTGACTCACTCTTACGTTTTCCAATTTTTTACTTTGCTGTGCTGGGGATCCAACCCAGGGCCTCATGCATGCTAGCAAGCACCCTGCCACTGAGCGCACCCAGCACTCCAGATCTGACTTTTCACTCACAGTTATCACCTCCTCCAGAAGTCATAGCTGCCTCTTCCAGGCTAGACTGGGGTCTACCTCTCTGTGCTCCCTTTTATACTGGCTGTGACCTCTTTGTACAAGATAGGAAAAGTAACAATCCTGGGTCCCTCACCCACTGGCCTGCTCAGAAGCACAGATAAAGCACTGGCTGTTACCTGGAAGGAACTGGTCTATAATGGGCTGCAAAAGCCTCAATGATCCATAAGATTATAACGGAGTTCAAAAATTCCTATCGCCTCGTGACTCATAAGCACTTAGCTTGTGTAAGCATACTTTCTGAGGCTCACACAACCATGCAATCACCTGACAATGCAGTTTTTAGACCAAGCCCCCATCGTTAAGTGATATGTGACTATCTGTTACATCTGGGTGGCAAGCACACGGGTGTCCGTTTTACTCTTCTCTGTACTTTTGCACATCTCATGTGGAGGATCTATGGCTGGCTGTGTAGTGCTTCTGATCCCAATGTGTCGTTTGAGAATCTCATGTGTTCTGCTGAACTCGCCCCTCAGACACTCTCCGGCCACCCCGGGGCTAGAGCTCAATACTATAGCTGAGCACCTGCACGCGCCTGGCAGAGCACGAGGGTAGGCTTTATTCACACCATAACATCACTCCATCTCCCCTTATGCTTTTTCACTTGAGAAACTCCCAGCAGGGCGTCCTAGCACACTGATCTCAGCGTCCATAAAACAACCCAGATGGTTCAACACTACAGGCAGGTCCTGTTGCTAACTGTTGAAGCTGGGTTAACAGGCACACAACACTAGTCTCTCTGTGCCTGTGGGTGAATTTTCCATAATAAATTCTTAAAATTCTTCCTGCCATGCACCGTGGATAAGGAAAGAAATAAGAGTCAAACACTCCATGAAATGATACCTTTATTAAACTCTAAAGTACTTGCTGGCTGGGTGTGGTGATGCACGCCTGTGATCCCAGCAACTCGAAAGGCTGAAGCAGAAGGACCACAGTTTGAGACTAGCCTCAACAAATAAGCAAGGCCCTGTCTCAGAATTTTAAAAAAAAAAAAAAAAAAAAAGGGTGAGAGATGTGGCTCAGTGGAGTGGTAAAGCACCTCGGGGTTCAATCCTCAGTACCCCCCACACAAAAAAAAATACTAGGTGACGGGACTTTTTCAGTTCCACTGTAATCTGATGGGACCACCACCATCTAGGCAGCACACCACTGTACCATGATCCACCAGGGTCCCGCAGCTCCTGTAAAACAGGTCCAGATGATAACAGACACTGAAACTTGACTTGAAAAGAAGGAATCCCAAAGGCAAGGCCAGATTCAAGAGACAGACTCAATCTGGCTCCTGGCAATCTCAGCACACAGGAGAGGCCTTCACTCCTGAGCAATAGCCCAGCCCCCATGTAATGGGTCAGAGGGGCCCACAGCCTGGGAAATGCTTTCCACCTGGCCTCTTCCCAGTAGAGACTGGTATTGAGCAGGGAGACTGGTAACACGTGTTCCTTGTATTCTTCGGGGACACGCTCCTGCTCTCCCAGCCCAGGATGCTGCAGCCATCCTGGGAAGTACACTGTTGCTGTCTTGGGTTTTGCTGTGCATTACTTCTCAAGGTTTTGATTCCCAGTTAACTGGGCAATGCCTGTTCCCTTGTTGTGGGGAGGAAGCAAGATAACTGTGGGCAACAGCCAGCCGGCACAGGAACTTGACTTGAAAGAGGGGCAACTCAACCAGCTGTTTCAGAGGGTGCAGGCCTGCATCACCTCAACACAGCCAGGATAGTGCCCAAGAACAGCAGCCATCGAAGGCTGGGCCAGCACTGAGCTCTCAGGAGGACAAAAGGCTGACCCTGCCCAGAGCAAGGCGCAGCACAGTCTCACTCTCAAGACCACCCTTGGATGTGGCTGATGCTGGGGTGACACTTGGGGGTGGAGGGAGAACAGGACAGACATGAGAAGAAAGGAATTGGGCAAAGAGAAGCCTGGAGAGGTGGCTAAAAGCTCCCATCTGGCCCTGAGCCACGGCCCCGCCACTGCTTAACACAGCACCAGGAATTCAGTCTCCATGACCAGAGAGGGCCACTTCCTGCTTCCTCAGGAATGTGCTGGAACGTGCAAGTCAGAAGAGAAGTATTTGGAGCTCAGCAAGTGGGGAGACTCAGCTCCTCCGTCTCTAATGAGGGGCTTCTCTGCTCACCACCAGCAAGGATGACCTGGCAGAAAGGAAGGAGCCAGGGCAGTGGACAGCAATATGGGCTCTGGCCACTCAGTCCTGGGGCCAACGTCTAGTTCCCACCAAGAGCTGTGCAAACAGGGGCAAATTATTTAATCTCTCCAAGCCTCAGGTGTTTGGTGTTTTGTTTTGTTGGGTTTTGAGTGTTTTTTGTTTTTTTTTTTGATGGGGGACTGCTAGGGATTGAACCCAGGGGTGCTCAACCACTAAGTCACATCCCAGTCCTTTTTTATATTTTTATTTAGAGACAGGGTCTCACTGAGTTGCTGAGGCTGACTAACTCTCATTCCTCCTGCCTCAGCCTCCCAAGTCACGTGCACCACCACAGGTGGTGCCTCAGGTGCTTTTGCAGAGCAGAAATAAAAATACCAAAGTAGTTTTTTTTGTTGTTTTTTGTTTGTTTGTTTGTTTTTAGAAGATGGCTATGATGATTTACTGACAGAATGTAGAGCTGGACTCTGCACATAGGAGTAAATGTGGGCTGTAGTTACCAGGACCATAGCCACCACTGCAGCCTCTGTCCCCAGGAGTCAGTGCAGGAGGGCTGGTGAATAAAGGCCCACCCACCTGTCCATCACTATCTCCAACAGGTAAAATTCACCTGAAATGGAGGAACCTGCAAGGGTGACTTCAAAATGTGGTTTGTATATACTCAAAATAAAGAATCCTTAGAAATCCAGCCCCACAAGGAAAGAACTCAGAGTGTCCTTGGACAAATCTTGTCCGACTGCCATTATGGACCTCAGTCTCTTCCTGTAAATACGGGAGGGTTCGATGACAGTGTAGGCTTGACTATTCTATGATATAATTTCTTCAAACTGCTGCAGGGGAGAGAAGAGTCAGAGCTGGGTCCTGAAAGTGAAGGCCGGGCAGCCTATTGCCATCAGTCCCTTGGGCAAATTCCAGGCTGAAAGTCCTCCTCCGGACCCACCGAGCCCACAGGGCAGACAGCCACCCTCACACCAGGCCTGTGCGTCAGGCAAACCGACAGAAAAGATGAATTATGAATTATCAGTCCACCTCGCAAGGAGGTAGAGATGTTTCTCCCACTCCTCCTGAGCCACCTACCCTGGAAGAGACCTGGACACCAGGCTGGTGGCGGGGCCAAAGCACCCTCCCCAGCCCCTCCTCCCCTCTCCAGGCACCTGGCTTCCCACTCAGAGCCACACCCTAAGCAGGCATTTTTAGAGTCAGAGCGAAGCAGGGCCCTGGACCCAGAGCACAGGCTTCTAGGTCTGCCCAGAAGGGAAGCTCAGTCACCTGCCCTGCCACACCCTCCCCAGAGGGTGGGGACAAATTCCTGAAAGCTGAGGACACAGAAGGCTCCTAAAATTGAGACTGTTTGCCAAATAGCTACTAGCCCTAATGGCCAACTCAGAAGCTGGAGGTCAACCTCATGGACACCTGAAGAAATAACTGATTCTGCTGAGTGTCCACCCAAGAGGTCAGAAACACAGAACACTGGCACTGCCCTGAGCCCAGGGATGGTTTCCAACCGCCCTCCTCCAATCTAGCCCCCTCGCTTTACAGGTGGAGCCCAGCCTCACAGGGCCACAGTCGGCACTAATGCAACCCCCGAGGCCCTGGTCCAAACCACTAGCATCCTCTTGTTCCCAGGAGACTGGACAGGATTCTACCAAACAGTTCTCTGGCTTAATAGTTCAAAAAGGACCTTTCCACACCTACCCCCTCTCCCAAATGCCACCTCCAAAGTCCCAACAGAAAGAGAGAAGGCCAGTGAACCAAGGTGCTGTAAGACCCCACCTCCTGTGAGCAGGAGGCACCTCGGTGCTGTGCAGATCCACACCCTGGGATGCGGTTGCTAAAGACAGCTGCTGGGGCTGGAGATGTGGCTCAGCGGTAGCGCGCTCGCCTGGCATGCGTGCGGCCCGGGTTCGATCCTCAGCACCACATACCAACAAAGATGTTGTGTCCACCGAAAACTAAAAAAATAAATATTAAAATTCTCTCTCTCTCTCTCTCTCTCTCTCTCTCTCAAAAAAATAAAATAAAATAAATAAAGACAGCTGCTGTCCCCTACTCAGAAGGGAATCCTGGTCCCCAGCCAAGAGACTGGAAGGAGAAGGAAAACTGAAGGTCTTACTTCCTTGAGGTCCCCAAACCCATAAAGAGGATCAGAAACTCCCTAAGATTTTCTGAATCAGAGGCCCTGGCAGAAGGCAATGACCCCACCCTCCATGTAGAGGGACATGCCGGCATGTCTAGCACCTCAGGAGAGGAATGTGAACTGGGCAGCTGACCAAGAGGAAAACCACAGCTGGTCTTTCTATAACAGGGGTGGGAGGCCAGTGCCCCCACCCCACAATTAGACACCAGAGGAGGGGCACTGAGCAGCATCCAAGGCGCTGACCCCATCCCCACCATGAGGCCAGCTTCCCTGGCCTGTGGCCTCCTCCTGACTCCAGGGCACACTTGAGTCTGAGGGGCCAACCAGGCCCCTGGCCCTGGGCCCAGGAATCAACCCCACTACCAGAGCAGTCCTTGATGACTGAGATCATCGTCAACAGCATCTGCCAAACATATCCTGCTGGACTGTAGCTGCCCACACTCCCAGCCAGAAGCACCTACTATGTGCAAGCTCTTGCCTGCTTGCTCCTCCGAGAGCTGGGATGAGCTGGTCAGGGAGGCTCCTGAGAAGTCACACTTTCCAAGGGCCCCCAGGAGACCCTGCAGGCCTACCTTCCATCATCCAAGAAGCCTTGGATCAGTGAGGATCAGCAGCATCAGCTTCAAATGTCCTTAGGCCAAGAGTCGTGCAGCAATGCCCCAAGAGAGTGCACCCAGGGCCACCAGCAGGCTGCCAGCACACTGTCCTCTCCAGCTTTCCAGTCCCTCCTGTAACCCAGAGGCTAACTGAGCAAGACAGGAAGAAGTGGCCTAGAGTCAGGGAAGGGGAAAAGGAGGCGAGAGCCAGGAGACCAGGCAGGGACAAGGACGACATAGCTGTGACACCACTGGCTATCCCTGGAGCCTGGAAAAAAGGGGGTCACCATGGCTACCCACCTCTGCCCTCTTCCAGGCTTCATATCCAGAGCACAAATGCTTGTCTTGCAGACTAAACTGGCTTCCAAACACTGCAAGATGCCACTGAGAGACACGAACTATAAATTCATTTAGAAGCACTCCCAAGTTCACAGTCACTGCTTATCTGCTTCACCGAGATGTAATGAAAGAATAACTGCTATCCTGGGAAGAGGGAAAAATGGCAAGGTGGCGCCTGTCTCTAAGAACCTGTCAAAGCCCCAGAAACAGTCACAGACAAAGGAGCAGGTACCCACAAGGCAAAGGAGCCAGATGCCAAAAACACACCTGGCAGGAAAGAAAACAAGAAATGGAGACTGACTTCTGCCCTCCCTCATCAAACACCAGCAAGTCTTTGACAGAAGCACTGGCGGCAGGAAGCCACAAGGGCAGAGAGCCAGGTTCCAGTTCCACCTGCCACCTGCAAGAAGCTGAGTGACCTAGACAAGCCCTCCAGGCCTTAGCAGTCTCAGCCATGAAACAGGGATGCGCCACTCCGGCCAGGGACATCTCAACAGTTCAGGCAAAAAGCACCACACACAGAGCCATGATCAGGTGTGACACTGCTGACCTGACGCCTTCTTTTTCCTTTTGTGGTACCGGGGATTGAACGCAGGGGGCTTCACCATTGAGCTGCATCCTCAGACCTTTGCGTTTTTTTATTTTGAGACAGGGTCTCACTATGTTGTTTAGGGTCTCACTAAGTTGCTGAGGCTGGGCTTTGAACTTGCGATTCTCCTGCCTCAGCCTCCAGAATTGCTGGGATTACAGGCATGTAGGCCACACTGAGCCTGGCCTAAAGTTTTAAAACGGGCACAAACATATAGCCAGCCATGTAAAAATGTAGGCTTAAGAACAAAACATGGACATGGGACAGTGGAGGGCTCCAGCAAAAGACAGGAAGGGAATTCAAGAAGAGAACGCTGGGGCCTCAACTCTGTAATGTACTCTTTCCTTAAAAATTCTGAAGGCAACACGATCTTTGTGAACTAGTTTCAAGATCAGAAAGATACAGAAATACCTGCAGTAATCACCTGAACCTTTCAGTTCTTCAGAAACACCTGCTCTGCCCACCAGCCTTCTCATTCAGGCCTCATGGATGACTATCTGCAAGTCACACCACAGCACCAGGGTGTTTCAAGTCAGGGGCAGAGGTGGGACAGGGGAGGATCGGACGCTCAGTGCCCTATTTCCAGACAGTCCCCTGGACCAGCAAGGTAGGCCTCAACTGGACCTTCTCCTGAACCTGTGGCTTCTGAAAAGGGGATGGGGCAGGTTCCCCATCTGGGCACCCTGGGGAACCAGTGTGGCCTCACTGTCTGTGCTAAGCAGCCTCACTCAGGGAGTGCTAGATGGACCCACCAAACTAAGACCCCAATGAGACATTACTCAATTTAAAGCAAAAAACAAAACTATATATGGTCAACCTCTGAATTTACTGTTGCTTAACCTTAATAAAGAAGAAGCTGGGCATGGTGGTGCACAACTCTAATACCAGCTACTCAGAAGGCTAAGGCAGGAAGATTACAAGTTTGAGGCCAGCCTCAGCAACCCAGGGAGGACCTATATTCCCAGCACTGCCCGCCCCCAAAAAAAAAGAAAAAGAAAGAAAGAAAAGAAAAGAAGAAAATGTGTGGGAATATAGCTCAGTGGTAGAGTGCTTGCCCAGCATGCACAAGTCTCTGGGTTCAACCCCTAGCACTGTAAAACAAATGAAAACAACAGAAAAATAGACACACATCCTTCAGGGCTTCATACATGCAGAGACACTTTCAAACAGTCCTGGCCACCAGTAACCTCGACCAAGGGCAGGAAACCAGGGGTCTGGCCCCATTTCCGTGCCTCCAGGAAAACACGATTCTTGAGCGGCTGCCGCCGCCTCCTCCTCCTCTGCTTCCCAGCCCCCAGAGCTAAGTCTGGAAAAGCACTTTGGGTTCCTGGAAAGAAAGGCCCTTCCGAAATATCGGGAACTGGACTGGAAAGTGCCATTATGTACTATCTGGAGGATGTCTGCTAGGTTTGAAGGGAGCCACTCCTCTGCCAAAGTCGAGGCTGTGGCCAAACACAACAGAGGGGGCTTCTGGGAGCCAGTCACGTGGGCGAGCCGGCACTCACACAGACAGGGGAGGGAGGGATCCTGCTTTCTGTTGCTGGGACTTGACTGACAAGGATTAAAAACTCTACTTTTCTCTCCATCTCCAAACCACAAGATGTGAAGCATGGCTATCTCCACGTGGGACATAAGGAGAATAGATAAAGTCTGGTCTCCATGGCCCCCTCCTGCCCACATGCAAGCTTGGTGCCTTTCTTCCAACAAGGAAAGCCAAGTTCCACCAGGCGACCTGCCTGAAGGAGGCCACCCACCTCGAAGTTCCCTCCTCTGGTGTCATTTCACCTACAGAGGACTTGAAAATAGAGCTCAGCACCCGTCCATCCTACTCCCATCAGTTATAATCAGCTTTGCAGATGGCTTTTAAAAAATAAATCTTCAGGCCCATAAAAATGTTCCTTTACAAGCCCCAGCCTGGCCTCCGATCAGTCCCCACAAACTCTAACCACCAAGAAACAGAAACAGCAGGTAAGGAAGAGGAGGCTCCCTCCCTGCTTCTCTGCACAGAGCAGAACCATTTAGGGATTTTGACTTAGACCCTCAGCCGCCCCATAAGGCTCAAAGGTGGGGGTCAGGAAATGGCCCTGTCCTCTAGGTGCTCTGACCCAGCCCAGCTCCACCAAAGCCAACCTGAGTTCCCACACTTGCCCTCACCACTTTCTTAACAGTCTCAGGGTTTAAACAGAGCCTCACACTGTGTGGGTTTCACGTGCACAAGATTCTAAAATCAAAATAAACCTGAGCCCCAGCTACCTGGTTCAAAGCCTGTTTGGTGCCTGTGGTGACCACAAAGGAAGACTCTCCAAACAAAGGAGGCAGGGAAGGAGAAACAGAGAGGAGGCAAGAAGAGGCAGCAGAGGGGGGCAGGGGGCTACAAAATCTTCAAGCAGAAGAAGCCAGTTCCCAAAAGCTGGAGTCGGCACCAGAGAAACCACCAGGGACCCAGGGGGCCCTCCAGCTCAGACCCAAGTCTATCCCTGACAGTTAGTCTTTCTACTGAAAAATGCAGAAAAACATAATTAGCATCCTCCACTATCTTTTCAGTCAACAAAAGTTAACTTCAGGGCTTGGGGACACTGAGTGGCAGGGTGCTTACCTAGCTTGCCCGAGGCACTGGGTTCCATCCCCAGCACCACAGTGGAAGAAACTTCAGAAAGGCCTATGCCTGTCCCCTTTAGTCTCAGGACTCTCTAGTCAAAGACTTGGACTCAAAATCAACTCTACCCCCTTGAAGTTGCAGCCCCCGGTCAAGTCACTTAACCTTTATGAGCTTTACTTTCCCTGGCTATAAAGTAGAAATAAGACCTCAAAAGTGGTCTCATCGTGATTTATGAAAGAAATCACATCATATTTAATGTGAAAGCCTAAATGTTAAAAATCATGAATCATCTCATGAGTACTTAATTACATGCCATCTCCAATACTATTTCACTTATATTTAAGGTTTGTCTCTCAATTAAAACAAACTCCTTAAGAGCAAACGGGGTGTGTTTGTGTGTGAGAGTACTTTGAGTTTGACCTCAGCATTCTGAGGTCACACGGCCTGACTTCATCACCTGGCTTAGCACTGGTCACTCCTCTGGGCCTCAATATCCCTGTGGGTAACAAGAAAACCAACAGTCCCTTCCTCAAAACGTTGCTGGGCAGACTGAGGTAATCCAAACCATTTAACCTTTAATCAGTATCAACTAATATCTTTATTTAGTTGGCAAACAGAGACACTGTTAATAAATACTGATTGGCTGATTGATATAAAACAGAAAACTCTTTCTGGCCTTTCTTTTCCCATCTTCTCTTCCCTTCCCAGGAGGTAGATGGTGTTTATTAACACTGACCTCAGCATCTAGGGCTTATGAAATGCCCAGTTCCCTTTAAGAGCCAAAGGTACCAGCACTGTCACTTCCAGCCCATTCTCTGTGCAATTGTGAGCATGTGACTCTGTGGCTCTGGCTCGGGATCTTCTGTCTATAAAGAGTGAGTATTCTACATACTTGACCAAGCTGCCGGGGAATGTGAACCAGGGCCACCGACAGAATGTGGGTGACACACAGTCCACATGCAGGAAGGATTTCTCTACCCTAACCCCCACCCTGTGGGTGATGGGCCTGGAGAGGACCCCACTTCCTCTCAGTGGAGAATCTCCCAGCCCCAGAAGTGGCCCACGGTCGCCAAGGACCAAGCAGGCAGTTTCCAGGGGAACAGCATCCTCCGTATCTACGCCCAGTTCCCATCCTCCACTGACTTTTATTCTCCTCCCACCTCTGTAGTGGGCTAAGTCACCTTCCCCGCGATTGCTAGGCAACCTCCCGGAGAGGTGCCCTGCCTCCCCATCCTGCCTCTGACCCTGCACCTGGGACCCTGGGGAAAGCTGCCCAAGCCTGTTAACCCCCGCGATGGCAGGAGAGAAGCCATCTAGGCCCACCAGGGCAGCAGGGAGGGACTTTCCCCAAGGGCTGGGAAATGAGGAGGGCCTCCCCCGCCCACCCCGCCCTCCCCAGCCTTCTGTTTGCCTGTGCTTATCTGTCATCTATTCTTAGGCAGTTTCCAAGAAAAGGGGCCACATCAGACACCAGGCTTTTTATGAAAGCTGTCCTTCCTGATGATTTTTCCTCTCCTCTCTCCCCCATTAGCCCAGATCCTTGGCCCCAGAGTCAAGATGAACAAATAAGGACAAGCGATGAGGATGGCAGATACCATCAGAACTTCTAGGAAAGGGGCTGGAGACATAATTGGTGGTCGAGCCCTTGGCTAGCATATGCAAGGCCCTGGGTTCCAACCCCGGCACTCAAAAAAAAAATCAAAATTTAAAAAAAAGAAAGGAATTCCTGTGACAGCATTCACCTCTGGGAGGTGAATGACAGGCAACTGTCATTTTCTTCTTTATATTCCATATTACTTAGTCTCTTCTTAGGTTTTTTCCAAGTTGAGATCTAATTCCTATACCCTCAGCATCACCATTTTGAGGAGCAGAATTCAGCGGTTTTAAATATTTCACGAGGTTGTGCAACCATCACCGCTATCTAATTCCAGAACATCTCCTCACTGGGGTTTTCTTTGTATACATTTGTCTTTGGTTAAATGTTCCTACACACGCATGCATGTGTTTCATAAGCATCAGAGCAAAGTCGTGAGGAGTGGAAACACCAGGCCAGGGCCGCCCTGCTTCAGATCCCAGCGCCACTGCTAGCTGGCTGGCTGGACGATCCTGGAAATGTCCTGCTTTGCTGAGCCAGTTCCCCCATCTGCAAAATGGGGAAGCAGTTGTATCCACCTAACAGGGTAAGAGCACATTTTAGAAAGGGTGAGCCATTATAGTAAGAATTTTCTTGACTCTTTTAAACTGTGGAGGGCAGGAGCCAGCACTTTGTGGTGGCGAAGGCAAAGCTGCCTGTTTGAGCAGCATCTCAGGGTGCACAGGATATAAGAAGGCTCTGTTGGGAAGCCACATTCCCTTTTAAACTCATTCCCACCCATGTCTGATCTGTGGAGATGACCCAGCTCTGGCTGCTGGGGACAACCAGTTTCTACTCATTGGTCCAGGAAGGGCTAGATCTGGACCAACTCCTAGCTGCTGTGCTCACACCACCTGGGCTGAATCACCGAGGGGCAGGTCGGGTTCAAGGACACTGCCATACTTGGCTTTGAGGCCTACATATCACTAGGCTGGCCTCACAATGCCCCACTCACCCAAATCCTACCAGATAACCTCCAGGAAGGATATAACCCCATGAGAGTAGGGGAGGCAGGGCCTGACTAACCCTCTCTGGTGGCTCACCCCACCTGCTGGAGAGGAAAGACTCAGGGAGGCTCTGGCTTGATGCCCAGCTGGGGAACAGGTAGGAACTCTTGGTTGTGCATGGAGAGCAAGGAAGGTGGGCTGGCTCTCAGGGTGACTCTGCACCCTGGTTTGCTGAGTCCCCTGCAAACTCTCTGCTGCCAAGACTCTTGGCCTCAGTTAGGACCAGTTTGCATGAGCAGTACTTAGCAGGATGCTAGCACCTTCCCAGATAGGGACAGAACCCTGTGCTGAAGAATGAGTAAGACTAGGGCTGACCTGTCTGAATGGAACCAGGGAATTAGGCTAAAGGGGTTTCCTCTGCCTGTACCCTTTTGGCCATGACCTCTCCAAGGACCTGCAAACAGGAACCATCCAATCCACCTCTAGCCAGAGGTCTGCAGGCCATGCATCAGTGTCCTTGAGGAGAAACTCAGCCTAGTTTGTGTGACCCTTCCTGCAGAGAGGGGGCCCACTGACTGCTGTCAAGGGGGAATACAGACAGGGTGGGCAGGGAAGGTGCCCCTCAGCTCCACACCAGACCATTAAACACACTAAGGGCAGCTCAGTGGGGCTAGCTGGCTGGGATGACGCCAATACCTGCACAGAGGTATGGGCCTTGACAGCCAGATCTGTGACCTGCTCAGACAGCTTGGCCTCAGCAAAGTGAGAGGTCAGCCCTGGGAGGGACCAAAAGAATGAGAAAAAAGCCCAGTGAAGGAGAACAATGGAGGGGGGTGTCCCCAGCGAATGACTCACTGTGGCTCTTCTCTGCCCTTCCAGGCTTCATCCCTCTCCCCTTCTCTGTTCTATTCTCCCTCATGCACACGTGCACACCCAGGGAATGTGGCTTCCCAACAGAACCTTCTTATATATATCCCATGCACCCTGAGACACCACTCAACAGGCACCTTTGCTTTCGCCACCACCCCAGGACAAAGTGCTAGTGCCTGCCTTCCATGGCCAATGAGTCTGTCTTGGCCACTCCTCTGGGTCTTCCTGGTCCCCTCTCCACCTGGTACCCTCTCCACCTAAATAGTGATTTCCTGACCCCACACAGAAAGCAGAGCATCTGATGTGTTCAATTAACACCCGCTGACCAACTCTGCAGGAGGAATGGCCAGCATTCTTATGCTACGAAGGAGCTGGATGGGCTCTTTCCTCTAGCCACACAGAAGCATGGCCATGAAACCAGGTCACATCTCAGGCTGCCCCACCCTGGCTCTAGACCCATGGGAGGGACCATGTCTCGTGTGACAAGTCCTCAAGCCATATTTATGGTTTGTGGTTACTGGCCAGGTGCCCAGCCCCAGGCCTTCCCTCAGAAGATGGAAAGAGAGGGGGCCTTGCAGCACCTCCCCAAGAAGTGAGATTCAAGCCAACAAGTTTCTTCCTTTTCTTCCTCAGAAGGCCACATAGTGACCACGCAGCCTGCAGGAGCCTGCCAGCCTCCCTCCCACACACCCAACTCCAGTGCTCAGCAACACTGGGGCTGCTGGAGAGCCCCTGGAGGGCTGCCATTCCTCAAAACTGGAAAATCTGGTGCACGGTGATCTTCTACCTGCCTGACCTAGGGCCAACTGGCTCCAGAAGCCTGATGGTCCAGCCCCTGACCCACCCAATAACTTCATCAACCAGCGGGGCACCTGTTCTCAGCACAACCACATGGAACAGGGTTTGGAGAACAGGCTTGTTGCATCAAGTCCTGGGTAAAGTGGGGCTGGACAAGCTGCTGGAAAGTGTGGGCAAGACCCAAAGAATGCCCTCAGCTACACACTCCTGAGCTAACTGGCACACAGAGGTCATTTATACCAAGTGGCCATTTTTCCTGTACCCTAATAAGCAGATGAATTGGGGGGGGGGGGACGTGTATCAGGGGCCTCACTAAATTACTGAGGCTGGCTTTGAAATCATGATCCTCCTGTCTCAGCCTCCCAAGCCACTGGATTATAGGTGTTCACTATCATGCCTGACCCCAGACACAATTTTTAAGTACTTGTAACATCCATCCCTTCATTCTGTATACCAAGTAGGAAAGGGCAAGCATGGGAGCCTACCTCATTCCCCAGGTGAAGAGATTGTGCAATCAGAGGGGTTTAGTGACTTGAAATGAACTCAGGGTTAGAGACAAAGGACAACACAAGTCCCATATGCTTCAAGCCAACTCTGGCTTGTCAAAGATAGGTTTATAGTCTATGTCTTGCCTATTGGGTAAAGGCCATAGGAACTCTGGTTACTCCAAAGAGTTAACAATGATTGAGCACTCACTATATGCTAGGTGCTATGCTAACTCTCCTACAAACATAGCTTCCCTTAAACCTCCACCAAAACTGTATCAGGCAGTAACTATATTATTTCCATTTCTCCAAAGGTATCATCAGGCACAGAGAGGTAAGTGGCTTGCCCAACGGAGCACAGCCGGTCAATGGAGAAGCCAAGATTTGGATTCCCCAGTGTGCCCAGAGCACATTTATCTGAGGAGGCTGTAATCAGGATACAGCCCCGGGATAGGGTAGTTTATCTGGAACATAAAGCATTTCACTTCCACTCCCAATCCCCAGCCTGGGACTGAGAGCCAGGAATAATGCTATTTATCCAGTTTTTCAGTGATACGTCTTAACCAGGCCACCTACAACAGTGCTGCCCCTGTGATGGGCACTAGGAATTCGGGAGAGAACAGGACAGGCTGGGTCTCTTGGTGCCAAGGACACTGGCATGGGGTGAAGCCAACAGGAGTGGAGAATAGTAAAGAGTCTCAAGATGGAAAACCCAGTTTTTTCTCTTTCAGGTTTCATTTCCACCAGGCATTACCCTGGTTTGGGATGTTCTGTGCTTCCCCAGGTAAACCCATCCACGGTAGGCCTTCCTCTCTGCAGCCCTCCACCTTGACTTGTGTCTTTGGTTTGTGTCCTGCAATGGTCTCCTGTCCAGAAGTGAGCCTAAGCCAGGAGGCCTCACCCCAGACTCTCCTGATCAGCCTATCTCCCAGCTGCACCCTACTGAGTAGTTTCTAGCAATTCCATATGGAATAGAGAACTGCTGTTATAAGCTCCACCTGAATTGCTGACCCATAGAACAGAGATACAATTAAAAGGTTGTTATGGGCTGGGGTTGTGGTCCAGTGGTAGAACGCTTACCTAACACATGGGAGGCACTGGGTTTGAGTCTCAGCACCACATAAAAATAAATAAAACAAAGGCATTGTGTCCATCTACAAAAAAAAAAAAAAAAAAAAAAAAGGTTGTTGCTTTAACCCACTGAGTTTTAAAATTTATTGCACAACCAAAGATAACCAGAATATAAGTGTAACAAAAGTAATTATAAATATTGGAGCTTATAAATGAAGTTATACATGGATGTTTTCTCTTAAAAAAAAAAAAAAAAAAAAAGAATGAAGCCTGTCTCCCTATGACCTGGGTTGGCATGGATACAGAATTAGGGTCTGGGCTTAATCCACAGCCATCTTCATTCACCTGCCAAGGCCGCCTCTTTGTTTCAACATCCATTCACTCTACAAATATTGATTAAGCTTCTCCATATAAAGAAGCCCTGAGGCTGTCACCTGTGAGAACACACGTTCAACCAGAATCTCCAGGACTTCAGAGGCAAAAGGGAGAATGCAATTTTACAGCACAGCTGCCATTTTACACATCTTCTCCAATCAACATACATCAGCTCATTTTTATACATAAGGACTTGATGGTTCCAAGAAGAACCTGCCCGAGGTCACAAGTACAGAGCCAGGCTCCTGCTCCTAGTCTACGTTCCCTCTGCCTGCCTGACACCTGCATGTACATACATACACATACAGGCACACTCAAGATCCATGAGAGAATGAGCCGGGATCCTGAAAAGAAAAATTGCTCCTATGAATGATGGTTTAGAACTCAGCCTGGAAGATCGGGAAGACTCTGGAAGCCAGTCAAGTATAGGAAGCTCCTCTCCTTCACATGCTCTGTTCCCAGAGCACTGCAATCTGGGTCTGGAGGTATGGAGACCAGCCTGAACAACTCTGTACTAAAACATTCTTGGAAGGGACAAGTCACAGCCAACCCCAGGCAGCTCCTTGAGTTGTGCCTCCTGCCTGCTCAGACTCCCACCTGTATCTGCACCAGGCCTCAACTCCATCAGTGAAGTATTTCCTACTGTACTGTTTAATCAAAACTCCACAAGAGCCCTGGAAGGTTGGCAAGGCAGGAATGAAGCCATTTACAGACAAGGAAAAAATAATGGAAGCACCCCAAAACAGGGACCTGGTCTGTCTTGCTCCGTGCCCTGTGCCCAGCACCTAGAACCATGCATGGCTCAGAGTCAGCGTTCACAAAGCCATCTGTGGAACAATCTAATGAAAGTTCAGAGAAGTAAGAGGCTGCCCAAAGTCTCAGAAATAGCCATGGTTGCCCCAAGGGTAAAAACAGAGTCTTCAGTCTTCTACCTGGTAACCCTGGGTTCCAAGGTACAGTGCCCTACCTCCCATACCTCCTCTGCCTCCCTCTCCAATGGCTGGTCTCTGTCCTCTTGTGGACCCTGGAGAGTGCTAAAAGCTACAAGTAGCTTTAAGTCTTATGTAATATCAACTCCCTATATCCCTATCACGATGCTGAGATACATGCAGGAAAGAAGTTCTGCCAAAAAGGAAACTGAGGCCCACAAAAGGTGACAGACAATTAAATGGCAGGAGAAAATTTAAAAAAAAAAAAAAAAAAACTAGGCTAAACCAGGAACAGTGGCACACACCTGTAATCACAGCAACTTGGGAGGCTAAGGCAAGAGAATCTTAAAATCAAGGCCAGCCTCAGCAACTTAGTGAGAATCTCAGCAACTTAGCAAGATCCTGTCTCAAAAAATGAAAAAAAAAAATTTTTTTTTAAAGGGGGCTGGGGATGTGACTCAGTGGTGAAGCACACCTGAGTTCAACTCCTAGTACCAAAAAAAAAAAAAAAAAAAAAAACTTGGACCTGATTTTCCAAGTCAGAACCAGAGACACTTCTGCCAGTCCCTGGCCAGGAACCCTAACAAAGCAGGTGAGAGCCCCTGGTCCAGAGATCCTCTGTCTCTGGATACCAGGCCCTGCTGTGCTGCCTCCTTCCTCCCAAAGGAGGGGCAAGTGAGGAGAAGCTGGGCTCAGGACTGGCTACTTCCCCTCTCTGGCTCATTTCCTCATCCTCATGTGTGCCTGGCTCACAGAGCTGATGGGAACAACTAATCTAGGTGACATGATTAAATCAGTGCCTGGCACACATCAGCCCTTGCAGCCCCTGACACTGCTGCCTTTGCCTCCTAGATGACCAAATTTCCCAGATGACCTGCTCCTACCAGCTCAGAATCCTGGGAATTAATCCTGTTGTTAGGTGAATGTGAGAACAGGAGTGTGACCCTGGTGAGAGTTGGTGGTTGCTTTTGCATTGCTTCATTCACTCAGTAAAACTGAATGTTATGTGTAGGACAAGGGGCCTCTCTGTCCCCCAGGAACTGGGTCTCACAGCCCTTACAGGGACCAGGTTCCTAGAAAGCTCTATCACTCCTACCCATCCCAGGCATAAGTTAATGCTTCAAGCAGAGACTTCTCTACTACTCCCCATGGACGATCCCAAAATGTCCATCATCCTAATCCCTCTTCTGTCCAATTTAAATTAAAATCTATTTAGATTTAAATTTTTCTTTAAAAAGAAAGGTCACCCTTGGACACAATACCTTTATTTATTTATTTTTATGTGGTGCTGAAGATCAAACCCAAGGCCTCCCACATGCTAGAAGAGTGCTCTACTGCTGAGCCACAACCCCAGCCCCATTTAGATTTAAATTTAAAATTATTTTCAAGGGGCTGGGGTTGTGGCTCAGTGACAGAGCACTTGCCTCACACATGTGAGGCACTGGGTTCAATCTTCAGCACCACATACAAATAAACAAAATAGATATTGTGTCCATGTATAACTAAAAAAATATTTTTAAAAAGTTATTTTCAAGGAGGCTTTACCTTGAAATTAAAAATTAAAAAAAAAGAGAGAGAGAGAGAGAGAGAGAAAGAAAGAAAGAAAGGCATCCTACCCCAGCCTTATCCCTCATGGACACCTCCAAATTGCTCACTCAACCTTCAGTTCCATCAACAGCTCAATGGTCCCAGGAAATAAGCTAAATGGGGGGTGGGGTGGGGGCTGGCAACAGCCCCTCAGCCCCCAGGTCTCCCTTAGGAAGCCGACAGGAAGATGGGTAGGGTGTGTTTAAGCAACTGCTAAATTACAAAGAAGTCAGTTCAAAGCCAGGGGAATCTTCCCCAGGTTGATGTCCTCTAGTGCCAGGCCCAGCAGAAGCCCAGGCACATGGACCTCGGGTCACCAGTCTGAGGAAGCCCATTGTGGTGTGTTTCAAATTACCTCTGCGTGTCTGATGAAGTGAGTAAAAGGGAACGGTTTCAGGGCTTAGGATTCCTGAGTGAGCTAATACAGGATGCCTTTGGCTAAAAAAAAAAAAAAAAAAAAAAAAACTTCAGTCGGCTCCCTAAACTCCCCCCCCCTTTTAAGTTTAAAAAAGGGAATGAATGTTACCATTTTTGGACATGAGCATTCTCCCTTAAGCCCAGCCCTAACCGCACTATCCAGAGGGACGCGCCATCCTGTCCCCCCCCATTCCCAGATCAGCGGGGGAGGGGGGTATGAAACCGGGAGGGACCGGATGGGAGCGGGCAGCTGGGGGGGGTGGGGTTCAGGGTACGTGGCTGCCTGGGGCAAGGGCTCATTGAGCAGGCAGGAAGCAGCAGCGGGGTTGGTGCGCCCTCCTTCATCAAGAGTGGTTTCTGACCTCTTCCTACCACTAGCCACTATGCCCGGGTCCCATTGCCAGCTTCCCAGCCCCAAGCCCCAGTGGCGCAGCGCGTACCATGCACACGGCGCCAGGGACGCAGCTCCGCGGTTAAGCAGGGATCCCCACTGACCCCAGATAGCTCCGGAGACTGTTCCTCATCCTAGAGACCCTCAACTGAATCAAGGTGCCCAAATTAGCTTTCCTCACAGGAAAAGAGCAGGTATGGGAGTAACAGGACGCAGACGCAAAGCTTGCAGCTACCGACCCACAGAGTTAAGCAATAAAACGGTTCTGGGTCCTGACCCCGCCCCCACAAGGCCGGCTAGAAAGCCAGCGGACGCCCCCCAGGTTTTCTCGGCCCCAGCCGCACTCCAGCAGGTCCACCTCCAGGCAGATCCGAAGACCGCAGCCAAGCCCCCCAGCGCTAGCTCTCCGACCGCCTTCGAGCTGGAGCTAGGGAGCCTAGAGACGGGGGCAGCTGGCCCCTCAGGTACTGAGCCCTGGGCGGCCCAGGAAGCGCGCTGCCACAGCACGCCATATGGAGGCGACCAGGGGGCGGGGAAGGGAAGGGAAGGGAAAACCGATACCAATAGGCAGCCACCGAGCTGGGGTCTCAGCCCCAACCTCAGGAGCACCGCCTCCGCTCCCTGCCTACACGGGGATGGTGGCAGCAGTAGTCGGGTGGCCTGAATCACCCGCCTCAAGGAGACCTGCCCGCCGGCGGCGCCACCTCCCCGTGCCGGAGCTCGCCGTTCGCGGGCTCTGGGGCAGGGGCGCTCCCAGCTTCCGCCCCGAGCCTGTAACCCAACACCCCACCTCGCGGTGGCCGCGCAGTCCCCGCCCCCGCCCGTGCGCGCCCGGAACCCGTTCCGAGCCCGGAGCCCGAAGCGCGGCAGGCAGAGCAGGTCCCAGCTGGGGGCTGGGGGCTGCGGCGGGAGGGCGAGGGCGGCTAACCTTTCTCTGCTGCTTCTCCCAGGCCGGGTCCAGAAGCAGGTCCCGGTCCCAGTCCTCTTCGGGCTGCATGTAGTCATTGGTTTGCTGTGAATCATAATGGTCCATGATGGTGTGCGCGTGCTAGGGGCTGAATTTCTTCCTCCACCTTCTCTACGGGCGACGGCGGCGGCTGCCCTGGCGTGGGGAGGGAGTCGGCCGGGCTGGGCGGGCTGGCGGGGCCGGGCTAGCTCCCCTGCGCCGGGTTCCGCCGCGGCGCTGCTCGAGGAGGCTGCGAGTGCTGGCAGAGACAGCGGCGGCTGGAGCTCGCGGACTGCCTGCCTCGGGGCGGGCGCTCGGACCTAATCTCCACGCACACTGAGCGAGGCGGACACACTCGCGCTGCGGGAGCCGAGGCGGGAGGGGGCGGGGGAAAGGGGCAGAGCCCTCCCGAGGTTCTCCATTGGCCAGACCGAGTTGCCCAAACTTCCCCCCATCGCCTCTCATTGGGAATTCCTGGCATCCGTCAGGCGGGCTGCGGTGCATATAGGTGGACTAGGCGGCCCCCTCCCAGCGCGCACGCCCCCGCCCACTCTCCGGGTTCCCACTCCCCCGCGGCTCATGTGACACCAGCTTAAGCTGAGCAGGACCGAAGCCGGGGGACGCCTCCAGAGCTCGGGGACCAGGCGACATCGCGCTTGGGAACCCCGGGAGCCACCGGGAATTGGACCCATTCCCCGCCCGAGAGAAGGCCCTGAAGTTGGGCGCACAGGCGTTGTTGCGCTCCCACGCGTGTTTCAAACCCCCGGCCGGCGGGGGCTGGAGAAGCGCAGAGAAACCGAGGGAGCATTTTATTTTTTCCTTCTCAGGGAACCTGGTCTGGACAAGTCGGCACCCTAGGAAAGGGGGCGGGGAGGGGCCCCTTAGGGGAAAGGAATTTCCTGGGAATTTCCTGACTCCACCACCATCCCCGCCCCTCCCGGGGCGACCCGGCTGATCCCAGCCCTGTGGGAGCCAGGTTTCTCGCCAATAAACGTCCTTCTGAGGCCACTGAGCTTTCCCGCGTCCATACAGGGTCCTCCAGGGGCCGGCGCTTAGACTCAGGGGACTGCTCCGCCGCGGGCTTTCTGGGTGGAGGCTGCGTTGCCCGGCTCCCCGGTATTCCAGCGGGCAAGCTTTATGGCTGGAGCTGTCTTTGATTGGCCTTCCCCTTCACACAGACCCTCAGCAACACCCTAAAAACTGGGAAGAAGGGCCCTACAGCATAGCCCCTTGCCATATACACACACCTGACATATGAGGAAACTAAGGTCCGAAGAGCTGAGCTGGACAAGAGTTTTAGCAGGCTCAGGACTCCGAAGGCCAATACTGTAACCTTATGCCCAATAAACAAAGCCTTACTGTTACTGGATGAGGAAGGAGAACAAGATTGACTATACTGCTGCTTGGAACCTGGATGGCCTTTCTCAGACCTAAGAAGAATGAAACCTGTTAGTCCAGCCATGATAGCTCCTAGGGAGAGGAGAGGCAGGGCTCACATCCAGATGGGCTCCCCTGTGGAATGGTGAGTCTAGAAATCAGTAGTCATTTCTTCAATAGATGGTTCCCATGTGGACAGTGGAAGTGTCAGTGTCACCACTATACCTAGCATGGTAGGGCTTAATTTATATAGTCATCCTTCCTATTCAGGAGGATTGATTCCAAGACCCCTGCAGATACCAAAATCTACAGATGCTCAAGTCTGTTACATAAAATGGCATAATATTATGTAAAACCTACATATATCCCCCTGTATACTTTGAGTCACCTCTAGGTTACTTATGATACTGATACAATGTAAATGCTATGTAAATAGCTGTTACACTGTATTGTGTAGGGAATAATGACAAGAAAAAGAAGTGTATACATTCATCAATATTCCCCCAGAATATTTTCAATCTGGTTGGTTGCATAGCAGATTCAGAAGCAGGAAATGGAAGGACAACTGTATTTGTAGAATGAATGGCTAGGTCAACTGCAAAACACAAACACACATGAGTTCACAAGCAAATATGTCAATCCAGAGGTGAGTGAAGGAGTTAGAAGAAAACATTCACTGATAGGAAATTCCCTGAACTAAAATACTTGAGAGGCCATGTATGGATAAGGCAAAGAAAGTGCCTTTGATTCTTGGAGAAGCCAGCTGATGCTGTTGTAAGCAGATATTGGCAGTGTTGGTCCACGCATCATTAGTCACCCACACACGTTTATGCAAGTGTCACCATCAGCACGGTGCCTTCCACAAGCTGCTGGCCAAGGAAGCACTGCTTCTGAGCCACAGAGACAGTGGATTTATGGACTATTTTATAACCACTTCTAAACTATGGCTCTAAACCTAACATAGAGGGTAATGATGGTGCTATATCTATTTATTCACTCAATAAATATTTCTGAGCACTGTCTGTTAGGAAATGTGCTAGACATTGTGTACATAGAGATGAAAAAGACACAATCCCTGCCCCCATGCAGCCCAGCAAGGGCAGATGCAGAAACAAAACTGTGATGCAGAGAGTGGATGCAGGAAGAGATCTGAGGGGGTTCTATAGGCACACAGAGGAGGAGCTCAAAGCTGCATGGGAAAGGAGGCCTGTGTTTACCCTTTTGAAGGAAGTGAAACTTGAGTGAGACTTAAGGAATGAGAGACAGAGTGTAGGAGCTCATTCCAGGCAGAAGGAACAGCATAAGCTAACAGGGACAGGAACCAGCAGGGTATACAGAGGAATGCCTTGCATAGGCTGGAATGGGCTAGAACAAGGCCAGGTGGGGCAGGGGTGGGAAGTGTTTAGTGTTGCAGAGGTGGGCTCATATGCTGTGTCCAGTGTTGTCTAAGGGGAACAAGGCTGGCTGGACCAGTTGCAGAGGTGTTATCATAGTCCAGATAGGAATGGAGAACAGTAGATAGACAAAATACTCAAGAGCTAAAACTGAGACACCTAAGAATTTTATTTGACATATGGAAGAGACAGGAGTTTTCATTGAGATCTAATATGGAAAGAAAATGTACTTTACCTACAGTGTGTTATCCTATTTAAGCTCCTTCTAAGAGGAAAAAAATGAACCAAGGTTCAGGTAGCTAGTCCAAATTTGCAGTGACTCCTAGACCCATGCCTTTATCCAGTGATTCTCAACCACAGAATATTCACACACCTGCCCCCATGGGATATTTATCAATGTGCAATCATTTTTGTTTTGAGGGGAGACTTTGCTACCGGGGAATGAACCCAAAGTGTTTAACCACCAAGCCACATCCCCAGCCCTTTTTTATATTTTATTTAGAGACAGGGTCTCACTGAGTTCCTTAGGGCCTTGCTAAGTTGCTGAGGCTGACTGAACTTGAGATCCTCCTGTTTCAGCCTCCAGAGCCACTGGGATTACAGGTGTGCACCACCATGCCTGGCTCAACGTGTAATCATTTTTGATTGTCACAGCAGATGAGTTATTATTGACATCAGGTGGAGGGAGGTCAGGGTTGCTGCTAAACATCCTACAAATGGATGGAACCACCTTCCCACAACAGGGAATCTTCTGGCCCCAAATCCCAGTAGTGCTGAGGTTGAGAAATTCTGCTTTAATCAGGAGTTTATAGTTTGGGTGATCTGAAGAATGGCAGAAGTACAACCAACTGAGACAGAACAGAAGACAAGGTTTGGGAGCAGAATCTTTGTGTGTGTGTGTGTGTGTGTGTGTGTGTGTGTGTGTGTGGTTTTTGCTGGGGATTGAACCCAGAGCATGGGTGGTATTGATACCATGAGAAGATCATGAAGGATACCCATGTGGAGATGAGAAGAGAACCAAGGCAGAACTCTGACCTGCAATACTTAGAGAACCAGATCCCTGAAAGAGACAGAGAGGAAATGATCACCCAGAAACAAGGAGAGTCTAGAACTTACTGTGTTGAGCTGGTCAAGGAAATTAGATTTCAAAGTGAGAGGAACCAGCAATATCAGCTATATCAGAAAAGTCTGGAAAGTAAGGCCCCAAAGTATTCTTTGGACGGGCTGAAGTTGTGGTTCAGTGGTAGAGGGCTCGCCTAGCATGCACGAGGCACTGGGTTCGATCCTCAGCACCACATCAATGTAAAATAAAAATATGGTGTCCACCTAAAACTTAAAAATAAATATCTTTTTTAAAAAAGTATTCTTTGGATATGACAGTGAAAAATTCACTGATGGCCTTGGCCTGTGGATTTTAGGAGTGGCTGAAGCTGTGAATTTAAGAAGCAGTAGGAGAGAGGGGCATGGTGGGACATGCCTATAATCTGGTGACTCAGGAGGCTGAGTCAGGAGGATTGCAAGTCCAAAGCCAGCCTCAGCAATTTAAGCAAGGCCCTGTCTCAAAAAGGGCTGGAGATGTGGCTCAGTGATTAAGCACCCCTGGCTTCAATCCTGGTACCAAAAAGAAGAAGAAGAGAAAGGAGAAGAAGAAGAAGAAAATTAGGAGGTGAAATAATGAAAACAGTTAATATAGAAGGGGAAAAATCAGGGACTGGGGTTGTGGTTCAGTAGTAGAGTGCTTGCCTAGCACATGTGAGACACTGGGTTTGATCCTCAGAACCATATAAAATTAAATAAATAGAAGTAGTATGTCCATCTACAACTAAACAATTTTAAAAAAAGGCAGGGGTGGGTGGCTGGGGCTGGGGCTCAGCCATAGCACACTTGTCTGGCATGTGTGAGGTTCAATTCTCATCACCGTGTATAATAAATAAAATAAATATCTATCAACAACTAAAAAAAATTTTTTTTAAAGCAAGGGAAACAATAATAGGTAGTAACTAGAGGGAGACTGTGGTCAAAGGAGGATTTCTTCTAGAATTGGAGAAACTGGATTTGCTTATAGTCTGAGAAGAAGGATACAGTTGAGAGGAAAGGGTTGACAATATAAGCAAAAGAAAGTTAGGGATGGGGTTGGGGTTGTGGCTCAGTGGTACAGCGCTCGCCTAGCACATGGGAGGCACTGGGTTCAAACCTCAGCAGCGTGTAAAAAATGAAATAAAGATATCATGTCCAATATCCACCTACAACTAAAAAATAGATATTAAAAAAAATGTGCTCCATTTAAAAAAGATAGAAAGAAAGTTAGAGATAGCATGAAGTCATTGAGGCAGGACTCTGTTGGGTTCAAGGACACCCATTAAAGAATAGACCATGAGGGCTGGGGATGTGGCTCAAGCGGTAGTGCACTCGGCTGGCATGCGTGCGGCCCGGGTTCGATCCTCAGCACCACATACAAAAACAAAGATGTTGTGTCTGCCAAAAACTAAAAAAAAATAATAAATATTAAAAAATTCTCTTCTCTCTCTCTCTCTCTCTCTCTCTCTCTCTCTCTCTCTCTGAAAAAAAAAAAGAATAGACCATGAATAAGAAGAAAGACCCTGGTCTTCTGAGAAACGAAGAGGGAAGTAAGAATTGGTGAGGCTGTGAGGATAGCATGTGGGAAGGGAGTCAGGAAGTGGGTGGGAACATCACTGAGGGTCTTGGTCTTCTCAATAAGGGAGGAGGCCCTAATGAACCAAAGCTGGTGAATGGATGAACTGACCAGTCTTCTAACTAGCACAATCACACTAGTGATGTGACACTGCTGATACGAGTCCTAGTCCTGACATACAAGAAACATGACCACTAAAAATGTTCAATTTTTTTTATAGGGATGTTAAGGTATGTTTATAGCATCCATTTTTTTTAAGTTAAGGCATAACATACAATAAAGTGCATTAATCACATGTACTAATCTTAAGCACATAACTCCATAAAATCGTACATGTGTCTACATCTATATCACCTCCACCTAGGTCAAGATATGAAGCATTTCCAGCACCTCAGGTTCTCATGCCCCTTCCAATCCACTCTCAATCCACACAAATACCGACCATTCTGACTTTGTATCATAAATAATTATTTTTATTTTGTTTTTGAACTTCATATAAATATGTAAACTTTGGTTTCTGGATTGTTTAGCTCAATTAAATGTCTAAGAGATTCATTCACATTGTGGTTTATGTCAGTAGTTTTTTTGTTGTGGGTTTTTTGTTTGTTTGTTTGGGCTTGTTTGTTTTGTTACATGAATATACCCCAAGCTGATAGGCAGGTGCATTGCTTACAGTTTGGAGCTGCTATGAATAAAGCTACTATGAACATTTTTTGTGTATTTTTATGAACATATGCATTCATTTCTCTTGAGCATATACCTAAGAATGGAGTTGCCAGGGTCACTGGGTAGGCATATGTTTTACTTTAGTAAATATTGCCAGTTTTTCAAATTGGCTGTAACAACTTACTCTCCTAGTAGCAGGGTATGAGGATTTCCATTAATCTAGATTATTGAGATTCCATTACTCTAGAGTATTCCATTACTCTAGATCCTCCTTCTACCTAGTATTGTCAATTAAAAAATTAAACAACAAACAAACAAATGAGCCATTATAGTGGGTAAATAGTGGTCTCTTTTTATAGGTTCAATCTTTTTATATGCTTTTTGGCCATCTGGATAAATAACACCCATCCCTGCTGCCACTGATTCATGGCTTTGTCCTCTGCTTGAGGGAGGGGACAGCAACATGCATATTTTATTACTTCCCCAAATTCATTCATTTTATTCATTCAAAAAATATTAGGCCACTTCTCTGTGCTGACAGTGTGATTGAAGTAAAGATAAGATGGGAGAGCTGGGGCCTAGCCAGTCACAGTGGCACATCGTGTAATCCCAGCAGCCCTGAAGGCTGAGGCAGGAGGATCACAAGTTCAAAGCCAGCCTCAGCAAAAGAGAGGTGCCAAGCAACTCAGTGAGACACTGTCTCTAAATAAAATATAAAAAATAGGGCTAGGGATGTGGCTCAGTGGTCAAGTACCCTGAGTTCAATCACTAGGACAAAAAAAAGAAAAAAGAAAAAGAGCAGGGGCCTAGGGATGTAGCCCAGCAGTAGAATGCTTGCCTAGCATGGGCAAGGCCCTGGGTTCAATCCCCAGTACCACCAAAATAAAAATAAATAAATAAGATACAAGATCAAGGGCTGGAGTTGTGGCTCAGTGGCAGAGCACTTGCCTAGCACACATGAAGCACTAGATTTGATCCTCAGCACCACATAAAAAAAGGTTACTGTATCCACCTACAACTGAAACAAATATTTTTTTAAAAAGATACAAGACCAAATAACACAGATGAGGTCCTGTCTCTCTAAGAATAAATAGCATATGCTTAATAACTATTCCATGGATGATTGTTGGGATAGGCTGTTTGGTCCTGATAGGAACTGTTTTGGTTTGGTTTGCTTTGGTGGGAAGCTGGAGCAAATATATTTTAGATGACTTTTGTTTGTTTGTTGGTAGCAGGATTAAACCCAGGGGTGCTTAACCACTGAACCACATCTTCAGTCCTTTTTTTTTTTTTTTTTTGTATTTAATTTAGAGACAGGGTCTCACTGAGTTGCTTAGGGCCTCACTAAGTTTCTGAGGCTGGCTTTGAACTTGAGATCCTCCTGCCTCAGCCTCCCTGCCATCCACCCGACCTGCTGGGATTACAGTCATGTGCCACTGCACTCAGCTTTTAGATAACTTTTCAATAAAAAGTTTAAGAAAAACAGCTCTTTAAAAATAATCCTGTAGAGAAGGGGAGGGGAGGGGAGTGGAGGGGAGGGGAGGGGGGACAGTGGAGAATGGGATAGACAGCAGAATACATCAGTCACTAGAAAGGCAATTTGTAAATCAATGGAAATGTAACTGATGTGACACAGCAATCTGTATACGGGGTAAAAATGGGAGTTCATAACCCACTTGAATCAATCTGTGAAATATGGTATATTAAGAACTATGTAATGTTTTAAACAACCAACAATAAAATAATTAAAAAAAAATAATAATAATCCTGGCTGGGTGTGGTGGGCTGCCTCCCAGCTACTCAGGAGGTTGAGGCAGGACAATCACTTGAGTTTATGAATTCGGACCAGCCTGGGCAACAGAACAAGAATCCATCTCAAAAGAAAGAAAGAAAGAAAAATATATATTGTTTGAGCTAGGGCTATAGTCAGTGGTAAGCACTTGCCCAGCATGCAGGGTCCAATCACTAGTAATGCAAGAAAAAAAAAAAAATACCTGGGTGTACATGTATAGCCAAAGTAGAGTGAGGTGAGATGGAAAATGGACATAGTAGGAACACTTACCTAGGAAACCATGCTGACTGCTTCTTTCCAGAGGCCCAGGCTTTGGTGTCCTTTTACCATCCATTCTTTGGATTTCTCTGGGTGCAATCACAAAGGAACCTTAGGGCGGTGGTGAGGAGGAGGACACTGGAATGGCTTCCTCCACCAGCTGGGGGCTTTCTGTGGAGCTGCTCAAGGAAGAGAAAAACACCTACCCCCCCCCCCCCCAGCTTCTCCACAGCAGCTCAGACGCCTGCCTCATCCATCACCCACACTCTGGGCAGCTGCTTCAGTGAGTCAGTCAGAGCCACAGGTGCTTTGTTGTCTAAAGAATCTCGCTCTGGGGTAGATGACCCAACTCCCTGGGAAAGAAAGAAGCATTCGGATCATACTCCCTGTGAGTTCTGGGACTACTTCCCCATGCTCATCCTGTTCCAGGCAGGATGCGGGCTCCAAAAATCCCTGGTCCTCTCAAAGCCAATGTCCCCAGATCAGGGGCTTCTTCCCCTAGAATTCAAACATCTAACAGCCACCAACAGGTTCAGTCTGAGAGGGCAAAAATGAACTGGACAGACAGGCAAGGTGACAGGAAGAAGGTAGAGTGCCAGCCCAGGGCCTGCACGCAGCAGACATTTCAACTCCACTAGTTCCTTCGGCTTGACCTACTGTGTGACATTGATCCCACAAGGCCCTGCGGGAAAACAAAGGCAAGGAAGATCTGCAAGATTCTGGAAACTAAAAGCACTGTGAGCTCCCTAGCTGCAGATCTGGGGATTTTCTTCCTTGTTTCCTGAGTTTTCTCACCTCACTGAGTGATGCCAACAGGCTCTTTATGGCTAGTGATGCTAACAGGCTCTTTCTTCCTAAGAGTTCAAGAACACACTAGTCAAGAGTGTGAGATGAGTGTTCCTAATGTGAAAATCCAAAATTTCAAATGCTCCAAAATCCAAAACTTTTTTTTTATTTTTTCTTTCTTTCTTTCTCTCTTTCTCTCTTTCTTTCTTCAATTTAGAGTCAAGGTCTCCCTTAGTTGCTTAGCAACTCACTGTTGCTGAATCTGGATTTGAACTCGAGATCCTCCTATCTCAGCCTCCTGATCCTTGGGGATTATAGGTATATGCCACTGTGCCCAGCTCAAAAACTTTCCAAGTGGGCTGGGATTGTGGCTCAGCGGTAGAGCGCTTGCCTAGCACAGGCAGGACCCAGGTTTGGTCCTCAGCACCACATAAAAAAAAATAAAATAAAGGCATTGTGTTGTGTCCATCTATACCTAAAAAAATTTAAAATAATTAATTAATTAATTAATTTAAAAAAAAAAACTTTCTGTGTGATAACATAATACCATCTTTGGAAAATTTCACATCCAACCTTGTGTGATGGGTTGTAGTCAAAACACAGGTGCAGGGGCTTGGTTTGTAGCTCAGTGGTAGACTGCTCACCTAGCATAAGTGAGGCACTGGGTACAATCCTCCGCACCACATAAAAATAAATTGTGTCCACATACAACATATGTGTGTGTGTGTGTGTGTGTGTGTGTGTATGTATGTATATATATATATATATATATATATATATATATATATATATATATATATATATTTGTTAAAGAATGATAAACTCTTTTAAAAAATCCCACAGGTGCAAGCCAGGCATGATGGCTCATGCCTGTAATCCCAGCAACTCAGGAAGCTGAGGCAGGAGGATCTCAAGTTTGAAGCCAGCCTCAGCAACTTAGCAAGACCCTATTTCAAAATAAAAAATGTAAAGGCCCAGGAATATAGCCCAGTAGTAAGGGACTCTTGGGTTAAATTCCCAGTACAGCACACACATACATACACACAAAAGCACACAGGTGTACTGAAATTAGGGTATAAAATTACTTTCAATCTATGTGTACAAGATGTGTATGCAACATAAATGAATTTTGTATTTAGACTTGTATATAATCCCCAAGATATCATATTATGTATATGTAAATATTCCAAAATTTTAAAATCTGAAACACTTCTAGACCCAAGCATTTTGGATAAGGGATACACAACCTATATTTGTAGAAGGCTAGATGAAGGTAGGAAAACTCACTATGGTTTCTTGGAAATCCCAGGAAGCCAGAGGCTTCACTTTTGTCCCTGTTCCCAGTAGGAATCTAATTAATGGACACTCTTTCCCCTGAACTTCCACAGTGTACCATTTGTGACTGAGAAATCATTCTCTGCTTTATTTGAGCTCTTTGTCCACATTTTTTTCTCCTAACCATTCGTATGGTGATGAGAAAAGGTTCTGCCCCTCACAGGGACAGTAGGACACATAGCCTAACATAATAGATGCGCCACTTCAGTCGTGGTCGAATGAAATCTGGCTTTAGTCAAGTTCTATCTCTCTGCTTCAATTTACGGGCAGCCCTAAGAGGCCAGTCTTCTGCCAGAGTCCACATAAGGATGTCCTAAGTTCTTGAGCTTCCTGAGAAGCTGCTGCTGGAGAAATTGAGACAACTATGTTTCTCGTGTGCCTCAGCCAGCCACTGTCCGCCTTCACTAGGCCCGACTCCTAGTGGTCAGTTGCTGCCTGATGGGGGTGATGGGGGCTATTTGCCATGTGGCCATTCCTCTCTTTCCCATCCAAGGCTGGTCAGGGACAAGAGGACCGTCAGCAGTTTCCCTCTTTTTTTTTTTTTTTTTTTTTTGATGATTTTTTTTTTAAAGAGAGAGTGAGAGAGAGAGAATTTTAATATTTATTTTTTAGTTTTCAGTGGACACAACATCTTTGTTTGTATGTGGTGCTGAGGATCGAACCCAGGCCGCACGCATGCCAGGCGAGCGCGCTACCGCTTGAGCCACATCCCTAGCCCCATCAGTTTCCCTCTTGCAGGATCTTTTTAAAAAGACTGATCAGAAGTAAGGCACAATGGTGCACACCCAGAATCCCAGCTATTCATGAAGCTAAAGCAAGGGGGTTGCAAGTTGGAGGCCAGAACCGGCAACTTAGCCAGACTCTGTTTCAAAGTAAATTTTTAAAAGGACTGGGGATGGGCTGGGGCTGGGGCTCAGTGGTAGTGCACTTGCCTGCAATGTGTGAGGCACTGGGTTCGATTCTCAGCACCACATATAAATAAATAAAATAAAAGTCTATCAACAACTAAAAAAATTTTTTTAAATAAAATAAAATAAGAAGGACTGGGGATGTAGCTCAATGGTAGAGCACTTGCCTAGCATGTGCCAAGTCCTGGAATCGTCCCCTGTACTGAAACAACGACAACAACCACCAAAAAAAACAACCTATACTGGAGTAAGCAGAAAGGTTTTCCTTTTTTGTTGTTGTCATTTTTTTATTTTTGGTTTTTGGGGGTTTTTTTGGGGGGAGGTGCCTAATTCTCTTGTCTCAGGTGATGGAACATCTCTTTTTTCCAGTGATCATGTCTCTCCCCAAATTCTAGGGATAAAACTAAAGCAGCACCCTTGGGTCATGACCTTGAAGTAATCTCTGAGAGCAGAGATAGCCACGTCTGAGATCCAAGGAAGGCTGGGAGCTCTCCCTCAGCTATCTCTAACTCACACCAAAGACCAAAGCCAATGCTGTAATCACAGTGGGGAAATTCCTGCTGAGAAACACTCGCCTTCCCTGGGGAGCCTGCAGGCAGATTGCAGGCTGGGAAAGGGAGTGGCAGGAGAGCTCTTAGCAACTGGGTCGCTGGCCTACCAAGGATGGATGCTCAGTGCTAGAGGCCTGCCCAGATCACTTCTAGGGAAATGATGGGACAGCATTGGGAGACAGGTATTCTAATATGGTCAGGGAAAGAGCCCTGGGGTTGGGAATCTAGAGCTTCTGCGCCTGGGCCACTGATCTACAAAGTGAGAGCCTGGACTCACCAGGTGGTCTGGAAACTTCTGGCTAGGTCGTCCTGAGCAGTCACCTAAGAATACCCTTCTCAGACTCCTCCTTTATAACCTCTAATGACCACAGGGATGGCATCTTTTTGGAAAGTGTTTTGCCATCTCAATTACTAAGTTTCTTTATAATGGATACAAATCCTAGCAGGTACTTAATTTTCAGTTCTAATGTTCCTTAAATGTATACAAATGCAAAACTAGGTACAAACTTAAGGTTTTAGGCTTACCATTAACAATAAAATCAAAACAAGCTTACAGATTCTATTTAAAAGAAACTATAAAACCAGTAAGATTCAAATTAGCCACATTAATTTAAATGTGATTGTTGCTATTTGCTGAAACTAAATTGCTTCTCCCATTTAGGTCTGACTGGGATGGAACAGGTGGGTCTTTGCTCAGGATGTAATACCATGTACCAGATGACTCAAGTCTCCTACCACTTTCTCTATCTGAACCACTATATCAGGGCATCATTTAACCTTCACTTGGTGGGAATACAGTATAATGCACAAAGTTCCCCTCTGTTGTTTTCTCATTAACACTTAACAATTAGTTTTTAAAGTTCTTTTTTTAAGTCTTTGTGCCAACAGGATCTTTCTCTCGAATCTCAGGGCTCTTTAACAGGAGAGCTACCTTCATCCCACCTACTTCACAGGATGGCTCTGCACACGCATTCATTCAATCATTTATTGAGTACCTACTATGTGCCAGGCATTGTTTCAGGTACAGAAGATGTAGCAGGGGCCAAAATGAACAAAAGTTCCTACCCCATGAAGCTGTTTTCCTTTCTCCTTCTCCTTCTCCTTCTTCTCCTGCCCCTCCCCCTCCTTCTTCTTCGGGGTGAGTGCGGTACTGGGGATTGAACCTAGTGGTGTTCTATCACTGAGCTACTCACAACACTTTTCATTTATTTTTAAATTTTGAGACAGGATCCCCCTAAGTTGCTAGGGCTGGCCTCAAATTTGTGATCCTCCTGTCTCAGCCTCCCTAGCTGCCTGGGGTTACAGGTAAGCACCACCATTTATAGCTGGAGTTTACACTTCAATAGGAGACACTAAAAAGAAAATAAATAAGTAAAATAATATGTGCCAAGCTCTAAGGAAAAACAAAGGCAAGGAAGAGAAATAGTATGCAGAGAAGTAGAAGGAGATTACGTGATTTAAAGGGTGTTCAGGGAGGATGATACTTAAGACCTGAAAGAGAAGAGGAAGCAAAAGCATTCCAGAAATAGCTAGGAGATCACAGTGGCTTGCTGGAATGACGTGCCCCAGGCACACACTGAAAAGTACAATACAAATGCTGGTACAATAGATACCTGTTGTATTGCTGCCCAGCAACCACTTCCCCCTCCAGGCAACCGCGCCTTGATATTCCTCCCGGAAGGCTCCTCTCTGCCCGGGTCCCAGAGCTTCAGGTAGAGTTGACCCCACCCCCAAGCACTAGGAGTGGGCAGCTGACCAATCAGAGAACAACAATTGGTTTATGAATAACCATGGGACCCAATCAGAATGAAGGACACATAATGAGACTCTTGCAGGCACTCCAGAGAGAAAGGCACACAGTCCTTTCCCCTGAAGAGCCCAGCAGTAAAGATGTGCCTGGAACTTTCAGGAATCTTACGTGGAAGTCGTGAAAAAAGCCACAGCAGCCGTGCACCGCGCCCGTCTGTAATCCCAGCTGCTCCGGAGGCTGAGACAGGAGGATCGTGAGTTCAAAGCCAGCCTCATTGAGTTCAAAGCCAGCCTCATCAAGATCGAGGTGCTAAGCAACTCAGTGAGAACTTGTCTCTAAATCAAATACAAAATAGGGCTGGGGATGTGGCTCAGTGATTGCGTGCCCTTGGGTTCAATCCCCACCCCCACCCCCCAAAAAAAAAGCCACGACAGAGGAAGACAAGAGGAGAAACCAAGTCCACGTGACATCTTTTGGTGCCTTGCATCCAAGACTTCTCAGTTATGTGCACTATTGATTCCCTTTTTGCATAAATTGTGGATGAGTTATCTATTCCTGCTTAATAAACTACTGCAAAACTTAGCAGCTTAAAAGAACAAACATTTCACAGTTTCTGTAGGTCAAGGATTGGGGGCACCCTAACCCAAATGCTTCTGGCACCGGATCTTCCATAATTTCAGTCTGGACGTTAGCAAGGACAGCGAAGGCTGGGCCTCCACCAGGCTGTTGGCAAAGAAGCTTCAGCTCCTTGCCATTTGGGCTCTCTGAAGCTGATTGTGTGGCCCTATGACATGGCACTGCCTTCCCCAAGGAGAGCTGTCAAACACAGGGCGAGTGAAGAACCCTCAGAGCCTTCTGTGACCTAGTCTGAAGTCAAATATGGTCACCTCCACTTATTTTTTTTTAATTTTTTAATATTTATTGTTTAGTTTTTGGTGGACACAACATCTTTATTTGTATGTGGTGCTGAGGATTGAACCCAGCGCCGCGCACATGCCAGGCGAGTGCACTACTGCTTGAGCCACATCCCCAGCCCTCACCTCCACTTATTAGGAGTGAGTCCAGCCTACACTCAAGGGGATGGGAATCAGGCTCCACCCCTTGAGGGAAGGAGTATCAAATAATCCACGGACTCATTTTAAAACCACCACATGTAATCTGATTTTGGTTTTCTGACACTTGCAACAGATAGAGTTCTGATAGAAGTTTATCGCCATCGTATTTTGACTACTAACATGGTTCTTGACAAAACAGAACTAAAAGTCATCCATGAAAGTGCTAATGAAGCTTATCTTATAAATACCGATTTGATCCTGACCTAACAAAGCCCCCAATGGCCCGGCACAGTGGTGCATGCTTGTAATTCCAGCAGTTTGGGAGGCTGAGGCAAGAGGATCCAGAGTTCAAAACCAGCCTCAGGAATTTAGCAAGGCACCTAGCATCTCAGTGAGATCCTGTCTCTAAATAAAATATAAAAAGTGGGGGCTGGGATTGTGGCTCAGTGGGTAGAGTGCTTATCTTGCATGCACAAGGCCCTGGCTTCGATCCCCCTTTATATATATCTGGCTGGCAATGTGGCCCAGTGGTTAAGCACCCCTGTATTTAATCCATGGTACAAAAAAGAAAAAGCCTCCAATGACCCTTATGGTCCACATTTGTTTGCACTGGGCACAAGGCCCATCGCAGCCAGCTCCGTCTCCTCTCTATTGCTCCCCGCACAACCCTGCTCCAGAACCTCCAAGCCACTATTTTTCTCTAAACATTTAATTCTGTGTCTCCTCACCTTTGTCCTCTGTCATCTCCCTTTAAAGCTCACTCATCTCTCTATTTTTTTTCTTTCTTTTTTGGGATCAGGGATTGAACTCAGGGGTGCTCCATCCCAGACTCATATCCCCAGCTTTTTTTCCTTTTTATTTTTAATTTTGAGACAGGGTCTCGCTAAGTTGCTGAGACTGGATTTGAACTTGAGATCCTCCTGCCCCAGTCTCCTGAGCCACTGGGATCACAGGCCTATGCCACCATGCCTGGTGGGCTCTGTTCATCCCTTAAAATGCAACTCAAGTGTCACCTCTTCTGTGATTTCTTTGACTTCACCCTCCAAAATAATGATCCTATTTTATTGGTGCCTACTGAGTATCAAATGTTTCTTATTATCTCCAATTCATGAATGCAAAACCCTGCATTTACGTGCTACTTACATCATCCCATGTTGTAATTAAGAAAATTCTGGCTCCTCTAGAGAGGTTGAGGAACTGGCTTATGGTCGGTCAACTAGCTGGTAAGTGGCAGAGCAAACACTGCCACCGAATCTTAGTTAGAGTTAGTTATTCCTTCCTCTGTTCCTAAGCCCCTTTGTTCAGACCCACTGCATGTCTTTGCTCATGACTCTGGCTCCCCTGAGGGCCTGCCTCCCATCTTTTCCAGCCACCTTTCAAGGTGTACTCACCATATGTGTTAGGCACATTCTTTCAGGTGACAAAATCAAGGCTCTGAGGGATTAAGTGACCGAGGTCTGACTCTAAACCTCACGTCCTTCTCCCCCATGCACAACAGTACATGAAATGTAATAAGTGCTCAAAAGGCATTTACTGGAAGGCACAATTGGGGTGCGTGTGAACAGAGTAGTCTCTGGATTTCCTGTCTCCCACAGTTGGGGCCTGGGAGGCTACTATCTGCCTGCCTCAGATGGGGTAAGGGGACTGCAGATGAGATAGAGATCCTCCAACAGGAAGCCAAGGCTGGTTGAGGCTCAGCCTCCATGGGGTTGGGTGAACTTGAGCCAGTCTCTCCACCTCTAAGGGCCTCCTTTACATCATGTAAGATGAAGGGATAGAACGGCTACAATCCCACCAAGAAATGCCAGGTGGGATCTGAGACAACTCCAGATAGAAAAGGGCAGCCCTGACCTCCTGGGGTCGGGGAAGTGTTCAGAAGGAGAGCCCAGAGCCCTCCCCTGGATGCTCTGGTGACCAAGGAGGGCCTCTGCCCTGATTGGAGTGAGTGCCCTCTCTCTGTGGCTGATCCTTGCCTCTCAGGGCTCCACCCTGAATCCTACAGGATGAGATGAGCTCTGCATACCTTACCTTGTATGTGTTCAAGTTAGATTTTAGCTGCCATCCTTGCCTGGGGCCCAGAGAAGAGTAACTCCATCTGGGGTTTCTCACAGGCCTCTACCATCTCGGCCAGCTGAAACCTGTTTGGATCAACAACCAACCTCATCAGCTCGTTCTGCCTCCAGCCCTTACCGCATGCATTAGGCAACAGGGGCCCCAGGGTTGACCTTTGCAGAATCCATTGTCACGGCTGTTATTACAGACACAAGTAATAGCCAGGATAATAACTCGTGGATAAATGGTCCTTTAACTAGGAGGCTCAGAGTACTCTGGGAACATTACCTCATGGCCCTCCTGACACACCCTCCCACTCACCTTTCCTTCAAGTCCCTCTTCCACATTCCTGCCTTCTGGAAAACCCTCCTCCACACTCCCTGTAACCCATGTCGGCCACCATGTTCTCAGGTCTTTGCTGAGAGCTGCCCCGAGAAGGAGCCTCATGGATTAAGGTGTCCAAGTCTCAAAGGTCCTCCTGTCTTCCTCGGCAGTCCATCCTGGGTTCCTTCACTGACCTTTTTCTCCACAGAAGCAAGAAAGAGAATTATTAGCAGTGAACATGTTGAAATGTTTTCAAGTACTAAGAATGGAAAAGATGGGTACATATAATCTTGTAGCTGGTCTGTGGTTTGCTGCAATTGTTAGTCCCCCCCATTCCTGGTGGGCCAGAGGTCCATTGTATTATTTGCAAATATAATCTTTTTCTACAAAATTATTGCCATTAATGCACACAAAACTTAGTTCCTGGGTATTGTTATTAGTTTCTTTAATGCTTTCTCTCATTTTTTTCTTTTAATATTCTTTTAGTTATACATGGACACAACATCTTTATATTGTTTTATTTATTTTTATGTGGTGCTGAGGATCGAACCCAGTGCCTCACATGTGTGAGGCAAGCGCTCTGCCACTGATCCACAACCCCAGCCCCTTTTTTTCCTTTTTTTCCATCATCTAAAATCAGGATATAGTCGAGGAGCAGTGCCACATACCTGTAATCCTAGTGACTCTGGAGGCTAAGGCAGGAGTTCAAGGCCAACCTCAGCAATTTAGCAATTCTGTCTCAGAATAAAAAAATTAAAAGGGGTGGGGGTGTAGCTTAGTGGTAGAGTACCACTGGGTATAACCCTCAGTACCAAAAATAAAACAAAAAATAGGATATGTTTACTATCATAACAAAACTACCTAGTTTCTGGCCAGAAAGAAGCTAACCTACCCCCTCCCCCAAAGAATCTCCAAAAAAAATTTGGAAAGGACAGCAGATCAAGTGTGTGGGCATGTTTTTCCTGACATGTTTCAGAAATAAACCTGTAGACAGGAGGAGATTATCTGGAGCGGAAAAAGGGATGTACAAAGAGATGAGGAGATATAGCAGAGTCTTCTGTCTAAAATAATGGTGTGCACTCCTGGGTGTGTATCCTGAAGAACTGAAGTCACCATACTACAGTGATAGATGCATATTCGTGTTTATAGCAGCACAACTTACAAGAGCCAAACTGTGGAACCAGCCTACGTGTCCCTCAATAGATGAAGAAAATGTGATACGTATACACCATGGAATTTTACTTAACCATAAAGAAAAATGAAATTATGTCATTTGCAGGAAAATGGATGGAACTGGAGACCATCATGTTTAGAGAAATAAGTCAAACTCAGAAAGTCAAGGGGCGCATGTTTTCTCTTGCATGTAGAAGGTAGAGAGGAAAAAGAAAGTGAAAGGTGGGAGTAGATCCCATGACAATCAAATGGAGATCAGTAAAGGAAAGGGAGGGGGGGTAGGAAGTGGGGATAGAGGGGGGAAGTGCTGGGGAGTGACATTGGCCAAATTATGTTGTTATGTTGTGTTCATGTACAACTAGGTAATGTCATCATTATGTACAACCCTAATGCACCAATAAAATATATTTATGTAAGTAAAATAAGTCGGGTACAGGGGCACACACCTGTAATCCCAGCAGCTCGGGAGGCCAAGTCAGGAGGATCATGAGTTCAAAGTCAGCCAGCAAAAGCGAGGCCCTCAGGAACTCGGTGAGACCCTGACTCTAAGTAAAATACAAAATAGGGCTGGGGATGTGGCTCAGTGGTCCAGTGCCCCTGAGTTCAACCCCCAGTACCCCCCTCCAAAAGAAAGTAAAATAAAATGATGGTGTAGATTTATGATAAAAGGAATAACGTGGGTCCCAAGGTATTTTTTAACTGTGTAAAAAGGAAGTGACGACAGAACCAGAGGTGGCCAGCGTGTGTTCACGTCATCTGTGAACATCCGTGGGACCAGCTCCCTATGAGAGCATCATCATGAACTAGCCCAGCTGGGGAAGAGGGCTGGCAATGGAGCTTCCATTAAAGTCAACCCAGGCTCACCTGGTGACTAAACAGGTGACTGGAGGTAAGTCTGGAATGTCATTAGGGAACCAGCTTCTCCCCTTCCCCACTCCTTGGTCACACTCACCTGCGTTCATGAAATCTGTCCAGGTGCTGGGCTCTGCCATCTCCACGCCTGCACAGCTTGTCTGGGCGTGAGAACAGAGGCCAAGGAAGTGTTTACTTTGGAACAAAGAAGGGGTAACAATGGATTCTGGAGGTGTTTGCCATCTCAGAGCAAGTTGTCTGTTTCTCCTAAGACTCAGGACAGGAACGGAACCCATTTCCTGAGCTGTCTGGTAGCCCCTTGCAACTCTAACCAAAGCTCCTGTGGGCCAGGCCCAGGACCAGGCCCACCAATAGCCAGGCCTACACTTTGAAAATGGGTTTGAGTTTCTTTCTTTTCCATTATAGGCTGAAAGCTGCTCCCGTTGATCCCATCCTCTCCTCCATAACCAGAAGGAGGGATGCGCACAGGAGTGGGAAGGCGCTGGTGGGAAAGGTGTCCAGGTGAGCAGTACTCATCACTGCCTCTGGAGAAGGCTGATATCATCCTGACTTACCTGTCTGAGGCCTCTTGTTGTTGTTGTTTTATGTTAAGGCCGAGTCTTACTATGTTGCCCAGGCTGGCCCCTAACTCCTGAGCTCAAGAGATCCTCCTGCCTCAGCCTCCTGAGTACTGGGATTCAGCACTCAGCTATCTGCCACCACACTGTGCTAAGGACTCTTTAGCTGCTCTAATCCCTCTCTGTAGGATTCAAGAAATTGCTTTCCTACTTCAGGATTAGCCTGACGGCAGAGACTCCCAAACAGAAACATATCTCAGACAACCCAGGCCATTCTGAACAAGGAGAATGTTGCTTTCCATGTGATTTCTTTTTTCTCCTCACTGAGGTTTCATGGTCATGATTTTCTCCCAGCACTGCCTCCATTTCATCTAACTTTGCTTATAGCAACAAAATAATAATAATAATAACAAAAACAGGAGCCAGATGCGGTAGCACATGTCTATAATTTCAATAACTTCGGAGGCTGAGGCAGGAGAATCACAAGTTTGAAACCAGACTCAGCAAGTTGAGGCCAGCCTAGGCAATTTAATGAGACCCTGACTCAAAATAAAAAATGAAGGGGCTGGGGATGTAGCTCTGTGATAAAAAACCCCAGGTCCAATCCTCAGTACCACAAAAAATGAAACAAAATAAAATGTACCCATGGCTCAGATTTTTGTTTTTATTATTTTGTGTTTATTTTGTTTTGATTTGTAGAGTTGAAGCAGAGACAAAGTGAGGCTCAGAAGTTCTGAATGTTGATATTCCAAAATGTTTATTTTGTGCTTCTTGATGCTGAGGGGTCAGCTCATGGTAAATGAGACAGGAAGTTTCCTTCCCTAACCCTTGATCTCTAGTCCCACCTCCACCAGCAGAATGAAGGCCAGTGGTTGGTGGTGAGGTGGGGAGAGTGGAGTTGCCACAGCTTGTTGGAAAGGGAAGGTGGATATCCTGGCTGTCAGTACCACTTCTCTCAACAGCCCCAAATTACTGCCCCAGGACTTACATGAAACAAAATGGGAAGTGTGGACAGACAGAACTATAATCCCTGCTGCATAATAGGGATTCTGTATCTGCTTCCACAAGGAACTACTGACCTCATTGCTATGTCCATGAGGCTATGAAAAGGTCTAGTCAGGTGGGCTTATCCGCCACTGCCAGGAGTACACGGTTTTGATAGAGGAGGGCAAAATTCTAACATTTAATGATTTTCTTCCATGAGCCAACATTGAGCCAAGAGCTTTGCACACATGCTCTCCTTAAATCTTTACTACAAACCATATGCAATAGGTGTTATGATTTGAGAAGAAATGAAACTGAGATTCAGGTTATAATAGGCAGGATAGGGTAGGTTGTGCTGTAGTAACAAATAGTCCCAAGAATCTCAGAGTTTTACACAATTCACGTGTATTTCCCCTTAACACAGCTGCCTTCCAAGCAGTGAGTCAGTGATCCTGGCTGCTTTTGATCTTTTGACCCCTGTGTGAACACAGGGCCTCCTCTACAATTGACATGGATGAGAGAGACTGGAGAACCATGTGGGGGTGTTTCACTCTACCTGGTAGTGAATTCCTACTGTCATTTCATTGTTCAAAACTGGTCCCAAGGTCCCAACCATCTTCAAGGGAGCTGAGATATACAGTCTCCTAATATGCTGGGCAGCAGAGGAAAACTGGAGAATGATGAACCAAGTTCTGCCATGACATTCAGAGCTACCAAGGAGAATCCCTTCCATTCAGCATCAGCCAGCAAACGTTATGTGTATGCATCCCTCATGTGCAGACACCCGTGTGTACATCTGCTGGGCACACTTGAAGCCATTAAGTAGCAGCACTAGGCCCTTATAGGTCCACAAACCTAGCCATTTCCAAAGCTTTATCATATACATTGGTTCGCAAAATTCCCAAATACCATAAGCAAGTGAGCAGGGCAATTATCCACAGCCCCATTCTACAGCTCAAGAAACTGAAATAGAAAGATTATAAGATACAATGTGCTCAGAACTAGGTCCTAGTTCTTTGAAAGCCTAACTTGAAGCTCTTCCCAACACATCTAACTTCCTAAAATTTTAGAATCTGGAAAAGATCATCCTCTCCCCTAAATTTGATTGCTTTGACCTGCTGGCTAATGCCTAAAATTCTGCCACTGAGACTCCATGTCTTCACTGGACCCTTCTCTGGAGAAAATGACAGTCATAGCGTAGTCACCACAATGAGAGTGTCAAGTTATGCAGCCTTAGGTCCAAGAACATTTTGAGATGGAATTTAGAAACAGAGATGAAGGTGAATGAAAGAGTCAGGGTCGGCTTCAGATACGAACATTCTAGATGAAAATCCCTTCCCTCTTCTCTTTGTCTATTGTATTCTACTGAATTCAAGACTTTGTAGAGTGCCGTCCCATTTTGCTATTTTATTTAATACCATGAATTGGAGAGGATGGATAGATCTTTCTTTCTGTTTGATAAAAAATGAAACCTATGGAGACTAAAGCAACATCATCTAAATCAAAGCAAAACAGTGAATGAACTGGAACAAAGAAGCAAAAAATGAGCCAGGTATGCTCATTTTTACAGAGTACAGGATGGCACACGCCTGTAATCTCAGCATCTTGGGAGGATGAGACGGGAGGATCACAAGTTCAAAGCCACCCTCAACAGCTTAGTGAGACCCTGTTTCAAAATAAAATTTTAAAAGGCTGGGGATGTTGCTCAGTGGTAGAGCATTCCTGGGTTCAATCTCCAGTACCTCTCCATCTCCCCTGCACCCCCCAAAAAGAATGAAAATTATTAGAGTATGTGGTAAAACTGCCACATTTATATCTACCTGGTGGCAATTGAATTAGTACTTTTTTGAGGGATGAGGGTACTGGGGATTGAACTCAGGGGGCAGGGTACTCAACCACTGAGCCATGTCCCCAGCCCTATTTTGTATTTGATTTAGAGACAGGATCTCACTGAGTGGTTTAGCACCTGGCTTTTGTTCAGACTGGCTTTGAACTCCCGATGCTCCTGCTGCAGCCTCCGGAGCCACTGGGATTACAGGAGTGCGCCACTGCACCCAGCCAATACATTTTATTAAAAAAAATAGAGATTTATTATAAAACGCTTCATATACAACATAATTTATGTATATGATATATAGAATAGTAGAGTGATGAATCCAGCATTCCTGCTTATTACCAATGTTTTACAACTCTAGATCTCTTTAAGTTAAAAAATAATATATGTTCTTGGTAAAAAAGAAATTCAAAATATGCAGAAGATGGAAACTAAGCTCCTTTCCTTTCTTGCTGACACTTGCATCCTACTCCCCAGAGACGACTGTTAATAATTAGGAAGTAATCCTGCAAATGTATATCAAGAGTCATAAATGTGTCCATAACTTTTGGTCCTATCATCCCAGTCTGGGAACTTATCCAAGGAAAAGGCCTCCAGTCTTCCCTATTTTCCTAGAAACAGCCAAGTTCATTCCCACATAATTCCTCCCTTTGGATTTTTTTCTATTTGGAACCCTATTTCCCCAGAGTTGCTTATGATTTAATGTTTTATTAGTCAGCTCTCCATCACTAATAATGAAATATCTGAGGCAGACTACTTATGAAGAAAATACTACTACTCAATCAGCTCACAGTTTTAGAGGTTCAAAGTTCAAGATTGAGCTGGATGTGGTGGTACATGCCTGTAATTCCAGCCATTTGGGAGGCTGAGGTAGGAGGATTGAACGTTTGAGGCTAGCCTGGACAACTTAGCAAGACACTGTCTCAAAAAATAAGTAAATGAATAACTAAAAAGAGCTGGGGATGCAGCTCAGTGGTAGAGTGTCCCTGGGTTCAACCTCCAGTACCAAAAAAAAAAAAAAAAAAAAAAAAAAATCAAGACTGGATGAGCCCTTTGGTATCACATCACAGTGGAAGACTGTGCAGGAATAAGATGAGGTGGTCACATCCCAAATCAGGAAGCAGAGAGAGGGCAGGGCCAGGCTTTGTTCTCTTTATAATAATCTTCCACAGAGAACTACCAAGATAGTCACAGGAAAACTTCTTGAATCCCTTTGGAGGGCAGCACCCCTAATAATCAAAAGACCTTCAACCTGTTAAAGTTGTTCCACCACTTTGCAATACCATCACCCTGAAGACCAGGGTGATGGTCTTCCCATGGACCATTGGGGGCCCCTCAACCCATAGAAGATGTTTGGTGAGGTCTCAGTTCCAATGTCACCATCTCCAAATGGCCAGGTGTCTAGACCTGTTCCCTCCCCCACACCACTGCCTTTCCTTTTACATTTGCATTATTTCCTCCCTGGCATCTACCATTCTCTGGTATTACCTTGCTTAATTGTTGGTTCACTAATTTGTTCTGTCTGCCCCAGACCCATCATAAGTCCCTTGAGGAAGGGCCTTGTCGCTTGCCTGTTCTCTACCCCCAGCCCCTGGCACACAGTAAGAATGCGCGTCTTAGTTGAGAGGACAAATGTCTATTTGTGAAGCCACCACCAAGTACTTAGGCAAGAGATGTTATTTGACTCACCTTGAAACCCAGGCAGCTACTTCTGCAAACAGTTCTTGCTGGCCTTCAAGATTCTAAGGAACCTCGGTGTGGGAAGTCAGGCCTACCTTGGGGCCCACTGTCATTTCTACCAGCAGAATGGCTGCCTTTCATATGTACACACTGCAAGGCCCTCAATCTGCCCTCTCTCTAAACCCCTTTCATTTTTGGCTTCTAAAACACAGAGGTGAAGAAAATCTCTGGGCTGAGGCTCTGTCAAAATAACACCCAGGCCACTTAATTAAGAAGAGTAATTTGAAGACTCTCAAGTCAGACAATGGAAACACTGAGAGTTTCCACTGAAACAGAAACTTGGCCAAGTGGGCTGGGTCTCCAGAAGCCTGGGCAAACACTCTGAGAGAGAATGTTTCCCGAGAAGCTTCTTGCTTAACCTGGGGGTAGGGAGTGGGGTTGGGGTGGGAAGAAGGGGGAGAAAGGAAAGTCTGGGTCTTAACCTGAGTTTTATAAACATAGGGCTGGGGGCAGGGTAACTTGGTGGTGGAGCCCTTGCCTAGCCTGCAGGAGGCTCCTGGGTTCAATTCCCAGCACTGCAAAAAAAAAAAAAAAAAAAAAAAAAAAAAAAGTAGAAACACAGTAAAATCTTACAAGAGGATGATACTAACCAAATTAGATTGTTAAATTAAGTAAATATACAAACATATAACAACAAATCCCACTATTATGTATAATTATAATACACCAATAAAAAATACAGGAAAAAAACATAATGTTACAAATAAACAAGTACATTGTTTTAATTTTTTTTCTCAAATGATTAAAGGATGAGTGGCCTTTATTTATTGGCCGTATTTATTAGAATAAGAGAAGACTTTCATTGTATGTCTATCAATACCCTATACCTCTCCCATAAAATATAAAAGAATAAAATATCAGTGAGCTCTATCAAAACAAAACAAAACAAAAAACCCAAACTCTTACATAATCCTGTCATCTAGGAAGAAGACATTTTTGTAGTGTCTCCTTGTAGTGTTGTTTTTTTTCCCCTTACCACATATATACTTTAAAGAACTGGGCGTGGTGGCACACACCAGCAATCCAAGCAACTGGGGAGGATGAGGCAGGGAGATTCCAAGTTCAAGGCCAGTCTCAGAAATTTAGTAAAAATCTGTCTCAAAATAAAATAAAAAGGTCTGGTCTGGGGTTGTAGTTGAGTGGAGTGCTTGCCTAGCTCATGTAAGATACTGGGTTCTATTCTCAGCACCACGTAAGGATAAATAAATATTGTGTCCATCTACAACTAAAAAAAAAAAAGTCTAGGGGCATAGCTCAGTAATAGAGTGCCCCTGAGTTCAATCCCTGTGGGTCCTTCTGATGGATTACCAAAAAACAAACAAACAACAACAACAAACCCTTAAACAATACAAATGTGACTACATTATATACTACCTTATATGTTGCTTTTTTTCTTTTTCTTGAGATGGAGTCTCTCTCAGTTGTTGAGGGTGGGCTTGAACTTATGACCTCCTGCCTTAGCTTTCCAATTTGTTGGGATTACAGGTAATTATCCTACTTAATAATATATTTTGAAATTTTCTCATGATACTAAATACCATCAAAAACTGCTATTTTTATGGTTGTATAGCATTTCATTGTGTGACTGTATCATCCAACCAATCCCCTATCGTTGCTCACTTAGGTTATTTCCATTTCTTTTCTAGGCAGCTAAGCAGTGACTGCTTCTGAAATACAACCATGATTATTTCCTGAAGACTAATTCCCAAGAGTAGAATTTCTGTGTTACATGGTTTTTATAATATAGCAGCTTTGGATAACACATTTATTACTTTGCTTTATTTTATTTTATTTTTGGAGACCAAGGATTGAACCCAGGGGAATTTAATTAACCATTGAGCAATATCTCTAGCCCTTTTTTATTTTTATTGTGAAACAGAGATTCACTAAGTTGCTTAGGACCTTGCTAAATTCCTGAGGCTGACTTTGAACTTGCAGATCTCCTGCCTCAGCCTCCCGAGCTGCCGAGATTATAGGCATGTGCCATGGCATTCAGACACATTTATTAATTTGAAAAGCATTTATAAATGTGTTCTTTACCCTGCTTTTTAATCTCTTTACCTATGTCTTTACTGAGTTTTGCAACATTGATCAAGGTACAATACACAAAATTTACATTCAAATGCAAATTCTGGGCTTCAAAGAAAATCTTTTGAATATTTTTATCTGAAGAAACAAAAAACAAATCAATTAACCGGAAAAATAATAGATCAAAATCAACTAACAACAAAAAACTAATAGAAGATCCTGATCTTTCCTGTTTCTTCTATTAAACGTTTAACTTAGGGCTGGGGATGTGGCTCAAGCGGTAGCGCGCTCGCCTGGCATGCGTGCGGCCCGGGTTCGATCCTCAGCACCACATACCAACAAAGATGTTGTGTCCGCCGAGAACTAAAAATAAATATTAAAAATTCTCTCTCTCTCTCTCTCCCTCCTCTCTCACTCTCTCTTTAAAAAAAAAATATTTTAAAAAAACGTTTAACTTATAAATAATTTAATTTGTCAAGTTTGCCACATGTGCATTTCCATCTCCTGTGTGCATTTTATGGCACCCAGTGATAACTGGCTACTTAATAGCCATTTCTAGGCTGCTTGTCCACGTGTTGCTTTCTTTCTTTTTTTTTTTAAAGAGAGAGAGAGAATTTTTTAATATTTATTATTTAGTTTTCAGCGGACACAACATCTTTGTTTGTATGTGGTGCTGAGGATCCGGGCCGCATGCATGACAGGCGAGCACACTACCGCTTGAGCCACATCCCCAGCCCTCTTTTTTTTTTTTTTTTTTTAATTAATAAAAATTTTTAATTGTAGTCGGACACAATATCTTTATTTATTTATTTTTATGTGGTGCTGAGGATCAAACCCAGACCCTTGCATGTGCTAGGCAAGTGCTCTACCGCTGAGCCACAACCCCAGCCCCAAAGTAAACCTGCCTTTTTTGTGTGTGTGTGTGGTGGTGGGGATTGAACCCAGGACCTTGTGCATGTGAGGTAGGAAGCACTCTACCAACTGAGCTATATCCCCAGCTACCATAGAAAAGGACAAAATTTCATTTTTGCAGACTTCCTTGCTGCTAAATGTGATCTATTTTGCTCAATGAGAACCAAGGGACCCTCTGGATGTTTTTTTCCCTGATAAAAATATAGCCCATGCTAGGCATCAAGGGATCACATTTTGACTAACAAGGGTCACTGTGACTCTGGCTAGAGGTGTCCTAACTAGTACATCCTCTTCCTGAATGCAAAGGTCACCCTCGTATTTACACACAGAGTTGGGGGGAGTCATCTTCCTACTGAGACAACCAGAAGGCTCCTTCCTGCCAAAGGTCCACGAGCTGCTTTGTGTCACCAGTCCCCAGTGGTTGCCGATGGGTTTGTAAATTAATACATTAGCTGGCAGAAAGTAGAGTCCCTGGTCATGAGGTTTCAAACTGTTTCCACTGTCCTCTGTCCTGCCTGTACCTGCTGCCTCAGTCAGGACATCCTTTCTGATCTGATACCCAGGCTGGTTCAGCCACAGGCCACAGGGGCTCTACCTAGAGTTCATCCTTACTTTTGGGTCCTGCCATCCCAGCTGTCACTTCAGCTGCACTTAGCTGGTGATCAGGGGTAGGACTACAGGTAGGCTTTTTTTTTTTTTTTTTTTTTTTTGAGTTACTATTCCATGATTGTGGTTTTTTTTGTTTGTTTGTTTGTTTCTTTCTTTCTTTTTCCCCATGGCTCTGGGAATTGAACCCAGGGCCTTGTGCATGTGAGGCAAGCGCTCTACCCCTGAGTTACACTTCCAATCTTCATGATTCTAACAAATCCAGCTGGCAAAAAACAGTGATGGTGGAATTTCAGGCTGGCAAGAAAGAGTTCTGGCTGGCACAGTAGCACACGCCTATAATCCCAGCAGCCCTGGAGGCTGAGAAAGGAGGATTGCGAGAAAATAGGGAGATGCTAAGCAACTCAGTGAGACCCTGTCTCTAAATAAAATAGGGCTGGGGATGTGGCTCAGTGGAGTGCCCCTGAGTTCAATCCCTGGTACCCCCCTCCCACCAAAAAAAAAGAAAGAAAGACTCCTGGCAGAGGCCCACTATCCCCTACCAAGTCCTTGATACCTTTATGCCTTAAAGTCCCCTCTCAGGGAGGACACACCTACTCCTGACTGACAGCATCCCACAGGCTGCTCTGCAGCTCTGAAACCTCACAGAGAGGCCCTTGGTGACCAACCTGCTGGTCCTGGCAGGTTCCTCTAGCTGGTGCCTTGCTTCATTTCTCTGTTGTCTTTTACAGCAAAATCCCCCAATTAACTTGCCTGTTCTGCAGCTCCATCTCCTGTCCTGTCCTCACCCAGGCTCTTCTCAGGCCTTGGTCCCTACCACCCTTTGAGTGGCCCAGTCTTCAGTTCTCCAGATTTCATGAGCCAGGTTGTCCGTCTCTCACCTCACTCACCAACACTTGAGCGGTCCTCTCTGTGTGCACTTGCCCCCATAGCGAATCTTCTTCTTCCGTATCTTAGGCTGGTTGGGCCTCCTCTTTCTGACCTCCCCATGTTGGAGGTCCTCCCACCTCTTACCCTGCTGTGTGTTTCCCCAGGGAATCCCATCTCTCCCCTGCAGCAGGTCCCACGTGAAAGCAGATGAAATGTGTTTCTCCAGCCTGACCAGCCACCATGGCCTTCCTCAGCTCCAGACTCACAGAGACTCAGCACCTCCACTGGGGTGGTGACAGGCTCTTATAACTTCATAGGTTCCAACAGAATTTGAACTCCCCCTCGCCACTACCATCCACTCAGAAGCTCACACCAGTGACTTAGGAGTTGAATTTGACTCCTTGCCCCTCACAGGGCACCGCCACCCCACCCTCAGCTCAACTTTCAAAGTACAATGGGTGCCTCTTGATCCATCCCTTATAGCCACCCCCAAAGCAAATCCCCTGTTGCCTCTTCCCCCTGACCTACTGCAGTTGACCTTGGCTCTCCCTGCTCCCCACGGGTCCTCTGTTTCCACATAGCAGAGCAATCCTTGTCAGCCTGTCAGGTTACATCACTCCTCTGTCCCAAACTTTCATGGCCTCCTGTCAGACACAGAGAAGAAGGTGAACCCCACAGGCCCCTGTAATTTGGCTCTGCAGACCCCTCAGCCCCATTCACCATGGGGCTCTCCTTGCTCCACCCCCTCAGGCCCTTTGACCTTCTTCTTATGGCTCACACATGCCTAGTTCCTCTGGCCTCAGAACCACCATATTTGCGGTTCCTTCTTGAAATGCTCTTCTCCTTAAATCTACATGCCCACTTCCTTCCTTCATTTAGGTCTCTCTCTTCCCAGTGTCTTCTCTAGAAGACTTCCCTGAGCCCAGAGCAAAAATAGCTCACCTCCTTGCACATCGACCGACTATTCTGTCTTTCCTGCCTTACGTCATACTTGCTCCTGACCAACCAATAGCCTTGACTGTTACTTCTCAACTTCTTTATTGTTCTATTGGCTGCTGCCGGACTCACTCAGATGTGAACTCCTTGACAGCAGGGCTCCTCTGCCTTGTTCACAGTCAACCTGCAGAGGCCACATGCTGCCTGACACAGGGAAGAGCAGAGGACGAGTGAACAGAAGTTGCTGCAGACACAGCTGAGAGGAGATGCCCAGGAGGCCACCTGTGCCCCTGAAAGATGCTCTGGGGAGGCAGCTGCATTGAGTCCATGGTCACCTGAGTCATTGCTGCTTCTCTGTTTGTCTGATTCCCAGGGACCCCCTTGGCCAGCCTCATGGGCCAATTGGACCCACTCTCCTTCTTTCCCAATCCTGGGTCTCCAGAGGCCTAAGATGAGAAGCAGGGCTTCCTCTGCCTCCCCCAGGTCAAAGCCCTGAACGATGAGCAGGAATGTAGGTGCAGTAGGGGGACTGATGGGTGGTTCTTTTCCTTCTGCCACTTGGGCCCAGTTCCCCTGGATGACCCTGTAAGCCCCTGTATGGTTCTTTGGGCCTGAGCTGAGAAGCCCACTGCTGTAGACTGAATCATGTCCCCCAGATTCCCTGTGTTGATGTCCTAATCCTCAATGCAACTGTCTTTGGAGATAGATCTTTTAAGGATGTAAGTAGTTCAAAGAGACTGTTAAGGGTGGGGGTCCCTGATCCAGTGGGATTAGTGAGAGTCAACTAAAGGAGCAATGTGGGTGTTCCCACTCTGTCTTCTTCTTCCCACTGCCTTATCCTTTCTCTCTTCCTCACAGAAGAGGCCAAGCAGGCACACGGCAAGATGGCTGCTACCTTCAAGCCAAGAGGAGTGACCTCAGGATGAAACTTACCTTGCTGTTATCTCTGTCTTGGACTTCCAGCCTCCCAAACCATGACATGTAAATTTAGGCTGTGTAAGGAGGACCCAGCCTGGCTGAGCATGGTGAGTACACCTATAATCCCAGAGACTCCAGAGGCTGAGGCAGGAGGAGTACAAGTTTGAGGCCAGCCTTGGCAATTGATTGAGACCCTGTCTTAAAAGATGGAAAAAAAAAAAAAAAAAGCCTGAGGATGTGGCTTAGCAGTAGAGCACTCCTGGGGTCAATCCCCAGTACCCCAGGGCCCAGGCTGTGGTATCTTGTAATGGCAGCCTGGGTAGACTAGCACCCCCACCTTGGAGGCTCCAGCTGATGTAGAGTAAGCAGATTAACCCTGGAGCGGACTAAGGGAAATAAGTGAGTAAATAAATAGATATTCCACCTGCCCTTTTTATTTACTACCCTTGAAATCCTACCCTTAGAAATTCACCCTTAAGGAATGAGAGGAATGCATCCCTCTCTCCTGCAGGAAGCCTCCCGGGCCCAACTTTCCTGGCCCTCCAGAAAGGCGCCTCCCCCAGCTGAGGTCTCTCTTCCGCCGCCAGCCCTTTCTTCCCCAGCCACCTCAGGGCCAGGCAAACCCTCTCACCTCCCCCAGTGAACAATGGGTCTGTGGGCAGCTGGACCTGTTTGTTCCTCACAGTGGAGTCCTCCAAATAGCAGAGATTCCTAAAACTTGCTGTGAAAAGAAAAAAAAAAAAAAAAGAAAAGAAAAAGAAAAAATTCTAGAGAAGGGGGTTAAGGGTCTGGATTCTAGAACCCATCCCCAGAGCCTGATCCATTTGCTGTGGGCCTCCACCTGGAGGCTGCATTTTAAGCAAACATGCTGGTCTTTTCCCATAAAATACCTTCAGATGTCATGAGAAAGACTGTAAGAAACAGTGATGCCCAGCCTCACCCTCAGGGCCCTTGGGTTGTCTGTTCCACTGTGTCTCGGGCATCAGAATTTTGAAGGCCTCCCGGCTCCCCTAGTTCTCTTCCTGCTGATTCCGCTTTGCAGCCAGGGTTGACAGCCCCTGACTTACCAGGCGGTGACCTGGTGAGTGGCTGGGTTGGTGGGGACAGGCGGGCATCTTTCCGGGAGTGTGAGTCATTCCATGGGACTGACAGCTGTGGACAATTCAGTTTGCTGGGCCTTTCCCTAGGCACCCTGGCCAGGCCTTTGCTGGTTGCTGGGGAAATACAAAGAGAAATGGTTCCTCTCAGAGTTTCCATTCCCCATGGAAGACACTGCTGGAAAGTGGTTTGCAGCCAGGCTGGGTGCCAGGGATGAGAGCAGGGGGAGGGGAGGGAACGGCTGTAGGCGAGGGGGCGAGTGGGCGTCCACCCTGCCAGGTCTGGCCGCGTCTGGGCTTGCCCAGTCTTTTTAGAGAAACTGCAATGAAGGGGCTACTATGGATGAGAAAATGAGGTCCACAGAGTCGAGGCTCCTGGCCTTGAACTCAGTTGTAATCAATCTCAACAAGGTTCTCCCTTCAAGAGCAGAAACAGGGCTCCAGTATCCAGGCCCAGGTTTGCTTCCTGAGGACTATGGTGACCTTGGGAGCTTGCTGACCAGGGATTAGGATCCCTCGGTCAACTAGGGGCTCCATCTGCTAAATCCCAGAACCACCACCCCAGTCCTCTTATGTATCCTTCCACCTGTTCTGGTCTGATCTCTCCCTGACCTTGAGATTCAGTAGGGGCAGGGGAGGATGCCCATCTTACCCACATTCATTGCCTGACCCACCACCCCAGGGCAGAGCAGGCACTCAGTAAATTAGGTACCAGGGAACTGTGAGTGGTAGGGGAGTCCTGAGGTGGCCCAGGGGCTGCAGAGTTGGAAGTGGCCTGGGATTGGAGAGACAGCACAGAAAAGGTAGTGGTCCAGAGCACTGTCACCCAACCTAGCTGAGTGGCTCTGGACTGGCCCCTTCATATATCTGTGCCCCTGTGTCCTCATCTGTAAAATGGAAAGAGTGACTATTCACCTATCTAGGAGTGTTGTTGTGAGAACAAATAAAACAGTATGCAGACAACCTGTCGCATTGAAATAAATTGTCAAATTACTGTTCCAACTATTACTGTCATCAAGTTGCTATTAATTATTGCCCGTTTCCCAGTTTGGCTCGAGGCCAGGCCCAGTTACAGATCTTGGACTTCGAGTTTGGGATACTCCTCTGGGCTTCTTTGGCCGTTTTCCTAATTCTAGGGATAGTCAGACAGACTAGGTGATATTAACAGCAAATGACCTAGGTGGGCTTGGGGCTGTGTACTGTCAGTGATGCTCAGTGGCACTCAGCCTTATCTGTATGTTAAAAATCTTTGGGGGATTTTTTTAACCATATTTCACCACATTATTGTCACAAATTTTGTGCCATTTTTTTTTCTTGCAAAAAAGGTAAGGTAGGATTATTATGTGAAGTCTTTTTCTTTTTTCTTTCTCTCTCTCTCTCTCTCTCTCTCTCTCTCTCTCTCTCTCTCTCTCTTTGGCACAGGGGATTGAACACAGAGGCACTTAACCACTTAGCTACATCCCCAGCCTCTTTTTTTCTTTTTTTTTTTTTTAAGTTAAGAGGGTCTTGCTGAGTTGTTGAGACTGGCTTTGAACTCTGTGATCTTCCTGCCTCAAGTTCCCGAGCTGAGCCACCATACCCAGCTCTTTTTTCTTTTTTAATTGTTCCAGTATTACTTAAACATTATTTATTTCTAAACTGTCTTCAGTGCAAGATTAGGATGTATGGAATACTCACAAATAAATTAAAATCGAATAGTGCACTTTGACTCACATCATTTCTTCATGACAATTTAGTGAACAATTTTTTGATCTGAAAGAAAAGTTAACACACTAGTTGTTATTGATTTGTGCATTACAGTCAAAATATTACACTTGAGAAAATTTCGTACAGTGTTGCAAAGTATGGATTTGCAAAATCTAATCTTCTGGGCCCCAAGATTCTGCACTGCTATCATTAGTTTTTTTTATTTGATGTGGTGGTGTCCACCACAGACGCTCAGGTGAGTTTTTTTTTTTAATTGCAGTTGGACACATTAATACTTTTATTTTATTTATTTATTTCTATGTGGTGCTGAGGATCGAACCCAGGGCCTCACACATGCTAGGTGAGCGCTCTACCGCTGAGCCACAACCCCAGCCCAAGATGTGTTTTTGTTAGTACCATGGCACTCTAAACAAACCAGCTTTCAAATAGAACAGACCATGTGCAAGCGCTGAGAATTCTGGCTTGGGACTCTGGTGCCTGAGAAGACAAATGTGCATCCAATGCCACTGGGGAAGATGTTGCTGCTTTTACCTTTAAGTGGTGAACCATCTGAAAAAAATAAGCTGTGATGATTATGTGGTGAAATATGATAAAGATTCTGAACCCCAAAATTAAAATATCTGGGAATAAAACTATATGTTGCTACTGGTCCTACTTTTGATACTGGAGATTAAACCCAGGGTACTTTACCACTGAGCTACATCGCCAGGTTTTATTTATTTATTTATTGAGAGAGGGTCTTGTTAAATTGCTGAGGCTGGCCTCAAACTTGTGATCCTCTTGCTTCAGGCTTCTAAATTCCTGGGATCACAGATTTGAGCTACCACAACCCAAAGGCATCTGCGTTTTTTAAAAGCTCTCCAGGAGATTCCAGCAAGCAAAACTGGGAACCAGTGCTGTCAACTCATGTGTCATGTGTAGAGCAGCAATCGTTTGGTGGCTAGAAGCTAGCCTTGCAAATCAGATGAGGTTGGCTCTTGACCCACTAGCTACTTGCAGGCAGGGATGAGTCGAGATTCTTCAGATTGTTCAGATTTGGTTTCCTCATTTGTAAGGTGGGGGATGGTATCCACTTTATAGTTGGGTTTTAAATAAAAGCGTTAAGTTAAATAGGGTTCCTGCATAAAACAGGCATTCCTTTTTTTTTTTTTAATACAAGGGATTGAACCCAGGGGCACTTAACCACTGAACCATATCCCAAGCAACCCCCCCTTTTTTAGTATTTATTTTTTAGTTGTAGTTGGACACAATACATTTATTTATTTATTTTATATGGTGCTGAGGATGGAACCCAGGGCCTTGCACATGCTTGTGCTAGGCAAGCGCTCCACTGCTGAGCCACAACCCCAGCCTACAACCCCCCTTTTTTAATTTTTTTTTTTTTAGATAAGGCCTCACTAAATTGGTGTGGCTGACCTTGAACTTGCAATCCTTCTGCCTCAGCCTCCCAAGCCACCAGGATTTCAGGCATGCACTACCATGCTCTGCTATAATAGGCATTTCTTACATTATTATTATTATGGCCTATAGCTCTAAGTCCCTCATTGACTAGATCTCTTTCCAACATGTCGAAGGAGATGTTAACTCTCTCTCTCTCTCTCTCTCTCTCTCTCTCTCTCTCTCACACACACACACACACACACACACACACCATATGTTCAATATTGTTTCCCAAGGTTATCTAAATCCAAGCCTTGCTGGACATGGTGGTGCATGCCTGTAATCCCAGCAGTTTGGGAGTCTGAAGCAGGAGAATCACTAGTTCAAGGTCAGCCTCAGCAACTAAGTGAGGCCCTAACCAACTCAGTGAGGCCCTGTCTCTAGATGAAATACAAAAAGGACTGGGGATGTGGCTCAGTCTTTAAGTACCCCTGGATCCAATCCCTGGTACCAAATCAATCAATCAATCAATCAATCAATCAATCTAAGCCTTGTCAGATCTGCTCTTACCTCCCACTGCTGCTGACTAGTTTCTTTGGATTATAGTGTTTATGAGGCTGCCCCTGGGTAACCTCATCTTAGAACCCCCTTTGGGTCACCCTTGGATCACTTGCTGGAGAATTATGCAGAGGGTCCCTAATGTATTCACCCAGCAAAAACTGCACCACTGATTAAAATGTCACATTTTCTTACTTTGGGCTGAAATAATTTGACATCATGTGATTGGAAGTTCAGGCAGCTGAATGTCTGATTCATTAAAATGCAAAAATAAATCAATTATTACTTATCATATGCATTTGTTTTTCTCAACAAACTTCTGAAGTATACGATTTCTAGAGAAAAAAAAATCCTGGCAGTAAAAGGAACAGGGACTACCCACAGGACAGGACCAGTCAGAGGGGGATTCATCTTCAGACACCAGGGCTCTCCTTAAAGCCAAGATGCTTTGACTGTTCTGGTGGGAAGGGCTGACCTTGTACTCTGGGAAGACCGCAGGAGGCCACACTCACAGCTGCCTCCATTCTAGGTAGGTTGAGACTCTGGTCTGAAGTCAGAGGGAAGCTGAATCAGATAAGCCCTCATGGTGGAGTCTTTGTGTGGTTTGGATTAAAAAAAAATGAAGTTGTAGATGGACAAAACAAATACCTTTATTTTATTTGTGTTTTTTTAAATATTTATTTTTTAATTATAGTTGGACACAATACCTTTATTTTATTTATTTATTTTTATGTGGTGCTGAGGATCAAATCTAGTGCCTCGCATGTGCTAGGCAAGTGCTCTGCCACTGAGCTACAACCCCAGCCCAGAGTCTTTGTTTTTATGGACAAAATTATTATAAGAGCTTGCTTTTCTATAGGGCGCGGTGACACATGCCTGTAATCCCAACAGGCTGAAATAGGAGGATCGTGGGTTCAAAGCCAGCCTCAGAAATGGTGAGGCACTAAGCAACTCAGTGAGACCCTGTCTCTAAATGAAATACAAAATAGGTCTGGGGATGTTGCTCAGTGGTCAAGGGCCCCTGAATTCAATTCCTGGTACCCAAAAAAAAAAAAAAAAAAAGAGCTAGCTTTTCTGAACCCCCACCATAACCAAGCATGTTTCATATTCTCTTGCTGTATTCTCTCAACGGCCATCAGAATTAGGTATTCGTGTCCTCAGAGAGAGTATCTTCATTCATTCATTCAAAAATACTTATTGAGTCCTCACTCTGAAGCCAGAATTAGACAGGCAATCAGTATAGATAGGTAAATTGAGTCAGGTCAGATCCAGTCAGACCAATTTTGAATGAGTCCAGCAAGTTGGAGACTGTCCCCTGAGGGATTGAAATGTTAATTCCTCCACCCTTATCAAGAACCTGCCCCTGCTCCAACCAGTTACCAAGGTAACCTGTCCCAGGAATTGTCCCTCCATACAGGAAGCTATAAGGGTTGCACCATCCTGCCCTTCCCCCTTCAGCCCACCTGTTTCCCATATTTTGGCCCTCCCACGGAGCATTCCTGGGCTTAGTGAGAATGATAAGGGGAAGAGGGCAGGAGAACAAAGGTAGCCTAGGATATAAAAAACGGCAGAACACCTCATCTCTTGGGATACCAGGATACCAGCAATAGTCCCCTTCTCCCTCCCAGGAGAAGTCTATGTTACCCCTTTTTAAATAAACCCTGCTTCATATGCTTGCCTTAGCGTGCTTCTCTAATATTCAAACTTCAACATGTGAGGAAGCAGAACTCGTCACCGATAACTGGTGGTATCAACTCTATGTTCAGTCCCTTTTGGATGATGGTCATCCAGCAAAATTAACCCAATCCTGCCTCATGGAGTTTATAGTCTAAAGGAGGGGCTGACCTTATGGGGAAATTCACAGACCAGCGCAGCAGAACACTTTCAGCAACATGGCATGCTGAGCTTTCCTGATGGCCCCTCTCTTGCTATTTTACAGAAAAGCTGTAGAAAATACAAGAAAAAACACTTGAAGATGCACAGCTGAGCTCAAATGAAAGTAAAGCAAAATCCCCAGGTTCCAGAGAGAACAAAAACTCCAAGCCAGAAAAGAGAAGTGAGGTTGACCTGAGGTTTGTGGGTATTTGCCTGGATAAAGCCTGAGGCTCTTTTAGAGACAGGAGGCAGCCCCAGCAGTTTCAATCAGGGGAGCTGGAATTCATCCCCCTGAACAGAGATTAGGGCCTTCAAGAGTCAGGGAAATGAAGCTGGAAAAACAGGCCTGCAGAAGCAGCTATCTCACTGTCTACGGCTTGGGTGGGAGAAAAGTTTCTGTGAAAGATGGAGAGTGCAGGCCTTCCCCACAGGGAGGTGAGGTGGGCTGTTTTCTCTGCAATCCTCTGTTTGGCATGATGTTTTAGTCATCAGTGCTGTGATCAAAAGACCTGCCATGAACAGCTAGAGGAGGAAAAGTTTATTTGGGGGCTCATAGTTTCAGGCGACAGATAGCCGACTCCATTGCTCTGAGCCCAAGGTGAGGCAGGACATCATGACAGAAGAGTGTGGCAGAGGAAAGCAGGTCTGGACAGGGCCTCCAAGAGGCAAGAGAGAGACTCAACTCAGCTCACAAAATGTGTGCCCCACCTCAAAGGCACACCCCAGGGACCCACTCAGCCACACCCTACGTGCCTATAGTCATCACCCAGTTAACCCCTATCAGAGGATTGATGCACTGACTAGGTTAACGCTCTCAGAACCCAATGGGTTCATCTCCAAACCTTCTAGCATTCTCACACAGGAGCTTTTGGGGGACACCTCACATCTAAACCATAACACGGGTCATTGGTCCCAGGACTCCTGTGCCAAAAAGTTAACATAAAAATTAGTACAGGACCTAGGCTCCTGACACAAGCAAAACCCAAAGTATTTTGTAATGACCTTTTTACAACCCAGAGCTCACAGATATCCCCAGCAAAAAAATGACCCCACTGAAGACAAGTTCTCAAACCAAAATTGTAAACCACACAGGGAAATGAACCACAAGATGATCAGTAAAGACAAAAACAACTGAGTATGAAAGAATTGACCCCTGAAGAAGTGGAAGTCATAGAAAGACATAAAAACATAAACATTTAAAATGATTATAAAGAGTTTTTTAATAGAAAGAAAAATGAAGAACAGGATACTATGGGAAAAGTTTATGGAAAGCAAATCAAATAGAAGTTCTAAAAGTAAAAAATTAGTGTTAAGAAGTTATTTATTAAAACTAATGAATTGCTGGCTCTGTGGTGCATGCCTGTATCCCAATAACTCGGGAGGCTGAGACAGAAGGATTACAAATTCGAGACCAGTCCCAGAAATTTAGCAAGACCCTCATAACTCTGCAACTTAGCAAGACCATGTCTTCAAATAAAAAAACATCAAAAAGACTAGGGGTGTAGCTCAGTGGTAAAAAGCCCCTGGATTCATTCAAATCCAGTAAAAGAAAAAAAAAGTTCAAAGAGCAGAACAAAATGGAGCTAAAGAGACACTCAGCAAGTTGGATAATGCCTCTGGAAAAAATATCTCTGCTACCAGGGCACCAAGGAAAGAATAGAAAAATATGGAAGCAATCAAGTATAAGAGACATAGAGGGAAAAAATGAGACGATTTATTGCACCTTAGCTACCAGTTCCAGAAGGACAGTAGAGAGATAATGGCTGGAAACTGATCAAAACTAAAGGAAGTCAGATGTATGTCTGTAATTCCAGCCACTTCAGGAGGTTGAGGTAGGAGAATCTTAAGTTTGAGGTCAGCCTGGGCAATTTACCAAAGTCCTATCTCAAAAATTTAAAAAAAGAAACAATATAAAAGGCTGGAAATGTGGTTTAGTGGTAGGCATCCCTGGGTTCAATGCTCAGTATCAAAAAACAAAACAAAACAAACAAACAAACAAACAAAAAAAAACCCTAGCAACATAGAAGCCTTGATTGAGTTTACAGCCTGCTGCCCTGCAGATTTTAAATTCAAGACTATAACTTTGGGCCAGGTGCCATGGTGCACAACTATAATTCCAGTGGCTGGAAAGGCTGAAGCTGGAGGACTGTGAATTCAAAGCTATCCTCAGCAATTTAGTGAGGCCCTAAGCAAATTAGTGAGAACCTGTCTCAAAATAAAGTATAAAAAGGGGCTAGGGATGTGGCTCAGCTGTTAAGTGCCCCTAAGTTTGATCCCTGGTACCAAAAAAAAAAAAAAAAAAAAAAGCGATAATTTTGGCACCTGGGAGTGTAGCCAGAGTATTTGCCTGGCATATGTGAGGCCCTGGGTTCAATCCTCAGTACTGAGAAAAAATAAAGGACAGCAAGCTCAACTCTTATCTGAACTTCCAGTCTGCTCATCTGCCCTACAGATTTGGGACTTGCCAGTCCTTATGATTCATGTGAGCCAATCCCTGTCTCTGCCTCTGTCCCTCTCATAGGTACTTAGGCAGGTTGAGGCTGCAAGTGGGCTCTGAAAGCTATTTATCAACACAGAGGGGATAACGAACCTTGCAGATAGGATGAATAGCTCTGGTCCAGGCCCCAATTCAAGGACAGATCACACAATGAATGAATTTGGGATCTTTTTTTTTTTTTTTTTTTTTTTGCACTGGGGATTGAACTCAGGGGCACTCACCACTGAGCCACATCCCCAGCCCTATTTTGTATTTTATTTAGAGACAGGGTCTCACTGAGTTGCTTAGCGCCTTGATTTTTCTGAGGCTGGCTTTGAACTTGCAATCCTCCTGCCTCAGCCTCCTGAGCTGCTGGAATTACAGGAGTATGCCACCACACGTGGCAGAATTTGGGATTCTTTTCCCCCTAAAAATCTAGTTGGATTTTTAGTGGTGGATGTCCACAGTTCCAGAGCCAAATGTGCCAGCCCTGGGTCTTAACTCAGGTTTCCTTGGTCCCTGAGTTGGGTACTTTGTCCCCAGAACCACCCACCATCCTCCTAAACTGGTTGGGGGGAAGTTTGTTATTTGTCAATCCAGCATGTATTCTGCCCTTTTTTAGAAAGCAGAATTCGAATTTCGTTTTTAGGGGGAAACTTTGTCTCTCTCCCACTCTCTGCTAGAGCTGTTTTTCCAGCTCCTTCCCCAGGACTCCAAGTTCTGAGCAGCCATGAGGGTGAAGCCCTTCATTTGACAGGTTTGTCATTTGTCTCTGCTATGATTTGAATACGGTTTGTCATCATCAAGACTCATGTGGAGCCATGGTCCCCAGTGTAACAATGTTGGGAGATAGTGGGACTTTTAAAGAGGTGTTTAGGCCACAAGGGACCCACCTTCATGAGTGGACTGATGGTTTTCTTAATGCAGAGGTAAGTTCCAGCTCTCATGAGACCACATTGGTTATCTCAAGAGCGGACCATTATAAAGTGAGCCTGGCAACCCCTGACACTCACACATAGCTCTTCCCCATATGCTTTTCTGCCATGAGTTGATGCAGCGCAAGCTGCCATCAGAAGCCACGCAGATGTCAGCATCATGTTCTCAGACCTCCAGAACTATAACCTAAATACACCTCTTTTCTTTATAAATTTTCTAGTCTCAGGTATTTTGTCATATCAACAGAAAACAGACTAAGATAGTCTCCATGACATATTACAATAAATACCTATTAATGCTTTAGAGTGATTCTGTGTTCACTAAAGAACCACCAAGCCAGAGGAAGGCAGGTCCTGATACAGAAATCTAGGGCCTTCCCAGTGGCCATCCAACCTGAACGGGCACAGTCCAATGCTGCCACAATCAATCTGGCAGCATTGATTCTGCTGGCTTTAATGCGAAACCTCTGTGAGGCCTATACAAGACAATCTGGGGCCAAGGCTGAGCTCCCTGTGTGCACGATGAGTCTGCCGTGGACTTTGAGCACACTGACCCTCCACCTCTACAGCCTAGGGTTTGGGGCCAGATTTCTGAGAGAGAATCTCTTAGGAAAGCAGCCAGGAGCTCCTCCAGGGAGCTGGATTTTATTATCCTCATATCTTCAGTCACCACTGTTGTGCCACACACTAAAGGGTTCAGTACACACAAGGGAGGGAAGGAGGGGGAGAGGAAGGGTCAGAGGGAGGGACTTCCTCGTCTTCCACCTCTGAGTGAAAAACAGGATCCCTTGGGCAGGGCTGACAGGCAGCCAGAATATGCCAGAATGATTTAAATACGGAAAGGCTTCCCTTCTGCTGGCTCAGTGGCCACAGTCATAAGCTCCTCCAAGTGCCCCCAGTGCTCCAATGCTCCAGCTGCTCCTGGGTGGAATATCACTCGTGCTGGTGGGTCTTCTGTGCCCCAAAGAGCAGCTGCTTCCCCGCTGAGGGTTTTGGCATAGAAATGGGCATCAAAACCATTTAACTGAGAACACATATGTGGGAACAGCATATGGAATCAGGGGGTACCTGGCATGCCATCCTGTTCTCACATCCAGGTAGTGGCTGTCACTGTGTCTGGGGGGGGGGGTGGATGTTGAGTTGCCTGGACTGTATCAGAAAAGCCCTTGACCTGAAAACCAAAAGACTTGGGTCCTGTTCTGGCTCTGAATGTCCTGGCTGTGTGACCTTGAACAACTTCCTTAGCCTCTCTGAACTCCTGTTAAAATCTCCCTCGCACAAGGTTGCCTGGGGGATAAGGGTATTGAAAACTTGGGAGCTCAGTCCCTCTTCTCAAGGTCCTGTGCTAAATCCAGACCTGCAAATATAGCAGCGAAGGAACTGCCCCCGCTCACTGGCTCCTGCTGTTCCCAGAAGCACTCCCAGTCCCTGGCAATGGTTACCAGGATGCGGGGCTGTAACTAGGTGCTCCCTCGGCCAGTGAGCGTCCCTGCTCTGAGGGCCCCAGAAGAACAAGCAGGCATGTGGCTGGAGGGTCTTTGGCCCATGTGCCTCTTCTCTGCCCTGCCTGGTTCCTGATGCACGTGGATCTAGCCAGAGGGGCTCAGCCCTTAGAGGACTCTTCATTGTGTGGACAGCCCAGTCCTCCTCCCACCTCCGTCCCACACTGCGCTCAGTCTCCACCCTCAGGCGCACCTGTCACACATTCAGACACACTCGCGTCCATGCTCATCAGCCACACATACACACTCACACTCACATGCACACTCACACCTACGCTCACCCACACACTCACACACATAATACCAAGAACAGGTGAAAACCAGGAGTGTAAGATATGAAATCCTTTTAGGTTGATCATGCGCATTTAAAAAAATTCTAATAGGAATTTATTTTAATACATCATAGAGACGAACGACCATTTTATCAAGATGTGCATTTTACAGCAATGATTGTTTAGGATATCACTTACGTACATAGGACAGAGTTGAAGGAAAAAGGACTAAGTTGCTTTGAATGGAAACCGTTAGGTAAATTACAACAAACATTGTGCAAACACACGTGCAGCCTCTCTGTTGGGGCGTCATGGTGTTGGGAGTCCTGGCTGAGGGGCTTCATGTGGGCGTGGGGTGTCACACCAGAGCTGCAGCAGAGCCTGCAGTTACAGAGTGAGGCCGGGGACCCACCTAGGAGAGGGCAATGTAATTCTTTTATGCTTATATCTTCTGTGCCCTGCTTAAGAAATCTTTACCTACTCTGGGATTGTGAAAATATTTCCCATTATATTGGGGAGCTGCAAATGAAACAATTCCTAGAGCTCATTCGAAGCCTGGAGTGGCTAAACCGAAGCAGAGGAACCTTGTTAAATGCATAGGCCTGGGATTCCACCTCTTGGGTCCCCTTCTTCCTCCGGGAGAAGTCTTTTCTGCTGTCCTTTAATAAACTTCTAATTTCTACTCTGAAAAAAAAAATGCATAGGCCTTCAATTAAGATGCCAGGAGAACCGCATCTTTGAAGTGTAGCTAAATTAGCCCTGGAATAAAGGTTATTCCAGTCCATTTCTAAAAGAGCTTAAAGAGATTAAACTCATCTGCATGTGATTTAACTGCCTTCCAGAAAGAGTCCATCACTCTTTAAAGGAACAAAACAAAATCCAACACTCAACAATGTAAAATGCATAATACCTGGAATGTAATTTTAAAATTACCCTATATACTTAGAAAGCAGGAAAAAGTGACCAACAATGTAGAGAAAAAAAAATAGAAACATACCCAGAAATTACAGAATGATAGGATTAGCAGATAAAGGCATTAAAATAGCTATTATAGCTGGGCACAGTGGGGCACGCCTGTAATCCCAGAGACTCAGAAGGCTGAGGCAGGAGGATTACAAATTCAAGACTAGCCTCATCAATTTAGCAATAGCCTATCTCAAAATAAAAAATAAAAAGAACTGGGGATTTAGCTCAGTGATAAAGGACCCCTGGATTCAATCTCCAGTACAAAGAAGAAAATGAAGAAGGAGGAGGAGGAAGAGGAGGAGGAGGAGGAGGAAGAGGAGGAGGAGGAGGAGGAGGAGGAAAGAAAAAAGCCAGATTGTCATTTGGGATTGAAAACAGAGGAAGGATCTCATTTTTAAATATAAAGATACAAGCTGGGGGCTGGGGTTATGGCTCAGAGGTAGAGCGCTAGCCTAGCATGTGTGAGGCACTGGGTTCGATCCTTAGCACCACATAAAATAAAATAAAGATATTGTGTCCACCTATAATTAAAAAATAAATGTTAAAAAAAGGATACAAGCTGGGCATAATTGTGCACACCTATAATCCTGTCAGCTCAGGAGGTTCAGGTAGGAGGATCGTGAGTTCAAAGTCAGTCTTGGCAATTTAGCGAAGCCCTGTCTCTAAATAAAATATAAAAAAGGGCTGGGGATGTGGCTCAGTGGTTAAGCACCCTTGGGTTCAATCCCTGGAACAACAACAACAACAACAACAAAAGAATACACATATACACACACCCCCTAGGTTAAAAGTGAAACAATAGGAAAACACATGCCATACAAAAGAGAGCCATTGACAGGAAGAGTTGATATTTATTTATTTATTTTACAGTAGAATACACATTGTACACAAATGGAGCACAGCTTCTCATTTCTCTGGCTATACATGGTACAGAGTCATTCCAGTAGTGTAGTCATACATGTATATAGGGTAATGATGTCTGTCTCATTCTACTGTCCTTCCCATCCCCACAGCCTGACCCCCTCCTCTCACTCCCCTCTACACAAACCAAAGTTCCTTCATTCTTCCCTATCCCCCGTCTCACTATGGATCAGAATCCACTAATCAGAGAAAACATTTGGCTTTTGTTTTTTTGGGATTGGCTTATTTCACTTAGCATGATATTCTTTAGTTCCATCCATTTACCTGCAAATGCCATAATTTCGTTCTTCTTTAAGTCTGAGTAATATTCCATTGTGTATATTTACCACATTTTCTTTATCCATTCATCTGTTGAAGGGCACCTAGATTGGTTCATAGCTCAGTTATTGTGAATTGAGCTCCTATAAACATGGATGTGGCTGTGTCACTGTAGTACGCTGATTTTAATACCTTTGGGTATAAACTGAGGAGTGGGACAGCTGGGTCAAATAGTGGTTCCATTGCAAGTTTTCTGAGGTATCTCCATACTGCTTTCCATAGTGGTTGCACCAATTTGCAGTTCTACCAGCAATGTATGAGTAAACCTTTTCTCCCACATCCTCACCAATACTTTTTATTGCTTGTCTTCTTGATAATTGCCATTCTGATTGGAGTAAGATGAAATCTCAGAGTAGTTTTGATTTGCATTTCTCTAATTGCTAGAGATGATAACCATTTTTTCATATGTTTGTTGATCAATTGTATTTCTTATTCTGTGAAGTATCTGTTCAGTTCCTTAGCACATTTATTGTTTTTTTTTTTTTTTTTGTGTGTGTGTGTGTGTGTAAGTTTTTAGAGTTCTTTATATATGCTGGAGATTAGTGCTCTGAATTGTGTGTGGTAAAGATTTTTTCCCATTCTGTAGGCTTTCTCATTACATTATTGATTGTTTCCTTTGCTAAGAAGAGGCTTTTTAGTTTGAATCCATCCCATTTATTAATTCTTGATTTTACTTCTTGTGCTTTAGGAGTCTTGTTAAGGAAGTTAACATGACTCTAAGCTAACATGACGAAGATTTGGCTCTCCTTTTTTTTTTCTATTAGGCACAGGATATCTGTTCTAGTGTCTAAGTCTTTGGTTCACTTTGAGTTGATTTTTGTGCAGGGTGAGAGATAGAGGTTTAATTTCACTTTGCTACATAGAGATTTCGAGTTTTCCCAGCACCATTTGTTGAATAACTATCTTTTCTCCAATGTATGTTTTTGGCACCTTTATATAGTATTAGATAACCATATTTATGTGGGTTTGTCTCTGTATATTCTATTTTGTACCATTGGTCTATATGTCTATTTTGGTACCAATGCCATGCAGTTTTTGTTACTATTGATCTGTAGTATAGTTTAAGTTCTGGTATTGTGATGCCTCCTGCTTCACTCTTCTTGCTGAGGAGTGCTTGTCTATTCCGGGTCTCTTATTTTTCCAAATAAATTTCATGATTGCTTTTTCTAGTTCTATGAAGAATATCATTAGGATTTTAATAGGAATTGCATTAAATCTGTATAACAGTTTTGGTAGTATGGCCATTTTGACTATATTAATTCTGCCTATCCAAGAGCATGGGAGATCTTTCCATCTTCCCAAGAGTTAATATTAAGTTCAAAATAGTCCTCAAGTTGATCTATAGTTTCAATAAAATTTCTAATTAAAATTAAAATGGTGGTTTCTGGGCTGGGGTTGTGGCTCAGTGGTAGAGCGATTGCCTTGCATGTGTGAGGCCCTGGGTTCGATTCTCAGCACCACATAAAAATAAATAAATAAAATAAAGGGATAAAAATTTCTAAACAAAAAAAAAATGGTGGTTTCTGAAGAAATTCAGGACAAGACAATCCTAAATTTTCATTGGCAATTCAAGGAACTCAGAAAAAGATGAAACAATTTTTCTTATATTTATTTTTTGTCACAGTTGAACACAATACCTTTATTTTATTTATTTATTTTTATGTGGTGCTGAGGATTGAACCCAGGGTCTCACATGTGCTAGGCAAATGCTCTACCACTGAGCCACAACCCCAGTCCTGAGATGAAACAATTTTGAAAAGAACTCCAAAGATGGAAGACTAATATTTTGATTTCTAAATTTAGTTCAAAGCTACTGTAACAAAAAATAGTGTGGTATTGATATAAGCATAGATATTTGGATCAATAGAATAGAACTGAGAGTCCAGAAATAAACCCAGACATGGATGCTCAATTGATTTTCAATAAGGTTGTCAAGTGTATTCAATGGATAAAAGAGAGTCTTTACAACAAATGGTGCTGGGACAACTGGACATCCACAGGCCATAGAAGGAAGTTGGACCCCTACTTCACACCACACACAAAAATTAACACAAAATGGATGAAAGACCTGCATGTAGAAGCTAAAACTATAAAACTGTTCATAGCCAACATAGTTATATATATTTTTGTAACCTCGGATTGGGCAATCATTTCTTGATCATGACTCCAAAACACAAGTAACTAAAGAAAAAAAGTTATGGCCTAATGTACATCAAAGAATAGAATTTTAAAATGAAACAATAGAACTGGATAAAGTATTTACAAATCATCTCTCTGAGTAGGAATGGTGGGGGAACAAATCATATATCTGATAGGGGTCTAGTATCCAGAGTACGTAAAGGACTCTTACAACTCAACAATAAAATGCAATCAAATTTAAAATTCAGGGGGCTGGGGATGTGGCTCAAGTGGTAGCGCGCTTGCCTGGCATGCATGCGGCCCGGGTTCGATCCTCAGCACCACATACAAACAAAGATGTTGTGTCCGCCAAAAACTAAAAAATAAATATTAAAAAATTATCTTTCTCTCTCTCTCTCTCTCTCTCTCTCTTTCCTCTCTCTCCTCTCTCTTTAAAAAAAATTTAAAATTCAGAACAGCATTTAAATAGATATTTCTCCAAAAAAAAGTTCTGATAAGCACATGAAAGATACTCAATGTCACCCACTGGCATGACTATAGTATTTTTTAAAAGAAAGATGTAGGCTGGGCGCAGTGACGCATGCCTGTAATTTCAGCAGTGTGGGAGGCTGAAGCAGGAGGATCTCAAGTTCAAAGCCAGCCTCAGCAATTTAGCAAGACACTAAGCAGCTGAGTGAGACCTTGCTGCCAATAAAAAACAAAATAGGGCTAGAGATGTGGCTAAGTGGTCAAGTGCCCCTGAGTTCAATCCCCGGTATCCATTTCCAATAAAATGGAAAATAATAAAAAGCAATGGCGAGGGTATGGAGTGATTGGAAGCCTCATGTGTTGCTGGTGGGTGTGTAAAATGTGACAGCCACTTTGGGAAATAGTCTGGCAGTTTCTCAAAAAGTTAAACATAGAGTTACCATATGATCTAGCAATTCCACTCCTTAGTGTACAATCAAGAGATGGACAGATGTATGTCCACACAAAAACTTGTACACGAATGACCATAGCAACATTATTTATAACCCAAAATTGGAACAGCTCACTTTTCATCAACTGATGAAGGGATAAACATATGGGGTATTCATACAATAGAATATCAGCGATAAAGTGAATGCAGTATTGATACATGAGACATATAGATAAACCTTAAAAAAACTATGCTAAGTGAAAGATACCAGACCACATATTGTATTATTTCATTTATATGAACTTTTCATAGGCTAATCCACATAGAGAGTAGATTAGTGGTTAATAGAGAATTAGGGAGGGAAGAATTGGGAAATACAATGGAAATGTTCGGCAATTCATAATAGTAATGGTTGCAACTACAGTGAAAACGTCTGAGTTGTGTGTACTTCAAAATGGTTAAAATGGTGAATTTTATGTTATGTAATATTTATTTCAGTAAAAAATGTTAAAGTAAATTGTATTTAAAAGATCTTTCCACAAAGAAATTTCCAGATCCAGGCTTCAGTGGTAAATTCCAACTAACATTTAGGAAAAAAAATAGGGTCGATTCTCACAATTTCCTTCAGAGAAATGAAAGAAAAAGTGACGCTTTTAAGCTCATTTTTGAGGCCCACATTACCAACTATATTCAAATTAGACAAAAGATTTGATTACAAGATTACAAGAAAAGAAATGAATCCCTAATGAACATAGACACATAGATGCTTAACAAAATTTTAGCAAATCAAATCTAGTAATAGATAAAAAGGGAAATAAGGCATGACCAAATCAGGTTTATTCCAGAAATGAAAGGTTGTTTACTGCTACTAGAAAACCAATCAATTAATTCACCATACCAACATTTTTTTTTAACTACATGATCATCTCCTTAGAGTTATAAGAAGTGTTTGACAGAATTCAAAAGTCATTTAGCAAACTTTCTTTTTGTGGGGTGTGTGTGTGTGGTGCTGGGGATTGAACCCAGGCCTTGTGCATGCAAGGCAAGCACTTTACCAACTGAGCAATATCACAAACTTTATTAATCATTAGGAATATATACAACATAATACATTCCCCAAAGATTGGGAAAAGGGAAAAATATCTGCCTTTATCACTTCATTTTAGCATTTTACCAGATAGCTGCTACAGTTTGGATCTAGACTGCCTTCTATGACCTATCTGTCTTCTATGACCCATGTAGTAAAGGCTTAGTTTCCAGCCTGTGGTGACATTGGGAGGTGACAGAACTCGTAGGAGGTGGGGCCTTATTGAAGGAAGTCCGGTCATCAGGTATATTTGGATCCCTTTCCATTTCTCTCTCTATTTTTCACTTCCAGGCGACAATGAGATGAAGCAACCTCCTCCACACACCATGAGGCAGTGCTCCCACCATAATGTACTGTGCCACCAAAGCCCAAAGCTCAGAACCAATTGACCATGGACTGAAACTGTGAGCCAAAATAATTTTTCCTTCCTTATGTTGATTATCTCAGGTATTTTGTCACAGCAATGGAAATCTGACTAACACAATGTCCTAGGCAGAACAAGAGACACGTAATAGGAATAAAAGTCACACAGACTGGAAACTATTCTTACTCAGAGACAACATGGCTGTCTAATTTGGAAGCCATAAAGTACCTACGAAAAGCTATCAAAACTAATAAGTGAGTTCCGCAAGATCACACTGGAACAAAGTCAATATACAAAAATCAACTGCATTTCTACATACTAGCAATGCATAATCAGAAATAAAAATATAAATATACCATTTGCAATAATGTCAAGAAACTTTATTTCATATGGATAAATTTAACAAAATATATACAAAGAACTATACAGAGAATAACTATGAAAAATTAAGAATTAAATAGATATCATGCTTATGGATTGAAAGATGCAGTATTTAAAATTTTTTTGTTGTTGTATATGGTCATAATACCTTTGTTTTATTTATTTAATTTTATGTGGTGCTGAACATCGAACCCAGCACCTCACACATGCCAGGCAAGTGCTCTATCACTGAGCCACAATCCCAGTCCCTGAAAGATGCAATATTTTAAAGATGTCACTTCTCTTCAAATTAAGGTCTTTGTTCAAGGCAATCCCAAATAAAATTGGTTTTCAAACCAATTGTTTTTTATTTTTTATGGTGGTAGAAGTTGACAAGCTAACTCTAAAATGTATGTGGACCTACTAGAAGATAAAGTAGGTCCAATTCTACTTCATATCAGCTTAGGAACCAAATTCCTCAACAAGACTCCTAAAGTGCAAGACTCCTAAAATCAAGAATCAATAAATGGGATGATATCAAACTAAAAAGCTTCTTCACAGCCAAGGAAACAATCAAGAATGTGAAGAATGAGTCTACGGAATGGGAGAAAAATCTTTGCCATCTGCCCCTCAGACAGAGCATTAATCTCCAGGAAATACAAATAACTTAAAAAACTTAACACCAAAAATACAAATAATCCAATCAATAAATGGGTAAAGGAACTGAACAGGCACTTCACAGAAGAAGAAATATAGTCAGTCAACAAATATATGAAAAAGTGTTCAACATCTCTAGCAATTACAGGAATACAATTTAAAACTATACTGAGATTTTATCTTACTCCAGTCAGAAGGGCAATTATAAAGAATACAAATAACAATAAATGTTGGCAAGGATGTGGGGGAAAAGGTACACTCATACATTGTTGGTGGAACAGCAAATTAGTATAACCACTCTGGAAAGCAGTATGGAGATTCCTTAGAAAACTTGGAAGGGAACCACCATTTGACCCAGTTATCCCATTCCTCGGCATATACCCAAAGGATTTAAAATCAGCATACTATAGTGATGTGGCCACATCAATATTTATAGCAGCTTAATTCACAATAGCTAAGCTATAGAACTAAACTACGTGCCCTTCAACAGATGAATGGGTTAAAAAAATATGATGTATATACACAATGGAATATTACTCAGCCCTAAAGAAGAATGAAATCATGGCATTTGCTATAAATTGATGGAACTGGAAACTATCATGCTAAATGAGATAAGCCAGTTCCTGAAAACCAAAGGTCAAATGTTCTCTCTTATATGCAGATGCTAATACACAATAAGGATTGGGGAAGAAGAATAGAAGTTCAATGTAGACAAAGGGGAATGAAATGAAGGGATGGGGAATGGGAATAGGAAAGGCAGCAGAATAATCAGACTTTACTTTCCTATGTTCATATATGAATACACGACCAGTATAATTCCACATCATGACAACCACAAGAATAGGAAGTTATACTACATCTATGTATAATATGTCAAAATATGCTCTACTGTCATGTATATCTAAAAATAACAAATTCACTTAAAATGTATATGGAACTAGAAATGACCTAGATAAAACAGTTTTGTAAAGGAAGAACAAAGGTGGAAAACTTACACTGACTGATTTCAAGACTTGTTACGAAGCTATGTAAAAAAGATAATACGGTGATGGTGTAAAGGCAGATAGATCAACAGAACATTATGAAAAGTCTGGAAATAGACCAATACACATCCAATCAGTTGTTTTGTTTTTAAAGTGACAGAGCAATTAATAGAGAATGTTTTCCAGACATAGTGCTAGTTTTCATATGAAAATTAGGAATTGCAACCCTTACCTCCTACCTTACACCAAAATTAACTCAAGATGAATTTATATACCTAAAGGTAAGAGCGTAAATGCGAAACTTTTAGAATAAAATGTAGGAAAAATTTTTGTGATATTATGTTTTATAGATTTCTTAGATGGAACTCAAAACTGCAGAGCAACCCCGGGCGCAGTGGCACCCACCTATAATCCCAGCAGCTTGGGAGGTTGAGGCAGGAGGATTGTGAGTTCTAAGCTAGCCTCAGCAACTTAGTGAGGTACTGAGCAACTCACTGAGACCTGTCTCTAGAAAAAAAAATATTTAAAAGGGTTGGGAATATGGCTCAGTGGCTAAGCACCCCTGGGTTCAATCCCTGGTAACAAAAACAAACCAACACTCCCCTGCAGATCATAAATGAAAAAGTGATAGACCTCATCAGAATTTAAACATTTTATTCTTTGAAAAAGATTGTGAAGAAAATGAGAAGACAAATTACAGTCTGGGAGGAAATATCCAAAAGATAAAAAATATCCAAAAGATAAAAAGAATTCTTACACCTCAACACTAAGAAGGCAAATAACTTACTTTTTTAAATGGGTAAAGACAATTTATTATTTTTTTAAAGAGAGAGAGAGAATTTAAAATATATATATATTTTAGTTTTCAGTGGACACAACATCTTTGTTTGTATGTGGTGCTGAGGATCGAACCCGGGCCGCATGCATGCCAGGCGAGCGCACTACCGCTTGAACCACATCCCCAGCCCCAAGGGTAAAGACAATTTAAAAATAATTTTTAAAAAGGACTAAGGATGTATCCGTGGTAGAACATCCCTGGAATTAATCTCCAGTATAAATTAAAATTAAAATTAAAAAATGGTGCAACCACGTTGGTGGTAGAGTGAATATATCTGCCCTGAAAATTGACCCAACGCACATATGTGAAAGGAAACAACATTTAAGAACATGTACTATAATATATGCCAAATTTTCTCATATATTATTTCAATCATACTATAAGGTAGGTGTTATTTCTTTCATGATGAAAAATCTAAGGGTTAAGGTTAAGGGACTCTCAGAGAGGCCGCTCAAGAGTGAAGTTTCTAGGGCTGGGGTTGTGGCTCAACGGTAGAACGCTGGCCTAGCATGTGTAAAGTCCTGGGTTCGATAAATAAATAAAGGCATTGTGTCCATCTACAACTAAAAAAAAAAAAAATTTAAAAAAAAGGGTGAAGGTTCTAGCTGGGTGCAGGGGCGCATGCTTGTAATCCAGCAGTTTGGGAGCCTGAGGCAGGAGAATCATGAGTTCAAAGCCAGCCTTAGCAGAAGTGAGGCACTAAGCAACTCAGTGAGGTCCTGTCTCTAAATAAAATACAAAATAGGGCTGGGGATGTGGCTCAGTGGCCGAGTGCTTGTCTCGAATGTGTGGAGGTACTGGGTTCAATCCTCAGAACCACATAAAAATAAATAAACAAAATAAAGACATTGTGTCCATGTATAACTAAAATAAAATAAAATAAAAATTCAAAATAGGGCTGGGGATGTGGCTCAGTAGTCTAGTGCCCCTGAGTTCAATACCCAGTACCATCTCCCCACAAAATGTGTGAAGTTTCTCGAATCATAATTCTTGGTTCAAATTCCAGTTCTGTCACTTGCTTTATAACTTTGGCATTTTTTAAACTCTCAGTGCCTCAGTTTCTTCATCTGTACAACTGAACAATAACAGTATCTATGAGGAATTTCACTAAGTAAAGGAGAGCATGCTTGTATAATTCTCAGGACTTTACCAGGCACACGATGATCCCTTGATAAATGACAGCTGTAATTAGACTGGTGGAGAGGCTATATCAAAGCCTTCCAGGGGTTCCCATCAGACTCCAGTTTTCTGCCTTGAAAAATAAGCAGAAAGGCCATTATAGAAGGGCCATGGTAGCCTGCTTAGGTTGACTGTGCCTTTGGGCTCATACCTATTTGGAGTTTGGAAGTCTCCTATGGTAATAGCAGCGACTCCTTATTCTTTCATGGCACTTGATGGTTTGTAAAGCACTGTCCTATACTCTCTCTTGTGAGGGAGACATCATTAGCATGCCATTTTACAGATGAAGAAGATGAGGGATCAAGGGAGGTTATACAATTAGTGGAGAATGATCAAAATCCAGGGTGTTAGACTCCTGTTCCACATGACTTTGTACCTTCCTGGCAGAAGTGAGGGTTGTCTGCCTGTCACATCACTCTCCTCCTGAGCGTCTGTGGTCAGTGGTCAGTGAGTACAAGAGGGGGCTGGTAGGCCAGGCTCAAGGTCAGGGCATGGTGTCCATCTGATCAAGAACAGACAGTGGGGACAGCCCTGGTCTCAATGGGTTGTGTACTTGGCAAGCCAGCTGTCGGCACAGCTGGCTGGTCTTCCTGGGGTCACCCAGCATGGAGGTGTGGGAAAGTCAGAGCCAAATCTCCCAGGAGGCTTTACATTCACGTTATGAAGTTAGGGAACAGGCAAAATCAATCCATGGAGACAGGAAGCAGAAGAGTAGCTTCCTGGCAGAGTAGGAGTGGAGGTGGAGGAGGCTGGGGCAGGAAAGGACATAGGGGGGGCCCTGGGTGGCAGGAATACCCAGCATCTTGATCTGGGGTATAGCTATACAGGTGCGTGAAAATTATAGGACTTTTTTTTTTTTGGTACTGGGGACTGAACTCAGGGGCGCTCAACCACTGAACCATACCCCCAGTTCTATTTTGTATTTTATTTAGCGACAGGGTCTCACTGAGTGACTTAGTGCCTCCCTTTGCAGAGGTTGGCTTTGAATTCGTGATTCTCCTGCCTCAGCCTCTTAAGCTGCTGGGATTACAGGTGTGTGCCACATGTAAAGGGACTTTTGATTGGAATTTATTATTAAAGATGAGTATGCCTTGCTGTTTAAAAGTTATACCTCCAATTTAAAAAAAAAAAGCCTTCAAAATGCCAAAAGATTTGAAATTCCAAAAAAGTTTAAAATATATATATTTAAAAATAAAGGAAGAAGGAAAAGAGGAAGGTAGGCAGGTAGAGACCAGCCTTTCCAAAGAGCATGTCCCTTATCCTTACCTAAAGAAAAGAAGCTGATTGAGCTTGGGGGTCTGGCTCAGTTGTACGGCACCTATCTAGTGAGCATGAGGCCCTTGGTTGCATCTTCAATACCTCTGTCTCACACACACACACAAAATTAAGACTAATGTTGAGGAATTAAGTCTAAAGAGGGCAACTGAGCTGTGGTTCTAGAAGCCTGCCTTGTGTATGAGCCTCTAACCTCTCTCCTGTCCTGCAGACTTAGTGTCTCTAAGAATCACCTGTGTTGGGAGAGCTCTGTGGGTCCTGAAATCTTCATGGAGCCTTCCCAGGTGACCCTAGCTTCCTCTGACACAGTTTACCATCATTCATTGTGGAACCCAGATGCAGGGTTTTGGAATTCAACTCTTTCCAGCATAGGCTCAAATAACAGTTTCATTCTCCACCCTCATTTTCACGGGCTGGTAATTTTGAGACCATTACCATTCGGGCTGTGTTGTTCCCATCCCAGATGTAAATAGGAAGGGGACTTTCATAAGTAGCTCTGAGAACTGAATGGTTCTCTCTCTGGACCTATTTTTAACCAAAGTGCTCAATAAATGCTAGCCTGCAAGCAGCCATAAACCTGTGTGCACCAAATAGAAGTTAATTATAGACAGCAAAGACTGTTACAAACGCAAGCAGAAGTTTATAAAAAATGAAAGTGTTTTAGTTTTCCTCTTATAATTAACAGAACTACCATTAAAGAAAAGAATTATAATGGGTTTGAATGATGCAATTAATTTTTCATTGCATCCACTAAATAGAATATATTTTTCCCTGTGATCATGAGGCATTTTCCATAAGTCAGTACTTTGGAATTTACTTCAAAATAATGGGAGGGGTGTTAGAGAAACAAGGCTGACCATGAATGGATGATCGTGGAACCCCAATGATGGGGATGTGAAGCTTCATGGCAATATTTTCTCCTTTTGTGCATGGTAGAACTATTCTAATATAAAAGGTTTTAAAATGAAAAAAAAAAAGAAAATGAATAAAGAGAAAACCTTCATAAAAACTTAAAAGCTGAGATTTAATGGGCCATATTCTCTGATCATAATCCAATAAAATTAGACACAAATATGATTCCAATATCCCTTTTTTTCTCCTTCAGTGCTGGGGATTGAACCCAGAGGCATTCTATTATTGAACTACAACTAACGTTCTTTTTCTTTTTATTTACTCACTTATTTGATTTCGTGGTGCTGGAGATTTAACCCAGGGTACTCTTCCACTGAGATATACCTCCAGCCCTTTTTAAAATTATGATTTTTATTTTGAGACAAGGTCTCCTTAAGTTTCTGAAGCTGGTCTCAAACTTGCAATTTTCCTGCCTTGGCTTCCTGAATTGCTGGGATTACAAGCAGCCCACCTCATCCAGCCTGATTCTCAAAAAGTCTAGTTATAGTTGTCCCTCAGTATCCTCAGGGGACTAGTTCTACTACTTCTTCAGATACCAACATTCGCAGGTGCTCAAAAAAGTCCTTATATAAAGTGGTGTGGTATGTGCACATATCTGTGAACATTCTCCTATGTAGTTTATTTTTAAATCTTTATTTATTTATTTTTTCAGTACTGGGGATTGAACCCAGGGAATCTGCCATTGGGTTACATCCCCGGTCCTTTTTTCCATCTCCTCCTCCTCCTCCTCCTCCTCCTCCTCCTCCTCCTCCTCCCCCCACCCTCCTCCTCCTCCTCCTCCTCCTCTTCTTCTTCTTCTTCTTTTAATTTGAGACAAGTTTCCTTAAATTGCTGAGGCTGACCTTGAACTTGGGATCCTCTGCCTCAACGTGGGTTTAGAGGCATGCATCACCATTATATAGTATAAGTAATCTGTAGATTACTTACAATACCTAATACAATGTAAATGCTATATAAATAGTTGTTGTATTGTTTAGGGAATAATGATAAGAAAAAATGTTTGCTATGTGTTTTGTATGAAAGCAATTTTTTTTAAAAAATATTTTTTATCCGCCATTGGTTGACTCAGAGGATGCAGAACCCTTGGATACAGAAATTAAGACACATGCCTAATCATTAGATAGGAGAGGAAATCAAAACTAAAATTAACAATTATCTAGGAAAACAATGAAAAATAATCTTCATTCACTCATTGACACATCTATCCATCCATTCATTCATTCAACGTGCCTGTATCGAGTGCTCATGGTGTACTTGGGACCATAAGAGGTGCAAGGCCCTGTCCATGTGGATCTCACATTCTCATGACATGGGGAGACCAAAACAAAGAAATTGGGGAACCTATGAAATACCACGTAGTAGTATGTGCTCAACAGACCAAGCAGTCTAAGCTAAGGCCGTCAGGATGGGGTCAATGAGGTGTGGTCATGTGTGGGGCTGGCTAATTCAGTGAGATGGGCAGGGAAGTCCTCCTGGAGACATGACATTGGGACAGATTTGAATGAGGCAGGGCAGCAAGTATAGGAGAGCCAGGCTTGGAGCTCTTGGGGAGGGGGTGTCAATGTCCTTTCCACACTAGTGCCCAGGGCCACTGGTCTGAACCTGTGCTCAGAATGGGGCAGCAGGGGCTGGGCCCAGGCCTGTTCCTCAGAAGCAGCCTGAGAGAAGGGACTTCTCCAGGGAGGGGGATAATTCAGCTGTACCTTGGGGCACCCCAGTTGATTCCAGCAGTGGGCTGGCTGCCTGGGGAGGTGGGTGCCTACTGTCTGGTGGAGTGGCACCAGGGAATCACTGGTCACTTCTCTAGGGTGGCAGTCATACCAGCACCTTAGCTCAGTGTCCAGTAGCCTCTTTCATAGCTGGGACAGAGCATGTGTGGCTACATGTCACTTCACACATTCATTCATTCACTGTGTGCTGAGAACATGAGCTGCTTGGGGACAGGGATCCTCAAGGAGCAAGCAGGTGGTTCCAGTTTGCATGTGGTGAGCTAACTGGCAACCCGTACCCCACTGCCCTGTGCCACGATGAGCACCCTGGGATTCCCAGGAAGGAGGTCCAGGGGGAGCTGATGACAACCAGGCCCCGATGTGGTCCAGACTCTGGAAAAACACTGGAACCAGGGATGAGTCATGATTCGTACCTCAAACTGAGACTAGCCAGGTATGAGTGGCACTCACCTAGAATCCCAGTGACTTGGGAGGCTGAGTCAGGAGGAGCGCAAGTTTGAGGCCAGCCTTAGCAAGTTAGCAAGACTGTGTCAAAACAAAAAATAAAAAGCCTGGGGGTGTAGCACAGTGAGAGAGTGCCCTGAGTGCCATTTCTTGTATGTGTGGAGGTATGTGTGGGAGGGTAGAGTTTCAGTTAAGTATTCTTAACTTTTAAGTAATTTTTAAAAGTTGAAGTGTTTTTGTGTTTTTGTTTTTGTTGTTGTTGTTGTTGTTGTTTTGTTTTTTTGTTTTTAATCTTCTCCTTTTGTGATGCTAGGAATTGAACCCACAGCCTGGAGCATGCTAGGCAAGCTCTCTACCACTGAGCTATACCCCAGCCTTAAGTAATTCTTAATTGCCCTGTAAGGTAGATTATATTATCCCCACTTTCCAGATGGGGAAGCCTCAGCTCAGGGTTTAGGTAACATGACTAATAGAGGGCAGAGTTGCTTCTCTCCAGGAGCCTCTGACTCTCTTTCTGCCCTTCGCCCTTCCAGGAGGTGGGGCAGGATGAGCTTCAGGAGCCTTTGTAGCTACTGGTGGTCGTTGCTACAATGGGGCAGGATGGTGGAGAAGAGTGGCTATGGACACTGGGAGTCCTTGGGTAGGAGAGGACACTGGGGTAGTGTCTTGCCCTAGAACATGGCTACTCTTGAGCACCATTCAAAAGCTGGCTGCAGTCCTCCTGCCCAAAGGCACATCCATTCAAATACAGGGAGAATCCTGTAAAAGGGGACCATCAGCCAAGGGAAACAGTCCCAGGCCCAGAGCACCTGTGATAGCATACCTAGTGTATCCCTGGATATTAAGATACCTAGCATGGAGTGTGGCACATAGGAGGTGCTCAATCATTGGTTACCATTTTTATCATGAGGACTTAACTTGCTTATGCAGAAATTGAATTGGAAACTGAATTTCCTTCTAGGCTGAGAACAGGAAAGCTCTCTAGGGCCATGGTTGCGGGAACCAGATGAAATCTATTTCTAATGGGGGTTCTGTGGAAGCTCAGCCAGCAGTTCTATCAAATTAGCAGGTCCAACAGACACAAGGGAACAGATTTCTTCCTGAGCCTGGACCCTACCATCCTTTATCCCTTGGAAATCAGATTATGGGGAGGGCAGGGCCAGGGAGGAAACTGAACTAACACAATTACCAACTCCTGCTTGTCCATCTCAGCCTGGGAGCAGGGCAGGGAGGAGAGAGCAGAGGGGAAGCCAGAGTCTGTCTCAGGAAATGACGAATCCAAGAAAGTGGACAGGACAAGCCCACCCCTGCCTCAATTTGGGCCCATCCTGGGATTAGTGGGTTCATCTCCACTGTGACCCATGGAGTTCCACGTTAGGGGCCCCGGTCCTGGATACCAATGTGGGCCTTCCTTTTATGGCCATGATGCCATCGCCTGCCTCAGGCTCCCCAGGGATGGGGTGTTGGCTTCCATCAAGGCCTTCTATGTCATTATTGATTCAAAGGCAGCCAACTGACCTGCAGCCAAGACTGCTGATAGCTGGTCTTTGATTTGCCATAAACTAGATTTTGGACGTTGGGAGATCCTTAGGCCCCGTCTCCTTACCTGTAAATGAGGTTTATGATCCTATGGTGCCTGTTGAGCTCCTGTTCTCGGTGTCTATCCATCTTCCCCCATTGTGAGGCAGGTTGTGACCTCCCAGGTGGGCTCTGATGGATCCAAGCCACCAGCGCAGCACCACGCCTCCTGTCTCCGTGGCTACAGGAGCTGTAGGCCTTGTCTGGCTTCAGACTTTCCTTTAGGGACTGCAGGAAGTTTTTCTTGTCTTATACCCAAATGGGAACAAGGCAGCCTGTTGCCCTGAGTGATGGTGACAACCACAACACCTGGCAGGAAGCCAGACCTGAGATAAAGCAGACACACTTGGACAGCAGAGCCTAGAGAACTGCACAGAGAGAGACAGAGCCACCATAAATCTCGTGGCCACCTCATCAAGGCACTCTTCAGTTCTATTGGCAGCCAATCAGTCGCTGTGGCTGTTTCATGCAGTTTGAGTTGTATTTTCTATCTCCTTACGGACTGAGACTTTTTTCGGGCTTTGAAGTGCTGGGGCTCCTGATGGAAAATTGTCTTCTGTCATTTCCATGCGCTGACTGCATGTGTGGCTCACTGTGGACATTCTGATTCCACAGGAAGGAAGACAGGGGATTGGTTTGGACAGTCCTCTCATTTCCTGCTGATGTCAGTAAGCCAGGGACCATGGGAACTTTCCTAGGTTACACAGCAAAAGCCCATCCACAGAGAACAGTGTAAATGACGAGAAGAGCAAGTTCCCACTGAACTCAGCTAGTGAGCCGCTGCATCCCCTGTCGACTGCTACTAGTTTAAATTGGGATTCTGTTTAAATTCTCAACCCAAGAGAGCTGACTAATAAAATCACTTTATTCATGTTTCCCAGCACCCAACACTATCTGGCATGTAGCAGAATTTCAATCAGAATTATGACTTTACTTCTCACAATCTGAACCTTTTTACTAACCTCCCAAACTCATGACTGTATTAGCATTTTTTGGCTCACTGGAGAAACAGTATTTTGGGATTCAGCAAAACTCCACCAGGTACTACCTATTTAGGTATGGTGCTAGGAGTTTTCATATATATAGTTTTTCATTTATTATCCAAAACTGCCCAAGTTAATTTTTTTTTATGCACTTCCTAGAGAGAGAAACAAGCTTAGAGAGACTGGGTAGCATTTTAAAGTTGCATAGCTAACATGACAAAGTTAGGAAGGACACACGTCTTCTAGTCACATCATTGATAATAAACCTCTGGTCAGGTAACAGAACCCCAAAGAGCCTACACGTCTCTCCCAACTTCCACTGTGAGAAAAGTCTCAGTCACAATCTGGTGGTGACTATCCTTGGACAGTGGGGACAGCAATCTGGAGACTGGCAGCAGGAGCATCCTGTCGGTTCTCCTGTGGAATCAGCTCTGAGTCAGTTCCAGGGAACCCTTGGCCAGTGCTTGGTTTTCAAACCTGAAGGGCCAGAGGCCCGTATGTGCCATTTGAGGGCAATGGGCCACAGGCAGGGTCAAGGTAGGGGAATCTCACCTAGTTCCTGTTTGAAACCAGAAGCATAAAGAGGAAGCACCCAAGAGAACCCATGTGAACATTCCCTCCACTCCTTTTCTTTATTGAGATATAGTTTGTGTACCATAAAATCCGGGTGGATCATCTAACGGATACCATTCAATGGTCTTTGGTTTATTTCCTCAGTTGTATAACTATGGCTACAATCCAAGTTTAGAGCATTTTCATCATCCCCCAAACAGATCTCACATTCAGTAGTACTCACTCTCCATTCTTCCCCCCAAATTCCTTTTCCACCCTACCTTCTGTCTCATAGATTTGCCTATTCTGGACAGTTCATATAAATGGAATCATATACTAAATAGTCTTTTGTGACTGGCTTCTTTCAGTTAGTGTAATGTTTTCAAAGCCATCCGCTTTGGAGTAGGAATCAGTACTTCATTCCTTTTTATGGCTAAATAATATCCAGTTGTATGGATAGACCACATTGATTAACCATTCAGTAGTTGATGAACATTTGGGGCTATTTTCCGTTTTCTGGGTATTCTGAATAATTCTGCTAGGAACATTCATATGCAAGTTTTTGTGTGGCCCCCTCTTCTCTGATTTATGTGTTCACCCCGTCTTTCTCATATAGGTGATAGCTCTGGTTAAGTAGCAATACACACCTTTTGTGTTTACGAAAAATGTGTATTCTTCTTTTGTGTGTCTTCATTTTTCGAGTACATGCATAATACTCTGTTTGAGTTCTTCTTCTCTATTTCTGCCCTCTCTCAGCACTGTGTTTTTAGGATCCATCCATGGAATACCTCTGATCGTGACTTCCAATAGCTATGTGGCCCCAGGGATGGGTCACCGCCACATTTTGTATTATGTTTCCATGGGGATTTCCAGATCTTGGCTACCACTCACAGACCCACAGTGGACATCCTAGTACATGTCCACTGCAGGACCCTGGTGGCAAAGCCTAGAACGAGTGCCCAGGAGTGGCTTCTTGCTCGTTCATAGAATGTGCACACTTCCTCTGAGGAGTGTTGGCACCAGGACACTCTTTGCCCTGCTGGCAGGCGACAAGACTGCGGACACAGGGAGTAGAAATTGATGTTTTGATCTTTTCCCACACAGAAGTAATAGCTAAAACACACTCTTCATGCAGCTGCAGGACCTCAGTTCAGAGATGGCCACAGCCTGCTGAAAGTAAGACACAAATCTTTCTTTTCATTTCAGGTTTCATAGCATTTGCCAAGCGTCTAGAACGTTGATTTCCTTTAAACATTCTGATCTCATTAAATGAAGTTGTTGTTGTATTGGGAATTGAATTGGAAGGGGGGGCTTTACCACTGACCTACCTCCCTAGTCCTGTTTATTTATTTTGGTGCTGGGGATTGAACCCAGGGCCTCATGTATGCCAGGCAAGCCCTTTACCACTGAGCGACATCCCCAGCTCCTCTCCAGTCCTTTTAATTTTTTTTTTTTTTTTTTTTTGAGACAGGGTAAAGTTGCTGAGACTGGCTTTGAACGTGTGATCCTCCTGCCTCAGCCTCCCAAGCCACTGGGATTATAGGTGTGTGCCACTGCTCCCAGCATCATAATTGGTTTTTCTTAAAGTGAAAGCCATATTCCTACTCAATAGACCAAAGCCGAGAGTGAACTAGGCAGTGTCCGGACAGTGTTGGTACCGTCGCTGGGAGGGCTGGCTGGTGGTGGAGGGGAAGCAGTGACTATGACTGTCTAGTGCTCCCTCCAGCTGCTGCCCCTTTGTTCCTCTCCCCAGCTTCTAGTTTTTAGAGTCTAGCTCTGCAGAGAAGCGTCTGTGGCTAGCTCTACTTAGAAGTATTTAGGTCAAAAAGGGAACCCTGCATTTCACAACTAGCTGTATTTTTATGTATGTTCTCATAAATGCGGAAAGAGGATAGATTAGGAGAAGGAGATGACGTTTTTGGAGAAGTTACCAGGATCCCCTGTCTCTATTTGTCCCCTACATTTTGCTTAATAGCAGTATCATGAACAGTGAAGCCAAAGATCATTGGACCGGAAAGAAGACATGATTATGATGACAATAATAGCAGACTTTCCCTCAGTACTGGGGACTGAGTCCAGGAGTGCTCTACCACTGAGCTCCATACATCCCCAGCCCTTTTTATTTTCAGACAGGGTCTTGCTAAGTTGCTGAGGTTGGCATCACCTTAAACTTGTGATCCTCCTGCCTCAGCCTTCCTCCTCAGCTGGGATTACAGACAGCTGCCACCCCTAGCCTAATAGCTGCTCTTTTTTTTTTTCCTAGTGCCTTCTGCATATGAGTGTGCAAGGTGCTTTATCTGTTTAACTGTTTTCACAAATCTATAAAATAGTATTGAAAAGTAAGTTTCATCTCAACTTTGGTGTGAAGAAATTCAGGTTCAAAAGAGCTAAAGGACTTGACCCATGTCATAAAGCAAAGAGAGTTTACCTAAGACTCTCTGCCTTTATTTTTGCACATTGAATCCAAGGCCTTGCACCTGTTAAACATGTGTTCTATCACTGAACTACACCCCCAGTCCCTCTCTGGCTTTCTTCCTACTACTCCATTCTACTTGGGCCCCTTCTTTCCACCCCTCCAGGCCCTTGTCTCTCTCCCACTCTATTGCTCTTCTGAGGCAGACAGGCTCTGATTCCAAGCATGAGAGAAGGAGGTTTCTTGAAACCAGAAGGGGCTCAGGGATCAGAAAAACAGTTTACAGAGCTGCAATAATCCTATCCTTTTCTCCCTGTGCTGGGACTGAGGAGCAGGAGAAGGTGGAGGTCAATGCCCAGAAATGGGCAGAGAGGATCTGGGGCACAAGGTGCAGAAGCCGCTTCTTTATCTTTTTCTCTGATCTTGTTGCCCCCCAGTGTAGGGCTCACAGTGTTTGCTCAGGGCAGGAAGTTTTTTTTTTAATATTTATTTTTTAGTTGAAGTTGGACACAATACCTTTATTTATTTTTGCATGGTGCTGAGTATTGAACCCAGGGCCTCCTACGTGCTAGGCGAGCGCTCTACTGCCACAACCCCAACCCTCAGGGCAGGAAGTTTGTTGTTGTTGTTGTTGTTTTTAATATTTTTTTATTGTAGATGGACACAATACCTTTATTTTATTTATTTATATGTGGTGCTGAGAATAGAACCCAGTGCCTCACACACGCTAGGCGAGCACTCTACCGCTGAGCCACAACCCCAGCCCAAGGGCAGGAAGTTTTAACAGCAAAAGTGGCTTAAGAAATTGGGCAGCTGAGCTCCTCCTGAGCCCTAAAGTCACATTGAGGACTGAGCGAAAGAAAGTTCCTGAACTGTGGGCCCATCAAGTTTCCTCCCCACCCCAGTCTTACAATAACCTGGGCTCTTGAGCTGGCTGGTCATAGGGCTAGAAGAGAGGAAGCACGGAAGGCTGAGCGAGTGTGCACACTCTGGAAAGAACCTGGGGTGCACTCAGCATGGGCACTGGGGGAGGGGGACAATGGCAGAACCTTGTTCTACAGTGGTTCCCACTCATGCAGCTTGCAGGACTGGGGAAGCAGCAGGGGCAGGTTGCACCTCCCGAAGCTCTAGGAGGACCACAGTGCATAGCAGCCCCTGGGCTTAGGAACTACACAGACTGGAGAAGCACATGGCAGTCTTGCCCTCTGTGCCTGGAGATCATCCTAGAGGCTTCCTGTTATCCTAGATTTTGAAGGTTGGAACACTGGAGCTTGAAAGAAGTGAAGACCTGGCACCAGAAACTCCAAGAACTGAACAGGTTGTCTGTCTCCTGTTGTGAGGTCAGGCCCTCAAGGTAAAGACCAGGCCAGAGATCTCCACCCTGCCTGTCAAGGTGTTGTTTCTGGCCTCAAGACAACCAGGGTAGAGTTCTTGATCTTTCACTGAATTAATAATCACAACAGCCAATTCCAATTAGAATAGAAAGTCTAAATGATCTCATCTGACACATATGAGCTGATCATGTTTTTAAATTTTTTTTAGTTGTAGATGGACACAATACCTTTATTTTATTTATATATATTTTTTGCGATTCTGAGGATTGAACCCAGTGCCTCACACATGCTAGGCAATGAGCTCTACCACTGAGCTGCAGCCCCAGCCCTGAGCTGCTCATCTTAAATGCGGATATACTTGGCTTCTTATGCCTACTGCTCCTGCAATTCCAATTTGTCTCATAAGTTTGACTTCTTTTTGAAGGAGACCCTAGAGGGACACTTTCCACTGGTCCTCTATTTTCCAAGACTCCCATTCCTCCTCCCAGCTCACCCTTCCTCTGTTGTCCAGTGCACCAACATCAAGATCAGCCTCCCCATCTTTTCCTTCCTTCTAAGCGGAACTCAAGAACTCACCTTGTCTTAAATTCTTCATTTCATGTACGGTAGCCTGAATGGTGAAGAGGTGTAAATACAGTGTTCGGCAGGCAGGGGGGCCGAACACTCAGAACTCAGGGATAAAAAGTTATTTGCTGGTCTTAAAAGTGTTCACCTACTGCACCCCAAATCAGGGAGGACAGCAAGGAAGTTGAAAGTTGCTGCTGACTACACTCAAGAGGCCTCCCAAGGAATACAAAGAGTACCCTGATTCAGAGGAGGCCGAGGCCTGGGACATCACCAGGGGTCTCTCCATAGGAGAGCAATCTGGGGGAGTTGTGGGGATATGGATACTGGCCTTTGTGTTGCTCTTACCTCCACAGCCAGATCTGAATGGGTGTTAACCCACCTTCCCACTGAGGCTACACTCCACCAGCTCTTGCCCATGGAATCCCAACCCAGACAACTGCTCAAGGAACAAAGTTCTGTGGTTCCCTGTGAAGCAGGGATGTTTAACACTGGGATAAAGATAAAGGAATATGAACTGCAAACTGCTTATCACAGGAGTTTAGGAAAAAAGATCTTTCTTCTTGACTGCTGTCAAGAAGAAAATGTCGATGGGGTTGGGGTTATAGCTCAGCAGTAAAGCGCTTGTCTTGCACATGTGAGGCACTGGGTTCGATCCTCAGCACCACATAAAAATAAATAAAATAAAGATATTGTGTCCATCTTAAAAAAAAAGGAAGAAAATGTCGATTTGAGCCAGTTTTCTTGGGCCTGCAATTGGGAATATTTTATTTTAAACTTGTCCTTCCTCTTCTTTTTTTTTTTAAACAACTTGAAAGACAATGTTTTATTCTTATGCTCCTGCATACCTAAAACCTAAAGAATTCAGCTCCCATCCTCTGATCCCTTTTATCTTTCTTCCAGTCTCCCAGTGTGTTTATTACTCTTCTCTGAAAGCCATCCAAAGGATTTATTTACGTCTCCCAGATGCTGAAACACCAGGACAGCATTCAGCAACCCACAGTGGTCAGAGCCCACAGAGATACAGGACCTGACCATCGGACTTTGTGTGGTTTTTCTAGGGGAAAGGGTGGTACCAGCTTGGTTGACTCTCTTTTGTTTGCCAAAGGCTCTACTCAGTTGAATTTGCCTCTTCACAGGCCATTTTCAATCTCTTGCTATTGTTGTATGTTGTAATCAAAGCCCCAGCCAGAGTCACACTGGGTGTAGGTGGGAAAATCAGGTATGCACCTTCCTCCACCAGGAACCACATCCAAGAAGCAGCCAGCTGTGAGAAGAGCACTAGCTTTAGAGGCCAGGCCCACCACTAACTGGCCCTGGCCTCTCCATCTCCAAAATGAAGGAGTGGAACAAGATGATGCAGCTAACTGCTCCCCGCCACTCCCCACATATACACACACACCTCCTTCAGGGCAAACCCAAAAAGACTTCTTTAGGCCTTGACTCTATGCCTTCTCAGATTCCCCCGCCACGTGCTGGCTTCTTTTCTGGCAGATGTGTTTTAATTGAAAAGCTTGTTCCTCTAAGTGTAATTCCAGTGCTTCTTTTCCACTAACGAGGCAAAACCCTTCTCTCTCACATTTCTCTACCTGCCCTCTCTAAGTGCCATGCCTGTGTTCCTGGACCTCCAGCTCTGTCCTGAGGATTAGGGGCCAGCACTGAACTTTGGGGCCGGCTTTGGCCTAGTCAGACTTCCCTGTTGGCTTTTTTTGGCTTAGCTTCTTCTAGAATCAGATGTACAGAGTATTTTACACACACACACACACACACACACACCCTGCATGGAAAACTCCAGTCAACATTGTCCTTTGGCATACACAGAACTTTTCCATGGCTTACCCCTTTCCTGGTTCTCTTAGCACTGGATCTGGGCCAGGTCAGAGTGAAGGCCAAAGAAGTTTGCTGTCCAAGCTGCTGAGGTCTGGGTCATCTCCAGAACCACCATATTAAGACTAGAGTTTAGTAAAATCTGTTGCCCCTCACCCCAACCCCTGCAGATTTGCTGTCATAAGCAAGGATTGATGAGGCCTCTGTCAGTCAGGCTTGGCTTTTTTTTTTTTTTTTTAATCTCCCAGCTCTCAGATGGAGTTGGCTCCTCAAGTCAGAGATGGTGCCAAAGGCCCCAAACTCAGCTTTGTCAGGTCCGTTATAATGAAGATAATTTACTTTTTTTTTTTTTTTTTTTGGTACTGGGGATTGAACTTAGGGGCACTCGGCCACTAAGCAACATCCCCAACCCTATTTTGTATTTTATTTAGAGACAGGATCTGAGTTGCTCAGCACCTCACCTTTGCTAAGGCTGGCTTTGAACTTGAGATTCTCCTGCCTCAGCTTCCTGAGCTGCTGGAATCACAGGTGTGTGCCACTGCACTTGGCAATTTACTCTTTTTCAGAAGATTTGCTTAAATATTAAGTTATCTCTCTGAACAGCTTACTTTATTTCCCTTGACAGATCCCATCCAAAAAAGCCTTCTATGTGGGAGGTATATAAGTAGCAACAAGCAACGAGAGTAAAAAAGATGTGCTAATGATAGTAAACCTTTCAGTGCTTTTTATATATCAGGGATTTTTTAAAATTATTTTTTAGAGTACTGGGGATTGAACTCAGGGGCACTCGATCACATTCCCAGCTCTATTTTTTTTTAATATATTTTTTTAGGTTGTAGGTGGACACAATACCTTTGTTTTTATTTTTATGTGGTGCCAGGGATTGAACCCAGTTCCTCACACTTGCAGCACTCTACCACTGAGCCCCAACCCCCACCCTCATCAGGGATTATTTTAAGATATTAAATTATATATAATTTTAAATGTTACATTCAACCTTTTTATTTATTTATTTTTTGAGATGGGATCCCACTATGTTGTCAGGCTATATTCAAAACTCCTGGGCTCAAGTGATTCTCCCACTCTAGCTTCTCAGTAGCTGGGACAACAGGTGTGTGCCACTGCTGATTTGCTTTTATAGTTTATGTCCTCATTCAACCCTCTGAGAATGTGCTCCTGATGTAGGCACTCTCCCCATTTTACAGATAAGTTTGCAACTCTGAGCAGTTGTAATTTGCCAGAAGATCTTAGTTTGCCAACTGATTCTGGTGGGCAGTAAACAGATGTTTCGAAAATAAGCACTCACTGGGCACAGTGGCACACCTATAATCCCAGAGGCTTGGGAGGCTGGGCAGAAGGATGGCAAGTTCAAAGCCAACTTCTGCAATTTAGCAAGGACCTGAGCAACTTAATGAGACCCTATCTCAAAGGAAAAAAATAGAAATGGTTGGGGATGTGGCTCAGTGGTTAAGTGCCCCTGGGTTCAATCTCCTGGTATTCCCCTATCCCAAAAATGAAAATTCATCAGAGTAGGATCTAGAGAACCCTTTGATCACAGGGATTGTAATGGAAGAAGTCAGATTTTAGAATCTGAGGGATCTATTTCAGTTCCCAATAGATTAGGTGACCTGCCCAAGGCCCAGGCAGAGCAATTCATTGAAAAACAGGTCTAGAATTCTTGTTACTTCAGAGCCATTCCTACTCACAAGTCTCTTAGGAAAGAAATTAACCTTAACTACTTAAGGTGGGATCTTAGAAAATACCGTCTCTGAGACATGAAGAAAAAAAAAAGTGAAAAAAAGGAGATTGGGGCAAGCCTCAAATTTTTGCCACTATCAGTCTAGGGATAATCGAGTAGGGAGATGTATGTTACCCTATGAGAGCTTATGCCAATCACCAACCACCACACACGTTTCTGGTGCGTGTTTGTCATGTCTGGGTCATTATACACTCTCCCCCTTCTGCCATGGTATTTATGCACCCTAGGTAAAGAGATCTGTAGATAATTACTTCCAAACCAACACCGCATTTTTTGACCTCCTTTATAAATTAGGGATTATGCTTGGGGATTTTGGTTGGAGAATCTTGATGACCAAGTGTTTTAGACCATGCCAGTCCCAAGGCACACTAAATGATAGTTAATATGAATCCAGGAAGCTCTTGAACCCAGCCAGCTCTTCATTTCTTCCATTGCAGTCTTCTTGATCACCTTCCCCCTGAGTGTCTTCTTTAACTTCCCTACACCACAAGAACTTACTTCATGCCTGAGGACTCTGTGAGAGCACCCAAGGATCTTAGTGTTTTACTCTTTCCCTAGTTTTGGTGGAGTACTGACAGAGGCAGATAAAGGCAGATTTGAAGTTGGCATTCTGTACTTCAGCTAGAGAGTCCATGAGCTCAAGGCTTTGGGCCCATGAAAAAATTCATTTTCAAAATTCAGTAATTTTGAATATTTTCTTATAACATGATACTACCATAGCTCTGCATAAAACTTGTGTAGAGCCCAAGTAGACTCTGTTATGAACTGATCCTCCTGCTTGTCCCTAACCATATTAGTGCAGGGCCGGCTGAAGCTTACCTTGCCTGAACCTCCATCCTGAGAAATATCAAACTACCTTTGTATTAACAGTAAAAGCAATTAGGGTGCATATGGATCAGATTTTTCATTTACAATCTACATAAGAAACACTGATTCTTTTTACAAATTCAAAATTACTTTTATTTGAATTCATGTCTTTTCATTCCAGCATGGGGCTCAAGAACAAATGAGCACTCTGACTGGAATACCCCACCTGAGAACACCACTTGTCTAAAGCCATGATCCTGCTGCTGGGGGCAAGTCTGGGACTCACTGAGCCTCGGCATATCTTGGTGTTTCCACCCTATTGCAAGGCCTTGCTCAGGTCATAAGGGAAGGACAACTGTGCTTTGGAAGTATCTGTTTTCCTGACAAGAGTATTAGTTGGCAAGAACTTTTTTTTTTTTTTCCTTAGCCTCATCCCCAGCCCGGCAAGAACTTTTTGGCTAACCGCAGTAAACCACTTTACAGGCAGGGCATATGAATTTTGCCACTTTTTTTTTTTTAAAGGAAAAAAAGTCTGTGGGCTGGGGATGTAGCTTAGTGGTAAAGCACTTGCATAGCATGTGCAATACTTTGCGTTCAATTTTCAGTACTAAAAAAAGTTCACAATGCATGCCTGAGACAGATCAGGGAAAGCAATTTGATATTTGGAAACATAAGAAACCATAATTGGGGTGAGGTGTTTGTTACGTCACTCTACTGTAATACTCCCTAAGTAAAAAAGTGGAGATGTAGCTCAGAGCACCCCAGGATTCAATCCCCAGTACCAGGGGACAAAAAAAAGTCAGTTTCGGATTTCACCATCCTGAGTTCTGGTTAGCATGGTAAAGGAAATCAAATAGATACCCACCTTCCTATCCTACATTTTCTTATCAGATGTGACCTTGGTCCCAATACTTAGAATTGACAATGACCATTGTCATGGATGTAGAGTTTGTCTTTCAGTCTTTAGCAAGGCATTGGATCAAATTTCCAACTGGGCAAAAATTAAACCAAGAATTAAAGGAAGAGGGGTGTCTAGGCAACCAAGTCTTCCCAGGAAGAGAAGAGGAAGACAAGAGAAGTGAATAACAGGTTTATTTGCATGTACACAAGAGAAGAGTTAACGTTGCTGGGTGAAAAGAGGCAGGGCTGTGAGGAGGTAAGGCTTCAGCAGAGGAAGGCACCTGGACAGACAACAGGAGACTCTCAGCTCATTAAGTCAAGCACAGTTGCAAACTTCATTTGCCCCAAGCCAACAACTCATTTAACCATTTACCTACTGTCCTCAAGAATCATTTACAAAACCAGATGGGAAACAGTGGAGAGACACAGTTTTACATATTTAGACCTGCTACTTAAAACTTTATGTACAAGATGCAGGAAAAAACCCAAGAGGTACTTTCAAATAGTTCTTAATCTAATCAGTGCTATCTGCTCTGCTAGTAAAAATACCATTGTGGAAGAATTTGGGGATTAAATGCACCTCTAAATTTGGGGCCTCAATTCTACAACAGTTTAAGCAAAGAGAACTGAGAAGTAGTTCCTTCCTTGATTTCTAGGACCACAGCCACACATACAAGATCCCTGGAAGCGAGGATGGAGTGGCCACAGAAACATCCATTTCTCAGCCTGCTCCAGTGGCTATGTCATGGGGCCTGTATGTCTCAGCTGAATCTGTAATGCTGGGATGTCTTTCCCAAGGATGGAAGTCATCCTTCTAACAATGATTTTTCTTGGCTTCTAACATTAATCAAAATGAATTTTGACTTCTCTTCTGAGTAATCAAGTGAAATAAAGGCTTTTAATAAGAAAGACCAAGCTCTGCTTTTGGCAACTATAACTACCAATAGCAAGTTCCCAAGGGAATTTAACTTCTTTTTCTCCAGGAGGATATGTGGATTGTCTTTATAGAAGCCAGAAGAGGCTACCTGGTGAGTAGATTAAAATCAAACAAAACATAAGGGCTGGGTGTGCTAAGAAGGGGAAGAGAAACACACAGTGAGTGGTTATATCTTTTTTTGTATATAAAGGATTAAAAATTTTCAATTTAATACATTTTGGAAAAGCAAATGTAAAATGACTTGGGCTTATAAAACCAGAATTTACAATTATCTGTGAATAGTCAAAGACAAATCATAGAACCATTTTGATTACAAATCCAAAGTAATTCTAATGTTGGTTACAGAATCGCTGTCCTGCTCCCCCAGTAAGAGTCCAGTTGTTGAATTGGATGCATCCTCACTCTGCTCCTGCTCCACCTCCCTCGCCTAAAACAGTGCTAGTGTGGACCCCAGTCACATCACACATATATTAGGCACGTCCGACCTTCCGCGAAGTTTAGTGACATGTCATCTCCTCTTGGCTTGCCAACCACTTTCCTTTTCTGAAGAACCATCTCCCCAAGAGCCTGATTTCATCCAAGTCTTCAGGTGGCCTCCCCTTGGTCCTAGTTCCATCAGGACAGGTCCTCGTCTAAGAGGAATGCTGGGTCAGTGAGGCCACAGTAGTCTCCAGTTAGGTCCTTATGATAATCCCAGCTGGCTCCTAGGTGTCTAGCACCTTAGTGCTCAAGAAAGTTAAACTCTTCTCTCTCCCTCATTTCTTGCCAGCATTCTACCCTCCATGTGTGACACATATGCTAACAAGACATTTGGTCATTCCTAGGTCTTCCTGTCTCACACAGCCTACCTTGATAACTGAGTGACGGTAACACCACAAGGCTGAAAATCTCTTGGACTTTTCCTCTCTCAACCATTATCTGCCTCCATGGAACTCAGTCTCTTCCAGAAGCCAGTTGTCAAACCAGTGACTCCTCTGCCCATACCCTCTGCCTCCCGATGGTCCTGCTGAATCTGTCAGCTTGAGATGCCTGCTGCACTGTGACGTTCAGTCAGAACGTCATAGTCTTTGTCAAGGGCAAGCCTGGGGGAAAATGCCAGTCCCACCAATTCTGATGAATAGTTTTGGGTTGAATTAAAAGAACATAGTAGCACATTCTGCTCTTCACTACACTGCTTCATTTACACACCTCTAACATCCACCTTAGTAGTTTGAGCACAAAGCTCTTGAGAGCTGTCTCTTCTCCTTCCTTCAGTATGTCTAAACTCCATCACATGGAGCCAAGGAAGCACCTGCTGGCCTTTTGAGTGCCTTTTAGGAACTAGCACCTAACTGGTTAATGTATTATCCACAACTAGTCATATTTTATGGCCTCCATACAGTACATATTGCAGCATCACTCGATTTGCAAACAGAGAAATTTATCAGGGATCTATAGGCTCTTGAATCAGATTGTAAGTGCTAACCTCCATTAGCATTAAAAATGTTCCACTTTTAGTATGTCCACATTAAATGCTCAATGAAGAAGTGTTACTTAGAGAAAACATGGAATATTTCTTTTTAAGAAAGGAACCATGCTTTCCTTTCCAGCACAGCCCATGGGCTGCAGGCCTGTTTTACTCTCCTCTCCATGCTCTCAGCTCAAGTCTACAACTCACTGGCAGCACAATCTGATTGAACAGGTGCTCCTCGTTGAGACCAGAACACCTATGACACGTGAACAGGGTGAGATGGCAAAAACTATAGACCCCTAGGTCCTTGTTGATGGACAACTAAAAGAAAGGTCTCAGGAGACAATGAGCTCACACACGCCAGTGCACATACACACACAAAATCAAACATCCCAACAAGGATTCACTTTCACAGAACCTTGCACAGGTACACTATGCTCACATCTCACTAGAAAAGGAATAACTTGGATTTTCCCCCTTTTCTTTACACAGCACAAGCCTATGGCCAGTTAGACATTCAGACCCATTGTTGAATGTTGAATAGAAGGGAGCAGCAGCAGAAACGAAATTTCAGGCCCTGGTTTTATGTGCCTTTAATACTTTTTTCCCTTTCCTCTGTGTTCACTAAACAAGATTTTTTTTTTTTTTTTTGTAAGGCTACTTTTTGTAGCTTTTTTTCCCTTTGTATTTATCATGTTTTAAATTTCTTCTCTGAGGAGTAATTCTCTGAATCTGTGTCTTCCAATTCGACTCGGTGCCTTTTGAAGCCACTGTGGCCATGAACAGCCCTGCTGCTGTCTGTGGTGTCAGTGGGCTCCTCTCTTGTTCCAGCACTAGGAGTCTCACAGGTCATTTCAGACCCACAACAATCTTTGTGTAGGAGTGTCCCTGTCAGGGATGAGTTATCATGGTCAGTGTCTGAATGTCCTGGGGAAGAGTAGGCCACCACCTCTAGCTCCCCAAAGTTCTGCCCATTGTTGTGAGGGTGAGGGGGTCGGGGGTGCAAGCGTCCATTGTTGTGATTGGCACAGATGGTTTCAAGGCTCCTTTCCTCACTGTCATCAGACTGGGTCCTCGGACAGTTTCCAGACCCACTGTTGAGAATGGAGCCCGAGGTCTTGGGCATAGGAGGAGAGGGTGGTTCCTCAGCCCGGCTGCTCAGGGCCTTTCCATTGAGCTTCTTGGTTTCAAATGAGTGTTCTACAGAGCCACCATTGTTACTGTCCTGAGAGGTACCCTCTGGTGCCTCGGTCCAAGGTTGGCTGCTGTGCTCATGGCCTGGGCCACTGCTGGGATTTCTAGTGGAAGTCCCTTCTTTAAAAGCATCCTTACTGCAGCCTTCAGGTGGCAGGTCCTGGTTCCTCGGGACCATGGTTGTGTTTAGGCAGATTTCCTTACTGGAAGAAGGTGCTGGGCTGTCTTTGTGGCTGGTTCCCGCTCTCCCTTCATCTGCCTCTCCTGTCACCAGGGAAGTCTCTCCATCTTTGTTATTTGAGTAGGAGATATAGGAGTAGCGCAGCCATTTGTAAGCTTTATAAATTTTTCGCTCAACTGATTCTATGTCAGAAGTTGGTGATGCCCGGCTTGGCTGAATCTCCAGAGTGGAAGTACTCCGCTCAGGGGAGGAGGTAGGGGAAGAGGAAAGGTCATCCACTTTGATCTGGGGGTAATCATAGTTGTCTTCTCCAATGTAGGTGTTGGTGGGCTTGGCTGGGGCACTGGGCCTCTCTTCTCTGGGTATTTTCTGTCGCCTCCGCATGGCATTTCGCTGTCGGGTGGAGGCTCGGCGTTCATTCAGCTCCTCCTCATCCTCTGAGCTGCTGGAACTGCTGGAACTGCTGGATTCCTCTTCAGGGCTAGGTGACCGTGGTCGGGGGAAGAGGTCTGTGTCTAGTTCAACCTCACAGGCATTCTCTTCAGAATCGGACTCATTGGACAGGGCCAGGAGGCGCTTGTCCTGGTAGCGACGCAGAGCAGACAGGCGCTGTTGGCGAGAGGCTGCATCCTCACACGTGGGTGTTGGTGGGGTTGATGTCACTGCATTTGTAGTGGAGACTCGCAGGGGACCCAGATGGAAGGCATTGTCAGCAGACTCATCTATTGTGGGAGGTGGGGAGTGGGGCAGTGAGGCTGAAGACTCAGAGTCAGTATAGCCTGAGCGCTCGCTGACCCCTGCGTGTAGCTGAAGGATGGTACTTTCACTGAGGTCACTGTCTGAATCAGAGCTCCAGCCCTCAATCTCTCGGCGTACCAGAGAGTCAAAGAAAGCCATCATCCGGGGGTCTTCTTGGACCGACTGGTTGGCATAGTCATGCGACAGGCCACTTCCGCTGTTCAGCACAAGGCTAATGTACTCTTCGTGGGTGTAGAGGCAGCGGGAATCGTCCTCAATTCGGCCATCCAGGTCTCCGGTGCATCCTGGCTGCTTGTACGGGCTCCAGATCTACATAGATGAAAAACAAGATATCTTAAAGATTGGCCAAAGTGTTAAAAAACTTTCAGCAGGTTGAAGCCGAGTACAGAGAGACCACTTTTCTAAAGTGAAAATAAAACCAGTAGTCAGAAATTCTGTGACAGTTACTATTTCAGCCTACAATTCCTCTTCTCACCTGCAACATTTCCATTTTATTGAGATGGGGGTCTCATTATGTTGGCTCAGACTGGCCTCACACTCAAAATTCTCCCACATCAGCCTCCCTAGTAGCTGGGACTATAAGTGTGTGACACCATGCCCAGTCTTGAACATTTCTATTTTTTAGCTAATGGGAATTGCTTACTGGTGATTGATAAGAATAGCCAACTCCAACACTATAGCTCCTTCTCGGACATGCAGGCATCAGTTACCCAGGAAACTGGGTTCTCTTAACCAGGGAGCTACTGGCTTTCTCCCCAGTTATTCTGTTAACTGCAAGAATAGAGGTTACTGCAGCCCTATCCCTTAACACTTCCCACTCTGCTGTCAGGGACATGGGCTCATTGTTAAAAGATGGCAGAACTAGGATTCCAACTCAGGGCTGTCTGATTCAAAGGCCCAACTTTACATCCTGGATAAATTATGCAAAAATCAAGTTCAAGGTAATTAAGCTGTCACTGCAAAAGAGAAGGATTAGCTCCACCTGACTCCCAGACTAGTCCACAAAACAGCACAGAGAAGCTCAGTTACATCAGCATGTAGCCATGGCAACTCAATGAAATTCCAGGCAATTTTCTTGCCTGACAGGCTGGTGTCTATCTTCAGATGGCATCCAACCCAGAGAACAGTGGTCTCTCATTCCCCATCTGCTATCAAGACAAAAGTTTTCTTGCCCTAAAGCTATCAGAAGACAAATTCACCTTCTTGTGGGAACTTTATGGGACTAATTCCTGTTGTGCTTTACGGTGTTTCTTTGGAGTATTCTCATTTCAAAGGACACTGAAGAAAACTTCTAGAATAGCTTCTCCCCACCAATTTCCAAATCAGATTAGTTCTTCCTTCAGTTTTATTCACTGTCCACAATTCCTCTTCCCAGGTATCTTCCCCTCTCTGGATTCAATCTCACCAAGAGTTTTAAGGCACTTATTCTTAAACGTGAGTGCCCAAGAATCTCCTGAAGAATAACTACAAGATTGACTCTGAAAGACCCACTCTTGGGAAACATTTAGACATGACATCTAGCATAAGGCTCAAGCTATAGATGACTATCTCTGTAGAAAAGTACTTAAGGGACTAAAAGTTTAGTGGCTTAGAAAGGAAGCAGAGGGGTCCAAAAGGTCAACTTCTTTGGATGTTTTTTGGGTCTTATTTTTTTGTTTTTTGGTACCAGGGACTGAACTCAGGGACACTCAACCACTGAGCCACATCCCCAGTGCTATTTTGTATTTTATTCAAAGGCAGGGTCTCACTGAGTTGCTTAGTGCCTCGTTTTTGCTGAGGCTGGCTTTGAACTTGCCATCCTCCTTCCTCAGCCTCCCAAGGTGAATCTTATTATTAATTTTGAGCTAAGTCTCTCATCTCCACAATTTACAAATGGCAAAATGAGCCATAATAGTACATGCCTGATATCCCTGTGACTCGAAGGCTAAGGCAGGAAGATCGCAAGTTCAATGCCAGCCTCAGCAATTTATTGAAGCCTGAAGCAACTTAGTGAGACCCTGTCTCGAAATAAAAAAATCAAAAGGGTGCCAGGCAGGATGGTACACACCTGTAATCCCAACAGCTTGGGAGGCTGAAGCAGGAGGATCGTGAGTTCAAAGCAAGCCTCAGCAAAAAGAGAGGCCCTAAGCAACTCAGTGAGACCTTGCTTCTAAATAAAGTACAAAATAGGGCCGAGGATGTGGTTCAGTGGTTGAGTGCCCCCTGAAGTTCAATCCCCAGTACCAATAAATAAATAAATAATTTAAATAAATAAAAAAGGGTTGGGAATGTGGTTCAGTGGGTTAAGCACTCCTGGGTTCAAACCCCAATTAAAAAAAAGAAAAGGTAAAATGTTATCAACCATGTTCCCTAATATGAAGAGAAATCTATTTGTCTTTCAAAGAAACTCTGAATTTGTTACCAGTAGTGCAAAATAATAATGGTGAGATGTTGGCCTAACTACTTTGCAAACCTTTTTAAGGTTCCAATCTACCCAGTCTCCCATCCCAATGTTTTCACTTCAGGAATGAAAATCACAACACTGAAAACTGGCTTTTGTTTGGGCCCTGGAATGTATTCAACGGAGGCAGACAGTCCATTCCTGAAGACTGGGGTAATGGAACAAAACAAGATCAAGAGGTAAGAGCCAGCTGGTGATCCTGAGGAAGGCTCAGATCCCTCACCTAACCAGGGAATCAGATGGATTTTCATCTAATCCTGATCCAGAGTAAAACAAAACAGCCAGACTTCAACAAGGAAGTTACAGAGCTACAGGATGAGCAGGAACCTTAGCCCCACCACTTCTCATGACTCTGAGCAAATGACTTCAGTCTTGAAAGCCTCTATTTCTCATCTGTAGAAATAAGAATGATGAAATGCATAACCTATACTCAAGCACCAACAGACATGCTTCTTCTTTCATTTGGTGATTGAATACCACAACCACAAAGATTTAGACCCACCCCCAGAGAGAGTTTTGTACATCAAAAATATTGACTGTCCCTATGATCTTGGTCTTCATCCTTAAAACATCAATTTCAACCATTTGTGAAATTGTTCATTTCTTTATCCTGAAAGTCAATAACTTAGAAATAAGGCAATGAAAAAAACAACTTCCTGTTGTCTATTAAATGTGGCTAGGCGGCTAGGTATGCCTCTTTGTCGGGCAACACTCTGAGAAAAGGAAGAAGAATGACAACTTGTTCTCTAAGCCTTGTGAAGAGTTTATTTCAAGAGCTGCTGAGGAAAAGGATGAAGCTCAATTCTTATTCACATATCATCCAAATGATCAATTAAGTGGCAAGTGAGCTACTGAGTGACCACGACATGGAAGAAGCAACTTAAAGCCCTTTGTTCTCCTTGAGTGGTTACACTGAATTTAGAATTTGTCTACAACCAAGGAAATGTAAAGATAAGGTCCTAAATTGTTATTCAAGGGCTTATCACACTCAATGTGGCTTCCAACACTGTCTGGGCCTGTCCACAGTCTGCCTTCGTGGCCTTATCTCCTAGATCCACCTTCTTCTGGTCCTCTTTACTTTGGCCAAATGCAATAATTTATTCATAAGCACAATGCATAGTAGTTGATAAATAAATATTTGTTGGAAAATAAGTAAGTAAATAAATAAATATCCAAGCCCTTTCTTGGAATGTTCTTCCCATATTGCTTCTCTCTTTCCTTTTGAGGTCTTTAATTTATTCTTCAAAATTAGCTCAAATATTAACCTATACTGAGATTACCCCAGATGAGAAAAATCTCTTCTTTCTCTCACAAAACCTTGTTTATATTGTCCTGTGCACACACTGCATTTCCCATTGTCTTTTTTTGACTTTTCTACTGGGTCATCAATTCCTAGGGAGATCTGTGTTACCATTTTATGTTCCCCACAAGGCCTAGCACAAATGGCACACTGTAGGTACATCACAAATATGGGATGAAAAATGAATATTGAGCTTTGAGGGCGGTGGGAAGAAAGCCAGGATTTGCCTCATTCCTTCACATGTTTAACCATAAAATGAACCTCCTTATTAGGTTTATGTGGGCATTCAGTGGCAGAAGGCCTATTATGGGTGAGAACACACGGGCCCTGATGAGAGAGATTCTTCTCTAGGCTAAAAAGGTAGGAGCAGGGGCTGGAATTGAGGTTCAGTGGTACAGCGCTTGCCTAGCACATGTGAGGCCCTGGGTTCGATTCTCTGCACCACATAAAAATAAATGTATTAAAAAAAAAAGGTAGCAGCAAAGGATAAGGGAAAGGAAAAGGTAGAGTGGAAAGAGAAAACCAAGTCTCAGGCTGGACTAGAACACGGTACGTGAGACCTCTTTGAGCCTTTTGACTCTCTCAGAAGTGGGTCTATTTACGAAATTTCTATTTATTAAAATAGAAATTGTCATGCACAGGTCATTCCCAAGGCACTCCTGGGTGTCTCAAGTCCTCACTTTACAGAGGGAGACTGATCCAAGTGCTGAGACTCACTGGCACTTTTCAGGGTGATGTAGGCATCAGCAAAGGCAGTAGCTGCAGCGCTGTACTAGGTGTCTCATCCTCCTCCTTCTCACCTCCCCTCCTGCAATGCTTTTACCATCACACCATTCCCAACCAGATGGTGAATGGGGAAGATACTTGTGAGAGAGCAAAGCTGAGCACTCCAGAGCTTTCAGCTTTCAGTCTCACTGTGGTCATCTGTGCATACTTAAGGTTTCAAACGGCTAAACAACTCCTGGTTCCTATGGGAACCTGGAAGCAGTGAGCTCCATAGCTCAGTCTGGATAACCTCACAGAGAAAATATTTTCTTCTCTTTCTTGAGAACTTGGCTAGTCTCCAACCTATGACCTTTAGGGTAAGGACTTCAATTGACTAAACAATAACTGGGGAGACTTAGCATAGAAGCAACCCAGAGTACGCGGCCAAACAGGAATTCTCTTCTAAAGGAGATGCCCAAGCATAGAGCTCTCTGAAAGAAAGAATTGACTTCAACAGGCCTAGAGAGGACATTACAGAGCCAACCGATTAGTCATAGGCCAAAGGAGAGGAGAAAGCAATGTAAGGGGCAGGGCCATTTCAATGACAGCCCAAATGAAGGAATATTGAGATGATCAAATCAGGCTGTCTGCTGCCTTCTCCCAGCATGGAGAATGTGGTGGAACAAAGGACAGGGCTCTATCATAGCTTTATTACTAATTATCTGTGTGACCTCAGACAGTTAAATTCATAATTTAAATTTCATCACCTGTAAAAAGAAAAAATTGGGAGAAATGACCTAAAAGACTCACTCTATCTCTCTAGGGAAACAATTGCAGCCAATAAAGTCAGCCCTAATTCCCAGGACTAACAAAGCCTATGTAGAGAAGGTTGGACTAAGAGCTAATAAAAATATTGACCCACACACCAATATAATATTTCTGATAGCTGTCTCTTGCCATCAAGTATAACTTGATTTAATTCCAGATAGTTGGAAATTTACTAAATCACCACAAACCAGTTTTTACTTTTTCTCTGAAACCTTTCTCACATTTCAAAATCATTTTAAGAAAAAAATTAAAAAACTTTAAATTTTGGGAGGAGTATTATCTATCCTATTTTAACTCAAGTTACTTTATAGGGTTCTCAAAAATTTCTCATTTTCCCTGAACCCTCATTTCCTCAGATGTGGAAAAAGGGTCACTAGCAACTGGAATGTGAGTGATGGGCAGTGGGCTATTCTTTTGTGGACATAGGCCAGGCTGGGTTCCTCTGTTGTGGAGATTAAAAATATTCATTTAGCTGATGTGCAATTAATGTGTTTAGTATTTACAAACAAGTAGCCTCAATCACAACCACATATAATTGTGTTTTTTGCTGTATCCAGAGACAACTTATCTTGGTTCTGACAATCACTTAAGGGATAGTGGCTCTCCTAACCGCCCAGGTAAGGTTGGAGAAGCAGAATTCAAAATCAAAGGAAGGCTGAGGTAGGAAAAATCCCAAGTTTGAGACCAGCCTTGGCAACTTAGCCAGACCCTGTTTCAAAAAATAAAAAAGGGCTGGGGATAGAACTTGCTGGCAGAGCACTCCTAGGATCAATCCTCAGTCCCTGTCCTCCAAAAGAAAATATTCAAAGGCCACTGGAAATGCTAACAGCATACAAGGTAGTGTCTAAAAGATACCATTTGTTTCAAAGCCTAGTGACTAGTTTTAAAAATGGTTCTTGAGTCATCCAAGCCACAGGGAAGCTAGGGATCTTTGGATCAGCAGCTCTGGGAAGTCTAGAGATGTTTATGAGGTCATTAATGCCAGGCTGAGAACTATATGGCCTCCTCCAAAAACAGCCATGTTTGAAAAACAGTTAGCTTATATACATGCAAAGAGATATCTAGGGAACATATCTATATGCATATATCTACAATGTAAGTCCATATATATGTAAAATGTAGAAACTTATTCACATACATATGTAGTTCTTCTCACTAGTCTGTGGTCTTTCACCAAAATGAGATAGAAAAGCCATCTTACACTTTTTTTTTGGAATTATATACATGCATAGGCACAGATATTTCTAATAAAAAATAGATGCATATAAACTATATTGGTTTCTTTCTCTCTCTCTCATTTTTTTTTTTTTTTTTTTTTTTTGTACTGGGGATTGAACTCAGGGGCACTCAACCACTGAGCCACATCCCCAGCCCTATTTTATATTTTATTTAGAGACAGGGTCTCACTGACTGGTTTAGTGCCTTGTCATTGCTAAGGCTGGCTTTGAGTTCATGATTCTCTTGTCTTAGCCTCCCAAGCTGCTAGCATTACAGGTGTGTGCCACTGCGCCTGGCCCTATATTGATTTCTTAATACACATATTACAAATAGTTCTGAATGGAGGAGTTTTTTTAAAGGAGGAGTTGCATTTATTTAAAGCTAATCTCAAACTTCTAGCATTTTATTTTAGGTAGTTGTCATCTGAAAAATAACAAAACAAAAGTAAAACTATTTCATTTTCCTACAATAAAGCTGAATATTGAAAAGTTACATAACATTCTAAACAACTTTTTAAAGTCTGGCTTTGTAGATTTAAGTCGCCTGAATATTCAAAACACTCACACCCAAATTTCCATCAAAACACACACACACACACACACACACACACACACACACACACACACACACTCTCTCTCTCTCTCTCTCACAAGGATTTCACAAATAATCAGTCCTAGTGATCACATTCTTAGGATATTGTTGGTCTCTCTAATATCCAAAAGTTTTCATGCCAGGAATGAAACAGCCCAGGTTACTTGTGCATTGTTTAGTACTGAAAGGAGGATTTTTAATATAAACTTTCCAATATTTTATAATATGTCAAATTGAGAATTTTTATAGATCTTTAATTTCTTCAAAAGGACAGAAGGGGAAGGATCTCACCTTGATAATCTTTTCTACACCAGAAGAGCAGATCATGTAGGTGTGGGGATTAAATCGGACCTGGTTAACAATAGAACGATGCCCTTTCAGCACCATGAAGGCTCCATTGACCACCCTGCCAATGCCACCTGGAAAGACAGAAGAAAACAAAAACAAACAATGAAATGGATCAAAGTAAATATGTTCTGGTAATGCCTGACAAACAGCTCTGTACAGGAGCAGAGATTTTTATTGTTGTTGTTAACTATGCCACCAGGAAGATGCTTAAACTTACAGATAAAGTTGCTATGGAAAGAGGGCTAAAGCACCCTCAGCATATGTGCTCTTACCAAGAGCCTTTATTTAGCTTGTAAGCATTGCCTACGCCCACCCACTGCAATTCCATTGTCAATAAAACCAAAGCCAGTTAAAATGTTCCTCAAGTTTTTGATCCCCAAGTTGGAATAAAGTATTACCTTAAAAAAGGCCAACTGAACAAAATGAGAACTGAACTGCTTGTGAATATTTAGGCTGCTGAGGCAGGGACAGGCAGGACTTAATGTACAAATGGCATCTTAGATTAATTTGCCCTTAATATATGGTGAAGACAGGAAAAATGAAAATAAAAAAATAGCCCATGGGAAAATAATGGAGAGCATCCCTATCTCCCTAATAGCAGGGAGAGCTGAAGATAAAGGAGATTTAGATCACTTCCATAATATGCAAGGTCCAAGTATTAAGAAGTGAACTAGAGAGTGGGTCTTAAAAATACTGTGCATGAGCCAGGCATTGTGGTACAGTCCTTTAATTCTAGCTTCTCAGGAGGCTGAGGCAGGAGGATAACAAGTGTGAGACCAGCCTGGGAAATTTATTAAACCCTATCTCAAAATCAAAAAGGTTTGGGGATGTAGCTCAGTGGTAGAGCATTTGCCTAGCGTGAGTGAGGCCCTTGGTTCAATCCCTAGTACTGCAAAAAACAAACGAAAAACAAAAAGCAAAACAAAACAAAACTCCCATCATGTATGGATTAAATTAAATAGGCCACAGATAGAAAGCTGTATTTTAAGGACGATCTTAAAAGCTTTCCTCTTAAGTGAATTACAAAAATACCAGAGGCCAGGAACTTACAGTAGGTTAAAGATATCATCATTATGAAGTTGGGATAATTCAGAGTTCCAACTCCACTGGTAGTGCTATCACATTTATAGAACACAAACACCCAAATTCTGAAAAGTTGCTTCTGCACAATCATCAATAGCACAGCACACACAGGAGGCCAACTACATCCCTGGCCAAGGTATAAAATGTGATGCATCCAGACACATACAAATGAGAGTTCACTTAATCAATGACTACCTTATTAGCCCCTACCAGAGCATGGCACCACAAGGGTATTAGGCACAGTGTCTGCTCCATGTGGCTCCAGCCTACTCCCAGCTCTACTTTGTTCAAACATTAATTCCAGAGAGTTCTTGATGTTTCCATGTCTTAAGGAAAAATGAGTAAAACAATGTCTCTTTCCCTGACATAATGTGGTTGCAGAAGTGTCTTTTGCTTTAGGCTTGCCAATAAGACTTCTATTTTGCCTCAGGGAAGAGATCCCCTTTTATTGCAATAGATCTATCTTTTTTGTGGAACTGGGGAATGGACTCAGGGGCACTCAACCACTGAGCCAAATCCCCAGCCCTGGTTTGTATTTTATTTAGAGACAGGGCGCTTAGTGCCTCACTTTTGCTGAGGCTGGCTTTGAACTCATGATCCTCCTGCCTCAGCCTTCTGAGCTGCTGGGATTACAGGTATGTGCCACCATGTCTGGCGCAATAGACATATCTTTAAAAATAAATAAATAAATATTTGACAGCAAAATTCAGACTGTACTGATTTGCTTCTTGGTGGTGCCAACTTAGCCACTTCTAGGTGCTTACTCAATTTGATGAGTGACAAATTGTCCTTTGACTAAATGTTTTCCCATATTTGGCTACATTAATATTTGAATTATCCAGGATAGAAAATATATTTAAAGTTATTCATGTCTAAGCCCAACTTCATCAGGTTTGCTAATAAACTACAAAGAGGGAAAAAAAGACTGACTAGGACACAGAACTGGAGGGTTTGTTTTTTAAATTGTAGATGGACACAACATCTTTATTTTTATATGTTTATTTTTATGTGGTACTGAGGATCGAACTCAGGGACTCACATGTTCAAGGCAAGCACTCTACCACTGAGCTACCACCCCAGCCCAGAACTGGAGGGTTTTTAACAGAGAAAAAGGATCAAGAAAGGTTTGGCACTGAGAAAGGCTGCTATGGTGGGATCCCCTAATTTGAATGTTTCTAGAGTTTCTTGGATGTAGTTGGGAGGAAGGAAGGTGACTGGGGCCTATCAAAATAAAAATACACTTGAGATAATTAGAGAAGAGGGATCCATGGGAATTAAAAACATTTGTCTAGGGATCTCAGCATCCCAAGGAACTCCTTGGAATAAATTCTTTCAGTTACTTAAATTCCCTTACCTTTCCTAGGTAAGGCTGATCTGACAGGGATCATTCCTGCTTAGAATTCTCTGTATTCTGCATTTCTGATATCCTATTCCTGCCTCTACTGCAACACTGGATGGCAATAGCAAATAAACTTTAGGTTAAACCTAATACCAATCTCGTTTAATCCTACCGCCTTATTAAAAAAAAAAAAAAGGGAATTTAAGTAACTGAAAGAATTTATCCCAAGTCATACAACTAGCAGGATTTAAACCACACTCTGTTTGGCTATAATATCTAATACGTTTTCCTTTCCATAGCAACTGCCTTTAGGAAGTACAGGGTTTGAATAGAACTGGATTTAGAGGCTTATAATAATTTTTAAATCTTCTGGCAGTTATTAAATAGATTGGTTTTCATTTGAAATCCTAAATAAAGGCAGAGGGATTCAGATTCTATTCAATGGTATTCTGAGCTATAGAGTATCACCACAGGACATTTCATCAGGATGTCAATACTAAATACTCCATACAAGTATAGCTGGATCTGTCTTATTTACTCCTGCATATCTAGAACCTTGGGTACAAGCCCTAAAGTAGAACAGGGCCACAGTAAATACTTGTTGAATGCAGAGTGCAATTTTAGAATAAGTAACACCAAAGGAAGATGGATAGAAGGTCTCATGACTGACAAAAATGATCTTTCTGTCAGAGGTTACTTGGAATACAATCATACTAACTTCCAAATCTAAAGAATAATTAAAGGGTATCAATGCCTAAAAATTTAGATCATGGAAAAACTATTTTATGTACTGTGACCTCATCTCATTTTTCTTCTTGGCAGCAATTTTTTTTCCCTTGAAATGTCATCTCATGGTCTTGCCCAGGCTGATATTAAACTCATGGGCTCAAGTGCTTTTCCTGCCTCATCCTTCCACGTAGCTATGACTATAGCTGTACACCTCTGTGTCTGGCTTAAGGAGTAATTTTAATACTGTTTTTTTTTCCTCCTTCCCACATAAACTGGTACCACTGGTACTAAGAAATCTAAAAGAGGATGAAGTCAACAGAGCAAAGGAATTGATGGCTCTATAAAATAGGTACAAAAAGCATTATTGCTGCCATTTGTTTCAGGTAACCAAGGCTCTATACAAAGAATCATAGTAGTGGGCTGGGGATGTGGCTCAAGCGGTAGCGCGCTCGCCTGGCATGCGTGCGGCCTGGGTTCGATCCTCAGCACCACATACAAAGATGTTGTGTCCACCGAAAACTATAAAAAATAAATATTAAAAAAAAAAAGAATCATAGTAGTGAATGGGCTTGAGAGGTTCTCTATAGTATCTTTCTTGGTACTTGTGTTTCAAATGATTGAATTGAGCTTAGATACAATGATCACCAGAGTTTCTGTTTTAATTTGAAATGGCTAAAGTCAAGATGCCAATATCAGTAAGAACCTGAGGTTCTTACTGCTAGACCCTCTGATAAGCAGCAGGGTCAAATTGGAAGGTGTTAAGAATTTTTTTCCCCCATAAAAACTGTTACAATCTACGTAAATTTCTTTCAAGGTCATCTCTTTAACCTCAGTTCATGGTTGTTGAGCCATAACCTAATTACTAATAATGAGCACCTATGAATAAAATATCACATATCCAGGAAAAAAGGACCTCACTTATTCTTCAGTTGTCATTTGTTTATGTAGTTCTGTATAATAGTCATTTTTTAGGGCCATCTACTCTGGCTAGTTTAGTAAAACATGCTGGTACTTTAGGTTTTATTCAAAAGTCAAAGGTGGAGTTCTCATGTAGTCATCTTTCTATGATTTGGAAGGTATGATAGAGAGGCGGGGAAGGCTATAAGTCACCTTATCTATTCTATTTCAAGACCCCAGAGAAGAAAATGAGAGCAGGCCATCTCAGAATTCTAGCTTGAGGAATTCGCTTGCTACCTTAGGGGACCCCAGGATACAAACAACTCCTTGCTCAGAATCCAAACAAAAGGCCTTTCTAAAATGTTTTGGTTACTGGGCACAGTGGTACACACCTGTAACCCCAGTGACTCAGAAGGTTGAGGAAGAAGATTTAGGGCATCCTGGACAACTTAGTAAGACCCTGTTCTCAAAACATAAAAAAGGGCTGGGGATGTAGATCATTAGTAGAGTGCTCTGGGTTCAATCCCCCGTAAAACACACACACACACACACACACACACACACACACACACACAACCTATGCCCAAGCATCTCAGAGAAGACAATGGGGTAAGCATGAAGGTCCTGATTTCTCTCTTCTTCTCTATTTATTCTTTTTTCACCACATTCAGCCAGAGGTTTATCCTCTCAGAACAGCACTCCCATTTCTAGACAATGTCAGTAATCTCTTTCTTATCAATGCCATAGGTTTCATAAAGTCCTCCAAGAAAGATTATACTTTCAATTTAAAAGCTAAAAGCAATGTGGTCAAGATTTTTTTGAGGTCTTGGTTTAATAGCAACATATCAATCATATTGGGAAGTGATCCTCAATGGCACTTGAATTATAGAACAAGACACTTAAGTATTTTGTACTGAAATCAATTCCAAATGTGACCTAGATAAAATAGCACCATTGATTTTCTTATCAGAATCTTTGGATTTTTTTTCCCTTTCCTAGTAACCCATTATTTAATAGATGTCTAAGACAAACACCTTTGTGACAATGGGAAGGAAAAACCATTGAGAAAAAAAAAAAACTTCCCTGAGATCATGGAAGGGAAAGTATGAAGCAGTATTGAGGGAGAGAACCAGATGATTGGAAAGTGCTGATGGAAGACAAAAATCAAAACAGAAGATAAAATTTGTATTTCCAAGGAAGAGCACTGGCCATTGTGAAGAGGAAAATAAACTTTATTTTTTGGGGTACTGGGGATTGAACCCAGGGGTGCTTAACCACTGAGCACATCCCAACCCTTTGTAATATTTTATTTAGAGACAGAGTCTTGCTGAGTTGCTTAGGGCCTTGCTAAATTGCAGAGGCTGGCTTTGAACTCTCAATCTTCCTGCCTCAGCCTCCTGTGCCACTGGGAGGAAAATAACCTTGATCCTGGAAGATTTAGATGCTGACATATCAAGCTAGTAAGAAAAGAGTCAGGCATAAAATAAGATGGACTTGACATGATTGCTAAGTGGAAATTAATGAAGAACAACTGTTAGGAGTGGTATAGAAAAATATACTCAGATAAAAGAGACAGATTATGATGCAGGAAATATTTTCAGTATTTCATGGAAGAATCATATTTGGTAGCTTTACATTGGGGCATCAAGAAAATCCTGCAAAATATATTGATAAGGCAAAACTGTGAGCAAATAAATAAAAGATGGTACAATTTTATAGGAGGAGTTGAAAAATCAGTTAATAATAGTTATTCAAATGATACAATGGACATCAATTCAGTTTTCTAACTCATTTTACCTGACCTATACAAGATTCAACATAGTTGCTTTTTTCATGCATTTCCTAGTACCCTCATTGGTCACCCCTTCTTGATCTTCTTTTTTGCTCTTCTTCTGACTTCTAAATATTGGAACACTTTTAGGGCTCTGTCCTTGATCCCCTTCTCTTGACTACTTACATTCACTTGCTTGAACTCATCCAGTCTTTTTTTTTTTTTTTAATTCACATATTTTTGGGGGGGAGAGGGGAGAGAGAGTGCGGATTGAACTCAGGGGCACTCAACCACTGAGCCACATCCCCAGCCCTATTTTGTACTTTATTTTAGACAGGGTCTCACTGAGCTGCCAAGTACCTCACCATTGCTGAAGCTGACTTTGAACTCACAATTCTCCCATCTCAGCCTCCCAAACTGCTGGAATTACAGGTATGTGCCACCGTGCCTGGCTCATCCAGTCTTTTAATTAAATGACTACCTATAGGGTACCAAAACTTGTATTTTTATTTCCAGTCCAGAATTTTGTTTGTTTGGTACTAGGGATTGAACCCAGGGGTGCTATACCACTGAGCTGACCCTCACCCATTGCACACCTTTCAGGAAATCCTGATGGTTTTAACTCCAAAATATATCTAGACTCTAATCCCTGGTTTGTTGGTGCAAGACACCAACACTCTCCTATGAGACTTAGTGTTCTTCCCATTTCTGTCCTTGGCAGCCCTTCTCCGACCATCTATCCCCAAGAATTGCCAGAGTGATCCTCTTGAAATATGTCAGAACATATTACTTCTCTGGTCAATATTCTCTAATGGTTCCCCATTTAAGTTCCCCCATGTACTCAGTACAAGTAAATGGGGAACTATTAGTAGAGTAAATGGTTGGATACTTATTGCACCATACTTCCCTTGAAGTCCATCTCCTATTACTCACCCTAGCCAACACTCTACTCTGCCTCAACACACCGGTCTCTGTATAATTTATCAAACAGACCAGGTGCACTCTTAATTCAGGACTTTCATGCAGGCTGTCTCTGAAATGCTCTTCCTCTAGACTGCTGCATGGCTCACTATCTTCTCTTTCCCTCTGATGATTCTGCTCAAATGTGACATTCTCAATGAGGCCTATACTGAACATCCTAGCAAAAATTAAATTCCCTTGACCCCCTCCAATACCACTTACTATACTCCTTACTCTGCTTTACTTTTTTCCATCATTCGTCCAACTTTTAAACACATTATTTATTTTGTCTATTTTTAACTGTCTGTTTCCCTAGCTAGACAAGTAAACTCCATGATGGCAGGATTCCTTTGTTTTTACTGTATCCCAAATCTCTAGAACAGTGCCTGGCACATAATAGGTTTTCAATAAATACCCTATGAATTAATGAAAAGATGAAATTTGAGCGTGTAGGAAAAAAACCCCTCTTATTTGTGGTTTTATTACCTAGCATGTGGATTTCCAAATGTGTTTCTCTGTCTCTATCTTCCTGCTGCCAATTTCAGATGTTTCTTTTATGGCACTTTTACTGCAGTATGAGCAGAGAAATAAAGCAGCTGAAACCTTATCTATTATTCAGGGTCCTTTAAAATGTTGATTCTATGAAAACTTTATCAATCATCCCAAAATCTGGCCCCCTTTAATTTTATATTTTTTATGGACTTTGGAATTCACTTTTAAATTGTTTTAATGGAAATCCTTTGAAGGATTATCTATTGATGGCCCACATAACTTGGCATGATGTCTTGTCTAAAAACACTCAGTAAGTGAGCAAATTGAAGAAAATCCTTCACCATTTTCTCTGGAAGAAAGCTTGAGGGAGAATGCTAAAGCTACTACTTGCTAGGTTTTTAAGTAGTCATTGAAATAATCTATTTCATTCCTGATTCCATGGGTAGAATCAAAAGCTTACTGTCATGAGGAGCAAAAGACTATTCCTCTTCTTGGTACATAAGGTGCCCAAACAATCTCTTAGCATTTCCAAAAGGCCTGAGAACAGTTTCAGTGTCTTCAAGTTTCAAACCACAAAGAGAAATACAATCAAGAGTACTGACAACACAGAGCAGTGGCTGCTTCTTGGGACCATGTAACCACTTAAGAGATGAGAAAAGTCAGATGGGGGTAGCCAGTGCTGTCAGGAAAGCTCAAAGAGCTCCATATGAAGCAATGCTTGGCTGTACAAAAACAGCAATTCTACTGAGTTCTTTCATCATATGTACTTCACATGTGTTTGCAACCAACTACTTGTGACCAATCAAAAACACTTGTTATCTAATTACATGGGACAAAAAAAAAAAAAAAAACAGATGCCTAGGCCTAATTCATTTGAGAATGAATACATGTCTAGAAAAAGGAAGAGGGACAAAGCATACACACATATGCCAGCCCACGAATACACATTTACAGCTGTTTCCAGCCTACTTCCTCAGCCTACTGCCAGTGGGGGTGGCTACAGTGACTTGGCAATGAAAATGCATGTTTCTCTCTTCCATTCACGGAAAAATTTGTCAAATAAGGGAACCATTTAAACTAGTGATGAGTCAAACAGCAGTCTTCATGTAAGAACAACTCAACCAGCCATTCACGGGGGCACCAAAGGACAACGTTTTGTTCTCTAAGGAGTGTCAAAAAAGGGAAAAAGATTTCTTAATGAGGAATAGCAATCACTGAGTAGCTACTAAGTACTCTTATAGTAACCCTAAGAAGGTAGTAGTTATTTCTGTTGATGATGTTATTATCTTTATTTTACAGATGAAAAAGCAGAAGTTGGGCAAGATTAGGCAATTTTTTCAAAGTCCACAACTAGAAGATGAATGGATTAGGAATTGAAAATCAGGCCTACCAAATCTTATAACATTAGACTTCTTTCCATAAATAGTAAGGTCTTAGAGTAGTGGCATATCTCAGGGAAAGTCACTCTATCTGTGAAAACATTAAAATTCTTTCTAACAAGAATTAGGGAAAAGTAAAGGGAAATATAAATGTTTTCAAGAGACACCCACCTCCCCCACTCTGCCAACTCCATCATTTCTATACCTAAGTTACTAGGGAGAAAATGTTTTGGAAATCACGGAGATACACCAATCTTACCATTTCTAGCAATAATATGTCTTACATTTGAGTGCATGTCGTTTTTAGAAAGTTTCCAAGACACATAATGTAAGCAAGTGTGGGGGCAATTTACAGAAGAAACTGAGACTCAAGACAACCTACCTATTTCAAAGGTACAAAGCATTCTGATGGTTTTTGTTTTTTTTGCCACAGCAAAAGTTCCAGTTCTATTCCTTCCTCTGATTTTCAAAAGGGCTTTCAGATATGAGTTATTATTTGATATCAACTGAAAAATGGGACCCAAGGTAGCAAGTTTTACAATGGGTATGGGTCTTATATCTAGAAATTATCTCTTTGGCCCTCTAGGGAGTCCCTGTATGAAATACTTAGCCATCTAAGTCAGAACTGTTTATGTAATAAATGAATTCTATCTCTTTGGAGTCTGTGTAGTATTGGGAGAAAAGAAAGAAAAAAGAAAGAAGGACTGATGGACAGTTTTTCTGAACAAGAGAGTAGAGAAGAAAAAGATGTCCTTGCCTTTGGCTCATATTCAGGACTTTCTAAGCATCTGGCCAATGCCATGAAGCACACAGCAGGCATTCAATAAATGCTGACTGCTTGCCTTCTATATTCAAGTACTGATTATATTATTAAGGTATGTAACAACAAGCCAGATTCCCCTTACTGGCCTGCCTTAGTATCTTATATTCAATAAGGAGAGAGACAGCAAGCACATGTGAGCGTACACAGACATGCTTATCCTCATCCATAATTGTTTAAGTCACAGAGGGAGTAGCTTGAATTAAGAGCTTCCTGAAAGATCATCTTCCTCAAAGCATTCAAAACTAGAACTCAAGAGCTACATATAGCTCTCTGTTGTTTTGGTTGGCTTGCAGAACCTTGCTGAATATTTTTGTAAACTATAAAATGATTGCTAACACTTGAAAATAGAGATACCAACATAAAGAAAATGAAAGGTACCAAGTATCCCTGAAGATAGGATGAAGGGGGGGGGGGGCTGAAAACAAGATAAGTTGAAACATGTACAAAAAACAGTGACGCTATAATGTTCTTCCTTGGAGCCCACCTGGTCAGGAAATTATGCTTACCCTACACAAGCAGAGGCCCGGGGGGTTGCTAACTGACATTGACCTAAAAAGGTTTTAAAATTGGGACATGAGCCAGGCATGATGGTGCATGCCTAAAATCCCAGTGATTCAGTAGACTGAGACAGGAGGATCACAAGTTCGAGACCAGCCTTAGCAACTTAGGAAGACTAAACAATTTAGCAAGACCCTGTCTCAAAATCTTAAAAAAGGGCTGGGGATGTTGCTCAATGGTTAGCACCCTGGTTAAATCCCCGGTATCCCCCCCCCAAAAAAAAAAGCAGGGGGGGGGTAGGGGGGGAATACCCTTTAAGTAGGAGAAATTGAAGATTCTCTTTTGGAAAACTGAATGATTTCAATAGTAGAAAACCAAGAAAACATCCAAAATTAAAAATTCAAAAAAATTATGAGCATGTTATGTATGGAGAGAGATTGTTGTGGTGTTTTTAAAGCTTTATAGGCTGGGGATATAGCTCAGTTGGTAGAGTGCTTGCATTGCATGCATAAGGCCCTGGGTTTGATACCCAGCACCACACACAAAAAAACCTCTTTATTATAATATTGATTTTAAAACTACATATCTATACTACCTTGGAAAGAAGTACTTAATTACAATAATAGCAGAAGTGGAAGAAAAAAAGAACAAGAAAGTGTATAGTGCATAGAAAGTGTAAAGATTTGTGAATAAGAAAAGAATGTGGGTGGTTTCTGTTAGAATAGTAGCAGGAAGGCTGAATCCCCATATGAGCTGAGGTTTGCTAAAAATAACTTAAAATGATGCATCTGTTACATGCAGAGCAAGATGACGATAAAAGGAACAGACTTTCTGTGATTGATGATGTAATGTTGAAGAAAGACACAAGAGAAAACAAGCCTTTCAACTACCAGTTAGTGAATCCAACAAGAGGGATAATCATAAGGTTCTGTCCTTGTGTACAGAAAAACCCAAGCACCATGACCAGCCACAGCCTGTGTGGAAACAATGGGCTTCTAGCCAACTCTAAGTATAATTTAAGTAGATCCCAGCTTAAGTGATACTGGGTGTACTTTTTGAAATACCACGTAGCACACTTTAGAAGCAATGAACCAGAGATTTTTCTCTAGTCTAGTCAGATTATATCTACTGAATGTATTCAGTTGATCTTTAACTGAGGTAGGACAAATTCAAAGGAGAGAAATCAATACAGCAGAAGAATATAATTTCTTTGAGGAACTACCAAATAAACGTGAGGGTACTATCACTGAAAAATATCTAGAAGGGGACAAGATAGCTACCTTTTAAGAAAAGGAAGGGACACCAGGGATGCATGTGCCTATAGACAGATGAGGATACTGCAAGAAGGTGGCCATCTGCAAGTCAAGTAGAGGGGCCTCAGGAGAAACCAAACCCGTTGACTCCTTGATCATGAACTTGTAGCCCAGAATTGCAAGAAAATAAATTTCTTATTTCTGAAAATAAATACCTGTCTATGGTATTTTGTTATTATAGCTCTGGCTGACTAGGTGGCCCCCCCCCCAAAGAAGTACAGAAATGACCAGGGAGTGGAAAAAAACCTATTGCTAATTCTTTTTCAGTCTTTCATTATACGAATGTGAAAAAGTCTCCAGAGTGTGGTACCAAAGAAGAAGTGATTTGTCCAATTTCTATTTTAAAAGGCACACTGACTTAATTGAAAGCTTTTCAAGATCAGGTAAAAAATAAAATTAAGCCCAAAGATTACATTTGAGCTAATCAATTGAGGATTTATAAGGGTGGGAGACTTCATCCAGAATGATACTTAGTGCTACCCTTTGTTCAGGTAGATTGCTGCTGTCGCACCTGGAAAAATTCACTCATGTTTTTCATATTCTAGAAGAAGAAAAGCTCTTCTGTAACTTGTTTAGTAGTTAGGACAGAGCAACTCAATAGTTGGCCAAAAGTGGGCCCCAACAGGTTTTGAAAGACAGAGGTTTGGTAACAATATGGTTAATTCAGCAACAGGCAGTCAAAAACTTCCCTTAACTCTGAGCACTAGACATATTTTGTGTCATGAATTTGGCATAGTCCTCTTTTCTGTTTTTAATGGTGCTTTTCAGTCTGATACCATGCATTGCCCAGAGTACAGGGCTGTACTGAGACATCTCAGTGTGAAAAATAAGACATTTTCCTACCAGCAACACTCATTCAGCACATGAGGACACTTTTACCAAAAATGAAGAAAGATGATCCATCCTATTTGAAAACTCAGATGGTTTAGATCCAAATTCTCAGAATATATTAGAGTAAATGTAGAAGTATTTGTTTCATGTCTGGAGTTACCAAAACCCCAGGAAATACACCTGTCTGTCAACAAAGAAAGCCTCCCTTTAGTTAACTTCAATAGGGAGGCCAAAAGAGGGAAAGAGCCTTAACAAATGTTGACATATGTATGTCCTCTCAGGGCACTGTAATGACAAAAGATCAACAGAACCAACCATAGCAGTGGGTTCATACCAGGAACATACTCACCTGCTTCTGGGTCTGCAGGAATTCTCCACATGTACAGGTTGAAGTCATCAGAGCCTGAAAGGATATACTGTTGGGACAAAAAAATATATATTTTAATATATTATTTTATAATTGGATAGATAATATAAAATAATATACACATGTAGATTTATAATATGTAGCTATCTACATAGAAAGAAGCTTTTAAAAAATAAACAAGATAAGCTATCACATAGCAAACATCCTCATTAAAATACCTCAAATTCAAAGGTTTGTGGCTAAAACTTAGCAACAAAGAAACAACCCAATTCAAAAATGGGCAAAGGGCTTGTACAAGAAGTACAAGCTCAAAAGTAAAAGCAAAGATTTTCAATACCACTAACAATCAAATCAAACCCAAAATGAAATACTACTGCATATGTATTAGGATGGCTATTTTGAAAAGAAATAGAAAGTACTGGCTAGGATATGGAGAAAAATGGAACCCTTGTTACTAGTATTGATAGTAGTAATGTAAAAAAAAATTTTTTTTAATATTTATTTTTTTCGTTGTAGGTGGACACAATACCTTTATTTTGTTTTTATGTGGTGCTGAGGATTAAACCCAGTGCCTCATGCGTGCTAGGTGAGCCACAATATTACTGAGCCACAACCCCAGTATGGGAATGTAAAATTTTGAGCCACTGAAGAAAAATGATATGGCAATTCCTCAAAAAGTTATATAGAGCTACAATTTTATTCAGCAATTTCAAAGATATACATTCAAGAATTGAAGCAAGGATTCTAACAAATATCTGTACAAATATCTCCATATGTACAGGCTGAAGTCATCAGAACCTGAAAGGATATACTGTTGCATTCATAGAAGCATTATTTATAATAGCCAAAAGATGAAAGTAACCCAAATGTCCACTGATAATGAATAGAAAAACAAAATGTGATAATACTACATACAATGGGAGGAACTTCTGACATGCTACAATAGGATGAACCATGAGAACATTATAGTAAGTAAAATAAGAGACACGAAGAGATAAATATTAAGTGGTTCCATTTATATGAGGTACTGAAATTAATAAAATTAATAAAAACGGTAAGTAGAATGGTGGTTGACAAGGGTTGGGGAGTTGGTGTTTAACGGGTATAGGATTTCAATTTGGGGTAATAAAAAATTCTGGAGATGGACAGTAGTAATGAGTACACAACAATGTAAATATATTTAGTGCCACTGAGTAAACATTTTCATTATTATTCAATTAATTACCTAGTTTTTGGTGTTAGGGTTTGAGTCCAAGGCCTCATGCATGCTAAGCACACTCTATCACTGAGCTACACCTCCAGCCCCTTCCTTCCTTCCTTCCTTCCTTCCTTCCTTCCTTTCTTTCTTTTTCTTTCTTTCTTTCTTTCTTTCTTTATTTGTTGTAGATGGAATCAACACCTTAGTTTATTTACTTGTTTTAAAAATATTTTTTAGTTATAGATGGATGCAATCTCTTTACTTTATTTATTTTTATGTGATGCTGAGGATGGAACCCAGTGCCTCACATATGCGAGGCAGGCACTCTGCCACTGAGCCATAACCCCAGCCCCTGTTTATTTAGTTTTATGTGGTGCTAAGGATTAAACCCAGTGCATCACACATGCTAGGCAAGTGCTCTACCGCTGAGCCACAGCTCCAGTCCCTGACCTGCACTTTTTCTTTTTCTTTTTTTTTCGGCACCAGGGATTGAACTCAGGGGTACTTGACCACTGAGCTACATCCCCAGCCCTATATTTTATTTTATTAGAGACAGGGTCTCACTAAGTTATGCTAATTTTACCACAATTTGAAAATTTTTTTTTAATTCAGAAAATATGAGGAGTAAAAATTTGTTCCCAGGATGTAGGCTCCCTATTTACCTCTCTTATTGTTTCTCTTGCTGAGAAAAAACTTTTCAGTTTAAGAAAGTCCCATTTGTTGATTCTTGTTATTAACTCTTGTGCTATGGGTGTCCTATTAAGGAATTTTGAGCCCGTCCCCACAATCTGTAGATCGGAGCCGACTTTTTCTTCTATCAGACGGAGAGTCTCTGATTTGATATCTAGCTCCTTGATCAACTTTGAGTTGACTTTTGTGCATGGCGAGAGGAGGGGATTCAGTTTCATTTTGTTGCATATGGATTTCCAGTTTTCCCAACACCATTTGTTGAAGATGCTATCCTTTCTCCATTGCATGTTTTTAGCTCCTTTATCAAATATAAGATAGTTGTAGCTTTGTGGATTAGTCTCTGTGTCCTCTATTCTGTACCATTGGTCCACCCGCCTGTTCTGGTACCAGTACCATGCTGTTTTTATTACTATTGCTCTGTAATATAGCTTGAAATCTGGTATCGCTATACCACCTGATTCATACTTCCTGCTTAGAATTGTTTTTGCTATTCTGGGTCTTTTATTTTTCCATATGAATTTCACGATTGCTTTATCTATTTCTACAAGAAATGCCGTTGGGATTTTGATTGGCATTGCATTAAACCTATATAGAACTTTTGGTAATATCGCCATTTTGATGATGTTAGTTCTGCCTATCCATGAACAAGGTATATTTTTCCATCTTCTAAGATCCTCTTCTATTTCTTTCTTTAGGGTTCTGTAGTTTTCATTGTATAGGTCCTTCACCTCTTTTGTTAGGTTGATTCCCAAGTACTTTATTTTTTTTTGAGGATATTGTGAATGGAGTGTTTTTCCTCATTTCCATTTCAGAAGTTTTGTCGCTGATATACAGAAATGCCTTTGATTTATGTGTGTTGATTTTATATCCTGCCACTTTGCTGAATTCATTTATTAGTTCTAGTAGTTTTTTTGTAGACCCTTTTGGGTCTTCTAGGTATAGAATCATGTCATCCGCAAATAGTGATAATTTAAGTTCTTCTTTTCCTATTTTTATGCCTTTAATTTCTTTCGTCTAATTGCTCTGGCCAGTGTTTCGAGAACTATATTGAATAGAAGTGGTGATAGGGGGCATCCCTGTCTTGTTCCAGATTTTAGAGGGAATGCCTTCAATTTTTCTCCATTCAGAATGATGCTAGCCTGAGGCTTAGCATAGATAGCTTTTACAATGTCGAGGTAAGTTCCTGTTATCCCTAGTTTTTCTAATGTTCAGAAAATAAAGACGTAAGAGCTTCCCAGGGATCTTTCACATAAGGTCAAGCATTCTATACTTCCCTCTTGTCAGGATATCTTTGAGAGGAAGTCATTGTCAACACAGCCACAAATTAGTGCCACAGGCATAAACAGTCTCCTTTTACATGTCAGCTTCAAATTGCATATCTTAAAAATGACACTATTAACCAGGCACATGTCTGTAATCTCAGCAGCTTGGGAGGCTGAGTCAGGAGGATCTCAAGTTCAAAGCCAGCCTCAGCAATAGCGAAATAGCGAGGCACTAAACAACTAAGTGAGACTCTGTCTCTAAATAAAATATAAAACAAAATAGGGCTGAGGATATGGCTCAATGGTTGAGTGCCCCTGAGTTCAATCCCCAATACCAAAAAAAAAAAAAAAAAAAAAAAGACAATATAGGGCTGGGGTTGGGGTTGTGGCTCAGTGGTAGAGTCCTTGCCTAGCATGTGTAAGACACTGGGTTTAATTCTCAGCACCACATGTAAATAAATAAAGTAAAGGTCCATCAACAATTAGTAAAAATTAATAAAAACACTATACCAGGTTTATTATAATTTAGATTCATAAAAGTATTATCTCAACATTGTCTAATAGCAACAAGTGAACAACTCTGGGGAGCTCATTTATTTCCACGCATTAACACATGTTTTACTTTAAGTCGAGGTCAGCATTACTTCCTCTCTTTTGGCCCCAGCTTGCTTACTTCACTAGAAAAAGAAAGGCCTATAATTTTCTAAAAAACAAAATAAACAAACAAACAAAACACTTCTTACTCAATCAAGCTGTGCTTGATGGCACTAGCCTAAAATCTTAGTCATTCCGGAGGCTGAAGCAAAAGGATTGCAACTTTGAGGCCAGCCTCAGCAACTTCACAAGACCCTGTCTGAAAATAAAAAGGGGGCTGAAAATATAGTTCAGTGATAGAGTGCCACTAGGTTCAATCCTCAGCAATCCCCACTGTCAAAACAAAAAACCAAAAACAAAAAAATCTTTTACTCTGAAAAGGTTGTTGGAGACATATCCCCCAACAAATATAAATTTGAGATATATTTAAAACCTCGTGCCTAACATAAATACTTCATTAAGTACTTTGCAATCATTTAAAAATCAACTTGTTAGCCTTCAAAACATTTGTAGGAAAATGAGAAAAGAGGCAAAGGCAGGTAGGTTTAAGATGAAGCAAACACTATCCATCAGGGTTAGTGATTAGGCCAAGACACAGTGGGAAAAGCTCAGATTCCTTACCTGCAAAAGAGAGAACTGAGCTGGTTGTTCTAAGGCACTATGGTGCTTACAAAAGCATGTAAGATAATACCCTAAGGAGCTTAAACAAAGTATAAAATATAAAACATGTTAGGTATTCAACATGTTGAAGTTGCAGAAGTTCAAGCTGAAGGAGAAGTTGCCACTTGCCATTATGAGTAATAATAGAGTCCTGGTGATCCTTAGAAGAGACAAGATGGATTTGAGAACTGAGTCAACTTCAGATAAAGATGTAGTTTAAAAGTAGAAGGGATAGAAGGAGAAAAGATAAAGCAATGGCTCTCATGAAGTCTACAGTTTTAATATAAACAGAAAAAGTGCAGCTCCCTCTTTGACACCCTCTCATATCCCTCAGGACTTATGCTTTGTATACTTGCCCGAACTCTCTGCCTGAGGACATTCTCTACAGCCTGTGAGTCTGTTCTGGGGACTGAACACTCCTGAACACTCCTTTGGAGCAGGCTTCAACCAATGACTGACTGAGACAAGTTGATGTATCAACAGTCCACCTTTCCTGGCCCCAGAGAGAAAAACTCTGGTGTTTGTGTTCTATGCCCTCTCCTCCTCAGGGTCAAACTTTAATTGCACACAGTTGTAGCCACGAAATCTTCCTTCTTTTCCTTGTCTTACTTCTCTAGTTCTCTGCTCTAGGTTTACTGCACTAACAAATAAACCAGTTGCACCTGAAATTTGAACCCAAATAAAGACAAATGGGGTGGGGATTACAGAACACAAAAGAACTGTCCATTAATTATTTGTATATATGATATATAACTTATTTATGATTCAACATCTCATCATTTCATGCTCAGTTTAAGAGAAGCTACAAATTTTATATAGAATTCCTGTTATTTTGCCTCCCTACTCAGACCTTCACAAAACAAATGAACAAAAAATAAATATTAAAAAAGAGCGATTCAAGTCTGGGCTTATGGTATGTTTTACTACTTTTTTGCAAAGGGTCAGAGCTTTCCTATTTGTTCAGCTATTCAGAAGGCAGAGCCCTGAAAAGGTAAAAGGGGGATTTCCAGAGAGAATGCTGACTCAGAAGATTGCCTTAGAAGGAAGAAAACTCTCCCACAGAGTTCAAGTCTGTTGGATTTAATATGACAGATCTTAAAATATGTAGAAAATGCATAGAATGTCCAGGCTTCCTCTCAGGAATAAAGGCAACTCCTGATCTCTCTTCCTGTTAAAACTACTCTTCTACCTACCACAATGGAATGGCTTGGGATGATTTCCAAGGAGGGGGTCTTGACCCTCTGACGTCTAGTCAGACAGTTTAAGTATTCACACACACAAGAATCACAAAATGCCCTGAGGAATTCATTTATGGCATTTGGTGGTTGTCTGCTGGACCCCTGCCAGCATAAAAGTTGGCTGCCTAGGATAATGCTGACTGTGAGAGACTGAAATAAAAGTGAGTTCATTCCTTTATTTACTGAGCAAATATTTATTGAATGTCTACTATGTATTGTGTACTGTACCAGGGAAGGAAATATAGAATTGATTAAAAGAGACCCTGTCCCTGCCCTCATGAAGCTTACTTTCTATGAGTAGAAGATGAAAAAAATAGGTATACACATATAATATGGATAAAGGAAAAAAAGTTCAACAATTACAATAACATAGATAGATAGATAGATAGATAGATAGATAGATAGATAGATAGATGTATTAAAGAGAAAAACTAAACAGCAGGTTAATGCATATTAAGAATTAGGTTCCATTTTATATAGTCTGGTCAGAGAAGGCCTCTCTGATAAAATGGCATTTTTAGCAGAGTCCTGAGGGAAATGAGGGAGCAAATTATGTGCATATCTGGGGGACAAGTACTCCAGAACAGGCGGAGTTCTGGTATATTTAAAAATAATATAAAGTAGCCATTAAGAGCTCTTTGATCTTTTGTGTGTACGTATGTGTGTGTGTGTGTGTGTGTGTGAGAGAGAGAGAGAGAGAGAGAGAGAGAGAGAGAGAGAGAGAGAGGGAGAGAGAGAGAGAGGGGGGGAGAGAGAGAGAGAGAAGATAATTTCAAGTGGACTTGGTGGAGATTTGACATCAGAGTAGGCAGAAAGATTCCTCTCTTTTAGCTGGGCACAGTGGCACATGCCTGTAATACCAGTGATTCAGGAGGCTGAGGCAGGAGAATCCCAAGTTTGAGGCCAGACTTAGCAATTTAGCAAGCCCTAAACAACTTAGAGAGACCCTGCCTCAAAATTTAAAAATTAAAAAAAAGTGGTGGGGATGTGGTTCAGAGGTTAAGTGCCCCTGGGTTTAATCCCCAGTATCAAACAAAAAAGAGAGTCCTTTCTTGAAAAGCTGTGCTGGAACAGCCATTGCTTCCTAGACCTGGGTGGTTACAGCCTCAGACTGAGGCCTGCTAATGGCTAGTGCTCAAGAGGACCAACAGGGCACTGCATGTTTTGGTGGGCTATCTCACAAATATTTGCTATGGGATTCAAGGGAAAATAAGCAAGAAAACAAAATAGCTCCAATGCAAACCACTACCAAAAGAAATTCAAAGTATAAAATTATATTAAAACATAAAACAGGGCTGGGGATGTGGCTCAAGCGGTAGCGCGCTCGCCTGGCATGCGTGTGACCCGGGTTCGATCCTCAGCACCACATACCAACAAAGATATTGTGTCCGCCGAGAACTAAAAAATAAATATCAAAAATTCTCTCTCTCTCTCTCTCTCTCCTCTCTCACTCTCTCTTAAAAAAAAAAACAAACCATAAAACACACCAATTACTCTAATTAACCATGAAGTTAAACTTTACCCCAAGTGGTAAAAATGGAGATAAAGGTTTTTTATTCTCTCTTTTCCTTTTCTTTTCTCTTTCTTTTGTGTGTGTTTGAGGGAGGGGGACTGACAGAGGAGTTGTTATGTTGAACCCATGGCTCTGGTCCATGTAAGGCAAGTGCTCTACCACTGAGTCCCTCTTTTCATGCCTACCCCCTTTTTCCTTTTTATCTTTTTTTTTTTTTATTGTTGGTTGTTCAAAACATTACATAGTTCTTAATATACCATATTTCACAGATTGATTCAAGTGGGTTATGAACTCCCATTTTTACCCCGTATACAGATTGCTGTGTCACATCAGTTACATTTCCATTGATTTACAAATTGCCTTTCTAGTGACTGATGATTCCTTTTTATCTTTATACACACACACACACACACACACACACACACACGTATGTGTGTGTGTATATATATATATGTGTGTGTGTGTATATACATACATATACACACACATACATGTATATATGTAAAATTTCAAACAGTAGGGGCATATTCTTACCAAAGGGAGTCTGATGTTTGGGGCCTGAAGCTCACCCAAAGTAAAGGGCTTCCGGTCTAGATAAGAGAAAAGTTTGGCACAAGATAGCCCTTTATAAATAGACAAACTATAGAAAGATATGAGAAAAAAATGGTTGCCCCGATTTCCTGTTTAATATTTTCATGTCCTTTTGTGATTCAGGACTTCACAATCAATGTTTGCATTTAAAACATCAAAAAGCCTAATGATGGGGGGCTAGGGCTGTGGCTCAGTGGTACTGCACTTGCCCAGCATGTGTAAAGCACTGGGTTTGATTCTCAGCACCGCGTATAAATAAATAAAAATAAAGGTCTATCAACAACTAAAAAAATAAAAATAAAGTTTAAAAAGTCTAATGATGGCTGTTCAGTTTTAGAAAAGACAAAAACTAAATTAAGGTGGTATTAAATTTGTGGCTGAGTGGGACACAAGTATGAAGAATTTGGTTCACTTATCTAAGTTTTTGGTGTACCTCTAAATTCTAAACAGTGTGGGGTAAACTACAAATAAAAAACCCACTTTATGAGTCTTTACCTTGTATCCTGACTGAGAACAACAGTGAGGTCTCTAAAGAAGGAAAAGAAATGTTTTAAAAACTCTGCAATTGAGTCCCCATTTACCAAAAATGTTCTGAGTTGAGGGACGAGGTAGAATTCAGAAGATGATCAGGGAGAAGACATACTTAATTTTAATTTGGGTTTGTGGGCAAGATGGCTGATACCAATGTAAAAATGAGCCTGGGTTGTTATGCGGATCCCTATTAACCATAATCCTTTCCAGCTGGCCATAAAGATTAACGGTTGGCCATTCTTTGACCCACCTCACTCTTCATTCATTCTGTGATCCAAGAGGAAAACCTATTTACTGATCTGAAAGCAGTCTAGCCATTTTAAGTAAAGTTAACTTGAGGCCAAACAATGGAGGGCTTTTAGCTAATCCACTGTCAGTATGGAGATATAACTTGCTCAAGCATAGGGAAAGATAGACAGCAGCTCCTTCTTAATGGATTTCAAGAAACACACCACGACTATACCAACAATAACACTGAAAAAAAGATTACCGCATTAGCACTGTCATTGTCTCATTTGCCCAAATATCTTCTGTTAATCCATTAACCTTTACAGAAAACAGCTACTTGAATAATACTCCCTGCTCTCTGGTACTGTTGTAATGCCCACTGTTATGGTTTAGATATGAGGTGTTCCCCCAAAGCTCATGGGAGACAATGCAAGAATTTTCAGAGGTGAAATGATTAGATTCTGAGAGGCATAGCCTACTCCTTGTATCAATCCACTGATACGGATTAACTGGGTGGTAATTGTAGGCAGGTGGGGTGTCGCTACAGGAAGTAGGTCACTGGGAGGCATGTCTTTGGAGTTTATACTTTTCTGTGGTGAGTGGAGTGCTGGCACACATGCTTGCGCTCTCGCTCGCGCGCTCTCTCTCTCTCTCTCTCCTTCCGGGTTGCCTTATCCTGAGCTGCTTTCCTCCACCATGCCCTTCCACTATGATGTTCTGCCTCACCTAGGGCCCATAGCTATGGAGTCAGCTGAACATAGGCTGAACCTCTAAAACTGTAAGCCAAAATAAAATTTTCCTCTTCTACATTGTTCTCGTCGGGTCTGTTGGTCACAGAAATGAAATGATGACTAAAACACCTTTCTTCATCACTTAAATTATACATGTTCTCTAGAAAGAGCTCTTTCTATTTGCAGGGTGTTTTGCTAGCTAGAATACCCTAAGAAGCTCATAGTCACCCAAGACACAAAAAAAGGTTTAATGACGACACATAGGTTTAAAGAAGGTCAAATGTGGTCTGCCACATTAAATAGAAGCTTCCTCAGGATTAAAAAAAAAAATCAAATTAATTAGCACCCTCAAGCAATGCAACTATTTGGCTCTCCCTAACACCTTTGTTTAAACATTAATGGTTAAACAAACAAACAAACAACAAAAAAAAAAACCCCAAAATTTGGAATATAGATAACTTCCTACTGTTATAAGTTTTGTAGAAATAAGAATATAAACAAAAAATGCCCAGGGGCTGGGGATGTGGCTCAAGCGGTAGCGAGCTCGCCTCGCCTGGCATGCGTGCAGCCCGGGTTCGATCCTCAGCACCACACACCAACAAAGATGTTGTGTCCACCGATAACTAAAAAATAAATATTAAAGTTCTCTCTCTCTCTCACCCTCTCTCACTCTCTCTTTAAAAAAAAAATGCCCAACCCAATCTGAGATAAAAAGAAAATTTCAGAAGGGATAAGCCATCTATCTACCTTATACTACCTTATATGCTCTAAGAATATGACTCAGAACCTTTGGAAACAAAAATTTCTCACTGCTCTCTCAATAGAAAGATGGATAGATGGGTGGACAGACAGATACACACATAAAGGGGTATGTGTGTGGGGGGTCTGCATTTAATACTCTCAAACATCTGCTGAAAGATGTATTTTCCTTTAGTACTGGTCAGCTTACACAGTTCTCTCCAAAGGATCTTTCCATAGTAACTGATTAATTATTCTCCAATAAATGGCATGCCTGTCTGATTAACTATATTGACAAGGACAGAAAAACCAGATGGCTCTGTAACAGACGGATTAGTAACAGAAGAGAGATTGCTATTTAACATTTAAATCAAACACAGTTCTTATTTCCCTTGACCTTTTATCAGGAGGGGGAAAATTTGTTGGAAGAACTTTGTGATGTGTTCTCTAGAAGACCATTTCTGGAAAAAAGGTTAGACAATTGGTATAAAATACACCTTTGATCATATCATAGTATACTAAGAGCCTGCCATAAATATTATCCACAGCAATTTACATATATTTTCTTTGGAAAGGGACAAAGCCTCGGATTTATTTTATTTGTGGTAAGAGAAACAGAATTTCATTGGCTTCCAATAAAAGCACATAAATATGCATACTCATAATATTAATATTATTTTTACACGTGAAGTTACATTGTTCTTGCTTCTTTGGATCACTTGCCATTTCATCTCCATTAGGCTCCTGGAATCCTTTGGTTCATTAAAATAACCAACCTTTATGTATTCTGAGTAGGAAAAATTCTATTAATAAAGAAATATTCCATAGTGGCAGCCAATAATAGTCAAATACTCAGTAGGGAAGAAATTTAAAATGCTCTAAATTACCAACAGCTGCGGTAACAAAGTAGCTACTTAAAGATGAATCCTTATTTAGCAAAACTCATTTTGGAAACCTAGACATGGATTGAGAGGCCATCAATCAAATGGCGTTCAGCACCCTGTCTCCCCTCTGTGAGCCTCCATTTTGGGACTGGGAAGTAGGGAGATTACATAGCTTACTTCAGTCCATCTGTGAGTACTTACAGTCTTTATTCAAGCAAAAGGCTCCAAGTATTTTAAGGAAGGAATATTATTTTACCTTCTTTCTCCAAATATTAAAGACACCAGAAAAAGAAGTGGAGCTACTGAGAATTATGTCTCTAAGATGGCTGGGCAGGTAGAGTAGGAGAGGTTCTATCTGTCCGCTATCATTAATATCAACCAGGTTTACTAGTAGGGCTCATGCTCCTAGGCAGGAGCTAAACATTTAAAAAGAGAACTATTATGTCATGTCACTAGATCACATCAATTTCACTTGTTCCTAAGAAGAAATCAAGGCTGCCTAAATTTCCTTTTCAACCGAACAATTATAAACCACACACACCATCTCTAATAGACTTGTACACATTCCAAAATCTTTAAAATTTTTAAATTTTAATCTGTCAGTAAGTGAACTGAGATGATCTTATCCAAGGGAAAAATCTTAATCAAAACTTGATAATACCTGAGTCTCTTAGGTTCTAGGAGTCCCATAAATCCCTTAATTATTATGTGTAAAACTATGTGGAAATGTGCATTTTTCTGAGATGAATGTTTATAGCTTTTGTTCTTTCAAAAAGTTCCAGGGTAAGAAAGAGTTAAAATGGCTGCCTTAATAAACAAATAATTTTTGTTCTACCTTTTCTCTATAAAACAAAGTTTCTTAAAATATTCACTCCCTAAATAATACATCGAAGGAATTCCTCTTCCACAACCTTCTGTATTTGATTCTTCCCCATTGCCCCAAAGAAGACCACATCACCACCTGATCTCAACACAGGTGGCAGCATGTCTATGAGGAAGAGGGTGCACTCATAAGCAAAATTAATCCTAAACTTAGTTTGGTCCTGCTACTGATTATATCAGCCATTTCAAATTATTCTGGGCCTCAGTCTCACAGGGACATGAAACCTATCCAACTATTCCTAAAGGTCTGCAAGAGGCTTAAATATAATAGTGGAAAAGAAAGTCAAGGAGATGAAAATAAAAATAAGTCTAAAAACCCAATACAAATAAAAGAATGGAACCCAAGTTGAATTTTCCTTTATTAAAAGTATATTTTTAGCAGAAGGCTGGGGCAGGAGGATCACGAATTCAAGGCCAGCCTCAGCAAAAGTGAGGTACTAAGCAACTCAGTGAGACCCTGTCTCTAAATACAATACAAAATAGGGCTGGGGATGTGGCTCAGTGGTTGAGTGTTCCTGGGTTTAATCCCTGGTATCCCCACCCCCCAAAAAAGTGTATTTTTATTTCATATTTACATGGCATACCAGGCCCCCATGGAGGCATCATCAGGGCTGCATGGAGTTATTAAAAAAAAAAAAAAGCAAAGTTATAACTTTATAGGGAGCTTCTCTGGCTTGGAGAGCACTTACTGGTACATTCATGTACCTCTGATCTACCCAGGCACCACCAACAGAGTTTGAATGGTGAAATGTCTAAGGCCAGGCCACATATCAAGGCCATTTTGCTGGATTTACAGAGTACAAGTCGGCTCTTCAGGCAATGGGGCAGGATGGTTTCATTATCATGATTTGGGGCATCCCTGCCATCTGTCAAATTAAAAAGAAAGACCTATGTAGATCTCAATGCTCAGATGCTCTAGTGCTCAATCCTTTCAAGAAAACTTAGTTTTACTATTGTTTCCTTCCTGATCCTTCTTTCAGTAAGACATGGGGACTATCAAGCCTACCATTAGATGAGACTAATGCAAGAGAAATTTTTAAAATGATAAGCCTGTCCACTTTCAGACACACATGCCTCTTGCCTGAAAGACTGACTTCCCAGAAGCCTGAGCTGCTCTGCTGGACTCACAATCTAGGATGAGAGCCATTTAAGGAATTGTGAAAGAAAAGGAATAAAAGCTGAGTGCTGCCTAACAAGTATGTGCCAAAAAGCTAGCAGGTGGAAACACTCTTTTTAAACTCTATTAAGAAACTGACTCACTAAAGGCACAGAGAGGAATGAAACTAGGAAAAAAGAAAGAACATACCCATCTAGGCTTTAGGGAGAAAAAAAAAATCTAAGTATGATGTGAAAGCAAAGAGAACACCTGGGTTCAGGAAATCTCCAGAAGAAATGTTTTAGTATAAGATTCCTCACTATATTACAAGACTAGAAAGTTGCCTGGATTAAAAAAAAAAAAAAAAAGGCAAGGAACTAGGCATGATGTGTACTTGTAGTCACTGCTGCTTAGGAAACTAAGACAGGAAGACCTCTTGAGCCCAGAAGTTAGGGGCTAGCCTGAGCAACATAGTAAGATTAGGTCCCAAAAGTTCAAGTGTTTAACTGGGGTTGTTTCTGTTGATACCCAGCCAATCTGATGTTACTCCTGTCACCTAATTCAATGGTGTAAGTTATTAAACTTGAATAATTAAAATATTAAACTAGAAATAAACCATGTATTTATAGCCACAAGTAAGAAAGACAAATTATATGTAGAACCTTAATAAAGATCCCAAAGAGGGCCTGGAAGGTCATGTGACTGCCTACCCAGCATCTGGCATACAGTAAATGCCCAGTAAAGAACTGCTTTTGGTCTGGGGTTGTGGCTCAGCAGTAGAGTGCTTGCCTCTCATGTATGAGACCCTGGGTTTGATCCTCAAGCACCACATAAACATAAATAAACAAAATAAAGATATTGTGTCCATGTATAACTAAAAAAATATTTTTTTTAAAAAAAGAACTGCTTTCATCTTTAGCTGTGCTGTCAACTTTGGAAAAAGTATCCTAGTTTACCGTGTTGAGTTGGCATTGTACAGAAATTAACAGCCATATTGGTTTAGAAACATTAAACTTAATTTCTTTCCATTTGTACAGGGGTAATGCATTGTATTAAATATGTAAGGTCTTATCTACATGGGTGTGATTATAGAAACCAATAAAGTATTCTCTAAGAAAAAAAAAAGAACTGCTTTCATATTTTAAAAGATGGAGGGTAAGAAAGACACTAAGTTAGGAAACATTCAGCAGGAGTCAGGAAAAAAGAATTTGTCTTCACTCATCTATGAATTCATGACAAATCATAGAGCTAAACATGAGAAAAGGCATCCTATGAAAGAAGCACAGAGGTTTCAAATGGTGGCTCTAAAGCAATACACAGGTTTGTGTTATCCATACAATAAAGTTTGAATTTGTTGCAATAATTAAAAAATGAGACTTCACATAAAAATCTATCTTACCCTTTAAGAAAATCAGACCTCTAGCAACATGGAGGCTCACATGACAACAATGAGCTTAAACTGAGTAGAAGCTATCCCACTTTGATGAAATGTGGGCTGAACAGTTGGCCAGTTTGCACCACTCCTTACTGTGACTCCCAGCCTAATTTATTCATTTTTTTTTCTGTCTGCCTTGCTACTAGTGGCATTAAGTTATGGCCATTTATACAGGGAAAAATAGTCTCTACTGAGAGCTCAAAAATCTGGGTTCTAGTCCTGACTCAGCTACAAAATTGTATATGTGGTTACGTATGTTACCTAATCTTTATGAGTCTCAGTTTTCTCATGCTGAAAGGAAGAGTTTGTACAAAATGCTCTCTAGTGGTTCTATGATTTGAAATCATCTATAATGGGGGCAATGAAAATGAAGACAACACAAAGTAGTTTCAACATATTTCATACTTTATTCTGAGTCAAATTTTTTGAAATTTCAATTTAATTTTGAGGTTAATGAATCCCTAGCAAACCTAGAATAGTCTAAAAAGAAGCACAGGCCCTCTGGAATAATATCTGGATCCATTTGTGTGGCCTGACTAATCTCTTTGTAATTAAAAGCCAGAAGACTATCTCAGATAGATAGGATCATTTATCTACTTTGCTTTTCTCATCCATTTTCATTCCCATTATGGGAATTCTCAAGATTCCTCTCTGGAATGGTTACCTAGCCATTGACTAAATGAAGAGTTTCAGAGCACAGAATCTCAGGCTACAGGCATTCCTAATCTATACATGAATGAGGTGGCACTTTGTAATCCCAGCTACTTGGGAGGCTTAAGCAGCAAAATCATAGTTTCTAGACTAGCTGGAAGGAAATACAGCAAGACCCCATCTCCAAATACATACATACACATCAATATAAGGAAAAGGTAGACTTTGGAATCTAAAGGCAGCAAAAATGATACTGTCTAGACTAGTCAAACACACATTTCAATCTTGCAGATCATACCAAACTGTGGCAGCTGCTGTTTAGCCCAGAGTGCGAAAAGTCAAGAGTCTTTAAATCACCTGTGAGAGACATTTTCCAGGACTGGGACATATTTGGTCTCCTTTGCGGCACTTAAAAACTATAAACTCAATTGATAGCTTCACTGTAAACCTATTATTAATTCATCCTCCCTGAAAGTCCCTGAAAGTTGAACAGGAAATATGATACTTATCTGCATTTAGAATTAGAGGAGCCTTAGGCCCAGAAAGCCAAATACCACACGATGACCTATAGCTAAGTAATTAATAGAAAAGCCAAGTTTAAATCTCTATATTTCCTATTCTCTTAGATGCCTCTAATAATCTATATGGGGGATAAGAAGAGACTTAGTCTGATCCAAAGTCAGAGTCTATGACTGCATTCTCCATCATCCAAGAAAAACCACTACCCCAACCAAAGAGCAGTGCAGTCTATCAGAAAGAATATGATTCCCATAAGCTTTCCCCTTAGAACAAAAGTCATAAATAATGAACTAGTCAAATCTGAATAGAGAAAACTAAAAGTCCCTCAATGTTTTTTTTTTCATTAAATATAAATGCAAGGCAAAACTAACTATAATTTCAATGTACATACCCAGGACCATCACAAAATACCTTGCCTGGCTCTGCCTCTGCAACAGCCCTAATGCTTTCTGAGCAAAATCGGTAAATATAATCTAGATCAGAGGTTTTTAACCAGGGGCAACATTCCCTTCAAGGGACATTTGGTAATACCCAGAAACCTTTTTGGTTGTGTGGAGGACAACAAAGGATGATATTATTGACATCTAGCAAGGAGAGGCCAGGAATGCTATCACCCATCCTACAATGCACAGGACAACCCCACACCACAAAGATTTATTCAGCCGAAACATCAACAGTGCTAAGGTTGAGAAACAATGGTCTAGATGTTGTCTACATTTTGGCCAGAGGAATTTGATCTGGGTCTTTTAAGGACTCCACAAAGATAGGCTTTGGCTGCTAATATACAGTCTGAAGAAAAACACAATATCCATATTTTTTCAACTCTTGTCTTTCTTCTCAGCCAGTGTTCATGGCAATAAAGTCTTAAAAACTATTATTTTCTGCATGCTTTTTATTATTTAATGAAATAAGAATCACATGCATAAGTTGACAGAAGATAGAAGAATCAACAAAAGCAAAGAAGACTGAAGGAATAAACAAAGGTAGTGGTTGCAAGAGTAGGTTGCCATTTCCACAGCCATATTAAGCTAAATCAACTATTTTTCATAGCAGACAATTCTCTGTTCTATTGAGAATCTGATCACCTCTTCTCTAGAAACTGATTCTTCCTACCTAAGAAACAAATTGCCTACAGTACCACATAAGCAAATAAAAACTAAGTCATGTAGGTACTATGGCTTCCTCCAAAGATAACATTTATATAACTGAGGCCATCTAGTGGTTTCCAGTGTGGACTGAAGCTAAGTAGGCCATAGGACTGGAGTACAAATTCTGAATTTGGCTGGGTGTGGTAGCACATACCCTTAATCCCAGCTATTTGGGAGGTTGATTAAGGAGGAATGGAAATTCAAGGTCATTTTAGCAACTTAGTAAGACCCTGTTTCAAGCATGAAAAATTAAGCCAGGCACAGTGGTATACACCTGTAATCCTAGCAACACAGGAAGCTTGACACAGGAGGCTTGTAAATCTGAGGCCACCCTCAGCCACTCAGTGAGACTCTATCTCAAAATTAAAAATAAAAAGGGCTGGGGATATAGCTCAATGGAAAAATGCCCCTGGGTTCAATCCCCAGTACCTACAAAAAAATAAACATTTTTAAAAGGTGGGTGGTGTTAGGATTTAACTCAGTGGTAGAACACTCATGGGTTAATTCCCCAGTTCAGCAAAATAAATATATTATCTACAAAGGGGGAAGTATCTATCTTGGAAAACTTGAATATTCTTATCTACCTACATGCAACTCAATTCAACAAGTTTTTATTCTACTCCTACTACATATACAAATCATTAAACTACTTAGGGAGTCTCTAGCAACTTCAGCCTAGAGAGAAAAATCCTACCCTTTAAAAAGCAGGGTCTTGAAAGGTTCTCAAAGAATTGTTTCTTTTGCCAGGCACAGTGGCATATGCCTGTGATCCCAGCAACTCAGGAGGCTGAGGCAGGAAGATCACGTTTGAGGCCAGCCTGGGCAACTTAGTGAGATCCTGTCTCAAAACAGAAAATAAAACAGGTAGGAAAAAAAAAAAAAAAAAAACAGGTAGGGATATAACTCAGTGGTAGAGCACCCCTGGGTTCAACATATAACTGAAAAAAAATTTTTGTTTAGGCTTCTTATCCAAAAATAACAATAAGAGGTGGGGTATGTTATGTCAAAATGCGGCATTATTGATGAGCCCAAAGATGAAAATACTAAGCACCAGCAAGAAACAAAGGTTTTTTTCTTTTCTTTTTTTAAATCTGAATGTAAAGTAGCAATAAGATTGGTTTTCCTTGAGAAGAAAAAAAATTGTTTATTTGATTTGCCTTTACTGACATCAGTTATTCAGGTCAGTACAACTGGTCACTAACACCCATTTCAGAACTTCTATGGCTAAGACAGACAAGCACCAAGAATGCCATGTATGCTTTTAAACTGCCAGCTTTAAAGCAACATCAGTATCTCTATTCCCAGTGACACTGAGAAAAGGCAGGAAACTCACAGCTTGGGCTCTGCAGACCCAGTTGTGATATGGCAATAGCAACAAACAGAGTCAGCATCTGGCTGCCTCTTAAAACAAACTTGCTCAGCCCATTTCATCCTTCAAAAAGATGCCATCTCAACAAGTCATTCAAGATACATGTCTCCTGTCTGATACTTAAGATGTTTCATTCATCACTGTGTTTTTTGATATAAGAAAACTAAAACTGTCCCTTATCATTAGGTTGATTTTCCATGAACTCCTTCCTTCCTTTGGAAATGGCACATGCTTAGAATTTTAAAATCTGTTCAGAAATGTGGTAGAACTGGGTTACTAAGAACTATGTTGTAGCCAGTCTTAGTTTATGCTGTGTCTCATAATACCCACTGGTAGTGTGCATGAAGAAACTCACTAGGAAACCAGAATGTCTCTAGACTCTCACTGCCCTCAACTGTTTCCAGCTGACCAGGTGCTAAAGAAAAAAGAGACCAGTACACAAAGATGTGGATGTAGGAGATAGAGGGCACTTACCTGGTCACGATCTCCTGCAAAACAGCAGCTTTTCATGGTGCATGAGTTGAAGTAACCCTGATTGTCAAACTGGAACACTGGCAGGCGGGAGTGGATGTCATAAAGTACAGGAGGCAGGCGACGCCGCAGGGCCAGGAGCTGGGTCCCATTGCTATTGAATCGCACACTCATGGCACTTTGGAGAGACAGGTTGCCACCATAGCGCAGGAGAGAACTAGAAAGCAGAAAGCATAGGGATTCGGCATAAGTCAGGCTAGACAAGAGTCTGCAAAACACACTGAATTTATTTCTTCACATGTGCCCAAAACCTCCTTCAGGCTTACAAATCGAAATTTCAGCAAAAGGATATTTCTATAAATCAGTTAGAAAGTAATAATGAGGATAAGAATTGTTCCTTGGTTGCATTAAAACAAATTACTTAAAATGTCAGTTTCCTTCAATCTTCAAAAGGCAAATTTAAGAAAAGGATAAAACACTTTGAAAAAAGAGAAATAGTAAAATCATTAGATATTTTGTTTACCCAAGCTAAGTGCATACTCTAAGAGACACTCATCAAGACCCTGGAAAGGAGTCATGTCCACCTTAATGGCTAAATCATGGATGGTAAAATGACATATTTATCCTTTGTATTAGAGACACAAGAACCATCAGCAAGAACAATAGATACTTTATTCTATTCTGGATATTTTTTCAATAATAATCATAATTAAGCATAACAAGCATGTATTTTTAAATTTTCAGTCTTTTCTCACAATTTTTAATTCCATATGGCATAACCAGGGAGTAAATATTAAAGAAAAAATTTAATTTAGATGCAGAAAAAGTAGTATAACAATTGAAAAAGGAAGATGACTTGTTTCCCTTTATAATTCCCATATTTATATTTAGCTTTGAAAACTGCTTTGGTAAATGCACACAATTTCATTTATCTAGCTTCACTAGGGAGTAGTATGTTTTGGTTAACCTAAAATTCCTTCTATAGTTTCATGATGTTCATAACATTTTTTAAAAAGTTATAGTATGATTCTAAATAATTTCTTCTGCTGATTCATAAGATACTTTCAATATTACAGTGAACTAGGATAGCCATGAACTTTAAAAATTACACAGTACTCATTTTATACAGTATTCGTTTTGACATACACATGTCTGTGTATGTCACATGTCCTCCTAGCAGTGATATAGTAACATAGCGTCCAGATGTTATTACTGAGGGATGACAGCCTGCCAACATGCCATAACCAAGTTCTCTTTTGTATTTTATGTTCACTTCTTGGAGCACTGAATTACTGGGTAGGAAAGAGAGGCTAAGTATATATGTCAGATATACTGGAGAAAGGAGGGCCATGTCAGAGCTAATAACCTGCTCTGCCTCACGTAGACATTGTCATGAAAAGGAAGTAGTTTTAGAGAAAAAAAGGCTTATAAATTCTAGAAATTATTACAGCAATGGAAAGAACACCAAGAATCTAACTAGAGCCTAACAGATTTGAAATTTTTTTGTATGTGTGTGTGGTACTACAGATTGAAATAAAGAGTGCTCTACCACTGGGCTACATTCCCAATCCTTTATATTTTTTGAGACAGGGGTCTCACTAAGTTGCCAAGGTTGGCCTCAAACTTAAGATCACCCTACTTCACCCTCTTGAGTAGCTGGGATTATAGAAGTGCACCATCACACCTTGCAGATTTGAAACATTTTAAAGAAGTTTTAGAAGCATTTAACCAGAGAAAACTTAAACTGCTATTTGTTACTGGAAGAAATAACACATTTTCTTTTTGGCAAGAGAGTGATACCACAGATTAAGGGGACAAGAAAGGAGATATTTTATGGGAACTTTAAAACAAAGCAAGGGGCTGGGGATGTGGCTCAAGCAGTAGCGCGCTCGCCTGGCATGCGTGCGGCCCGGGTTCAATCCTCAGCACCACATACCAACAAAGATGTTGTGTCCACCGAGAACTAAAAAATAAATATTAAAAATTCTCTCTCTCTCTCTCTCTCTCTCTCTCTCTCCTCTCTCTTTAAAAATAAATAAATAAATAAATAAATAAAACAAAGCAAGGTCATAAAAACAGCCTGTACTACCACTACACTCAATCCTGTGTCCCCCATCCTCACAAATCAGTCTTCTCACCAAAGGAGGAATGCTCTGGTGCTATGGCTCTGTAGAAACAGGGTTGGGTAGAACAGCCTGAAATCCTCTTATGAGTGGAATAAAGGGAAGAAAAAAAGAAGAGACAGAAAAATATCCCTAGAACTCCAGACATCAAGGAACAGCCAGGTACCCCTGTAGTCCCCAAGTAATAATCCCTGCAGAGAAATGCTTTTATAATGATCCTAAACACAGACCACACTCACTCACATACACAGAGAACAAATGACAGGGCTGTTAGAATCCAGGCATTTCCTTTACTGGGTGCCTTGGCTGCCACAGGCATGTGGTGTTATCTAAACACTGAGCTCAAAAACAATAAGAGGCTTTCAATCCAAGATCAGCTTGGGGTGTGCAAATAAACCAGAATCCATAGGACTGGGGGAGGGGAGTAGAAACAAGACTCAACAGAAAGAAACTTGGCCTGCCCCACTAGCCATAGCAGCAGGATTTGCATCAGCCCAAGCACCCTGACAGGAAACTGGGGACTCTAGAATACGCTCTTCCTGTCTGTTAACAGGAACTTTCTCTGCCCATTCTAGTCAGGCCTGTATAGAGGAATCTGCCCCAAACAAGCATGTGGGCCCATCTCATCTTGGTCTAAGCTACTTGACCCACCATTTGCAACATGGCCACACTACAGGGGTATGTTTATGGACTTCAGGATAGTTACTAACTTCTCTCTTGCCTACACTTCTAGGCAGGGAACCTGACTCACACAATGAAGGTGCATAGGAATCTTGCTCCTAGAATGTTTAGGGGTGCAATCTACAGAACAGCATTTACCAACATTGAATCTTTCATGTTTGGGTACAAAATTTTGATTCCTTCCAAAGGAATGAATGACACCTGAAATACAGAAAGTGATTAACTATAACTTCTCAGAAGGGCCTCTGAGCTGGTTATTCCTGGTGAAAATAAGGATGCTTTAGTTCACTAGGGAGAAAAGGCTTAAAAGTAGTTTGTCCTCATAGTTAGGATATATAATGTCAAAGATTCCATAGCTCATGGTTTCAAGAGTAATAGGCATAAGAAATCATCTAGAATTTTTTAAAAATGTAGGTTCTTGGCATCCACCCCCAGATATTCTAATTCAGTCTGGGAAGTGGGCCCAGGTATTTCAATTTAACAAGGAACCCTGGTTCATTCTGATGCAGGTGACTCTCTAATGACACTTTGAGAAATGTGATCCCATTTTGGAATTGGAGTAAGGGGGCAAAATGAAAAGATAGAGAAATGATAGATTACCAGAATCTCAATGAAAAGTTAGCCACAATCACACAATATGGCGATTTTTACAGCCAAGTCTATTAGTAATGACTCCAATTCCTTTTAAGGTCAGAGTTACTCTCTACTAACAACCCCCCCACACACACACACACACACCGCCATTTTTTTCTGTCCTCAACATATTCCCTGTTGGAGAAGAAATTTCTCATTTCCTCTGGGAGAACCAAAGGTGCTTCTATGTAACAAGAATGCCTCAATCTTGATTTGCTTTCTGGATGCTGATCCTGATGAGAGAGATGCTTCTGTCTCCACTCCTCTAGAGAAATGGCTGCCATCATAAACCCTGATGATATGAGCAGTATCTTGAAAGAACTAGCCAAGCAAGTTAAAATGACTTCAAATAAAAACATTCCTATAGGAAAAATAAAAGAAATGCATTATTCCCAACCTATCTTCAACCAACTATTTGCTGTAAAATGCAACAGGAATGCAGTAGGAGGTGATCCAAAGGTCAGCATGCAAAAGACCTGGGGGAAAAAAGCAAGAGTACCTCTGAATATCAGGAAAAAGTCCTCACTGCATTTAGTTTATTGTTGCTTATTGAAGTTACAAAAACAACAACAAAAACTCAACTGGACTTCTTGAGAGAGAGAGAGAGAGAGAGAGAGAGAGAGAGAGAGAGAGACAGAAAATTTTTTTAATATTTATTTTTTAGTTTTTGGTGGACACAACATCTTTGTTTGTATGTGGTGCTGAGGATCGAAACCGGGCCGCACGCATGCCAGGCAAACGCGCTACAGCTTGAGCCACATCCCCAGCCCTTCAACTGGACTTCTTAATTGTTCTAGCAGTGTAAAAGTACTTAACCAAGGTTAAAGCCTTGGAATAGAAGAAAACAGGCTGAGGCTGTTTCCAGGAAAAGACAGTGTTATATCAGCACAATAAAGGGAACTGAAAAACCTTCCAAGCCTATAAACCTAGATTACCATAAGTCCATGGTTAAGTAGTTTATCTGATGCTGCCTGATAGTGTCTACAAGATTTTCCAAAGCCCACTGGCATGAATTTCCCCATATTTTCTATGTGAAAGTTCTATAAGACTTGTGCAACATACAGAATCAAGGCAGTACTCCAACTCAGACATCAGAACTGGTTCATACTACATGCAAAGATGCATAAGTGAGGTCTTCCAGGTTGGGGGTAGATAAAAACTTTCATCAGTTTCTACTTCAGGACAGGATGACCTATAAGGGACATGGGATATTCTGTACTTCCTATAACACAACTCTTAGAATACAACAAATCCTAGAAGATATTAGAACTAGGTAAAAGTGAGCAAATTCAGGGAGTCATAGTCCACCACTCATCCAATTCAAGTATGCTTAGGGTCCCAATAATCCTTTAGTCATTTCCTTTATATAAGCTGGAAGGGGGCTAAAGAACCTGGGTATGCATGTGGGTTCTCTCGGCTTTTTGTTTGTTTAGTTGTTGTTGTTTTTGTTTTTGAGATGGGGTCTCTCTATGTTGCTCAGGCTAGACTTGAATTTCTAGGCTCAAGCAATCCTCTTGTCTCAGCCTCCCAAGTAACTGAGAGTATAGGCTTATGCCACCATGCCTAACTTTTTGCTCTTTTTCTAAAACAGTACAATCCTCAGTCTCAAGACTGAAATTTCTTTAAAGGAATTTAAACTGTTGGGCAACTAGTCTAAGAAAAACTCATGGTATTCTGTGACTAAACAAATTTATTGTTCCCTGAATATGATTCACCACTAAGCTTCTCTGGCTTAAAATATATTTATGAGTTCGGTGTACTTGTTGAGTATCCAGAAATTTAAGTTTTACAGAGTTTGGCAGAAGGGTTTGACTCAATTCCTGTTTAGGAGGTCTTTGCATAATTAAATGGCATATATGGCCCATCCATTAAGCAAACATGAATGGCAGGCAATGTGGTATTTCTAATCTTCATCTTCCAGAACCAATCATGCTCAGAGCTAATGCATTCTAGAGGCCAGGTAATTGCTTCTGGCCCAGAGATCCCAAAAGTCACACAGTGTCAAAACAGGCATCTAAATAAATTAAGAGGCAGTACCATAACAGTTATCTTCTAGGATACTTACGACTTTCTCACAGGATTAAGAACTCAATATTTAGTCATTAGAGTTCATCAGATGGCCTGGCTAATTAAAAACAAAAACAAAACCCTTTACCACAAGCTTTGTAAAATAGAGAGGAGTTTGGTAAGCAGCCACTTAATCTTCATCTTACATAGCATCAGCCCTGACCTCACAGTGTATAAAACTGGGGAGGGAGAGTTCAATGAATAGTGGTTGTTAGGAAGAAGAAAAAAGCAAGTAGAAGGAGGTAGATTAGGATGGCAGTTGCTACAGCAACAGTAACAGTGCAGGAGTGGGTGGGAAGATATGCAGATAAATAGGCAGTTCCTAATGGCAGGAGAAGAAACTGGGATGGGTTCACTGAGTGCTAGGTGAGAAGAAACTGGGATGGGTTCACTGAGTGCTAGGTGACAAGGCCACAAAACTAGAGGAATGTTAAAGAGGAAAGAAGCAAAGTCCGGTGGGGGATGGGGGGCCGAGGGAGGAATCCTAAGCAGATGAGGGTCAGAAAACAAAAATTACAATTTAGTACTTTGTAAAATTAACTCTTATACAAAGAGTTGAAAACAAATGAAGAGAGGAAGGGAGCTGGGGTTGTGGCTCAGTGGTAGAGAGCTTGCCTTGCACATGCGAGGCCCTGGATTCAATCCTCAGCACCACGTAAAAACAATTAAAATAAAGGTATTATGTCCAACTACAACTAAAATAAATAAATAAAGAAGGAAGGAAGGAAGGAAGGAAGGAAGGAAGGAAGGAAGGTAGGTAGGTAGGTCAAGGCAAGAACTCTTTCTTCAAACTGCTGATTGGTGAGACAGGATAATACAGGAAAATGGCTTCTTTCCTACAGGAACAACTCACTGAGAATACATCTGAAAACCAAAGTTGGCAATAATATGAATGTTTCAGAACAACGGCTTTTAAATGTTTTCATAGTAATCCTTTGTACTAAATACATTTTACATAGCATCCCAGTACACCCACATTCTTTTAGTATAAATTTGTCAAATGATGCTTACCACCTACTATATGCAATGCACTATCCTTCCTTCCTTCCTTCCTTCCTTCCTTCCTTCCTTCCTTCCTTCCTTCCTTCCTTCCTTCCTCCCTCCCTCCCTTCCTTCCTTCCTTCCTACATATTTGTGGCCACTTAAATTGATTTCATGACCCACTAGCATGAAAGAGCATGCTATCTATTCCTCCTGCTTCCACTCTTCCTGAATCCCATCACATTATTGCTCTGCTGAAAAACCTCTAATGACTTCCCATTTCATCCAAAGTAAAACCCTGATTCTTTACAATTAAGGCCTTAGATAATACCACCTACCCTCATCCCTTATGTCTCTGACCCTAGAACTCTCTTTGTACATTACTCTAACCACATGGTGCCTCTTTTACTGTTCCTACAACATGCCAGACATGCTCCTGCTATAGAGCATTTGCACTCGTAGATTCTATAGCCTGAAATGTTCCTTCCCAAATGAGTTATCTTTTCCGGGTGCATCTGAACCTTGAATAATATTAGGTACGTAATAGGCATTTAATAATAGCTGTTGAGTAAATGACCTAATAGATCATGAACAGCAGCAGTATGAAAAACTCTTGACTTAGAACATTAAAATAAAAATGCTCAAGGTTTACACAGCTCCTGATATTTGTCTGACCACAAAACTCAATCCTAAGAGGCAAGCAGCAGAGCAGCATAAAGTTACAGAAATAGGGACCAGGGTTGTGGCTCAGTGGTAGAGTGCTCACCTAGCATGTACTAGGCACTGGGTTTGATCCTCAGCACCACATAAATGTAAAATAAAGACATTGTGTCCACTTAAAAAAAAAAAACCTAAAAAATAAATATTAAAAAAAGAAAAGTTTCAGAAATAGGAGTAGGTACACAACTGTGGCTCACAAAATTTGCGAATGACAATTCAGGTTTCCTTCTCTTCACATGATGCCACCTTCATCCTTCAAGAGAGGTAAATGAATCCATTGCTAATCACTTACGTGGCCAACAAAAAGTAAGAATTTAAATATGCTTAGCTTATAATCCCAGTAGTTTGAGAGGCTGAGGCAGGAGGATCATGAGTTCAAAGCCAGCCTCTGCAACTTAATGAGGCCTAAGTAATTCAGTGGGAACCTGTCTCAAAATAAAACATAAAAAGGGCTGGGGATGTTGCTCAGTGGTTAAGCACCCTGGGTTCAATCCCTGGTACAAAACAGAAAAAAAAAAAAAAAAGGAATTTAAGCAAGTTTATAACCTCAGGAGGCTGAGGCAGGAGAATCACAAAGTCGAGGCCAGATTCAGCAACTTGGCGAGGCCCCAAGCAACCTTAGTGAGACCATATATCAAGATTAAAAAGGGGGGCTGGGGTTGTAGAGCACTTGCCTTGCATGAGGCCCTAGGTTCAATCCTCAGCACACATAAAAAAACAAATAAAAAATAAAGATATTGTGTCCCTCTACAATTAAAAAAAATAAATTAAAAAAGGGGGGAGGTTAAGGATATACCTCAGTGGTAAGGCACCCCTGGTTTAATCCTTAGAACCAAAACAAAGAATTTAAACATTTTTGAATACCTGCTAACTATTCTAGGTACTGTGCCAGGCACATTGATTAAAAGATATGATAAGATGAATAAAACCCCATCAACGACTAATAAAGGATAGGAAATCCACCAGTTTCCTTCCATAACGTGAATGTGAATGGTGCTGTAATGAGGGGTGTGCTATGAGAGGACATAGGAACAATAAGTATTCTCCACTGGGGAGACAGAAGTGGGAATGGTCTTAAAGAATTTCTGGAAGAACAACCTCTCCTTTTTTTTTTTTTTTTTTGGTGGTGGGGTACTAGGGATTAAACCCAGGGGCACTCAACTACTGAGCCACATCCCCAGCCCTTTTTATTTTTTATTTAGGGACAGGATCTCACTGAGTTGCTTACACCTCACTAAGTTGCTGAGGCTGGCTTTGAACTCGTGATCCTCCTGCCTCAGCCTCACAAGCCTCTTCGATTACAGGCATGCACCACTGTGCCTGACCCCTCTGCTGATTCTTAACAGAGAAAGTAGGTGAGTTGACTCAAATTATTAATTACCAAAATAAACAAGATAAGTCTGGATATGTTAATATATCCATAAATTCCTAACGTACTGATGAGCAAAAAAGTTGTACAATGATTATAGAATAGTATATCATTTGTGTAAAAACCACATGTATACATAAACAATACCATATGTTTTCTAAGGGAATCTGTACAAGCATATAGAAGCCAAAAAAAAAACCTTCTGGATGTATATAATATAAACTCATAATACTCATTACCATGAAGGGAAGGGGAAACGGACCAGGGATAGAAGAGGTAATTAGAGGAAACTTTAACCCTATTGACAATTTCAAAAGGAGAATATTATTACGTTATTTGTATTCTTTTTTTAAATTTTAGCCAGGCAGTATTCTGGCACATGTCTATTATCCCAACTACCCTGGAGACTGAGAAAGGAGGATCACAAATTCGAGGAAAACCTGGGCAATTTAGCAAGACCCTGTCTCAGATTAAAATTTTTTAAAAAGGTCTGGGGGCTTAGCTCAGTTGTAGAGCACTAGCCTGGCATGTACAAGGCCCTGGGTTCAATACCCCGTACCACAAACAAAAGAAAAAGATGAAAACCAAAACAAAACAAAGCAGGAAATTTATAGTGGTACATCCTCAGAAGTTTGTTTTTTTTTTTTCACATTTTATCATTTATATGTGTACTCTCAATTGTGTGAGCACACATGTAGTTATGTCATACGTGTGACTTCACGGAACCACCATCACGATGAGGATACTTATCTGCACTATCACAAGATTTTCTTAATCCTCAACTTAACTCCTGGAAACCACTAATTTGTTCTCATCTTTATATTATTTCATAAATATCCCATAAAAGGAACCCAAGGAGTAAGCATTCTTTTTGAGATTAAATTCTTCCTTCAGCAAAATCTCTTTGAAGCTGGGCACAGCGTCACACACCTGTAATCTCAGTGGTTTAGCAAGGCCCTAAGCAACTCAATGAGACACTGTCTCTAAATAAAACACAAAAAAGGGGCTGGGATGTGGCTCAGTGGTTGAGTACCACTGGGTTCAATCCCTAGTACCAAAAAAAAAAAAAAAAAAAAAAATTCTTGAAATTCATTAAAGTTATTGCATCTGTCAATAGTTCCTCCTTCTTCTTTTAATCACTGAGTAATATTCTATGGTATGAATATACCCCAATTTGTTTAGCTATTTATTCATTGAAGGATATGTGCATATTTTCCTACTTTGACCCATTCTGATTAAATCTGCTATAAACAACCATGTATGAACTTCTGTATGAAAATAAGTGTTTATATCTTAGATAAATACCCAAGAGTATAATCGCTGGGTCATAAGTTCATCTTTAATTTATAAAAAAAACCACCAAACTCTTTTCCAGAGTAGCTATACCATTATACACTCCCATCAGCAATTTATGAAGCTGAGTGGTAGGTATAGGAGTTCATTTTACTATCCTACTTTTATATAAATTTGAAAATTATTTTGTAAAATGTTTTAAAAAGAAAATGTGAACATTTGATTTTTTTTTTTTGGGAGGTAGGGGGAAGCTACCAGGGATTGAACTCAGGGGCACGCAACAACTGAGCCACATCCCCACCCCTATTTTTTTGTATTTTTATTGAGAGACAGTACCTCGCTGTTGCTGAGTCTGGCTTTGAACTTGTGATCCTGATCCTCCTGTCTCAGCCTCCCAAGCTGCTGAGATTATAGATGAACACTACCACACCCAGCTAAACATTTGATTTTAAAAATAAGAAAGTCCACTTGATTTAGGGTTCTGATATCATCTCTTCCTGAATACCTAGACTTAGAGAGAGTTATTATAGGATGCATAAGAAATGGTACATGCTTCTAAATCTCCCATCCATGCACTAAATATTCCCCCGATGCTATGGTCTGAATCTAAGGTTTTCAATCTGTGTTTGGTGTGAAGGAATAGATACAGGGAAGCTCTGGCCTAAAGCCCAAAGACCCTGAGTCTGGCTGAACTTGGCAGCAAATTCATCACAGACTTCTGCTTCCATCATGCAAGACAAGTAAAGTTGTGAAATCACCTGGGTCATATTTTAAAAAATGGCAGATTCACAGGTCCCATTCCTGACAAACAATTTAATCTCTAGTTATGGACTTCAAAATGGAGCACAAGGTAATTCTGAAGTTTGAGGATACCAAGTTAGGATACCAGAGCTTGGAGTTCTCCAGTGAGCAAAATTGATTCTATAGCTCCATCTTGTGGCTTAAAAACTAGAAAACAATTTCACTAGAACACCTGGCTTTCTCCCACAAAAATGACAAGGTGTTCAAAGCCCAGCAAGAACCCCTTTTACATCCACTTCCTCAGAAACAACATTTTTATCCATGGCATTATACTCAGGGATTTCAGGTCCAGAAACATTACAAAAAATTAGCTTTGAAAATAGACTATTTTTAAATTTTTTTTGTTCTTTATAGTTATATATGATATAGAGTCTGTTATATTTATACAAATACAAATATGGAGTATATTTTATTCTAAGTAGGATCCCAGTCTTGTGGATGTACACAACGTTGAGATTCACTGTGGTGTATTCATATGTATACATAGGAAAGTTATGTCAGATTCAATCCACTACCTTTCCTATTCCTATCCCCCCCATCATTCTCTTCATTCTCTTTGTATAATCCACTGAATTTCTACTTTTCCCCACCCCACCCCACCCTGCCCCTTGTTGAGTGTTAGTGGCTACATATCAGAGAGAACATCTGACCTTTGGTTTTTTTGGGATTTGGGATAAGCACAATACTATGCATTCATTCAACATATACTAAGCTTCTATAACATTGCAAGAATTGTGCTTGGGACTAGAGATTAAAGATGAATGACACATGGCTCTGTCCTTTAAAATTCACAGAAAAGCACAAGTAATAATACTGATTAGCACAAGTACCTCCTTTCTGTGAAGCAATCACTGAGTACTGGGAAGGATCAGAGATATCCTTCCCAGTACTCAGCTGGAGGTAAAAACATAGTCATTTAACAATTAATAATGGTAAATGCAGTGGCTAACACATGCAACATGAATACCACAGACCATAACTACTTTTTAGAAGTAGTGAACAGAGAAATCCTTTCCCCTCCTAAGGCTAAGTTTTGTTCATTAGATACTTAACTGTTGGGTACTAGGGACACAGTGAGTAAAGGAAGAATATGTAATAGGGAGGTCTAGCAAGGAAGTTCTCCCTTATGGGTTTTCACTTGACTTCAGCAACTAGGAACTGAATAGTTAAAGAAAAAATGAAAAATTCTCCTCTGTTTATTTATATGTTTGGGAGTAATACAAGGGGAGAAGGGAGGCTGCATGGAGAAAGAACAGACTGCTTAAGGAGTTTTGATTTTATCCAGTAAAGTAGGTCATACATTCATTCCAAAACATTCCAAAACAAAATTATTTTTTTCTTAGAACATCTCATATTATAAGTTTTGGATATGGATGCAAATTAAACAAAGATCATAAGAAGTTGCTAAAGCTCCTGCATAGGGCAATAGTAACAATTATGTTTAAGGATACTGCTATTAGAAACAGGCAAGTCAGGCATGGTGGTGCACACCTGTAATCTGGGCAGCTTGGAAGGCTGAGGCAGGAGGATCTAGAGTTCAAGACTAGCCTCAACAACTTAGTAAGGCCCAAAACAACTTAGTGAGACCTTGTCATAAAATAAAAAATAAAAAGGGCTGAGGATGTGGCTTCAGTTAAGTGCCCCTGGATTTAATCCCCAGTACCCTCCTAAACAAACAAACAAACAAACAAACAGGCAAGTTAAAGAGAGGGTGCTGGGACTGGGGATGTGGCTCAAGCGGTAATGCTCTCGCCTGGCATGCACGGGGCGCTAGGTTAGATCCTTAGCACCACATAAAAATAAAATAAAAGATGGTGTGTCCACCAAAATCTGAAAAATAAATATTAAAAAATTCTCTCTCTCTCTCTAGAGAGAGAGAGAGAAAGAGAGAGAGAGAGAGCTGTTGCCTTATGCAAAGTCTGATATGGATGTAACATGCGGTGGCAGCTTTGTGAACGGCAAAGAATGACCAGGCACTAACAGAACAAGGCTGATTACAGCAGAGGGAGAGACAGAAGAATTACACAGGACTGAGACTTCAGCCAGAATGATTAAAAAGTGATGATAACATTAATAAAAACAAGTTAAAAAAGGAATACAGTATTAGGGAGAAAACAAGGCCTTTTTTTTTTTTTTGTGTGTGTGTGTGTGTGTGTGTGTGTGTGTGTGTTGCTAAGGATTGAACTCAGGTCCTTATGCATGCAAGGCAAGTACTCTACCAACTGAGCTATATCCCCAGTGCCAAAACAAGGCTTTTATTAAGGGTTTCAGTGGATAGGATGCTTGCATGAGTATTGTATGACTATGTATGGTAAAGATGAGTGAGTGGAAGAAGAAAGAAAGAAAAGAATAGCTAACTAGAAGGCATATCCTTTGACTAGAGCTCATCATTCTGAAAATCGAACTTCAATGAGCCCAGACTTGTCCACTGCAATTTTCTAACCATCTAAACTGCTGGCTCCGCTTGGGGATGTGGCTCATGTGGTAGTGCACTTGCCTGGCGTGCATGAGGCACTGGGTTCTATCCTCAGCACCACATAAAAATAAAATAAAAATATTGCATTCACCTAAAAAAACTAAAAAAAAAAAAAAAAATGCTGGCCTCTCCTCTCTTTCCTCCCCTTCTTTTGTCCCTTTAAGCTAGCTCCCTAAAGAAATGATTATATTGTTACAACCTCTAGAATCACAGGGAAGAATGTAAACACACACTTGAAGCAATAGTGGCCTTCGATTTTTTTTTTAACAATATGATAGGATCAATGCATTAATACTACATGTATATAGGTGAATACATTTGTATATACGTATACAACCATGAAAACACTAGCCAGACCAAGATATGACTACCTAGGTCAATACTCTAGGGATTGGGTAACCACTACTCTAACTTCTATAACTGTTTCTAAATGTTACACAAATTGAACTTACAATATAGATCTGTTTGATCAGTATCTGGCTTTTTTCATTCTACATTATGACTATGAGATTCATCCATGTCAATGTGTGTATCTATAATTCATTTTTATGTTTGTGTAGCATTTTATTGTATGGCTATTCCACAGTTTATTTACTCATTTTCTTTAAATGACATTTAAGTTGTTTCTAGCTTTTGGCTATTATGAAAAAAGCAGCTGAAATATTCTTGTGTATGACTTTGATGCAAATATGTGTACACTTCTCTTAGGTATTCCTAAGAGTGAGATTGCTGAGTGAAACGTTTAGCTTTTGTAGAGACTGACACTAGCTTTCCCTAATTTAGACTCACCTAAAATGTATGAGAGCTTCATTTGTTCCACACTCTTTTCAATACTATTCATCTTTTTAAAGTTTTATCTATCTGGGCATATAGTGATAACTCATTATGTTTTTAATTTTCAATTACCTCATAAATAACAAAGTTGAGTACCTTTCAAGCACTTATTAGCTATATGGATATCTTGTTTGGTGAAGCACCTGTTCAACATTTCTGCTCATTTAAAAAACTGAATTTAGGGGCTAGAGATGTAGCTTAGTGCAGAGCACTTGCTTAGTATGTGTGTGTAAGACCTGGTGTTCTATCCCCAGCACTGAAAAACAAAACAAAACAAAACCTGAGGTTTTTGTCTTTGGTTTATAGTTCTTTATATACTCTGGATAGCAAATTTGTTCAATATATGTATTACAAATATGTTATTATCCTTAGCTTATCTATTAACAAACGAAGTCTGACAAACAGAAGTTCTTAATTTGAATGTAATCCAATTTATCAATTTTTTTCTTTCATATATAGTGCTTTGGGGATCTTTTTAAAAAAATTTTAAGAAATCTGTCCACTCTGATGGTTCTACATTATGAAAAGAAGAAGGTCAAGATAAGGAAAAATCTTCATTCCTTAAAGTTTAAACAAATGTCAAAGCATGAGGCACCTTTTCCAGCCTTTGATGTTGAACCTTGAGCTCCATTTTCCCACAATAGCATGAGCAACCTTCAAATGCAATATGGCAGAGATTGTCCGGCTTGTATAGAAGGCAAAGATTTACATTTAATATGATCTCTACAGAAGCAGGATTGACATAGGCCCTAAAGAGAGAAAGAGATCTCTTTAACTTAGAGATCCCCAAAGGCAGACAAGGTCCTAAGAACAATTTCTTTTGAAAATGGGAATCTGTACCTGTCCATTTTCTGTTATATCATGTATACAAAACCTAAAAGCACCATCTTATAAAGTAAGTCTCTGTATGGATTCCTGGCTTGCCCTAGTTTTACTGAGTGGGAAAGAACCACTCTCTCTATTATCCTTGTCAAAGCAAGACACTGTTACCTGTCACAGAACTAACAGTTCCTGACAGATACTAAAAAGATCAGAAGGGTGGTGGGTGAGCAGACAGCTAAAACAGGCAATGAAAAGGGTGAAATAAGCAAAGTGACAGCAGGGGGAATTCTGCTTTTTCCTGATTCTTTACTCATTAGAAGATCTCAGTTCTGAAAATTGTTCAAGGGCCACTGCAATAGTCTAAGCAAGACATAAGTGGGATGCTGGCAGCAACAAGGGACGACAGTTGTAAAAAGATAACAGCAGATATAATCTAAATGAAGTAAATGAAACCTTGTTCAAATATTCAATATTTTCTTATATATGTGACATTTTCTCTTATTCAGTCAATTATACTCATCACCTTTGAAATCCCTAAAACTGACCCTTCCAACTCCAATATCTATAGGGCCAGGCAAATAATGAGGGGTTTTATCTATATCAAGACATAAAGAAGTGGTGGGACCTGGACACATCATCAAATTTAAAGGAGAGCCTGTGACTAAGTTTTGGCTGACTACTAACCATATGAGAACCAAGTCCGAGAATATGAGATCTTGTGACTTTTTCAAGAGATGTGAGAAACTGCCATTTTCTGTGTAATATGCCAATCTCTATTATATCATGTAGAACAAACAAAGACTCTGTGTGGGTTCAATCTAGCCTATAGGCAGCTAGTTTCCAACTTCTGTTCTAAGGTTTCACAGCAAAATAAATAGTACATGCAGGTTACCAGGATTAGAAAAGCAAGAATCTTGGAAAGCCAACATAAAGACAGAGGCTGGGCCAATGAGTCAGGGAAAAGGGGTTAATTTTTAGGGGCAGACAGTCTAAAGGAGTTGGAAAAGTCTATCAGAAAAATCTGACAGGAATTCTGGAAAAGTTCTACTGCAAGGAGGCATAGGTCAAGAAAAACTAGAATGTGTAGGGACGCTATCTGATTTAGGGGGGAAAAAGGGGAAAGTGGGGATATATCTGTATATAAACACAAGTTATTTCACCTCTTTATGCCTTAATTTCCTTGTCATTAAAATGATAACAGAGTGCTGGGTACAGTGGCACAAACCTATAATTACAGCAGCTCAGGAGGCTGAGGCAGGAGGATCGCAAATTCAAAGCCAGCTTAAGCAACCTGATGAGACCTTGTCTCAAAATAAAAAATGGGCTAGGGATGTGGCTCAGTGATTGACTGTCCCTGGTACAATCAATCAATCAATAAGAACTTATTTCATATGGCTGTCATAAGGATTAAATAAGGTGGCTATTCAGGTAACTGTCATTACCCCTGGCATGTGTAATGTTCAAAAAGTTAGCTATTATTTATGATTACAAGGCATTAAGAGGTAAAGTAGTTTATTAAGGATCATGTGGCTATTAAGACGTACTGCCTGGATCTATACCCATGTGTGGCTTTGGATCCCATACTCTATAAGCCATTAAGTTTTTCTGTGTTCCCATACCTTGCTAGGCTAGTTTCTTAACCTGTACAATGAGGAAATTGGTGATAACTAAATTCTTTTCTACAACTGACATTTTATTCTTCTTGCTAGCTCTCTAATCAGCTTATTTCAGGGCAGGAGTTGAACATAAATGTCTCTGCTCACTCATCTACAGGCTATCAAACTAAAGTAGAACATTATTGATTAGGCTTGAAATAGGCTGCAGAAATCATTTAAAAATTGAATAATCCATAGGTTCAGCCAGAAAGGACTCAACATAAGGCTTACCTCATGGCTTCAAGGAGATTATATTCGTTTCCAGAAGGCCAATAGCCCTTCCAAGTAGGCCCTGAATTCACCCACCTACATGTCCATGCTATTATAAGCTGGAAGTCACTAATAAGGCTGGTAAGGAAACAAAATAGGCTCTAAACCTAAAATGGTCAGAACATCAAGCAACTCTTATCCTTTTGAGGTCAAGGGTCTCTATGAGAACCTGGACAAAGCTTTTGTTCCAAGGGAAAAAAAATGCTACATATGATTGCTCAAATAGGCACCTATAATTTCACCTGTAATTTTAAGGGGTTCACAAATACCCTAAAATCTCTCCCTATACTTTATCTCTAAAGTGCACCTATCCTGTTCCAGGCTTGTCCTCCCACCCAAGGGACTCAGAACCTCCCCAAGATCTGGGATAGGGTTTCAAGGCAGCTGTGCTCAAGAGACAAATTATCTACTGCAACTCAGCATAATTAATCCTATATGGAAAAGACAAAGTGCCTTCTCTCCCTCCTCCATACCAACTTGCACTGAGGGAATCTGAACAGAAAAGATCTGTAATTTAATTCACAAAATCCACTTTGTGAAATTAAGAAGTATTCTAAGAATATGTCATGCTCTTTTCTACCTGATGCCCAGAGAGCATCACTGAATATTAGAAGGGTTAGAATAAACAGGCAAAAACATCCTAGTTCCCTTGGCACTGTGCTCCTCCTTTGATTAAAAAAAAAAAAAAATCAGTTAAGATTACCAAATAGCTTTATTAGGTGACTCTTTTCCCTCATGGGCTTTGAAAATTATATGTTACCAAAGTAACCACAAAACCTCAACCATAGCTAAAGAAGAAATCAAAACAAGAAGCTATAATTTTCCCTCTAAAATGTTAGAAACACTTTCAGTGTTGGTGAGGGTCTGGAGAAACACATAATCTCAAACACAGTTGGTAAGTTTGTAAGTCAATGCAGCTTTGGTGGCGGGAGTATAGTTGACAATTTTTATCAAAAATATAAAAACACACTATTCTTGGGCTGGGGATGTAGCTCAGTTGGTACAGTGCTTGCCTCGCATGCACAAGGCCTGGGATTCAGACCTCCACCAAAAAAACCCAAAAAACAAAAAATACTATTCTGAATTCCTAAAGATATTTTGCAAAAGTAGGCCAAAACAGGTGTGCAAACATGTTCAACATAGCCTTGTTTATAGAGGCCCCAAATTGGAAACAAGTACTGGTTTTTAGGTATGTCACATTAATGGGACATCACATAGCCATTAAAAGAATGAGCCAAATCTGTAATTGCTGATAAGAAAAGATCTCCAGGACATGTTAATTGAAGGTTCGGAGGAGTTGAGAATAGTGGATATTACAGGCTCTTTCAGTTTCTTTTTCTTCTTTTTTAGTGGTATTGGAAATCAAACCCAGGGGCACTTTACCACTGAGCCACATCCCCAACCTTCATTTTTATTTTGAGATAGGGTCTCATTTAATTGCCTAGGCAGGCTTCAAACTTGTGATCCTTCTTCCTCAAGTCTCCTGAGTTGCTGGGATTATGGGCATGTGCCACCATGGCCAGCAGTCTAATTTTTTTTAAGTATTCATATGCATGCTAATATTTGCATTAAATTATATCCTGGAAAGACACTTTTTTCACTGTTGTTACCTTTGGAGAGAATAAGTAATTAGAGACCTGGAAGTAGAAGAACCATCTTAATATACAAACATTCAAAAAGCATGTCAGGGTTCTTCTTTCTTTTTTGTTTACCTTTAAATTCTTAAATAATTGTATGTATAAAACTCTAAATGTCAGTGTAAAACTAAAATAATAATCATCACTTAGAAATTTTATTAAGAAAGAAGCCCTTTGTAAGTTTAACAAGGAAAGGGGAAAAGGGCCCATACGATGCACAGCAATAAACTAGTCGAGAAGACTGGAAGAGAATCAAGAGGAGAATTAAGACACTCCTTCCCCCTCTTCTCTCAAGACACTGCTGACATCATGAATTACTCAAGCTTTCCACTGGAGATGAAATAGCTCAGTGCCCCACTCCTATTGCCAGCTATTCATTGCAATTTTAAGTGAAGGAGATAGTACATTAGGAGAAAGTTGGCATAATCAGTCCAAACCCTGCCTTTTATAGTGTGGATAAGGCAGAACAGTTGTTCCTAGAAAGTGTGAGTGGTAGAATACTCTGCTGATGAATATTAGAGATTGTCTTCCTTGAAGACAGAAGATCTCCATAAGCACACAGTGCAAAGGCACATTAGGGGCCTGCCATTACATGCACTGGAAAAACAAGAGCCAAGTGTATATACAACAGAAAGGCCTAGCAAAAGCTTTGCTGTCCTGTGGTACCTCAGGGAGCCCTGCTCAACACTAGGGACACTCCCTGCCTACACAGATCTGCTGTAATAGTTTCAACTCCCTTTGACTGCCTCATAGAGAGAATTAGGCAAGAGAAAAAGTCAAGGAAGATAATTCTCTATACTTAACTGCCCTTTCATCTGAGGCCCATACTTACTTACTTTCCATTACATTCTTCTATATATTCTTTATTTTTATTTATTATTTTTTAAATATTTATTTATTTATTTTTTAGGTATAGATGGACAACACAATGCCTTTATTTTTATGTGGTGCTGAGAATCGAACCCGGGTCCCGCCTGTGCTAGGCGAGAGCTCTACTGATGAGCCACAATCCCAGCCCCTATATATTTTAAAAATATTTATTTTTTAGTTGCAGTTAGACACAATATGTTTATTTTATTTATATGTGGTGCTGAGGATCGAACCCAGGGCCTTACATGTGCTAGGCACGCGTCTACCACTGACCTACAGCCCCAGCCCCATCTTCTATAATATTGCTTTACAAAATGAAACTGCCTCCCCATACGATTTCCAGAAAAGCTAGCTGTCTTATAAAGCAAGGTCAGCTTTATGTACAGGTGCCATAAAGGTTATCCTTCCCTCATGGGATTTTCATGAAAGAACCTCCTACTCAACCCCATTTCCACATCTTTTAATGATGCTTGAAATTCACCCATTAGTGACTTATACCACTAGGTCAAGATTGTCCAAGGTGTGCTTATTTAATAATGAAATCAGAAGGCAAATATACTAGGTCCACAAAACTATAGTGCAGTAGCTCTTAAACTTTTGTGGTCACTGGTCCTTCTTGAGAAATTGATAAAGCAAACAAATTTCCTTCTCAGAAAAATATACTTACATTTATATAATTTGGGGGCTCACAATTTAGAGGAACTCCTTCCAGCCTGTGGTTAAGAACCCCTGGTTTAACAGCAGTGAGTTTGGCAAATCCTTCTCCCCGTGGAAGAGTTCCTGCACATGTAGGGAATGCCAGGCCTCAAGAAAAAAGGCAGGACTGAAGCTACTTGGGGTAGGAGGATCACAAGTTCAAGGCTAGCCTCAGCAACTTAGGGAGACCCTGCTTCTAAATAAAATAAGAATCCTGGTGTGGATGCATGCCTATAATCCCAGCAGCTCAAGAGGCTGGGGCAATTACTTCATGTAATTTGCCTAGAACTGACCCCATCCAGAATCCAGATTATAACTTATAACTCCTCATCAGCAATGTCTATGGATTTCTCATTTTGTTGGCTGCTTGGAAATAGGTTCTTTTGGCTTCAGAAACACCAGTGCATGTTAAGAGATGCCTAATTGAGACCAGCTGTCAAACAAGTTCACAACACTTGCTGGCTAATCACTTTACCTGAGAAATAAGGGAGGGGAAAGTGTGAATTAAGAGGGGCTCACCTCTGAGGTTTTCGGATATCCCAGAGTCCCACTCCTTCCTTTGAATTGGCTGTGGCCAATAACCTGGGCTCCACAGGGTTAAACATGACACTGTGAAAGGCTGATGGGTAGTTTGCCAGGCAGAAGGGCTCTGTGAAAAGAGAAATTATGATTGGTTCATTCTAGTCATCTTTGGGTCAATGGCAGTCAGATGCGTAAACGTATGAATCCAAGTAGGAGCATACTTTTGAATAATCCCCCCAAAGAACCAGAACCCCAACATAGTACAAATCACCACAGATACCTTTCCTCAAATTCCCTCCTGAGTCCTTCAAACACTTCTTCATGCAGAAAATACAACAACAGTAATTTAAACACATTTAACCAAATTTTAAGTCACAATACTTAGAAATCATATGGTACCTGAAAAGGGGAAGGTAAACTATTTTACAGTTAGTTAGTAAAACTGAATTCCACATTAGCTAAAAAAATTCATGATCAGTTTCTGGTACAATTATTACAACTTTAATCCAAATTTATTAGTTTAAAAAATAAAAGTTTTAAAACTGCAGTAGATTCAGTGAAGACAAAGCCAAACAGTGAAAAAAATTAAGATAGCGCAAAACAATAGTACAAGGTTGTTTTTTAAAATTTTAATTTTTTTTTTATGGTTTGCAATGCCTAAATGGCTTAGTGTTTATTTTTATGATTTGACTTCCAGTTTTAGAATGTGTGTCAAGAGGGTAGGTATTGGGGATTCAACCCAGGGCTTCATGACCACACACTCTCCATTGAGCTATAGCCCCAGTCCTTTTTTAATTTTATTTATTTATTCATTTATTTACCTTCCCCCCCAACCCAGTACTAAGGATTGAACACAGAAGCATTCTACCACTAAGCTACATCTGCAGTCCTTTTTATTCTTTATTTTGAGACAGGGTCTTGCTAAGTTGCCCAGGATATTCTCAGACTTGAGATCCTCCTGCCTCAGCCTCCTGATTTGCTGGGATTATAGGCATGCATCCACACCAGGATTATGGGTATGTGCCACCATGTCCCACTAAAAATATTTTTCTAAAAACCTAATACTTGAACTTCTTTTGCATTCAGTCAGGTCCCAGTCAACTTCACCTACAACCCCTGTGTCCATCTGTATTAATTATCAGGCCCCAAGTGAGGAAGGAATCACTTTTATAGAACCTGTTAGAGTGAAACACAGAAAGCACTTTTCAGTCTATGATTTCCAAATACATTACTACATAAGTCTCTAAGTAGGCAAAGTACTCGCAGTCATCAGGCAGTGCAAACAAAGGAAAATCTCATCTACTAATCACATAGAGATTGAGCTATAAGTGCTTCTTGCTGTAACCTGACCTGCCTGACCCTAAGGACAAGCTTCTATGATAGCCTGAACCTCAAATAACAAGCACAGCCCAGCATGTTACATGTTTGAAATATAGAAAAATAAAAAGACCTAGACCCAGCCAGACGAAGCAGGCAGGCTAGTAAACTCGGTGTACATGGGTGTTATCATTACACAGCCAAACTAAAGGGGAGAGGTGGGCATGACAGTGGCACTGGAGGAAAGGGCCTTTGAAGACAGAGAGAAATCCCTCTGTAGGAAATGAGCTAAGAAGATGCATTTCCTGAAGAACTTCAGAGAAAGTCATCAAAACAAGTTCTTCAGTCACACATCAGAGACTGAAAGAGCACACTTGGGGGCATTCACAAGACAATTTCCATACAGAACATATTTGCCATCATTTTACAATCCTACATGCAGGTAAGTAAGGCAAGGTTCTGTGAGTTTCTTCAACAAAAGAACAAGCCTGCAATTAAGGTTGCAAGAAAGTGTACAGCACCCCCGTTCTCTGTAAATAACTAAGGATCTATGCATGTCAGCACCACACATAGCTGGCCTTTGATGGTTACCCTCCACAATGAGGTGCCACATCTTCTGCTTCTTGGAGCCACTAACAGCCAAGTGCAAGGGTGCATGAAAATTCACAGGTGGGTGGAGATGAGCTGACAAAGATGCCCCACTTCTGACTACTTAGGGTAGTATGGGACCTCCAAAGACACTGTGCTGCCATGTGACTCACATTTTCTCTCCTTTGACAACATTCACACTCAAATACTCAGGTCACAGCAAAGAACTTGACATCAAACTGTACACACAATCCAGTAGTCTTTTGTCCAGTGACCCTACCTCCATGGGGAGACTCCCGGATGTCCCAAATGAGAACCCGACCATCATCTGAAGAGCTGGCAAAAATGTTGTCATTTACTGGGCTCACTGATAAGCCATATACTGCATCTTCATGAGCAAACACATCCAAGGTCTCGCTGCTGAGAAACAGAGAGCAAGAGAGAGGCACACAGGCACACACATACACACAAACATAGCAGAGTCCCAGCTCTCTGGCACCTAGGGTGCAGTCTCTCTTCTTAGGAGAAAGTCAGCCTAGCTAAACCTAAAGGATACTGTATTTCCTAAAAGGTAAATGTTCAACTTGCAAATGAAAAAAAAAAAGTACTATCAAAGCACTATTTTTATAGATTTCATAAGTATTTTAAAAGTGACTCAATGGTGAAGTTTTGTTTTTTTATTTATTACAGAATGCATCTGTTTATGTCCAGATTTGAGGGTGGTATTTGATTTCCAAAAAGCAAAGGAAAGCTTTAAAGCAGGCTGAAGTGATACAGCAGAAGTGGGAGAGAATCTTCTAGCAGTCTGGCATGCTGATTAATAGCACAGCTCTACCCAGACTGCCTAAGTTTAGATCCTAGCATCACTTGACTTTAAGTTACTTAACATCTCTGTGCCTCTGTTTCCACTTCTGTAATGCAGATCACACTATCCTTCACAAAATGATTGAGGGTTAAATGAATTAATACTTACAAAGCACTTAGAATGATGTCTGGCACATGACAGTAAGAAGTCAATAAATATTAGCTGTGATTATTATTAAATATTATTTTTCATCCTCTTTCAATCATTCCCTTAAAATTTTCACCTAAAAAAACTAATTTCATACCAACTCTGCAAATTTCTTTTTCTTTTTATAAATCAAAACTTTATTTCAAAATTATTATGGAATGTATTTAGAAAAGGACCAATGTTTCATGTTGTTTTCTTCAAAAGATAAAAACAATTTTGGTCTAAAGAGATATTTTCCTCTCTTCCTGTGAAAAATAGTCAATCACCTTCACACACCAACAACATATTTACCTTTCAACATCATGAAGGATAACTTGCTCATCATTTCCTGTAAAGGAAAAAAAGTAGAATCTGATAATTCCTGCTAGTTGGTCCCTATCCACATTACATAAAGAATTTAAGTTCTAAGGGTAAAAATATGAACAGTCGGTGTTAATACAAGTTAGGAGTGTTTACTAAGAAAAGGTTTATAATAATTTAAGGATAGGACATTCTTTATTTTTAAAAAATATTTATTTTTTAGTTGTAGTTGGACACAATACCTTTGTTTTATTTATTTATTTTTATGTGGTGCTAAGGATCTAACCCAGGGCCTCGCACACACTAGGTGAGTACTCTACTGCTGAGCCACAACCCCAGCCCCAGGATAGGACATTCTTATAGAGATTTTTAAAAACTTAAGCATAATAAGGATAACATAATAACTGTTCCCAAAATGTAGTATTTAGTGGATTAGGAAAAACCTTCAAGGAAATTGAAAATGATCTAAAAATTCATTCACCCAAATTAGCTTCCTGCCCATCACCAGCAAAACACTTCTTAACTATGAACCTGGAATGAAATCTCTAACATTTTTATGTCTCAGCTGTTTATCTGAAAATAGAGATAATAACTGCTTCTACTTCATAGGGCTATTGTGAGCATATGAGTCTGTAAAAGCATTCAAAATAGGGCAGAACACTTGATAAGTCCCCAGTAAATGTCTGCTACTATTCCTATCCTCTTTATATTTTATAGCATTAAAATTTGATGGTAATGTGATTTTAAATGATGGGAAAGTTTTTCTCTACAACATTTTTCTTTTGCAGTTCTCCTCATTCCATTAAAGGATCTAAAAACAGTACATTCATTATACATCTTCAAATGGTTCATATAGCTAAAATATAAAAATCTAAATATGAAAAGGCAGAGAGTAAAAAAAGTATCCTACTGTATGCTTAAATAGACAACCAACAGTCACTTAGATAGAAAGGCACAAAGAGCAGTGAAGATGTGGCTCAGGTCATCTTAAATTTCAAAGCCTTAGCTGTAAATTCTACCATGAAATCAATAAACCCATACTGGTACCTTCTTGGTGCCAGGCACATGGTAGGTATTGGGAGAATTATAAGATTAAGATTCTGCCCACTCCTTGAGGAACTGATAGTCCAATTGCACTATTAAGGTGGAAGAACAATATGAACAAAAGGCACAAGGGTAAAATACTATAGTGCATATGCACAGTAGTTTAGTGGACTAAGTACATTTCATGGACAAGGGAAATAGGCTAGGGATAGATTGCGGTTTAGACTGTAAATGGTGGGCACTGTAGGTCAAGAATTCATATGATCATATCTTTATTTTTAAATGAAAATTTATAAAAGAAATGCATGAGAAGGAGGGTTAGAGATTGGTGGCAAAAATCACACAAGGCCAATGCAATTGTTGAGGCCAAAGATGAGGACTTAAATCAGAGCAGTGGGAATAGAAAAGATGAGGACCTAAATCAGGGCAGTGGGAATAGAAAAGATGAGGATCTAAATCAGGGAAGTGGGTATAGAAAAAAACCAAAAAAAAAAAAAAAACCCAGAAACTAAAGGATGAGTAGAAAGAGCTTTTGAGATAGATCTGACAGGACTTTGTGACTGACTATATATGCAAATGAAAGAAAGGCAGGTTTGAGGATGAATTTCAAATGAACCATTTAAAATTGCCATTTGTATAAGGCCATTTTTATATGGCCAAAGTCAGCAGTTTTTTCTATCTTAGTATTCTGTTGCTTTTTTTTTTTTTTTTTTTTCCAGTGCTGGAGATTAAACTCAGGGCCTAACATGGTAAGCAAGTCTGAACTATATTTCCAGCCCAATATTTAAACTGCTTTTAGAAAATAGGTAGACATTCAATGGGAAAATATGTAACTCCAAATGAAGGTCAGGGCTAAAACTGTGGAACAGAGAGGGGTGGTCGATGAAGCCATCACCAAGAGGTTAACTTTAGCACCAGCCATTCCAATTGTTCCCTAACACAATGCTTTTCAAACAAGGGTCATGACATCAAATTAAGTCACAGCCAACATCTTTTTTTTTTTTTTAATGCCTTTATTTATTTATTTTTATGTGGTGCTGAGGATCAAACCCAGGCCTTTGCACGCGCTAGGCAAGCACTCTACTGCTGAGCCACAACCCTAGCCCAATAGCCAACATCTTTAAAAATAAAACAGAATAAAAAATAAGGCTGGGCGCAGTAGCACGTGCCTATAATCCCAGTGACTCGGCAGGCTGAGACAGGAGGATCGTGAGTTCAAAGCCAGCCTCAGCCACCCCAAGAGGCCAAGCAACTCAGTGAGACCCTGCCTTTAAATCAAATACACAATAGGGCTGGGGATGTGGCTCAGTGATTGAGTGCCCCTGAGTTCAATCCCCAGTACCAAAAATGAAATAAAATGTTTCAAAAGTATGTGTGTATGTGTGTGTGCGACAGAGAGAGAGATATGTGTTCCTGTGTACCAGAGCAGTGAGAAAGAGAGAGAAGAAAGGAAGGAGAGAGAAAGACAAACCCTAAATCACATATCTAAACTGCTAAAAAGACAAGCTAGAGTAAACTAGTAATACCACAGTTCAATTAAGATACAGGAAGAAAAATAGGAATTATTTAAATTCTTTTCTCTAAAATTCCAACCATAGTGAATTTCCCACAAAGGAATTTCCCTTCTTCTTACCTCCAGAGAACACTTTGGTGTTTCCACTGTTGAAAGCCAGACAAAAAATGTTGGAATGGTGTTCTCCTTTCAGTTGTATGGGCTTGACTCTGGAGTGGATCGCTTGTTCCATATGCCACAGCAGAACCCGACGGTCATCTCCTCCTTGAGAAGGAAGTTAAGAGTCTAGGGTTAAAAGAGCTGGCATTCGGCTTTGCCAGTCTCAAATATCATTCTTTCCAAAATTCCACCTCCCCAACTCCATAAGATTCTGATGGTACCTTACATCCAGCACTCTCCCCACTTAACCATGGGGTACATGACCTCTAGGCCACTCACTCTCTCCCATGAATCAAATATTAAATAATATAGAAATTGAAAGGGATAAGTTCTGATATTGAAACTCACCCTGAAAGCAATCCTGTTTCTGTCTTTCCGGAGACCCAGTTTTTTAAATTGTTACCTAGAATCTTTCTAATAAGGTCCTTTTTTTCCCCCTGGTCTAACAGAATCAAAGGTAATTTTTATTACTTGCAGCCAAAGAACTCTGAAGTAATATTTCTAACATAATAGCCTTCAAAGCAACTACTTTTGATATGCTTTCATTGACTAAAGGACAGTGTACAAATGACAACTAAAAAACTACCTGACTCTAGTAGGTGCCAGACAAAACCCAGTTCTCATGATCCTTAGATGGGCTCTTACCTTCACAAAATTCCCAACAGTCTGAACTAAATAAGCAATATTACAATGCATGAGCTACCTCCTAGAGAATGACAACACATATGGTCTATATATTCTCTCTCTCTCTCTTTTTATTTTGCAGGGGGTGGGGGTAGTACTGGGGAACAGTACCTCCCATATGCTAGGTAAGTACCACCAAGTTACATCCCACTATATTTATATTCGAAGACGTGTTAAAAATGTATGGAAGGATTAATATATTTAACAATGGTTACTTCTAAGGAATAGAATTAGAAAGTAGAAGAAAGCTTGATTTTTAAAAATTTGGCATTGTTTGACTTTGTAAAATAAGCCAACAAGATATTCTTTTTCCGATAAAAATGTAAATGACAACAGCAACAAATCAGCAAACTCTGTACCTCTGCCTCTCTACCTCTATTCAATTAAAAAAAAAATACCCACCAAGGCTAGGTATGTAGCTCTATAATGTGCTTATGTGCTTAGTATGCATAAGGCCCTGGGTTCCATCCCTGACACCATATTTTGTGTCTGTGTATGTGCAGTACTGGGGATTGAACCATGGGGCACTATACCACTGAGCTATACCCCAGCCACACCCCTCCCCACTTTTTCTGTTGGTGGGCAGTACTGAGGATTGAACTCCAGGGCACTCTACCACTGAGCCATACCCCCAACCCTATTTTGAATTTTTATTTAGAGACAGGGTCTCACTGAATTGCTTAGCGCCTTGCTTTTGCTGAGTCTGGCTTTGAATCACGATCCTCCTGCCTCAGCCTCCCGAGCCGCTGGGATTTACAGGCATGTGCCACTGCACCCAGCCCTGGAAGCACACTAAAAAAATAAATACAATAACCACAAATTATAGCACATCACACAAGGGTATACCATGAAGTATTAAGTCAGTAGATATGAGCTAATGTGGTGAGATAGCCAAAGGTCTTTGTTAAGAGGAAAAAATAAGTGTAAACAGTATATGTACCACAACTACTTTTGTAAAACAAATTTTTTAAAAAGCTCCAGGACAGCAAGAACCTTGTCAGTTTTGTTCACTGTGGAATCTCCAGTATCTAATCAAGGCACCAGAGAGTAGACATTGAATGAAGGGGCTTATACTTGCGTATCTATGCTTATATTTATATAGCTATATCAAGATGGTTATAAAGAAATTGTTTATAGTGAGCATTATAACTGCTAGGCCAGAATTGGGAGACTTTTTGGTAGTCAAATATATGTAATACGAAATTTAGCCATTTTACCATTTTTTTTTAGAGAGAGAGAGAGAGAAAGAGAATTTTAATATTTATTTTTTAGTTTTCGTCGGACACAACATCTTTGTTTGTATGTGGTGCGAGGATCAAACCCAGGCCGCATGCATGCCAGGCAAGCGCACTACCGCTTCAGCCACATCCCCAGCCCTTTTTTTTTTTTAATTTTTTTTTTAGAGAGAGAGAGAGAGAGAGAGAGATTTTTACCATTTTTAAGTGTACATTTGTGTTGTTGTGCAATCGTTAATACTATCCACCTCCAGAACTCTTTTATCATCACAAACTGAAATTCTAAGGAACATTAATTTCTCCCAGCCCCTAGTAACCACTATTCTACTTTCTGTCTCTATGAATTTGACTACTCTAGGCACATAATATGTATAAATCAGACTCAAAAGGATAAAACACTTATAACTTTTTAAATATTCATCTTCATTGTAGCATGCATCAGAAATTTTACACTTTTATTAGACTAAATAGTATTCTGAGTTTTATATGCTTTTACACACATATTTTGTTTAGTTATTCATCCACTGATGCACATTTGGGCTGTTTCTATATTTTGGCTACTGTGACTAGTGTTACTTAGAACATGAGTATACAAATATCTCCTTATGAACTTGCTTTCAATTATTTTGAATATATATACTATTAAGGAATTTGGGTTTTTTGTTTGTTTGTTTTCTTTTGTTTTATTTCATATTAACGATTGAACCCAAGCAATGCTAAGTAAGCTATCTATCACTGAGCTACATCCCTAGCCCTTTTTTAATTCCTATTTTAAGACAGGGTCTAAGTTGCTCAGGCTGGCCTTAAACTTCAATTCTTCTGCCTCAGTTTCCCAAGTAACTGGGATTACAGCATGGAAAACTTTTATGTTTTAATTTTTACATTATTTCATCCTATATTACAACTTGACCTTGTTCTTAGACATATTTTCTTTTACAATTAAAATTAATAGAAGGTGGGCTGGGTTGTGGCTCAGTGTTGGAGCACTTGCCTGGCAAGTGTGAGGCGCTGGGTTCAATCCTCAGCACCACATAAAAAATAAATAAATAAAATAAAAGTATGCTATCTATCTACAACTAAAAATATTTTTTTAAAAAATTAATAGAGCAGGGCTGGGGCTGTAGCTCAATGGTAGAGTGCTTGCCTCATACTATGAGGCACTGGGCTCTATCCTCAGCACCACATAAAAATAAATAAAGACACCGTGTCCATCTACAACTGAAAAATATTTTTTTTAAATTAATAGAGCATACTACACACACACCCAAGAAGATACATTGTTAGTAGGACTGCAAATTAGTGTGACCACTCTGGAAAGCTGTATGGAGATTTCTCAAAAAACTAGGAATGGAACTACCATTTGACCCAGTTATCCCACTCCTCTGTATATATTCAAAGGATTTAAAAGAAATATACTACACTGACCCAGCCATATCTATGTTTACAGCAGTTCAATTCACAATAGCTAAGCTATGGAACCAACTGAGGTGCCCTTCAACAGATGAATAGATAAACAAACCATGGTATGTATACACAATGAAATATTACTCAGCCATAAAGAAGAATGATTTTATGACATTTGCCAGTAAATGGATGGATCTGGAGACTATCGTGCTAAGTGAAATAAGTCAACCCCAAAAAGCCAAAGGTCTAATGTTTTCTCTGATATGTGAAAGCTAATCCATAATAAGATGTGTGGGGGAGGGATATCAGTGGAAAAGACAAAGGGGAATGAAAGAAAGGGAGGAGGGATGGGATAAGGAAAGACAGTGGGATGAATCTGACATAACATTCCTATGTACATATATGAATATACCACAGTGAATCTCACCATTGCATACATTCACAATAAAATTAATTTAAAAATAACTATAAGTGAATGGCAGAAAGAACAGTAGAGCAGAGGGAAGGGAGCAGAGTATGGAAAGAAGGGAAGGGAAGAGGAAGGGGTGGAATTAGAACAAGATATACTCCATGCTTTTATAATTAAGTTAAAATGGATTCAACTGTGCTGGGGCCATGGCTCAGTGGCAGAGGGCTTCCTCGAACATGTGAGGCACTAGATTCTATCCTCAGCACCACATTAAAAATAAAGATATTGTGTCCATCCGTAACTAAAAATAAAAAATAAAAAAGAAGCAACCTCCAAAAAGAAAAGTTGAGAATTGGTAAATAAAGTTTCTAACCACAAAAGGGGGGGGGGAATTCTACTGTCATGTATAACTAAAAAGAAACAATAAAATTTTAAAAAGAATTCCTTTGTTTCATGAGTTTTCTCTTCCTTTCACTGTCAGGCAAGATCAAGTTCTATATTCTCCTCTGAAGTATCATTTTCTACCAGATTCATGCCTCAAGTGTGGCCCACAGCATTCTGTGTTTACGACTTCTATACTTCAACTACAACTTCTCTGGCCTGGGAAAGAATCTAAATTCTTTACCTCATACAAATTTACCACAGTGTAAAACATCAAGTTAATTATGAAAATAATGGTTTGGAGTCTTTATTGTTTTATTTTATTTTAATGAAAATTACAGATCTACTAACAGATATATACATGCTGTGAACACTTCAGTTTTCCATAGTCCACATTCCTATTGCTTGCCCCCAACAATGTAGCCATGAGTCAGGGACTTATTACCACTTCTGCTATTGTGTTTTTTTATATTAGAGAAATACTTTATACCCATGTCTCTATCAAAAATGGAAAATTAAAGAGAGGCCATATGTTTTTTCTATTGGTTCATGTTTCTAATCTCCCTACACCTCAGTTTCATCAAATATAAAATGGTGACCATAACAGTTCTTGTACTCGTACAGATTTTAAAGATTGAAAGTCGAGTGCAAAGGAGTTAAGTAACCTACCAAGATCATCCAGTAAGGAAAGTGGTTGAGCAAGCAGTTCATTAAGACTCCAAGGCCCTCACTCTTCACCACTACTATTAACTATCTTACAGATCAAAAAATGAATCATAACTGACAAAGAAAATTCATCTGATGGACAACTGAAGGAATTCTCTGCTTGTAACACACTTCAAAAATGTCTAGGTATGATTAAAAGAGCAAAGAAGTAAAATGGGAAGCAGACTTAACTGGAGTAAAATAAGGGTCCTGGGTGGGACTGCCTGAAAGTATAAGGTGCTAGCAATGCACAAAACTGGCAATGGGTTATCTAAAATATATAAAGAATTCCTACAATATTTATTTATTTATTGGTACTAGAGATTGAACCACTTTACTCAGAGCTATATTCCCAGGCCTTTTTTTTTGTATTTTACTTAGAGATAGGGTCTTGCTGAGTCGCTTAGGGCCTTGCTAAATTGCTGAGGCTAGCTTTGAACCCACGATCCTCCTGCCTCATCCTCCCAAGCCACTGGGATTACAAGTGTGAGCCACCATGCCTGGCTCTCTAACTTGATTTTGGACCCAATACAATCCAAATGAAACTCCCAGAAAGCTATTTCATGAATATTGACAAACTGATTCTAAAACTTATATGGCAAAAGACTGAAATAGACAGCACAATATGGAAGAAAAACAACAAAGTTGGAGGGCTGACACTACCTAACTTCAACACTGAGAGGGCAAAAATAGCCAGCATAAATACCATCAAAAGAACAAAGGCAAAATATTGGAGCAAAGATTTCTCTCAACAAATGTGCTGGAACAAATGAACACCCACAAGTGAAAAATTAAATCTAAATACAGACCTTAAACCCTTCATAAAATTCAAAATGGATCATAGAACCAATTATAAAATGCAAAACTACAAAACTCCTAGATGATAACAGGAGAAAATCTAGATGACCTTGGGTATGATGATGACTTTTTTAGAAATAACTCCAGGGGCTGGAGATGTGACTCAAGCGGTAGCACGCTCCCCTGGCATGCATGCAGCCCGGGTTCGATCCTCAGCACCACATACAAACAAAGATGTTGTGTCCGCCGAATACTAAAAAACAAATATTAAAAAAAAAATTCTCTCTCTCTCTCTCAAAAAAAAGAAAGAAAGAAAGAACACCAAAGGCATTATTCACGTAAGAATGGATAAGCTAGACTATTTAAAATTAAAAACTTTTATTCTATAAAGACAATGCTGAAAGAATGAGAAGACAAGCCACAGAGCAGGGGAAAATATCTGCAGACATAACAGACAAAGGACTGATATCCAAAATATACAAAGAACTTATAAAACTAAACAATAAGAAACAAACAATGGGATTTAAAAAATGGTCCCAAGACCTAAACAAATACCTCACCAAAGAATACATACAGATGAGAAATAACCACATGAAAATATGTTCCACACATATTCCCTGTCATCAGGGAAATGTAAATTAAGATAAGATACTACTATATATTTCTTAGAATGGTCTAAACCTGGAATACGGATGACCCCAAATGTTAGCAGGAATGTGGAGCAATAGATAATATCACTGTATACAACATTCTGGAGAAGGCAAAATTATGGAGAGAGCAAAGAGATCAGCAAGTACTAGGTGGGGAACGGTGTGAATATGTATAACACAGTTTTGTTTTCTTTTTTCTTGGTGGTGCTGGGGAGTAGAACCCAGACCCTTGTGCATGCCAGGTAAGCTCTCTACCAACTGAGCTATATCCCCAGCCCAAACACAGGATTTTTAAGGACACTAAAATCCTCTATATTACAATAGTGGAAACATGTCATTATATATTTATCCAAACCCATAGAATACATAACAACAAAAATGAACCATGATGTAAATTATGGACACTGGGTGATTATGGTGTGCCAATGTAGGTTAAATCTTAAGAAATGTGCCACTATGTTAGAGAATGTTGATGAGGGAGATTATATATGTGTGGAGATAAGAGAGAAATAGAAGGGGGTTGTGGCTCAGTGGCAGAGCACTTGCCTAGTATGCTTGAGGCACTGGGTTAGATCCCTGGCATCACATACAATAAACAAATAAAGATATTGTGTCCATCTACAACAAAAAAAATAATTTTTAAAAAAGAGAGAAATGGAAAAATTGCAGTATCTTTTCATTTTGCTGTGAACCTAAACCCACTCTAAAAATCTATATAATCCTAAAATAAAAAAATAACAGACTAGAAGTAAATTTAAAAAATCAACATTTGGTCAAATTTGATTGATCTCTCTCTATATATACTTCTTTAATTTAAATCTTTCATATTAAGGAAATATCACTATATTTATAAGTTATAATAATGGCATTGTGGTTAAGAAAGAAAAAAAAGTCCTTATCAGTTAGTGAGGCATATAGAGATGGGTGATATTGTATATACTTAGAATTTCCTTTAAAAGGTTCCAAAAAGAAAGAAAGTAAAGAGGAATAGGTGATTAACACAAATGTATGCTTAAGGATTTCAATAATAAAATATTTTGGATATTTTTAATGTTCATAAGAGAAAAATAAAACAAGACTCGGCAAAATAGGCTTTGGATACCCATGGAAAAAAGTAACCAAGTACATCTCTATATTTATTCAGTAAAACTTTTTTAAAAATATTTTTTAGTTGTTGATGGACCTTTATTGTATTTATTTATATGTGGTGCTGAGAATCGAACGCAGTGTCTCACACATGCTTGGCAAATGCTCTACCGCTGAGCCACAACCTCAGCCCCATATTCAGTAAAACTTTTAACAGCACGATTCTTCTTGAATTGGAGGAGCTGAAGAAAAAATGCTCAGCAGGGTACAGTGGCACATGCCCATAATCCCAGCAGCTAGGGAGGCAGGAGGATCACAAGTTCAAAGGCAGCCTCAGAAACTTAGCAAGACCCTGTTTCGTAATCAAAAATAAAGGGCTGGGATTGTGGCTCAGCGGTAGAGTGCTTACCTAGCACATGTGAGACCCTGGTTTCAATCCTCAGCACCACATAAAAAAATAAAATAAAATAAAGGTATTGGGGCTGGGGTAGTAGCTCAGTGATAGAGCACTCACCTAGCACATGTGAGGCCCTGGGTTTGATCCTCAGCACCACATAAAAATAAATAAATAAAATAAAATAAAGGTATTGTGTACACTACAACTAAAAAATAATATTTAAAAAATAAACTAAAAAGGGATGTGGATATGGTTTAGTGGTTAAGTGTCTTGGGTTCAATACCTAGTACAAAAAAAAAGTTCAATTAAAAAGAGACTAGGCGGGCTGGGGATGTGGCTCATGCGCGCTCGCCTGGCATGCGTGAGGCCCGGGTTCGATCCTCAGCACCACATACAAACAAAGATGTTGTGTCCGCCGAGAACTAAAAAAAATAAATATTAAAAATTCTCTCTCTCTCTCTCTCTCCTCTCTCACTCTATCTTTAAAAAAAAAAAAAAGAGAGAGAGAGACTAGGCACAGAGGTACATACCTATAATTCCAGCTACTTGGGAGGCTTAGGCAAAGGGACTGTAAATTTGAGGCCAGCCTGGGTAATTTAGTGAAACCCTACCTCAAAATAAAAAAAAGTTTTAAAAAGGGCTGGGGATGTGGCTCGGTGGTACAGTGCTTGCCTAGCATGTGCAAGACCCTGGATTCAATCCTCAGTACCATGAGGGGGTGGGGGAATGGGAAACAGCATATATTTATTTGCACTCAAAAGTTGTAGCTTAAGATCTTCCTCCATCACCCAAACAGCACTATCTTTAATGTTCACTCCAGGCATTTATAGGATGATTTACTTTTACCAAGTAGTTAGTAATTCAAAATGTATGGCTATTTGTTGAATGCCCTGGATCACTTACAATGACATGATCTTGGTACTTAACATGATGATGACAGCCCAAGTCCATGGGAGATTAGAATCAATGAGGCAAAAATTATCACTGTGGCAGCAACCACCTCTTCACTTTGTCCTCCAAAGTATAAGAAGACAAAATGCATCTCCCCATACCCTTCCTGCATTTCCTTAGGCAAGATATTAAGAGCCCTGTGCAAAAGACAATCATTTTTAACCATTTGTTGGCAATAAAACTCTAGGTGCAAAGTGAGACCTAGACTGAAACTACTGGGCTGCTTTTAAGCAGCAGAGGGAGCAGGACAGCTGTGTCCAAACCTCTAACCCCACAAAGCACAGGAGGGCTGTTGAAGCAAAGATAAGCCATTACAGGATGCAAAAGAAGTTCTATAGTTCTGCCCCTCTGAATTACTAGTCAATTAGAAAATGAGAAAATTATTATAAAGGTCCACAAAGAAAGACTCACCTACAAATAGTACAAATGAAGAATACGACAAAATTAAGGCAGCTGTTGAGTTGGGCAGTTGGGTGCTTATGGGGCCATCCTCAGTAAAGACAGCCCAGTCCCAGACTCTCCAGGGTCCCTGAGACAGAGCATGTCGGAGACCTATCAGGAAAGCCAGGCCTTTCAACTCTGTGCTGGTGCTAGTGCTGGGACAGGGGCCAGTGCTAGGCAAAGGACAAGCAAAGGCTTGTCTTTCAGAGCTGATTTTCTCACAATTGTTTAGCTTCAATTTATCTGGGTAGGCCAAGAGAACATAGCTACTCTGATTCTGATTAATTTCATTTTGCACTGAAATCACTAATTCATCAAAAAACAGTACTATAATCACATGTGGAAGCAGTTTTGCAGTTACAAAAACCTTTATATAGCCAGGTATAGTGGTACACACCTGTAATCCCAGCTATTTGGGAGGCTAAGGCAGGAGAATCCCCAGTTCAAGACTGAACTCAGCAACTTAGTAAGACCCTATACCAAAATAAAAACATAAATGGAGGCATAATTCAGTGATAAAGCAGCCCTGGGTTCAATTCCCAATACCAGAAAAAAAAAACTAACAAAATACATATTTTAAATGTGCCCTTTCTGGGCTAGGGGTATAGCTCAGTTGGTAGAGTGCTTGCCTCACATGCACAAGGCCCTGGGTTCAATCCACAGCACCCCAAAAATTTAAAAAAAAAAAATTAAAACATGCCCTTTCCCAAAGGTCCTGAGCTCAAAGCAGAAACTATGAAAGTCCTTATACCATACTGTAACAAAAGTATTCTTATTTTATAGCTGGAAAAGCTGAGACAGAAGAATTTGAGTTTCCTCAGTCAGTCAAGCTGGGTACAGTGGCGCATACTTGTGATCCTAGCTATTTGGAAAACTGAGGCAGAAAGATTACAAGTTTGAGGCCATCGTGGGCAATTTATCAAGACCAGCTCAAAATAAAATAAAAAGGACTGGGGATGTAGCTCAGTAGTAGAGTGCCCTTAAATTCAATCCCCAGTACCACACATAAAAAAGGCAGCCAAGCCCATGATAGAACTGAGGGATTGTTTAATGAGGAGAGTTTCAGTTCTTCAAGATGAAAAAGTTCTGAAGATGATGATGGTTACAAAATAATGTATTAAATGCCACTGAATAGTAAGTACACTTAAAAATTGTTAAAAGGGTAAATTTTGTATTATATACATACATTATTTTTAAACACAATTTTTTGGTTTTTGTTTCTAGGGATTGAACCCAGGGGTGCCTTCTCACTGAGCTACATCCCTAGTACTTTTTATTTTTTTATTTTGAGACAGGGTCTCACTAAGTTGCTGAGACTAGCCTTGAACTTGCAATCCTCCTGCCTTAGCTTTTGGGATTACAGGCATGTACCACTGCACCCAGCTTTTTTTTTTTCTTCTTCTTTGGAACTAGGGATTGAATCCAGGGGTGCTTAACCACTGAGGCACATCCCTAACCCTTTTTAAGTTTTATTTTGAAAGAGAGTCTCTCTTAGTTGCTTAGGACCTTGCTAAACTGCTGAGGCTAGCTTTGAACTCATAATCCTCTTGCCTCAGCCTCCCAAACTGCTGGGATTATAGTCATGAACCACTGCACCTAGCTTGCCCCCAGTTTTTTTTTGCCACAATTTCATGCCTGTACTATGTAGCCAAAAATAAATAAAGCCTGATTCTGACATGGAATGATCTCTATGATCTAAAGTGTTAGTGACTGTATTAACTATTCGAAACATCATTTTCTTTTAGCAAGTGGCACCATGGGATTAGTTCCAGGGTTCTAATACATGTCATTGAAACCTAGCTTCTGGGGTAAGGATTATATAGGTCCTTTTTATAGATAAGGACCAGAGAAGCAAAATGACTTGCTAATAGTCCAAGTAGCTGGAACTGGAGCCTAAAACCAAGTTATATCCATTCATTGTATCATGCTGAGGCCAGAATACCACCTAGAATTCCAAATGAGGATGTTCTGCATCTTTATACAAAAAAAGAAAAGTATTTTCTGTTTTGTATACAATTTTTTTTTCTAGAAATGCCTCGCACTTCACTGGCTTTTTTTCAATTTTGATGACTTTTAAGTGTAGAGTTTGGTGGCATGAACTATATTCACATTAGCACATTGTTATCTAACCATCACAATTATTTGTCTCCAGAACTTTTTCATCTTCCCAAACTGAAATTCTGTAAACACTAAATAATCACTCCCCATGTCCTTGACAATCACCATTCTTCCTCTATAAATACCATTTCTGTCTCCTTACTTTACTTACTCTCAGTACATCCTATAAATACATGTCCTTTTTGTGACTGGTTTATTTAGCTTAGCACAATGTCTTCAGAATTCACTCATGTTGTAGCATTTGTCAGAGTTTTGTTCCTTTTAAGGGCTGAATAACATTCCATTGTATGTATAGTCTATATTTTGTTTACTCATTCATTCATTGATGGACACTTGAGTTGCTTTTACTTTTGGGCTACTGTGAATAGCGCTGCTATGAATATAGATCTGCAAATAACTTGAGCCAGGCACAATGGCGCACGCCTGTAAAATAAGGCTTGGTATGTGGCTCAGTGGTAGAGTACCTTGAGTTCAATCCCTGGTACCAAAAACCAAAACCAAAACAAATACCTGTTTTAAGTCCCTGATTTCCATTCCTTTGGGCATATATCCAGATGTGAAATTGTTGGATCATACAGTAATTATTCTGTGATGGGGTTTGTTTTGTTGCAGTACCAAGGAATCAAACACTCTACCAGTGAGCTACAGTCTCAATCTTTTTTAAATTTTTGAGACAGTCCCGCTAAATTGATGAGGCTGGCTTGAACTTGTGATTCTCCTCCTTCCCTAGTTCCTGGGATTACAAATGTGTGCCACCATGTCTGGCTGTGTTTATGTTTTTGAGAAACTGCTATAGGGTTTTCTACAGTGACTGCATCATTTTATATTCCCACTAGCAATGCGCAATGATTCAAATTTCTCCACATCCTCGGCAACACTTGGTTCTTTTCTGTCATCCTAATAGGTATAAAATGTTTACTGGCCTTTTTGACCTTCAAGTAAATAGCCTAGCAAGGAGTAATGCTGCTAGCTACTTGGGAGGCTGAGGCAAAAGTATTCATTCAAAGTCAGCCTTGGCAACTTAGCTAGACCCTGTCTCAAAATAAAAATAAAAAGGGCTAGAGATGTAATTTCAGTGGTAAAGTGGCCCTGGGTTCAATCCCCAACACTGTAAAAATAAATACATAAATAACCTAAGTAACTATTAAGTCCTTATTTTTTTTAAGAGAGAGAGAGAGAGAGAGAGAGAGAGAGAGAGAGAGAGAGAGAACTTTTTTAATATTTATTTTTTAGTTTTCGGTGGACACATCGTATTTTATTTTTATGTGGTGTTGAGGATCGAACCCAGTGCCCAGTGCATGCCAGGCGAGCACGTTACCGCTTGAGCCACATCCCCAGCCCATTAAGTCCTTGTTGACATCTTGGAGTACCTCATTCTACAAGGACTTTGAGTTATTTTTCTTTATTACTCTACATTTATCTACCAGGAATTCAGTTACTATTTTTATGCTCACTCCCCCCAAACAAAAAGTTACCTACAGTTTATCCACACTGGAAGCATTCACTACCTAAAGAAACTAACTTCATTGTAAATTTGCGAAATTTTATATATATTCTGTCCTCAAATCAATTACTAAAACAACAAGAGCACTAATCTCTATTTACCCAAACCTGACACTTCTATAATTCAACCTGTTTTATAGATAAGTATAACAAGGCAGCACAGCATTCAAAACCACAGGCTCAGAAGTATACAGATTGACTTCTCCAATATTGCTACCATTTACTAGCTGTGTACCTTTAGGCAGAGTACTTAACCTCTCTAAACTGCAGTCTTCCCACTTGTAAAATAGAGAAAACTACCTATTTCATGGTATTATTGTTAGGATTAGTGAAATAGATCTGTGTAAAAACTTGGCTGGAACCTGACAATATTAAGAGAAAGGATAAACCAGGTACTATGGCACATGCCTGTAATCCCAGCAACATGGGAGGCTAAGGAAGGAGGATCAAAAGTTTGAGGCCAGCTCTGGCAACTTAGCAAGACCCTGTCTCAAAAAATAAAAGGGTTGAGGATGTAGCTCGGTGGTAGAGCAAACCTGGGTTCAATTCCCAGTACAAGGAGAAAAAAAAAAGTAGGGCTCAAACTTCTGAAATTTGGAGACTAGATTATCAGATACCTTTATTACCTCCTTAAGAGAGGGCCTCTAATCTAAGGCTAAGATACGTACCCAAATGCAAATAAGGTAACTAGGAAATAAGCTCAGAAGGCATTAGGAGAATGTGATTATTTTAACAAAGAAAGTTACAAACTACTAAATTATGCTATAATCTGCCTAAAGGAAGACTATAAATGACCACAACTTAAGACAAAAATATTCAGCTTCATTGGTTATCAAGGCCAGTTATATAAGAATTTACATAATAATAAATATATTGTGACACTATTTTTCATATACTGGCTGATCTGGCAAATATGAAATAATATCTAGCAATAGATGATGTGGAGATAATAAACTGGTACAAGTGTAAATAAATTAGTTCAACAAGCTTGGAGGGCCATTTGGTAATATATGTAATATATATCAAATATATTTTTTATGTTTTTATTAGTGCATTATAGTTATACATAATAGTGGGGTTCATTTTGACATATTTATAAATGCATAAACATAATTTTCTCCATTTCAATCACTAGTACTTTCCCTTTCTCTCTTCCCCTGATCTCCTTCCTCTGCTCTACTGGTCTTCTATTTGTTTACTTTTTTTTTAGTTGGTGCATTATACATAAAAGTGAAATTCATTTTGACATTCAAGCATGCACATAAATAGCATAATTTGGTTAATTTCCTTCTGCAGTTCCACCTCTCCCACCCCCTCCTTCCATCTATCCCATTCTTCTCCTTTGTTGTACTCCTATTTTCATGATCATTCCTGCCTTTTTCAATTCCTTATTCCTCTCTAGCTTCCACACAAAACATTTGACCCTTGAATTTCTGAGTCTATTTCACTTAGCATGATATTCTCCAGTTGGCAAATGACAAAATTTCATACTTGTTTATAGCTGAGTAGAATTCCATTGTAGATATATATCACATTTTCTTTATCCATTCATTCATTGACAGAAGCCTAAACTGGTTTCATAACTTGATAATTATGAACTGCACTGTTAAAAATATTGGAATGCAGGTATCACTATAGTATGTTGAGTTCAGCTCTTTTGGATAAACACAAAGGAGTGGAATAGCTGGGTCATTCCTAGTCTTTTGAGGAACCTTCATACTGCTTTTCAAAATGGTTTATACTAATGTGCGGTCCTACCAATAATGTGTGTTCTTTTCTCCCCATTTTCTCTCTAGAATTTATTATTTATATTTTTTATACTTGCCATTTTAACCAAGGTGAAATGAAAAGTCAGTGTGATTTTGATTTGCATTTCCTTGATTGCTAAGGATATTGAACATTTTTTTTTCATACATTTGTTGGCTGTTTAGATTTCTTCAAGAAATGTCCTGTTTAGTTCATTTGCCCATTTACTGATTGGGCTATTTGGCTTTTCAGTGGTAAGTTTGTTGTTGTTTTTAGTTCTTGTTCTTTGTTTTTGACTTGGTACCAGGGATTGAACCCAGGGGCCCTTTACCACTGAGCTATATCCCCAGTCCTTTTTACTTTGAGACAGATTCTTGTTCAGTTGTTGAAGCTGGCCTCAAACTTTCCATCCTCCTGTCTCAGCTTCCCAAAGTCACTAGGATTATAGGTGTATGCCACTGCACCTGATTTAGTGGTAAGTTTGGACGAGTAGCTGATAAAAATTTTCTCTTATTCTGTAGGTTCTCTTTTCCTTTGTTGTGCAGAAGCCTTTTAATTTAATGCCATTCCACTTATTCTTTTTTCTCTTTTAATATTGTTGTAGATGGGACAATAACCTTATTTTATTTACTTATTATGTGATGCTGAGGACCAAACCCTACCCTCAGCTATCACTGAGCTACAACCCCAGCCCATTATTCTTAATGTTATTTTCTGAGCTTTAGGAATCCTACTGAAGAAATCATTGCTAGAATCTGTATGTTGACCCTATGTTTTCTTCTAGCATTTGCAAAGTTTCTGGTCTAATCAAGGACCTCTTGATCCATTTTAAGTTTACTTTTTGCAGAGTGAGAGACAGGGATCTAGATTTATTTTTCTACTATGGATATCCAGTTTTCACTGTACCATCTGTTTAAAAGGCTCTCTTTGAGCTGGGGTTGTGGCTCAGCAGTAAAGCACTCACCTAGCATGTGTAAGGCACTGAGTTCAATTCTCAGCACCACATTAAAAAATGAATAAATAAAATAAAAGTTATTGTGTCCAACTACAACTAAAAAAAAAAAAAAGGCTCTCTTTTCTCCAACACATATTTTTGGCACCTTTGTCAAGAGTCAGATGATTCTATTATGTGTGTTTGTCTCTGTATCTTCTATTCTGTTCCACTGGCCTATATGTCTATTTTTATGATGGTACCATGCAGTTTTTGTTACAACAACTCTGTAGTACAATTTGAAGTCAGATATTGTGACACTACCAGCATGGCTTTTTTCCTGTAATCCCAGCAGCTCAGGTGGCGGAGGCAGGAGGATCGCAAATTCAAAGCCAGCCTCAGCAACTTGGTGAGGCCCTAAGCAACTTAGAGAGAGCCTATCTTGAAATAAAAAGGACTGCGGATGTGGCTCGGTGGTTATGCATCCCTGAGTTCAATTCCCAGTACCAAAAAGAAAAAAAATTACTTTGGCTATTCTGGGTCTTGTATGCTTCCAAGTGAATTTTAGGACTTTTATTTGTTTGTTTTTGATAAGGGGAATTTATCTAAAATACTCTTTCCGGGGCTGGGGATGTGGCTCAAGCGGTAGCGCGCTCGCCTGGCATGCGTGTGGCCCGGGTTCAATCCTCAGCACCACATACCAACAAAGATGTTGCGTCCGCCGAGAACTAAAAAATAAATATTAAAAATTCTCCCCCCCCCTCCGTCTTTCACTCTCTCTTTAAAATAAAATAAAATAAAATACTCTTTCCTTTTCTAACTACATATCTGTTTAAGGCTAAATTTTCTTCATATATTCTGACTAAGTCTCTATGTCATAACAAATTAATATATGAATGTTATCTATTATGACAGACATAATAGAAAGAGATTTGGGAAATTTAACAATGGCATTCTTATCACTTATTTTGGAAAAAATATTTTTCCATTAAAATATTATCTTAAAGTTCATTATTATTAGCATTAAATAAGTGAATTTTTAAGCTTTCTCAGTTTTTTAGAAAAAAAAATTGTAGTTGTGGATGGACAGAATGCCTTTTTATTTTGTTTATTTTTATGTGGTGCTAAGGATAGAACCCAGTGCCTCACACATGCTAGGCAAGCACTCTGCCACTGAGCTAAATTAGCCCCAGCCCAATCTTTCTCAGTTTTAAATTCTAATACAATAAAAACTATAGATACAATTCCCATAAACTGAAGTTCTTTTGGGTCTTCAATGATTTTTAAGAGTATGAAGATGTCCGATTTCTGACTTCTTCAGTTTGGATACTGTTGCTTTAAAATAGTGATTTTCAACCAACATGATTTTACTGCCCAGGGAGCATCTGACATACCTAGAGACATCTGTGGCTGTCACAACTGGGGAGATACTACTGGTGAACTGAGTAAAAACCAGTGATGCTGCTAAACATCCTATAATGCACTAGACAGCCTACTTGAACAAAGATCTATCCAGCCCCAAATATCAATACTGTAGAAGTTAAAACACCCTGTTTTAGAAGAATATCTATGACATGAAAGAAATAATAAATTTAACAAGTTGTAAAAGTCAAGATGCCTAATTCCAATTTCATTTTTAAAATACGTATATATGCATATTAAAAAAGGCTAAAATATGTCCCAAATGTTAACAATGGTCATCCCAAGTAGGCAGAATTACTTCTTTTTTTTTTCTTTAAATCAAATTTCCTGTTATTATCACATTTTAAAAAATTATGAATGGATAGAAGAGCCTGTCTTCTAAGTGTCATATTCTGATGATTTGTAAGATTCAAAATAGTACATTTACAAAACTAAAGAATTAGTAACATGTCAAGGAACAAAAGCTCCTCTAATAGAACTACGAGGACACTAAAAACAGGTTCTTAAGGCCTCAACAACAGTAAGGGCACACAGGAAAATTATTAAGATAGGGATGGGGGGCTGGGATTATGGCTCAGTGGCAGAGTGCTTGCCTAGCATGTGTGAGGCACTGGGTTCAATTCTCAGCACCATATATAAATAAATAAAATAAAGGTCCATCAACAACTAAAAAAATTAGTATATATAGATATACATGTGTGTGTGTGTGTGTGTGTGTGTGCGTGTGTTAAAAAAGAATTTTAAAAAATACGGATGGGGCTGAGGGTGTAGCTCAATGATACAACACTTGCCTGGCGTGTGCAAGGCCCCCAGGTTTAAATCTTCAACACCGTACACACACATACACACACACACACAAAAAAAACACAGTAAGTTCATTGTAAAGTATTCTTGGATCACAGGTTTTCTTCATCTCTAGTCTTACTTTTTCTGACACAGGAAACTAACCTAGACAATCTGCTTTAATAATTATATTACAGGGCTGGGGATGTGGCTCAAGCGGTAGCGCGCTCGCCTGGCATGCGTGCGGCCCGGGTTCGATCCTCAGCACCACATACCAACAAAGATGTTGTGTCCGCCGAGAACTAAAAAATAAATATTAAAAAATTCTCTCTCTCTCTCTCTCTCTCTCTCTCTCACTCTCTCTTTAAAAAAAAATAATAATAATTATATTACAGATATTCATCATTCATTCTGTGAAGTTTCTAAATTTTTTGTTTTTATATATAAGAATATTTCCTGTGCTGGATGTGGTACTGTACACCTGTAATCCCAGCAACTTGGGAGGCTGAGGCAGGAGGATCACAAGTTTGTGGCCAGCCTAGGCATCTTAAGCAAGACCCTGTCTCAAAATAAAAATGAAGTGGAAATGGGTGCTGGGGTTGTGGCTCAGTAGTAGAGCACTCGCCTAGCACGTGCAAGGCGCTGGGTTCGATCCTCAGAACCATCTAATAATAAATAAATAAAATAAAGTTGTGTCCAACTACAACTAAAATATTTAAAAATTAAAAAAATGGAATGGAGGGCTGGGGCTGGGGCTCAGCGGTAGCACACTTGCCTGGCATGTGTGAGGCACTGGGTTCGATTCTCAGCACCACATATAAATAAATAAATAAAGGTCTATAAACAAGTTTAAAAACATTAAAAAAAAAAAAAAAAGGAATGGAGATGTAGCTCAGTGGTAGAGTGCCCTCAAAGGTTCAATCCTCAGTAACTGCCTGCCTAGACTTTTGCAAAATTCATTTTATAAACAAAATTAACAGGGCTAGGGATGTGGCTCAAGCGGTAGCGCGCTCGCCTGGCATGCGTGCGGCCCGGGTTCGATCCTCAGCACTACATACAAACAAAGATGTTGTGTCTGCCGAGAACTAAAAAATAAATATTAAAAATTCTCTCTCTCTCCCTCCCTCTCACTCTCTCTCACTCTCTCTTTAAAAAAATAAAAATAAAATAAAAAAGAAATATCACACTCCCCCCTCCTTTAAAAAAAAATTAACAATTATTATTATTAAATTAACAATAATTATTATTAACATAATAATAAAAAGGTTTTTTTCCCTCTTCTTGGGCAATTATAAAAAGATTGAATCAATACAGGCCCTAATGTTTTCACAGTCCCCTAGGAAAACACACTACACCAACACACCCACCAGCAGGTATAAACATAGATGTCAATGAGACTCAGTCAAGGGTTGCTTGAAGGTACCTGCCAAACATCAAAATTTCATTTGTTTCTTGCCAGTATGTCTAAAGCAAAGCACATGCTTCAGCCATCTATGGCAGCAAGTAATAAAGTATACGCACTAAGCCAAAAAATTTAGTCATCTATTAAAAAAAAAAAAAAACTTCAGAGGTTCTAATTAGTAGCAAGCACTAAATACTTAAGTAGTAAAGCCAAGTGATATGATTGGAATTTAGATACAAGACTTGAATGGGAATTCAGAATGAGAGAAGTTGTGTAACAAGATTTTGACAGGCATTTGGATTTGTAAAGAATCCCTCCTCCTAAGTAACTTTCTTGGAAGGAAAAAAAGATTTTGCAAAGTAAGAAACAGAGTTAAGCAGGCTAAGAATGAAAACTGGAGGCTTGGCCAGAGTGACAATCTGCCTCCACCCTAGAAAATATTTATTCATCTGTAAAATAATGGGACACCACAAATTTAATCAAAACAACTATGTTTAGGGACAACAAACTGACAGTAGAATGTACAAGCAAAGTAAACCATTTAAGGAGTTTAATACTTAACTTAAGCAAATTCTTTATTTGCAGAATCTCAAACCAGCCTATAATCCCAGCAGCTCTGGAGGCTGAGGCAGGAGGATCACAAGTTCCAGGACTGCCTCAGCAACTTAGCAAGGCCCTGTCTCAAAATAAAAAAAAATTTTAAAGAGGGCTATGTGGCTCAATGGTAAAGTGCCCCTGAGTTCAATTCCCAGCACTGCCAAAAATAAAAATATATATAAATAAATAAATAAATGCAGAACATCATGACTTTTTCTATTTAGGGAAGTCAAAAGACCTCAATTTTAATCCTGATAGTAATACATATTAGTTATAAACTATTGGGCAAATCATTTTATTTCTCTGCGCCTTTGTTTTATTATACAAATTAAAAAATCCTTACACGAAATGCTTGGGACCAGAAGTGCTCTGGATTTTAGATTTTTTTTTCCTGGATTCTAGAATATTTGCATACATTGAGATATCTTAGGGATGAAATCCAAGTCTAAACAAATCATTTATGTTTCATATACATAAGATATGTAGCCTAAGGTAATAGTAGACAATATTTTTAGTATACCTACAATCTTTTTTTCCTCCTCCCTGAACTGGGGATTAAATCTAGGGTACTTTTCCATTGAAATACATCCCCAGTAGTATACCTGCATTTTTTTTTCCTGGTACTGGGGCTTGAACCCAGGAGTGCTCTACCACTTAGCTACACCCCTAGTCCTTCATACTTTTTTATTTTGAGACAGGGTCTCACTAAACTATCATGATTGGCCTCAAACTGCATCAGCCTTCTGAGTTGCTGGGATTACAAGAGTTCACCACCACATCTAGCATGCATCTGCATTTTGACTGTGACTTGTCATATTAAGTCACGTGTCTAATTTCCTTCCTGAAGTTTGCTCTCAAAAAGTTTTGGATTTTGGAGCATTTCAGACTTCAGGTTTTTGGTTTAGGGATACTTAATTTGTATGCAAAAGTACGGACTTCAGTTACCTGATCATTCATCCTTTCCAGCAATGAAATTCTGTGATTATACAGAGATAGAATATCAGAAGCATAAGTTCACAGGTGAGAATGGTAAAATCAGAACTCTAACCATATCTCTTTAAATATATTTAATCATCACATTTCACAACATGAAAAACAGTCTATTATCAACTGGCCGTATACCTGAAAAGTACAATTCTTGAAAACCCTTTTCAGGGATAATCTATTTGTTTGAGGGCTTTTATTCCAAATGGTCCCTAATGTTGGACAGATACTCCATAAAATTAAGACTGTAGTATGATTTTAATATCTACTTTTGATTAAAAACTCCTCAGGGGGAAAAAAAACCAATTCAGTGGAGTCATTCCTCAAAATCAACACAGGTGAGAGCAGCAACTCACAGGAATATTGAAAAGAGAGAGAGAGAAGGAAAAGTATCACAAGTGAACAGTAGAACAAGAAATATAAGAGGAGGTATATAGAAAGGAACAGGAAACTTAATACCCTCTGAACCTAGTAATAATAAGGTAAAGAGAGGACAAATAGTTAAGCAATGACTCTGCCTGTCAAGCTCTGTGTGGCACCTTAAAAGTGGTAACTGAAAGACCTGCAGTGTGGAGAACGGCTTGGAGGATTATCCACCAGAAGCATTCAGTGGTGAATGCAGAGAGATAAAAAGACTAGGGCTTTGGTTTTACTTGAATACCAGACAACTCAGATAATTAATAAGTACGTGGCCATATAATTTGTCACCCAAACTTTTTAAAAATGAAAAGAGAGAAATCTCCTCCTTAAAAAATAAGAATTTTATTTATAACAATTATACCAGGGCAATGGAGAACTTAGGACAATCCCAAGTAATCAGGATATATGGTAAACTTAATTATAAAGGACCCCAGCACAAGGTAATCACCTTTATAATGTAATCTTACCTCCACCTTATCATTGGGCAGGAGCCCAAGCAGAAGCAGAAGGAAAGGTGGGAATCCACAAGTAAAAAACGACTATTCTCAAGTCATTCCCTAAAATCCCTGTATAAGAAAATTGATGTGAAGACCAGGGTGAGTCCAACACCAGAACATACAGAGCAATGTTTCTTACCCACCTAATCAGTGAATGACCCTACAAATGAAATGCTTTTTCACAGAAACAGAACAGTTGCTCTTGACAGAAGTAAATTTCACTGCAAGAACACTATGCTTCAAGTTCATTAAGGATTAAACAGGCTTATCATTTGGTTTAGGAGTAACACCCTTCATGATGCTTTACCTGTGGAAAAGTACTTCCAAATGACTTATCATTACTCTCTAAGCAAATAAGCCCACGTTACACATTTATACCTTTTTTTAAAAGGCACTTTATTCTGGGCTAGGGATATAGCTCCACTGGTAGAGAGCTTGCCTGCATGCACAAGGCCCTGGGTTCAATCCCCAGCACCACACAAAAAATAAATAAGGCACTTTATTCTAAAGCACATAATTCATCTAAGCCTTTGGCACAAGCTAGCTTCTTCTCATCCATATAATCATATTAAAAAAGACTGTTGGGGGCTGAGGATGTGGCTCAAGCGGTAGTGTGCTCGCCTGGCATGAGTGCGGCCCGGGTTCGATCCTCAGCACCACATACAAACAATGATGTTGTGTCCGCCGAAAACTAAAATAAATAAATAAATATCAAAAATGCTCTCAAAAAAAAAAAAAAAAAAAGAAGACTGTTGGCTAAAATTCAGCCAAATGTACTCAATCACATACTTTCTGCAGATGTCAATCTCCAATTATTGTGATTTTCGAGGCTGAAGCAGGAATATCCCAAGTTCAAGGCCAGTCTGGGCAACTTAGTGAGAATCTGTCTCAAAATAAAACTTTTTAAAAAGCTAGGTCATAGCATGGTAGTGCAGGCCTATAATCCCAGTGACCAGGAGGTTGAAATAGAAGGATCAAAATTTCAAGCCTGGGCAATATAGCAAGACCCTGTCTCAAAATAAAATAAAGCAGGGGATATAGCTCAGAGGTAGAGCATTTTGGTTCAATCTCCAGTTTAAAAAAAAAAAAATTTTTTAAGCTGGGAATATATATAGCTCAATGATAAAGTACTTGCCTACAATGCCTGGAACCTTGGGTTCCATTCTCAGTACCAAAGGGAAAAAAGAAAAATTGACATGTGCACCAGCAATGGAAGTGCTCTTATAAAGATGCTCTTAGCGGGGTGCTGTGGCAAACACCTGTAATCCCAGAGATGAGGCTAAGGCAGAGCAGGCTCAGCAATTTAGCAAGACTCTCAGCAACCTAGTAAGACTCTACCTCAAAATAAAATATAAAAAGGGTTGGGGATGTAGCCCAGTGGTAAAGTGCCCCTGGGTTCAACTCCCAGTACCAAAATTATTAATATACCAAGCATACATGCTCTTTGTCTTACTCAATGTGTGAGAAAATAAATATACTCACTTCTTAATTTGGAATTCAGAAAGCAGTATCCATATGTGCATCAAGTTTTACTGGTCAATAAAGTTTCCCTTATCTAAATGATTCCAACTGTATTTACAACCAAATCTATCAATAATCAGTGAATGAGGCAGGGGGTATAGATCAGTGACAGAGCAGATACTTAGCATAGGAGAGGCCCTGGGTTCAATCCCCAGCACCAAAAATATAATATTAACCATCATCATCATCACCATCAGTGAATGAGCACACATGAGTACCTGGGCTGATACCTCCATTCAATGTAGTATTCAGGATATATTACTGAGGGCAACTGTTCTCCTTAGGAAGTCTTAGCAATCAAAAATACACTAGTGAAAACCAAATGCATAACAATCCTTTGAACAATACTGAACACAAAGACAACTTTTTGATGTTAAGAATAATGTCTAGGGCTGGAGCTGTAGCTCAGATGTAGAGTGTATACCTAGCATGTGTGAGGCATTGGGTTTGATCCTCAGCACCACATAAAAATAAGAAAATAAAAGTACTGTGTCCATATACAACAAAAAATACTTTTAAAAAAAGGAATAATGTCTAACAAGACTGATGGTCATCTTACTAGGTTATTTTAAAATAGAAGTGACAGACCCTGATATAATTCTGAATTTAGCAATCTTTGTGAAGAACAAATGGAACAAATAATGTATATCCATGATTATTCATATTACTTTACCCTTACAACATGATTCCTTTGACTTATTATAGCAAAGAACCCCAAGGCCATCTCTTTGGACCCTCTTTCTTTCCCACCAAATTCCATAAAAAAGAGTATTTTTCCTTTTTTAAGTATTGCAAACCAGAGAAATCAAATACCGATTAAAGTACCATGAGGCAGAGGGGAGAAAAAATTAAAAAGAGCCAAGCATTATTACAATGAGAACTAAACACTCCTAAAAGAAAATCATCTTGAGAACAAAATTTCTATTATTATTGTTGTTATTTAGTATTAGGTATTGAACCCAGGGGTGCTCTACCATTGAACTACATACCCATACTTTCTTTTCTTTTTTTCTTTATTTTTGAGACAGAGTCTTGCTAAATTGTGGAAGCTGGCCTCAAACTTGCAGTCCTCCTGCCTCAGCCTCCAAAATTGCTGGGATTACAGGCATGTGTCATCATGTCTGCTTTGAGAGCATAATTTAATCTGATTCATCATCTTCATTCTTTCCAAAGCTCCAATCTCACAAACTCAAGTTATTTGCTGAACTAAGAGATCAAAGAATAAAATGTAACACCTTCACAGAAGGGGGTTATCAGTAAATAGAAAAGTCCAGAAAAAAACTCAAGAATCAATTGCCCTGGGGCTGGGGTTGTAGCTCAGTGGTAGAGCGCTTGCCTAGCATGTGTGAGGCCCTGGGTTCAATCTCCAGCATCACATAAAACTAAATAAACAAAATAAAGATATTGCGTCCATCTATAACTAAAAATCTTTAAAACAAAAAAAATTAATCAATTGCCCAATCACTTTGTCAAAATGTGTATGCTATGACAGATTTTCAAAAGCAGAAATCTGCCACATCATTGGCCATATTTTTCCTGATAACTCTGGACCAAATAATTCATTTTAATTAAACATATGAAACAGTTTTGATAGTTAGATTTTATTTAATTGATTAAACCCAAACATTTTACTTGTAGACAATGTGCTTTTTTTTTTTTCTTTCTGATATTGGGATTGAAACAAGGGGCACTTAACCACTGAGCTGCATCCATATTAGGGCCAATTTAGTGAGGTCCTAAGCAACTTAGTGAGATTATCTCAAAATAAAACACAAAAAGGGCTGGGGATGTGGCTCAGTGCTAAAGCACCTCTAGGTTAAATCCCCAGTACCAAAAATAAAAATAAGAAATAAATAAACTAATTCATCTACCCACCCTCCCAAAATAAAATAAACAGATTCCATAAAATATGACTGGGCAACAGGAAATGACTATTAATTAACAGATCAAATTAAGCATATAATTATAATCATTGCTATTACTTGATCCTTCAAAATACTCTTTGATGACTTTATGGTGAAACATATATACAACAGTTCTCCTCATGGAGATCTCAATTTGTCACATTGTACCATGTGCCATGTGCAATAAATTTTAGATACCGACATCAATTTCCTAAAAACTTTTTGTGAGGTTCCACTGAAACAACAATAACAGATGCAGTAGCACACAGAGTAATAGCACTGGCTAGGTCCTTGGGTTATTTCATTCTCTACTCACTACAACACTGTGAGGAATTGTCCTTATTACATGGATACAAAGAAGATAAGAGACTTGTTAAAGGTAACCCAGTAGTTAACCAAGTAGTTGAGCTGGTATTCATCCCTGCAGTCTGACTCCAAGTCTTATACTTTTAATCTCTACATAATTATGAATACCTATTATGATCAATAGAGTCAGAGGCCCATGTGAGACAGATAGAGGCTTAATAGTTATCTCCATTATAAACATTATGACCAAGCAACTAAATGTCTCTCCCCATTCACAATTCCTACTTAATTAACACTTTAAAACTGCATAGTTGCTAAAACAGCACAGTTGCTATTGAAAAGCTTCTGAAGGTACTTTTCCTACATTTAGTCATAGGCACAAAAAGAGATCATAATCTCTCACTGTAATTCAAAACTTCATACTTATGGGCTATTAATTTCCTAGCTTTACAGGTTCCAATGCCTTAATCTTCAATAAAGGGGAAATATTATTATAACAACTCTCATCACCAAAGAGCAGAATCTTTATTTTTGTTTGCTTCTAAGATGCACGTTTGCACAAACCCTTTTAAAAATGTAGGAAGGCAATTTATATTCCAAATCATATACACACAGAACTGCTTTCTGACTGGCCTTCCAATCAAATACCCCCAAAATGTTCATCTTCTCCTCAAAGAAAACAGCAAACATAAGCTGGGTGCAATGATGCATCCCAGCTTCTCAGAAGGCTGAGGCAGAGGCAGAAAGATCTAATGTTCAAGGCCAGCCCTGGCAATTTAGCAAGATCCTGTCTCAAAATAAAAAATAAAAAGGGAGCTAAGGATGTAACTCAGTGGTAGTGCACCCCTGGATTCAATTCTCAGTACTGCAAAAAAAGGAAAATATATAAAGGACCCCATTAGAGGGAAAAGGAAAAGCATAAGAGGAGGCAGCGAAGGCAATTTAAAGTACATACTAGGAGCTAAGGATGTGGTTCCATGATAGAGCATGTGCTTAGCATGCTCAAGGCCCTGGGTTCAATCTCCAGCACAATAATAATTAAAGTACATTCTAAATGCAACCAAAGACCTAAAAGGTAAAACAAGTTATCCCCAAAATATGTAAAGTATCCCAACCTCCTTAATGTTGTTAAGATCTCTTGTAAGAAGCACTTCAACAAACAATGTTGTTCTCTCATCCTTTAAAGGACTAATACTCATATATTCTAAGAAAAGACAATAATCATCAAGCATAAGCTGGACTTATAAAAAGTAACATTTATTTATTACAAGTAGCTTATTAAACACTTTCACATATAACATTCATTGACCATTTACTACCATCCTGTCAGGTAGTTAGGGCAATCTGTTACAACCATTTTATGGATGAGAAATGAAGTGGTTTGCCTAAATTCATATAATCTGTGACTAGAAGAGCCTCCAACTCAAATCAAATAACATCAAATCCCAGGTGCTTTCCACACCACATTGTACCTCTTTATTTCTCATCTAAAAGTCACAAAACTATCCTGGTTACTCAGTTTGCACAGGTCGTGTATTACCAATCCTCTAAGAACAAGTGCCAACTATGAATGACACCATATGTTATAAGCACAAAAGGGAAAGAAAATCTCAGCTTTTGCTCTGAAAGGCCTGGCACTTTGTGCTGAACCCAACCCATACTCTGCCTAACATAGCTCTAACAGCAGCCCTTCAGGTAGGCCTTGGTATTCCCACTGTATACCTCAGGAAATGGGCTCAGAGATGCTTAGTAACAACTAAAAAATGGCATTTAAAATGACAACAATGATTTTAATGACATGTCCACTATATTACACTGCTTTAACATGGTATCACAGTGACACCCTTTTCTGCCCAACAACAAAGAAAAACACTTTTTATATTGAAATATTTTAATGTTTTCAAGTGTCAAATAACCATTCTCCTACTTGTCACTGCCATAATCTTATTTCCTAATAAAGCACTTTTCTGGGTCCTGATTTTCTCTGGTTTACTCTTAAACACTGCAGGCCTGATAAAACCCTTAATTAATAGCACTTTATATGGTCACAAGAATCATACAAATATTATTTTTACCCTGGGTCTAAGTTAATTCTATCAAATACTATGTATCAGTTACAAAAAGAAAAAAGAAAAAAATGTGAGCTACCCAATTAGTAAATGAAAACACTGAACAAACTATGAACAATCTATCATTTTAATTGCCTCCCTCGATGGGCTTTAACTAATCCAGGCAAGACACAGAACAACAAAATGCACAAAAGAAATCTTAAAACCTCCCAGAATCTGGTATCCCACCAATCTACTGTGAATTAGTAAGTGACAATGATAGATAAGAAAAAATACATAAACATGGCTGGTGAAATAGTTTTAAACTTGGGAAGATTATTGAAGGACTTTCCAGGAAAAAAAAAATTAATTGGCTTTAACCAAGTTAAGGTGTATTACAACTCCCAAAGGGGGATTCCTTATCTGAAGCAAATAGGAGGAACTTTCTAACAAGCTGTACTCATAATGGAAGGCAAATGGCTTAAAAGGCTTTAAACAAAACTATGTTCTTTGGAGCCAAACTTGAGGTGTCAGTGGAAAAACCTGCTGGAAGGACTAAGAACTAGGGCAGAAGTAGATAAAAAGGAAACAGGAAGAACTGAGAGGAGAGTGGGGGAGGGAGGAGCAATGGGCAAAGGAGTCTGGAACCCAGGAAGCACTGATGAAAACCGGTAGTTCAGACCAAAAAAAGTAAGGAAATGAATTCCTAGAACAACAGCCTGCCCGGTGCAAAGGACCCCTCTCTTCTACAGGCTAAAATTAAGCTAAAGGAAGTTAACTAGCCAAGACTAGAAAAAAATTGGGGTTCACATAAGACAGAAAACGATCCTACATAAGGATAAGAGGAGTGAGGCTACAGATATAGCGTGCATGCGCCAGGTTCTCTCAGGGTTTAATGGCCAGCAATATGTCCTCTCCTCCCTCCCGTTCCCTCCCCGCCGCCCCCCCCTCCCTGCACACACAGAGAGAATGGGAGGTAATAACTGGTGGAATATGGAGAACTTCTTTCTGGGGAGGGGTGGGACTGGGGATTGAATCCAAGGGCGCTTAATCACCGAACCACATCCTCAGCCCTTCTTTTATAAATAGATAGGGTCTTGTAAATTGCTAAGGCTGGCTTTGAACTTGTGATCCTCCTGCCTCTGCCTCCTGTGTAGCTGGGATTACAGGCAGCCACAGTGCGAGAGTACTGAAGAGAACTTTTCAGTGCTCTTTAAAATGTATCAATTTTAAATAGGTAAATTCTGTTATGTAAATTATCTCTCAATAAACGTATTTTTAAAAATGTGTTAAACCGGGCAATGTATGAGTAGTTATGATTTAATTAACATGATTAGTTCAGTTGACTGTGAAAGAGTACCCTGATATTCCCCTCAGGTCAGCAGAAAAGTTGACTTGTGTCTGGGAACACCTCTGTTGGAATACATCGGTCTGAGAAGACATGAGTATTATGAATACAGAAGAAACAACTGGGGGAAAATTGGACGTTCCTTCTTTTAATAAAGAGATTTTCTCTCCATTTGTGTCTTGAAATTAGGTAAAAATTTATACGGGAGGTGTAGGGGAAGAAAGCTTTTGTTTGGGGGTGGGGGGTCTGTTTGAAGCATAATATCAGGTTTCTTCCGCTGATGTTCTAGGGCCAAAGTCTACATAGTCAAAGAGAAAACGATCTGGGGTGGAAAAGTCAGGTCAGTTCTGGAGAAATTCCAGGTTTACCGTGCAATGATCACATCACAGAAGTCTTATCTCTGTACCCCCAAACTGGACCCTACCCCCAAGTCACTTCCGACTGTAACTTACTAAGACAGATGCTAAGCCGTGATCCCAGAAGTTTCTGGCGAGCTGCCTACTGACGCAAATTAGAAAGCCATCGAGGATCGGCCTGGGTGCAGCTAAGCGCCACGTCCAGCGTTGGGCTCCCCCTTCATCCTTCCCAATGTAGGAAAAGGGACCGAAGAGGACAGGAGGCGAGCAGTAACGCCCGGCCGCCCTCCTCCTCTCAGCCGGGTTTCGGGGAGCCGCCCCCTCCCCGGCGTAAGCTCATCCCCACCCGCCTCGCCTCGGGCCACGACCCCCAGGAGGAAGGGGCGGTGGCGGCGAGCGCCCCCATCGGCGGCTGGCGCACCTCGCCCGGGGCAGCGGTCGCCGCCGCCAGCCCGGCCGGGGCCTCCCCGGGAGCAATAGGCTATCGATTCAGTTGCCTGTCGCTAGGAGCCCCGGGAGAGCGAGGCCTACACCGTCCGGCCGGAGCCCCGGTCTCGATTTCGCCACTTTCCCCACACCGGAGGGGGAACTTGGGGGCAATCAGGCCCAGCTGGGCAGGGGGGGAGGAGAAGCACAGACCACCTGCAAGGGCAACCTCGGGGGGAAAAGGGATGCGGGCGTCTGGCTCCCGCCAACTAGCCTCCCGGGGGTCGCTCAGCGACCCCCTGCCTAGTGAGTTGCGCATTCAAGTTCAGACTGGGGTCCCTCAGCCTCCAGAGCCCTCGTCACTCTCGAAACCATAATAAAAACAAGTCGCGGAAGAGGCAACCACGGCACCACAGGAGATGGAGCTGGGCCCTAAGAGCACCGGGGGGGCGGCTAACAGGAACCCGCCAGTCACCTCCCTTCGGCCGACCCCACCAAGCCCCAGGTCGAAGCCCCTGGACCCTGGGCGTAAGGCCCTGTAACCGCCTGGCCCTCGGTCCCTTCTCCATGACACCAGCGACGGGGGCTTGAACACCCCCTTGCCTCCGGCGCACCTCGGCCTCCTCCCCCTCCAAATTCCCCAAAATGCCCCCCGCACCATTTAAAGTACGCGGAGGAAGAGTTTGCCATCAAACTTTGTCAAGCGGTAACCTCGCACCCCTCCGCGACCCACACTCCCGCGGCAGTCGTCAGGGGAGATCACTTTGCACTTGGGATAAAGCGAATTAAGGACCTGTCAACCATTTTAGGTCTTTTATATATATATATAGAAGACATCCTCTCCTTCCCCTTCCTCCCTCCCTCCCTCCCTCCCCCTGCAATGGTTTTAATTTGACACCAAATCTTCCCACCGCGGGAGAGGGGCTGGAGGGGAGGGGGTGGGGACGGGGGGCAGGAGGAGGGTGGCAAGGGAGAGCGAAAGGGGAGGCTGGAAGGGGGCCGGGAGGCGCGGGGAGGGGAAGGGGGTTGATTTACCTGAGACCAGCCACTGGCCTCCATTGTTGGAGAATTCAATGGCATTGACACAGCCGAAGTGGCCGAGGAGGTCCTTCTTGTAGAGGTTTCTGCAGCCCCGCAGGCGTCTCCTCTGAAAGTCCTGAGTGAGCAGGGGGTCCCCATGCAAGCCCCGCTGGGACAAGAAGCCCACCACTGACCTCATGCTGCCCCCCAGGCCAGCTCTCCTCTTCATGCTGGAACCGCCGCCGCCGCCGCTCGCGCCGCCGCCCCTCCCTCGGCCTCACGCGCGGCCGCCGCTCCCCCCACCCGGCCCTTCCCCCGCGCTGCGATCCGGATGGTTCTTTAACCAGCCATGGCAGACAGAAAGAGGTGTGCAGACACTCGGTGGCGTTCGCGGCTTCCTGATGGTCCCCTCCCTCCCCTTCCCCCCTAGGCTCCTCCCTCCGCTTCTCCGCCTCCCTCAGCAGCTGATCTTCAGCTGCGGTCGCGCTTCCGCGACGCGCGGCCCTTCCGCCGGCCGCCGGGGCCGGGAGAACGCGGGCGCCGCTGCCCCTCCCCCACCGCGGGCGGCTGCCGGAAGAACGCGGGCTGCTGCCTGGAGACCGCGGGCGGCGGCTGCGCCTTGCTCGCCTCAGCTCCTTCGCGCGCCGGGACTCGGGCGGCGCTGGGCGGCGGCCTCCTGTACTCCGTGAAGTTGAATGAGCGTAACAATCAAAGTGGCCGCCGCCGCGGCTCCTCAGCAGCCCGGAGGCTCTGCGCCTAGACGAGTTCGGGGGAGAATGAGGCCCGAGGTGGGAGGAGAACGGCGGGCCGAGGATCGGGTCCTCCTCGCTCGATTCGCCTCCTCCTGGGATTGCGGTAGCCGGGTCCAAGGGAAGAGGACGGAGAGTTGAGACTGACCATTTGGAGGAAGGTTGTCCGGGGATCCTGTTAGTGCACCTGCCCCCTCTCCCCCGACCCCAAGACATTTTTAACACCACCTCATCCCTCAAGTTCGGCTCTCTCATTCTCCCTCCAGTAAAAAAGGCTAAACTGTTGGTTCTGATAGGAAATCGAGTGGTGTATGAGGAAAAGAGGGAGAAAGGAATTGGTGAGACGGGTCTGGGGATGCAGCTCGGGAGTAGAGCCCTTGCCCTGCAAGCGCGGAACCCCGGGATTCAATCTCCAGCATTGGGGCGGGGGCGGGGGTAATAAGTAGTGAGAAGAAAATTGCCAAAATCAGGTTGAGAAAGTCCTGTGAAGTAGAAAGTACTTCTGTCCATTAGTTCCAGATACATTTGTAAGAAGCCGTGTTGGAACATAGCGATATTCGTTCTTTAATTGGGAGCGGTGAGCTCATCATAAAAATGTTGAGCTCTGAGGTTGTACAGCTGTTAACCAGCAGCTGCAGACCAGGCAAAAGTGCCTGTCCTTCAACAGGATGGGAGTCAAGGGGTTGACCCCAGTGAGGAAGCTGGATAAGTGCTGTGGAACTCTTCCAGATAGTTAAAAGTCCCTTTTTCATTATAGTACTTTTCCTAGAAGTGAGCCTCCCATCATTAAATAGCGGTAAGCTACTGAAGTCAGTTTTGCCCTTCAACTTCTCAGGACCTCTGGACTAGAGATGGCACAGGAGCAGTTGAGTATAATCACCATGGAAAAATGGACTGAAGAAAAACTTAAGGAAAAAGAAAAAGATGGGCTGAACATGGAAGAAGTTCACCTGTCAAGCAAAATTATCAGCTTCTACTTTTTTGCACAATGATAAATAAGATTACCCATACTAATAACAAATACATAAATGTTGAATTTGAAAGTCCCTATTGTAACAAACACTGCTAAACTTAATATAAATTCACCAAATTCCAGAAATTAGAGTTTAAATGGGCTATTGTACCCCTAAATAGTGAAATTCATAGTGCTTTCTTTAAAAAGGTTTATTCTTAGGATATTGTAATAATAGTGTCTAATCATTATAGTTGTCAGGTAGAGACCAGTATTAGTATACCAGCTTGACCAAAGATTTATAGCCTCAAACCTCTTTCCTTCATAGTAATAATGTGTGATTAGTCTCTTTTGTGATTATATGGTTGTCTCCCCTGCTCTGCTGTAAGCTCTTTGAGAGCAGGGACCATGTCTGTTCTGCTCAAGGGCATATTTGAGACCCAGCACATAGCTGGACACAATCTCAGCAACTTGGGAGGCTGAGGCAGGAAGATTGCCAAGTTCTAGGCCAGTCTAGGCAACTTAGCATGATCCTGTCTCAAAATAAAAAATAAAAAGGTGCTACTGAGCACCCTTGGCTTCCACCCCCAGTTCTGAGAAAAAATATAAAGAGCCAGCACATACTGGCAATTAATGGCCACCTCAATATTTACTGAATACATGAATGAACTTAGGAAGTACGGAGGAATTTTGAGGCTAAGATAATGATTGGAGTTTTGGATGTGCTGTGTTTGAAGTATCTGTGCTTCATTCCAATGAACCTTTTCATTGCAAGGTCAGTTTCCCATCTCACCTTGACATACTCAGCTCACACATTCAAACACAGAGCCCTCTGGCTTCTCCCATCTAATAAGCAATCATATATTTCCCTGGGGTGGGAGAGATAAGTATAATAATGGTGTATTTGAAGTGGTCTTCCCTGAGGCAATATATATCACACCCTCTCCTCCCTCCTAAATAAACATGACTTTTTTTCCTAATCCTTTAAAAAAAAAAAAAAGATCCCATTTACCTTAGCCTAAAAATAGCCTAGGATCTGGTCACATGACAACCCAATTTTAGGAGTTTGTTGGAAACTTCCTACTATTCAGTGACCAACCAAGACACAAACATAGGACTACCCATTCTGTTTATATTCTATTGATACTCTGAGCAGCTTTTTGTAAGGAGAATTAATAAAATATATTTCTATAATTAAGATTGCCAGATAAAATATGTCAGTATGCATTTCAGATAAATAATTACATTCTTGTACAAGTATGTCTCATGCAATATTTGGGGTATACTTAAATACTGTTTATTGGAAATTCAAATCGTGTTGGGTATCCTATATTTTTATTTGCTAAATCTGGCAACGTATAATATAACCAACTTCAGATGATCAAGAAAATCACTATGGTATCTATTTGCCTTTATTAAGATTTTAATATGCTTCATTGTATTGTTTATTGCAAATTAATAATATATATGACTATGTAGGGCTGGGGATGTGGCTCAGAGGTAGCACGCTCACCTGGCATGCGTGCGGCCCGGGTTCGATCCTCAGCACCACATGCAAACAAAGATGTTGTGTCTGCCGAAAACTAAAAAATAAATATTAAAAAATTCTCTCTCTCTCTCTCTCTCTCTCAAAAAAATGACTATATAACAATTATTTAATCATCTTTAATAATCATATGAAATTTGCCTTTTTAAATTTTTTAGTACTGGATATCTAACATTTAACTTGGGAGCACTTAACCACTGAGCCACATCCCCAGCCCTTTTTTATTTTTTATTTTGAGACATAGTCTTGCTAAGTTGCTTAGGGCCTTGCTAAATTGCCAAGGCTGACCTTCAATTTTCAGTCCTCCTGTCTCAGCCTCCTGAGTCAATAGGATTATAGGTGTGTGTCACTGAGCACCTCAGGACTTTTTTTTGTGGGAATACTAGGGATTGAACTCAAGGGCACTCAACCACTGAGCCATATCCCTAGCCCAATTTGTATTTTTTAATTAGAGACAGAATCTCTCTGAGTTGCTTAGGACCTCTTCCTTGCTGAGACTGGCTTTGAACTCGAGATCCTCCTGCCTCAGCCTCCCAAGCCACTGGGGTTACAGGAGTGCGCCGTCACACCTGGCCAAGATTTTTTTTAATAACACCTTCTTTGAAATATAATTAATGTACCATAAAATTTACTCTTTTTAGGTGTGTAATTTAGTATACTTAGTAACTGGTGCAACCATCACCACTATCTAATTGCAGAACATTTTCATCATTGAAAAAGAAGACCCATCGACATTAACAATCTCTCTTTATTTTTTGTTGGGGGGCGGGGGCGTTGTCCTGGAGATTGAACCCAGGGACTCTCTACCACTGATCCCATCCCCAGCCCCTTTTATTTTTATTTTGAGACAAAATTGCCAAGACTGGGCTTGAACTTGAAATCTTGCCTCAGCCTCCCCAGTCACGGGTATTACAGACATGTAGCACCACACACAGTCCTTTTGATTTTTATATGTTAAGCCAACCTTACACCTGGATTACATTTGGTCATGGTATGTAATCCATTTTGTATGTTGCTAGACATACCTTGCTAATATTCTTTTGAGGGTTTTTATGACTCTATTCCTAAAGGGTTTTGGTCTCTAGATTTCTTTCTCTTGATAACTTTGGTTTTGTGATAGCTTTGTCTAGTTTTGGTATCATAGAATAAATTAGGAAATCCAGGCATCTCTGGTTCTTTGTTTGTTTGTTTGTTTGTTTTTGCAAGAGTTTGTGAAGGATTAGTATTAATTACTTTTTGGGCACTTAGTAGAATTCACTAGGAAAGCCATCTAGCCTGGGATTTTCTTAGTGAGAAAGTATTTGATTACTGATTCAATCTATTGAATAATTTCATTCAGATGTTCTATTTCTTATTGATTCAGTTTTGAGAGTTTGTGTGTTTCTAGGTGTTTGTCCATTTCATCCAGGTTACCTAACTTGTTGGTAGGTTTACATTTTTTCCTCCTCCTCCTCCTTCTTCCTTTTCCTTCCTTCTCCTTCCTTCTTCTTTCTTCTTCCTTCTTCTTCTTTTTTTTTTTTGGTGCTACTGGGAATTCAGTCAGGGGGCTGCTTTATCACCAAGCTCCATCCTCTGCCCTTTTTATTTTTTGAGACAGGGTCACTATAAATTGCTTAAGGACTCATTAAATTGCTGAGGCTGGCCTTAAACTTGCAATACTCCTGCCTCAGCCTCCCTAGACATTAAGATTATAGGTGTGGGCCACCACACCCACCTTTTATAATCCATTTTATTTCTATAAGGTTAATAGTGATGTCCTCTTTTACTCCCCTCTCTTTTGTGGTACTGGGGATTTAATCCAGGGGTACTTTACTACTGATTGTACCCCCAGCCCTTTTATATTTTTATTTTGAGACAGGGTCTCACTAAATTGGCCAGATTAACCTTGAATTTCTGATCCTCCTGCCTTCTAAATCACTGGGATTATTGGCTTGCACTACCATGCCAAGCTGTGGACATGTCTTTTCATTCCTGATTTTGGTAATTTGAGCATCCATATCTCTCTCTCTCTCTCTCTCTCTCTCTCTCTCTCTCTCTTTCTCTTTCTCTTTTCTACCCCCTTGGTTAGTTTATTGACTTTGTTGATATTTTGAAAGAATCAGCTTTTGGTTCTGTTGATTCTATTTTTCTTATCCCTAGGGGAAAAAAAAAAAATTTTTTTTCTGCTCTGGTCTTTTCATTTCCTTCCTTTTGCTTGCTTTGAATTTAATCATCTTTTCCAATGATCTGAGGTCTTTCTCCCCCCCCCCACACACACTCCTTTTCTTTTGTACCAGGGATTGACCTCAGTGGCACTCAACTACTGAGTCCTATCTCCAGCCCTGTTTTGTATTTTATTAAGAGATAGGGTCTCATTGAGTTGCTAAGCACTCACTATTGCTGAGGCTGGCTTTGAACTCGAAATTCTCCTGTCTCAGCCTCCTGAGTCCTTGGAATTAATTAGTCGTGGCACCACCACACCCAGCTTCTCCCTTTTTAAGGTAGATGTTTTCTGGGAAAGGGAAGGGACTGCTGAAATAAATTGACCAAACTATGCTATACACATGTATGACTATGTCACAATGCATTCCACTCTTATGTCTAATTATAATGTACCAATTAAAAAATAAATTATTAGGGCTGGGGTTGTGGCTCAGTGGTAGAGTTGTTTAGCATGTGTGAGGAACTAGGTTTGATCCTCAGCACCACATAAAAATAAATAAAAATAAAGGTGTGTCCATCTACAACTAAAAAAAAGTTTACTTTCTTATTATTAAACAAAATTATTAGAAGAAAGAGCAATAAAGGAGAGGAAGGGGATCAGGAAGAAGAAGAGGGGAAAGAAGGAATCAGTACAGGGAATTAAAAATGCAACAAATTATGTTATATGCATTTATTAATATGTCAAATCAACCTCACAATTTTATAAAACTATAAGTCACAACTAAAAACAAATTTAAAAGATATGTTTAATTTTTTATTTTTGTGTTCTTTTCAATCATTCTATGATTTCTCCATTCATTCATTCACTTAAATATGTATTAATTTCCCCATATTTGTGAATTTCCAAAATCTCTGCCTGTTGTTGATTTCTAATTTATTTTTTATTTTTATTTATTTATTTATTTTTTAAAGAGAGAGTGAGAGAGGAGAGAGAGAGAGAATTTTTGATATTTATTTTTTAGTTCTCGGCGGACACAACATCTTTGTTGGTATGTGGTGCTGAGGATCGAACCCGGGTCCCATGCATGCCAGGTGAGCGCGCTACCGCTTGAGCCACATCCCCAGCCCCTCTAATTTGTTTTTTAAAGGAGGCATTTTTCACAAGTCTGGAAGTGAGTTCTCAGGCTATGAAGTAGTTGGAATCAGTTATTATTTGCTACTAAAATTTTCTAATACATTTCAACTTTTCAGGCATTTGGTTCAAGTTTGTCATGCATATTTCTTCATGATGAATGAAGAAATCTACTTTAAAAATAATCTTCATGGAATGAAAGTGGGCAGAAATTCTCACTGGCCAGGATTATTCATTTGATATTTATTCAGTGATATTTACCTTTACTATTCAATGCCAACCATCTGGGTTTTGTATATTTGAAGTTTTCTTTACAAAATCATCATGAGCCAGCTGTTTTTATTTATTTTTAATTTTAGGATCCACATGAATAGCAAACTGTTTAAAAGAGTTAGTGTTTTTTGCACTTGGCATATAGTCACCTAGGCAAGATTTCTTTTCCATGCATACATAATGCATCTTCAGTGTCCTAAATACCATTTTAAAAATAAATTGAATAATGCCACTCCCCAAAGTAAAATAGACCATGGAGAAGCAAACAGATCTGTGTTACTGAGGTAAATGTATATTGTCTTTATGGGCTCCATGATCATTCAGGACAGGCTCCTGAAATATGAACTGAACAAAGTTTTTTGGGGGGTGAGTGTGGGAGTTTTCTGGGTTTTGTTTTTGTTTTTCCAGTGCTGGGGATCGAACCCAGGCCTTGCATATGTTAAGCAAGTGCTCTACGCCTGAGCTACATCACCAGCCCCACATTATATATGTATAAACTTGTTCCCCCTTCCTTCTGAATAAACTACATGAATTCACAATGTATGCCAAATCAGCACACTAGACTACAGATGTCCCTTAAATTGGGGCTGGTGTGTGGCTATCTATGGTGTAGCTGATGATCCATGAGTTTGCTAGAAGGTAATCATTATTTCAAATCACAAAATGTTATAACCCAGGAAGATCTTAGAAATCACCTGGTTGAATTCCTTCACTCTTCATGGTCTATTTCAATCACCACTACACCTCCGGCATCAAGCAGAATTCCTGGAACATACTATGTGACTCTCCATGTTGGGTGAATGAGTCTTCCTGAAATATGCCTGTTCAAGATTCTTCCTTTTGTTCTGTCATGTCAGGTCAGACTCCTTTACCTGCCTATCAAGTCCCTATATCCTTTGTCTTCACCATTTCTATACTTATATTTCCATTACTCTTCATCACACCCACCAAGAAGGCTGGTGGCCCATTCTTGCCTACATACCCCTATGCTCACACTACTCTCCTGGCTCAGAATGGATCTCCCTTACATCCATCCAAATCCTACACATCCATCCTTTGAAATCCACTCCTTCCATGAACCCCTTCTCTAACAAATCTAGACCACATTAGTTTTCCTTTCCAGATTTTTCTCCTGCTTACAGTTAGCATCATAGTTTATCACTTAAATGTTTAGCATTTCTATATCCCTTTGTGGTTTTAAAAGGCATATATTTGCATATGTATATTTGTTTACATATATAGACACACAAATACAGTCTTGTCAGGTTGGACATAGTAATGGAAAAAAACAAATTTTTTCTCTTCTCACACTCAACACAGAACACTTCTTGTGATCAGATGTGTGGATGTTTTTTCCCACACATATCAAGCAGTTCTCTAGAGAACACCAAGTAGGTGTCCTCTAATTCAATTCAGTTTTGTACTATGTACTTGGAGATGGCATTAGATCCTATAGGTTAAGGGCCAGTCCCACAAGACTGTGCTTCTGACCAACTGGCTATAAATTAAGTTTACTGTGACTCATCCCACCCCCTGAATTCAATTATGTGCTAGGATGGTTCCCAGAACTCTGATAAACACTTTACTTACATTTATTGGTTTATTATAGAGGACATCACAAAGGATACAGATGAACCGCTAGATGAGGAACTGCATGGGCAAGGTATGGGAGGTGGGATTCCCACTCTCTCTGCTCACACCACCCTCCAGCACCTTCATGTTTGTTCAGTAACCTGGGAGCTCATCAAATTTGTTGTTAACCCAGCCCTGGTGACCCATACCTGCAATCCCAGTGCTTTGGGAAGCTGAAACTGGAAGGTTGCAAGTTCAAGGCCAACTTCAGAAAATTAGCACCTCATGGTCTGTTTCAAACATTTTTTGAAAGTTTTATAAGGGCTGAAGATGTAGCTCAGTGATAGAGTACCCCTAAATTCAATCCCTAGTACCACCTTCCCCCCAAAAATCTGTTATTCAAGAGTTTTTTTTATTTTGTTTTGTTTTTTAGTTGCCAACGGATTTTTCACTTTGTTTACTTTTATGTGGTGCTGAGGACCAAACCCAGGGCCTTACACATGCCAAGCAAGTGATCTACCACTGAGCCACAGCCCCAGTCCTGTTCTAGAGTTTTTATAAAGCTTCTTTTCCAGCCTTGCTTCACCCTTCTTTCTTTGAAGGTGAATGGACTCAAAGTTCCAGTGCTCTAATCCTCTAATCATTTGGTCTCTGGGTGATTAGCCCCATCCCAAGGCTCTCCAGCATCCCCCACTATAATCACCTCAACAGTATAAACTCAGGTGGGATTAAGAGGGACTCATTATTGAGCTGAGGATGGTAGCTCAGTGGTAAGAGTACTTGCCCAGCATGTACAAGCCCCCTGGATTCAACCCCCAGAAACACACACACACACACACACACACACACACACACACACACACAAGATTCATTGGAAGTAACAAAAGGCACTCCTAGCACTCAAGAATTTGTAAGTTTTAGGAACTTTCTGACAGGTACCAGGAACAAAAAGACAAGTATATTTCCTATTACACCACAGACATGAATTGTATCTTATTAATTCAACAGAGCATGTACTATGTGTGGCTGCACTTGTTGAACACAGGGAAATAGATAGGGATTTATTTTTGTGTGTATGTGTGTATATATATATATATATATATATATATATATATATATATACATACATATACATAAAATAGAAATAAAATAAAGATATTGTGTCCATCTACACCTAAAAAGGTACTGGGATAGAAAACAGGGGCACTTTATCACTGAGCTACATCCTGATCCTCTCTCCTGCCTTTTTTGTTTTTGTGGTACTCGAGATTGAACCCAGGGCCTTGTGCATGTGAGGCAAGCACTCTACCAACTGAGCTATATCCCCAACCCCCCTCTCCTGCCTTTTTAAAAATCTTGAGTGAAGGTCTTGTTAAATTGTCAAAGCTGATCTCCCATTTGTAATCCTCCTGCCTCAGCCTCCCCAGATTACAGGCAAATGCCACCACACACAACATTTACTATTTTCTTTCTTTTTAATATTTTTAGGTGTATATGGGCACAATGTCTTTATTTTTTTTATTTTTATTTTTATGTGGGGCTGAGGATTGAACCCAGTGCCTCACACATGCTAGGCAAGTGCTCTACCACTGAGCTATACCCCAGCCCCTACTAATTCTTTTGAGGTACAGGGAATGGAACCTAGGACTCCATGAATGCTAGGCAAACACTCTACCACTTAACTATATCCCCAGCCCTTTTTTGTTAGATTTTGTGATTCTGGGAATTGAACCCAGTGTCTTGTGCAAGACAAATGCTCTACCACAGGGCTACATTCCCAGCTCCACACAAAAGAAATATAAAAGTGAGGGAAAAAAAAAAGAAAGGAGACCCTAAGCAGAGTTCATGGTGATTATTTTATTTTATTTTATTTGTAAAGATATTGAACCCAGGAGCACTTAACCACTGAGTCACATTCCCAGCCCTTTAAATTTTTTTTTTTTTTTAATTTTGAGAAAGGGTCTCACTAAGTTGCTGAGGCCAGCCTTGACCTGAGGATCCTCCTGTCTCAGCCTCCCAAGTTTCTGAGATTACTGGTATATGCCACCACTCCCAGCTTTGTGGTGTTTATAAGACAGTAACAGAGACACATTTTAATCAAAGATTCGCACAGTAAATATAAGATTACTATAATACAACTGCTATCATGTAATTAGTACTTGCTATGAGACTGGCATTGTTCTAAGTCCTTAATAGCTATTATTAATGAATTAATTATGAAGAAACCCCATGAAAAGATTATTATTATCCCATTTTGCAGATGAGAAAATGGCAGTTGTGGTACATAGAAATGTGTGATGTCTAGGTTTCCATTTACATTGAATAGAGTTGTTATGGTAAATTAATGAATTCTTACTGGTAGAGCCCTTGGATCAGGCCTGACTTGTAGATCAATATCAGCTTTTTTTCTTTTTTCTCTGTATGGGTTTGAATTCATGGGTGCTCTACCATTGAGAGCACCTAGGCCTTTTTATTTTGGTACAGGGTCTCTGAGTTGCCCAGGGTAGCCTTGCATTTGTGATCCTCCTACCTCAGCTTCCCAAATCACTGGGATTACGGGTGTACACCACTGTGCCCATACCTGGCTATCCATTTTAGTCTTTTTGAACGGAGGGCATACATGATCAGATATGCATCTTAAAAGATTGTTTTGGCTACTTCAAAGGGAACAGATTGGAGTGTACTGAGAGTGATTTGGGTAGATGATTAGGAAGTTCTGCAGTAGTACAATGAAGAGTAGCTTAGATGAGGTTAGTGACAGTGGAGTAATAGAGTCAGTGGAGGGGGGGGCTGAGGTTGTGGCTCAGTGCTAGAGCACTTGCCTCCCACATGTGAGGCACTGGGTTCAATCCTCAGCACCATATAAAAACAAAGGTATAAAAAAGAGTAGATGGATTTAAGACTTTAAAAAAGTAGAATTTGGTGATGTATTAAAGAGAGTGGCGGAGGAGAGACAAACCTGATGGAATCCAGGTTTCTGATTCGTATAGCTGTTCTCTGTAGTAGGACTCCTGGGAAGACCCAGCACTGAGAGGGTCAAACCTTGAATTCAATTAACATATATATTGAGTTTGAGGTTCCCCTGTGAGTCTCAAAAATAATTGACTGGTAGCCTGAGTTCAGATTCATGGTTGGGGCTGGAGTCATTGATACTAAAAATTTAGAAAAATTCTAAGATGTCCTCAATTTATTTGCAAGATCTGAGGATGAAGGGAAGGAAAGATACAAGAAAATGATCAGTTAACAGTTGTGGGCTGCACCAACAAAAGACTATTGCTGTTCCACATTCCTGAATGTATGCTGAAACCTCGACTTCTGACCCCAGGCAGTAGACAACCAGGTGCCACTGTATCTGGCTAAGGAATGAACTTTTTGAACTATTTTAATCAGAAACAAGAAGCACTTCTTCTTAAGGGTAGTACTATTCCCAAACTTTCCTCACCTCACCTATTCCATTCTTCTTATCTATAACCAATGTAGATTTCATGTAAATAATTTGTTCTTTCCTAAGTTTTCATTTTAAACATGTTTCTGGCTTTTAGGTCTGGAGGACATATTTCTGAGTCATGAAATTTGTCCTAGGACCTGATTAGCATCTGTAAGGGCTCAATAAGCCTTTTTATTTCAGACTTCCCTTGGTAAAGGAGTTTTGGTTTAATAATACAGAGATGGTTGGGGAAGAAGTCTCAGCATGATAAGAATATTCAGGGGAAGCATCTAGTGGGAAGAAAAAGGAGCAAGCCTGGGACTAAGCATTGAGGGATGTTTAGGGTTGATGCTGGGGTGGAGGAGGACATACTTACCAAGAAGTCAGGAGAAGAAAAATATACTGAATGAAAAAAAAAATGGAAAACAATCGTGTCATGGAAGCAGAAACATGAGTATTTCAAGAGGCAGAAGTAGTCAATTATATCAATTGTTGCTGAAAAGTTGGTAAAATGATTTAAAAGTGTTGGATTTGTTGACACCAAAATCAGTGAGGCACCCACCAGTGATCTCAATCATAGCTCCTTCAAGAGTGTGATAAGAGTTAGAGGGCTGGAGATGTGGCTCAAGTGGTATCGTGCTCACCTGGCATGCGTGTGGCCCGGGTTCGATCCTCAGCACCACATACAAACAAAGATATTGTGTCCACCAATAACTAAAAAATAAATAAATAAATATTAAAAAATTCTCTCTCTCTCTCTCTCTCTCACTCTCACTCTCTCTTTCAAATAAAATTAAAAAAAAAAAAAAAAGAGTTAGACACAGTGGCATACACCTGTAATCTTAGCAGCTTGGAAGGCTGAGGCAGAAGGACCACCTATTCAAGGTCAGCCTCAGCAAATTAATGAGACCCTAAAAATTTAGTGAGACCCTGTCTCAAAATAAATAATAATAATAATAATAAAAAGGTTAAAGATGTGACTCAGGGGTTAAGTGCCACTGGGTTCAATCTCTGATACAAAAAAAAAAAAGTTATAGGGAAGGACCCCAAAGAGCAAAGGGCTCAACAGGGAGTGGAAGGAAAAGGAAAGAGTAAAATGAATACCTGGAAGAGGGGATACCATTCAAGAAGGTTCTGGTTTGTTAACAGGAAAAAAAATGACAAGGCTTAAAAACCATTGAGAAGGACTCCACTCAGAAGGAAAAGTTGAAAACATACAGATGAAACTAGACTGAGGAAGGAAGATTGAAGTTCAAAGCCAGTCTCAGCAATTTAGCAAGGCCTAAGTAATTTAGCGAGGAGACCCTGTCTCAAAAAGATAACAAGGGCTGGAGATGTGGCTCAGAGGTTAAGTGCCCCTGGATTCAATCCCCAGTACAGAGAGAAAGAGAGAGAGAAACTCATCAGAATGGGATCTAAAGAGTCCTTTGATCCTGGGGATTGTAATGGGAGAAGTCAAATTTTAGAATAGAGAGAGATCTCAGCAAATTAGTGAGACCATATTTCAAGATAAAAAATAAAAAAGGATAGGAAAGGCCTGGGGATGTAGCTCAGTGGTAAAGTGCCCCTGGGCTCTATCCATAGTCCCAAAAATCAAACAAGAAAGGAGTCAGAGCACTAGGTGCAATAAAGTGTGTGTGTGTGTGTGTGTGTGTGTGTGTGTGAGAGAGAGAGAGAGATAGAGAGAGAGAGAGAGAGAGAGAGAGAGAGAGAGAAAGAGTGGGAGGGGGAGGGTTCTAGGTGAATAAAGTGAGAGGGAAAACTGGAAGGAGGATGGAATTTAGACTCTGGGCAAAAAACTGAAATCATAGGCCATTAAACCTAAGCTGGATCAGGAGGGAAAATAAGAGAGAAATGAAAGGAAACTGAAGAAGGTTAACAAATGAAGGTTCCAGTGAGGTAATGGTCAATAAAAGTTGTTGCGGGAGTAGTTAACAGGTGCAGAGGAGCGAAAAGATCTTTCCTTCCATCATCCTAGGCTGAGGCCCCCATAACCAGAGTCATATTAACAAGGCAAAAAGCACACATAATGAAGCGACCCGTAGAAACAGTTAAACCTGTGTGTTTTGTTCTATCTCTTCCTCCTTCAGTACTAGGGATTGAACCCAGGGCACTTTACCACTAAGCTAAATCCCAGCCCTTTTTATTTTTTATTTTGAGATAAGATCTTCCTAAATTTTCCAGGCTGGCCTGAAACTTGTTATCCTCCTGCTTCAGCCTCCCAAATCAATAAGATTGCAGGTATGTATCACCATACCCAGCCTTATGCTAAATTTAATGAAAAGTGAAGAGTAGTGGAGAAATATAATTAGAAAAAAGGTAGTATAATCTCATAGCTATAAACTGGGGGTAAATTTAGCATGGCCTGCTTATTCAGATTCTATGTCCCCTTGCCTTCAAAGATAAGAATGTTCCTTTTCTCTGGATAAAGGGATGGCATCTCTCAAATGATGACTTATGACCTGCTTGAGGGGAAGGTCAGCACATCTTTTCTAGATCGAATGACAGGGGAGGAGGAAAGTGGGGAAAATGGGAGTGACTTTCCTACATTTGCCATTTTCTCAAATTCCTTCAACTAAAATATCCAGAATGCTAAGGTGTTCTATTTTGGGGTAGGATGTCCTGAGGAGTTTGTAGTCAAAAGGCTTAAATTAGAGATTTTGAAAGTGGCACAATTAGAGATGATAACCAGTGCAAGGAGGGAGGGAAGGAGTGGCTAAAGAGAAGGATGTTGAGCGGTTCGAGGAATCACTAGTGCATGGTTTCACTCTTTTGATTGTTGAAGTCACCCAGGATAATGGCAGGGCTTGTGACAGAGTGATGGAGAGGAGTCTTTGCTGGACGGACTGGGAAGTTACAGGGAGAGCAGTAGATAGAAGCAAACGGGTAGGTGAGCAGCATGGGCCTCATAGAAGTTGGCCTTTTTTTTTTTTTTTTTTTTTTTTTTTGATACTGAGAATTGAACCCAGGGGCCCTCAACCACTAAGCCACATCCCCAGCCCTCTTAATTTTATTTATTTGTTTGTTTTTGAGACAGGGTCTCACAAAGTTGCTCAGGGCCTCACTAAGTTTCTGAGACTGGCTTTGAACTTGCAGTCCTCCTGCCTCAGCCTCCCAAGCCACTGGGCACAATCCTCCCCCAGAGGCCCACGCAGGCAACAGAAGCTGGGTTCCCCTGTGTGGAGTGGGCTGGCTGAGAAATAAGCCAAAAAATCACATGACACAGAAAATAGTTTTAAAGGAGGGGAGGGGCAGGATAGCTCTTTGAAAAGGAAAAACAGTGTCTTAAAGAGAGACAGATTTTAATAAAGAAAAGAAATTGGAGCTGGGCGCGGTTGCACTGCCTGTAATACCAGCAGGTTGGGAGGCTGAGGAAGGAGGACTGCAAGTTAAGAGCTATCAGTTAAGAGTCAAGTTTCCCTGGAAAGAGAGAGCAAGAGCCCGCATTTGCTTTATTTATAAACTTCAAAGACTTTCTACAGAATGTTTTTAGCCAATTAAGATAGGAGGTGGGCTGTCTAGTTCCCAATAGGTCACGCAACAGAGGTCACATACATTGTGCAATTCATTAAGTGGGAGGAGCCACAAAATAGCTTGCAATGCCAAACCATAATCTCCTTGGCTCCAAGGCCAAATAAAGACACTCAAATAGCTCAGAGTTGGCTCCACCCACACAATACCTTTATTTTATTTATTTATTTTTATGGAATGCTGAGGATAGACCCCCTGTGCTTCAGGAGTGCTAGACAAGAGCTCTGCCCCTGAGCCACAATCCCAGCCCCTATTCTTTTTCTTTTTAAATACATGTAAAAGAATAAAATTTGGAAGAAGCAGATGGAGGCCAAAGAATAGCAAGACATCTCTGATAAAAGAAAAAATTTTAAAGGTAAAATTATATCTGTCATTTAGATATAAGATGAAACATGATAAAGATATTAGTGAACTCATTATTAATGTAGAACCAGTAAGATGTCCAAAAGGGAATCCATATTAGGGACAAGAAATACTGAGTGGTGCATGCCTGTAATCCCAGGGACTCTAGAGGCTCAGACAAGAGGAATCACAAGTTCTGCCTCTTAGCAGCTTTAGGACTATAGAAAAGTTGCTGCCACACCAACTCCAGTTTCCTTTTCCTTTAACATAGATTGTTGAGCAGATTAGCTAAAATGACAACTGGCTCAGAGTGCTCCAAGATCTCTGAGCAGCTGCAGGATCTGATTCCCTCTTCTTCCCTCCCCTTGGGGCTCCTGGAAGTCCACATTGGCTTCATAGAGTTTTTGTTGTTGTTGTTGTTTGTTTGTTTGTTTGTTTTTTGGTACTGGGGATTGAACCCTGGAGCTATTTACCACACCCAGCTTGAAAGTACAGTTTAAAGATAGGGGTACTAAACCAGGCGTGTTGCCACACTCCAGTAATCCCAGAGACTGGGGAAACTGAAGCAGGAGGATCACAATTTTGAGGCCAGCCTCAGTAACTTAGCAAAGCTGGGCAGGCTAAAGCAGGAGGATCACAAGTTTGAGGCCAGCCTTAGCAAGACTTTTGGTCTCAAAATACAAAAAATAAAAAGGGATGGGGATGTAGCTCAGTGGTAAATGTCCCTGAGTTCAATCCCCAGTGCCAAAAACAGAAAAAAGAAAGAATGAAAAAGAAATATTGAAACGAATTTGAAATTGTTTCTTTCCACCATGGGGAAACAAGTCAATTGAACTTCTTTATTTATTTTTTTTTTTAGAGAGAGAGAGAGAATTTATTTATTTACTTTAGTTTTTTCGGCGGACACAACATCTTTGTTTGTATGTGGTGCTGAGGATCGAACCTGGGCCGCATGCATGCCAGGCGAGCGCGCTACCGCTTGAGCCACATCCCCAGCCCCAATTGAACTTCTTTTTTTTTATTTTTTTATTTTTTCAGAGAGAGACAGACAGAGAGGGGGGGGGATTTTAATATTTATTTTCTAGTTTTCGGCGGACACAATATCTTTGGACACAACATCTTTGGTTGTATGTGATGCTGAGGATCGAACCGGGCCGCACGCATGCCAGGCGAGCTTGAGCCACATCCCCTCAATTGAACTTCTAATGCATAGAATTTATTTGCATGTCTATAAACAAGAATAATTTCTCACTGCTCTCAGTTATCCGCAATTTACAGAGTTCTAAAACATCTCAAAAGCAATAAAAAGCTAGAATCGGAAAGGTCTGCTCTAAAGAATTTATGAATTTCTATTGGAAATACCAGTTATATTTTTCACTTATTCTGAATTTTCTTGTATTTCTCCTCTATTGAACCTGACAGCATAAACAGCCACCATTTGGATGTTGCTGTAACCAAAATACCTGAGCCAAAGGTGAAGCCCAACATTAATGGAGAAGGGTGTGGTATAGGAATGCTGCTGCCAGGAAACAGAGAGGGGAGAGGGCCACAAGAAAGATGCACCTTTCCAGGACACACAAGCAAGGACCCTACTCCTTCAGCCACGCCCACCTCCCAACAGTTACCACCCAGCCCATCCATTCAAACTAGGATGGACTGATTAGGTTACAGCTCTCACAATCCTGTCATTTTACCTCTGCACATTTCTGCAATATTACAGGAGCTTTCAAGGGACACCTCATATTCACACTATATAACATATGGGCAAAGGAAAAACAGTGTCTTAAAGAGAGACAGATTTTAATAAAGAAAAGAAATTGGAGCTGGGCGCGATTGCACTGCCTGTAATACCAGCAGGTTGGGAGGCTGAGGAAGGAGGACTGCAAATTCAAGGCCAGCCTTAGAAATTTAGTGAGGCCCTAAGCAACTCAGCAAGACCCTGTCTCTAAATAAAATATAATAAAAGGCTGGAGATGTGGCTCAGTGGTTGAGTGCCCCTGAGTTCAATGCAATCCCTGGTACCAAAAAAAAAAAAAAAAAAAAGGAAAAAAGAAAGAAAGAAAGAAAAGAAAAATGCTTGTGAAGGACAGAGACTTTTGCAGGTTTTGGATCACTCCGCCCTCCTCTCTTATTGTTGTTAGATAAAATATAGAACACCCAGTTACATTTGCATTTCAGATAATTTATTTTTGTAAGTTTGTCTTTTTATTTATTATTTTTGTTTTGTTTTGCTAAACCTGACATCCCCACCCTAAGGGACATTTGTCAATATCTGGAGACATTTTTTATTTTCACATTATGTGTATGGGAAATCTACTAGCATCTACTGTTGAGGCCTGGTATACAGCTAAACATCTTACAATGCACAGGACAGTTAACTCTTCACAACAATGAATTATCCAGCCCAAAGTGTGAGTACTGCCCAGGTTGAGAAATCCTGAATTAGAACAATGGTCTAAAGGATTTTATTACAAACCATTTTTTAAACATTTTTAACATGCACCTGTGTTACTTACACATTATAAACACAACCCCAATACATTATGTACTGTGTGTGTGTGTGTGTGTGTGTGTGTGTATGTGTACGGGGAATTGAACCCAGGGATACTTTACCACTGAGCTACATCCCTAGTCACTTTTATTCTTCATTTTGAGACAGGGTCTAACAAGTTGCCCAGTCTGCCTTTAAACTCATAAACCTCAGCTTCCCAGGTTGCTAGGATTGGGGTGTGTGCCTCTGCGTCTGTTTCAGGGTATTTTTAAAATCACAAAAATGTTTAAAAATTAAAATTAAAAAATGAGATAATGCTGAAATAAACACAATATATCAAAAGTTCTTATTTTATTATGTGTACATGAAAATCACATTTTTTACTCTCACTTTTTCTTTTTTCTTTTTTTTTTAAAAAGAGAGTGAGAGAGAGAGAGAGAATTTTTTAATATTTATTTTTTAGTTATTGGTGGACACAACATCTTTGTTTGTATGTGGTGCTGAGGGTCGAACCCGGGCCGCACGCATGTCAGGAGGGCGCGCTACCGCTTGAGCCACATCCCCAGCCCTCTCACTTTTTCTTAAAAGCAATTCAATTGATTATACTTTATCATATGCTATGATATTGTGATTTCAAAAGTTTGTTTCTATGATCTGTTGACTTCATAAATAAACCTGACAAAAATATAAAGGATCCAAACGTAAGAATAGTTGGCTGGCCTCTAGATACAAATAGGAGAAGAAGAACTCTGTTTGCCAACAACACGATCCTATATTTAGAAGACCCAAAAACTCCACCAGAAAACTTGTAGAACTCATAAATGAATTCAGCAAAGTAGCAGGATACAAAATTAATACCCATAAATCAATTGTATTAATATTCAGCAATGATGAATCAGCTGAAAGAGAAATTAGGAAAACTAAGCCAGTCATGATAGCCAAAAAAAGGAATAAAATAATACTTTGGAATCAATCCAATAAAAGAGGTGAAAGACTTCTACGATGAAAACTACAAAACACTGAAGAAAGAAACTGAAGAAGAGCTTAGAAGATGGAAACAACTCCCATGTTCTTAGATAGAAAGAATTAACATTGTCAAAATGACCACACTGCCAAAAGCACTGTATCGATTTAATGCAATTCCTATTAAAATACCAATGACATTCTTCATAGAAATTAGAAAAAGCATTCATGAATTTTTTTTTTTTTGGAAAAATAAAAGACCCAGAATAGGCAAAGCAATTCTTAGCAAGAAAAGCAAAGCAGGAGGCATCACAATACCAGACCTTAAATTATACTACAGAACTATAGTAACAAAAACAGCATGGCACTGGCACCAAAACAGACATGAAGACCAATGGAATAAAATAGAAGACACAGAGACAAAATACACGTAAATAGGTGAATGGATAAAGAAAATGTGTCATATATACATAATGGAATATTACTCAGCCATAAAGAAGAATGACTTTATTACATTTGCCAGTAAATGGATGGATCTAGGGACTATCATGCTAAGTGAAATAAGCCAATCCAAAAAGCCAAAGATTTTCTCTGATATGTAGATGCTAACCCACAATAAGCGGGGTAGGGAAAGAATAGAAGTTCAGTGGATTAGAAAAAGAGAAGTTAAGGCTGAGAATATAGCTCAGTTGGTAGAGTGCTTGCCTTGTGTGCACAAGGCCCTGGGTTCAATTCCCAGCAACACACACACACACACACACACACACACACACACACACATTTAAAAAAAAGGAATGAAGGGAAGGGAGGGGAGATAGGAATAGGAAAGATAGTGGAATGAATCTGACATAACTTTCTTATGTACATATATGAAGACACCACGTGAATCTCCACATGGTGTACATTCACAATGCTGGGATTTTATCAGAGTATTCCATGCTTGTGTAAATATGTCAGAATAGATTCTTCTGTCATGTATATATAAAAAGAACCAATTAAAAACAAAATAACAGTTGGCTGGGCTTACTCAATAATGAAATTAATTTTTGGGTCTCATTTACCAGTTTTATGAAGGCTTTCGTTGAATTTACCTCATTCGCATTTTGTTTTCCATATCAAACTACTGTATTTGCAATCAAAATATATTATATTTGTCTATTTATTTTTATTGTGGCACTGGGGACTGAACCAGGGCATCATGCATGCCAAGCAAATGCTCCATCTCTGAGCGACATCCCTAGCCCTTTATTATTTTGAGATAGAGTTTCTCTAAATTGTTGAGGCTGGCCTCAAACTTGCAATCCTCCTTCTCAACCTTCCAAGTGGCTGAGATTACATATACATATTACATGTACCACCAAGCCCAGCAATTTTTGCATTTTTAACAAATATATTTAAAATCCACTGACCCTCTCCCCCACCCCCACCTCCTTTTCATGACTATCACTGTAACAAATACTTGAAATAGTTAACTTATAAAAAGAAAGTTTACTTTGTCTCACAGTTTTTAGCCCATGGCCAAACATCCTGGTGGGAGCTTGTGGTGGATTTCATGACTGAGAAGCAAAAAAGAGACAAAGAGGAATTCAATGGTTTGAATATAAGGTAAAATCTCCATGCTAATGCTGGAATGTTTGGAGGTGAAATGATTGGACTGTGGGAGCTGTAACCTGATTAGCCCATCCTTGTTTGAAAGGACTGGCTGGGTGATAACTGTAGGCAGGTGGACATACCTGGCACAGGTGGGTCCCCATGGGCGCCCCTTAAGAATGCATCTTCCCCGCAATTCTCTCCCATGCTCCTCCTCCTGGGTGCTCCCCCAGCCCCATCGTTCTGCCTCACCTGGAGCTGTATCTCTAAAACTATGAGCCAAAATAAACTTTCTCACCTCTAAGTTGCCCTTGGCAGACATTTTGGGCCCAGCAAAACAAACCTAACTAACCCAGAAAGGGGCGGGGGTCTAGCTAGCTCTTTCAAGAGCTTGCCCCTAGTGACCAGAAAACATCCTCTGAGGCCCCATTTCTTTTCTGTATTGCTACCCTGAAGAACAAGCCCATTTCATGGGCCTTCGGGGGGATATTTAAGATGGGAATTATAGCACTCTTTGGCTCAGGGGAGAGGTGGGGGAGATTTTTAAACACAGTTGACAATCATTTGACAACATTTCCAGGGTTTTATATGTATAAATATTAGGTGGGGTGTGTGTGTGTGTGTGTGTGTGTGTGTGCACGAGTGCACGCATCCCACACATGCTGAGGATTGCATACTAAGCAGGTGCTCTACCACTGAGCCTCAGTCCCAAATATGAGCATTTTTATAAATGCCATTTATATCTTTCACCAAAAAAATCACACCATAATGGAAACACTCTGAATATCATTTTTCAAAATATTCTTTTGGAATAATTTTCAAGAAGCAGTTGTTTTCTTGCTTGTCAAAATACCAATTCTACCTTGAAAGAACAGAATTTTAAAATATTGTTAGCATCTATAAAGTAGCATTCTGCTGTCAGCTATCTTATTATCATTGAAAAAGTCAGCAAAGTTCAAATGTTTGTCTTTTTGTAAAAGAAAAGTGCGAGTTACTTATGAATTCTGACAACTATTGTAATACTCTGATAAAAAACTCCTAGTGAGCCTCTGAGTGCAGCCGAATATCTTCATCATCAATCACCATCTCATCACGGCTGGCTGTATCAGAAAGATTCTGTGCTGGACTGCATGGTCCATGTCTGTAATCCCAGTGACTCAGGAGGCCGAGGCAGGAGGATCACAAGTTCAAGGACAGCCTAAGCAATTTAGTGGGGATGTAGCTCAGTGTAAGCACTCCTGTGTTCAATCCCCAGTACCAGTACTTCCTCCCACAAAAAAAAAAAAAAAAAAAAAAAAGATTCTACTATGTAAAGCTCTTGTTTCTACAAAAATTAACATCTTGATATCATTTCTTAGGCAAAAAAAGTTTAACATGGGAAGCACTATCATCATTCCATCTGTGCCATGGAACTCTATCTCTCCCAAGACATCAAAATGACTCATAACCAGCTGGCATCCAGTCAAAATAAGAATGCTGGCATCTATCTGTACATTAAGTATTAGCAAAGCGGAATCACTTTCTTTTTTTAGATTTAAAAAATATAAATAGAAATCTAACCTTGTCTTCCAAAACACTGATGGATCATCAGGCACACCATGATGTGCCTTCCTATTCCACCTTAGGAGGATTGAGTATCTTGGGACCATTTCCACTTTGATGAAAAGGAATGTGAACTCTAGACAGAGTCAGTAAATTGACATCAAAGAGAACTGGGCTAGACATTCCAAAAATGGCTTTGTCATTCATCAGCTATACAGTTCTTGTGCAAATTAAGTGGCTACTATGCTCCTGTGTCCACATTTTAATGTGGAATACTACTGTAAAATGGAGATGATATGATAACATCTCATGGGAGTATACTAGGATTTTTTCCCCTTTTTATTTTGGTGGTACTTGGGGATTGAACTCAGGGGCATTCTAACACCAAGTTACATCCCCAGTCCTTTTTTTAAAGACAGGATCTCACTAAATTACTGAGGCTGGCCTTGAACTTATTTGTGATCCTCCTGCCTCAGCCTCCTTAGTTGCTGGGATTACAGGCACAAGCCATCACACCAGTTGAGCTAGGATGAAATAAGAGAATTTTGTTAACATGATCATAATGTCTTTTCTAAACCCTCATAAGTTGAGTAAAGTCCCCAGGCCCTTGCCCTCAACCTTGACTCCCCTATCAGCTTCACAAGGATCATTGGAAGCCTTCATTCAGAACTCCTTCAACTTCAGGTCTTCCCACTGCAAACCTCCTCTTATCCAAACACCATCATGTCCAGAAACCATCCTGTTTTATCTCCTCGCAGGCCGGGTTCCATCAATCATTCCTTCTTTCTCCTGTATATTATTCCACTCCACTGCTCTATTGGCCTTTTCCCCTAAGTTGATAAGTATGTTCAAATATCTCCCAATATTTAAAAAAATAAGGTAATAGGTTAAATTTTATATTTATCCCTTTACCCAATCCCACTTATAACCTTCAAAAGGATACCATGATTAACAGTTTGATTAGTATTTACAGAACCCCTTTTTTTGAGATCAAAGATGGCCAGTGTCTCATTGGGTAGTTCTTCCAAGCCACCCTAAATCTTAATATCACAAATAATTAACAAATAATAAGATACAAACACTTAGAAATATATTTAAAAACAGCAAAGCCCTTGATAGATCTAGTCCACATGGGTTCTTGAACTTCACCAAGAGAAAATGGTTCTGGTGGTTTATTTAAGGGGGTACATCAAAGCAGGGATAAAGTTTCAGAGGTAGAGTCTTGCTTTGTGATATCTTGCAATCAGCAAGTTGATTGACATCTCAGCAAATCATACCCATCTCAGGTGCTGTGTGGGATTTTAGGTAGAACTTGAGAGGGAAGTTCACCTGCATCAGGTGGTCAATCCCTGTGGGGGGTGCCCCAGGGAGTTCCCAGTGCCAGACTTAACCCCATAGGAGCTATTATGTGCAATATAGTCCACACACCGCCCACAGACAGCTTGTGACACCCTTCATTATTTTAAATGTCTTCATGGCATAAAGTTTCATAGTCCACAAATATTTTTTGAATGTTTACACCATTCTATGCACTGAGGATAGAGCTGTGAACAAGATGAATATTTTCTCCCATTAAAGAACTTACTATCCAAAGTGTGAGGTCACAGAAAGTAACCAAGGTAAACAAGTAAAATATACAATATATTGGATAATGATAAATACTAAGGAGTTTAAATAGAGTGGTCATGGAATGTATTACTGAAAAAGGTAGTATTTGAATAAAGATTTAAAGAAGGTGAGGGAAAAGCCCTTTTGGATATCTAGGGGAAGAACAGTCTTCAACAGAGGAAACAGCAAGTACAAATGTCCTGAGACAGAATATTTGTCACTAAGTTATAGTTGCAGTATTCATATATGAACAATGGTAATTACTTCTCAAATTTAGTTAAGGTCCTATTTGAGTATATTGAAATTTAAAGACAAATTGTAAATTCAATCATCACCAGCAATCCTCTCTTTAAAATCATAAGAGGATCTGGATGCAATGGTACATGCCTATAATCCCAGTGATTCAGGACACTGAGGCAGGAGAATTGCAAGTGAAGACCAACCTCAGCAATTTAGCAAGACACTTACCAACTGAGGGAGATCCTGTCTCAAAATAAAAACAATAAAAAGAGCTAGGGATATAGCTCAGTGGTAAAGCACCTTTGGGTTCAACCCCTAGTTCTCCCTCCAAAAAGTCCAACTCAATAAATGACAAATAAAATAAGAATAATCACCAGAGAAATTCTTTTTTGCTCTCCATATACACAAAATGTCAGAAGAAGCATGCTTAACTATTGACGTGCTCATTTCTGTAAGAAGTTGGAAGATCAAACTTGCATTTATAAATTTTTTCCCCACTATCCACACATTATTTCCTTTATTTTTTTGTACCAATGATTGAACCAGGGGCAATTAACCACTGAACCACATCCCCAGACCTTTTTAAAAAATATTGTGTTTTGACACAGGGTTTTGCTAAATTGCTTAGGGACTCACTAAGTTGCTGAGTACTGGTCTCAAACTTTTGATCCTCCTGCCTCAGCCTCCCTAAGTCAATGGGATTACAGGCATGTGCCACCTTGCCTGGCCACTCATTATTTCTTTTGTTCTCCACTATAATCTCTTTTACTGGCCTAGATTATATGAACCAAACACCTATTCCTGAAGGATCTAAATCCCTTTTAGCATATTGCCCTTTTCTGATTGCTTTAATTCCTCATTCATCTCTCCTATTAAACATGAAAGTACTCTGAGGTTTCCCAGAGAATGTCTTTCATTCTAAAGAAACTCTTGGGTCCAGTTCTCCTTGCACAACAAAAACTCAATTTCCCCATAGTAGTTGGAATCCATAATCTCAACCAGTTAAACGATTTCTTCTTGGGTATGGGTTCAGTGGTATCAGGAACCCAGAATAGCCAGGTAGCATCTTGACATCCTATTCAGTGGAACTATTGTTGTATTTCATGCTAGAAGCATTTCTCTGTTGAGAACTAAAACCTTTAAACCAGCAGACCTCTGAGTTACAGCAGTGAAAAATAAGAATCCTGGAAGTAGGTTGTTGAATGTAAGAATAAGAAATCCCACTTCCATTTACAACCTTTGATTCTGGATCCACGTAATCTGTGGGAGAAACAACAACTTATATGGAAATATATATATTGAATTTTGTAAGAAAGAATCTCAGTCTTTTAGGATGCTATCCTCCCACTGGCGCTGGTGCTGAAACCAAGCTACCAGTAGGCTATTTTCATTCCATCAGCCCAGTGGCTTCTGGGTAATGAGATATGTGGAAAGATCAATGAATTCCCCCCACACAAGCCCATTGTAACACTTTTTGATGGGAAGCAACACCATGGGAAATACCATTACAGAAAATAAGGCATTCTAGCTGGGCATGGAGGCCCACACCTATAATTCCTGAGATTCTGGGGGCTGGACAGGAAGATTGCTAGTTTGTGGTCCTGCTGGGCAACTTAGTGAGATACTGTCTCAAAATAAAAAATAATAAAAAAGAGAGTGGGGGGCAGGTACCGTGGCACAGCAGCTAAGGAGGCTGAGGCAGGGGAATCACAAACAAGTTCAAGGCTGGTCTTGGCCTTGGCAACTTTGGGAGATCCTGTCTCACAATAAAAAAAAAAAAAATTAAAGGGCTGGAGATGTAATTCAATGGCAGAATGCCCTTGGGCTCAATTCCCTGAACCAAAAAAAAAAAAAAAAAGAAAGAAAAGAAAAGAAAAAAAAATGTGGGGATTGGAAATGTAGCTCCATGGTAGAGTACCCCTGGTTTCAATCCCCAGTACTGCAAAACGAATAAAATGAAGAAAGAAAACTGATTCAGTCCATTGATGTTACTGCTGAAAGAAACATACCAGAGGAGCAGGATGGCAAATCCACACCCATAATTTTGTGTATCCCAGTAAGGACCAAATTATTAACTTTGTGATGTAAGAGGTCCAGGGTAAACAATTTGCTAACGAATTGGCCAACTGATCCCCTCAGGAAATGACAGAGGATTTGCACCTGGCAGTACATATAACCATGTGTATCCACAGGTTCCATGGATTTCATACCTACAGACTCAACCAAATAAAGATCAAAAATATTTGGGAAAGCTGGGGGCAGTGGCACCTACCTGTAATCCCAGTGACTCAGGAGGCTGAGGCAGGAGGATTACAAATTCAGAGCCAGCCTCAGCAATTTAGCAAGCCCTAAGCAATTTAGTGAGACCCTTTCACTGAAAAAAAAAAAAAAAAAAAGGCTGGGGGGATGTGGCTCAGTGGTTAAGTGTCCCTGGGTTCAGTCCCCAGAACCAAAAAAAAAAAACCAAAAAATCCCCACAGCCTCAGCAACTTAGCGAGGCCCTAAGAAATTTGGTGAGAACTTGTCTCAAAATAAAAAAATAAAAAGAGCTGGGGATATGATTCAATGATAAAATACCACTGGGTTCAATCCCCAATACCTCCAAAAAATGTTGGGGAAAAAATGCTGTACTAACATATACAAAATTTTTTCTTGTCATTAGTCCCTAAGCAATATAGCATAAGAATTATTTACATAGCCTTTCCGCTGTATTAGGTATTACAAGTAATCTAGACATGATTTAAAGTATTTATGACAATGTGCTGAGATTATATACAAATACTACAACATTTTACATAGAAGACTTTGCAATTCGTGGAATTTGGTATGGGAGGGTTCTGGAAGCAATATCCCATGGAGTTGGAGGGACAACTGTGTACTCTTAGCCCTGTCAGCCTTATTGAGGGGAAGTCCACATTGTTGGGTCTATACTTAGTCTCCATCCCTGCAACAGGGCCACCTTATGCTTGAGTTTATTGAGCCAACACTGTTGTGTCTGGAGAGGGAGGCAGAGTGACATTTGTACTCTATGCCTGATTAATTGAGAGCCTCCTCTGCAGTGGATGCCCTTTTGAAGGCATTTTTATGGACTCAACTGTTATTTCATTCTGCCAATTTGAGAGGTCCAGCCACATACCTTTTCCCAGATCTCCTTTCTACTGATCTTTTAATTTTTTTAACCTTTATTTTATTTATTTATTTTTGCGTGGTGTTGAAGACTGAACCCAGTGCCTCAAACTTACCAGGCAAGCACTCTACCACTGAGCCATACCCCTAGACCCTTTCTACTGATCTTCTGAAGCTGTCTTTCTTTTCAGATTCCCTGAAGATACAATGAAACTGTTAGCACCAGCCCAGTGATTAGTTAGATCTGTTCTTCTAGCAACTTCTCAATGTAGAAAAAATGGACAATAATTTTAGAGATGGCCCACATTCTCCCTTGAATGTGTATTCCTTGCTTTTTCTTATTCTTGAGATAGACCATATTCTCCCTTGAACATGTATCTACTTCAAAACCTCTGTGTATGCCTTTGTGGGGTGCAGGGGGTAGCAGATCTTGAAGATCTGCCTACTGGGAGCTTTTTGCTTCACATTTTCTTTAAAGGATATCCCTGATAGAGGCTGTAAGGCTGTAGTAAGTTTTTCTGCTTGTTGCAGAATCATCTGTACATCAGACATGATACACTGGAATCACCACACTGGTTGATTTTCTTGTTTATTTATTTTTAAGAGACAGAGTGTGCCCAGGCTGGCCTTGAACTCCTGGACCCAAGCAGTCCTCTTGCCTCAATCTCCCAAGTGTTGGGATTACGGGCATGCACCATGAAGCCCAACTTTACCTTACCTTTTAAGGGTGTTTTTACTGTATATAGAATTCTGGGTTGTCAGTTTCTTCTTTTAGCACTTTAAAAGTATTAGCCCACTGTCTTCTGTCTTCCTTTGATTTGGATAAAAATTTGGTAGATCTTTGGTTTATTGTTTCCGGGTATATGTGAAATCATTTTTCTCATACTGCTTTCAAGATATGCTCTTTGTCTGGTGTTCAGCAGTCTGAATATGTTGTGGTAGGCATGGTTTTCTTAGAATTTATCCAGCTGAGAGTCTTTGAAATCCCTGATTATGTAAAGACATGATTATCAAAAAAATTGCAAAATCTTTTTATCATTATATTTTTACATATTTTTTCTGTTCCTTTCTCCTTTATCCTTCTGAATCTCCAATTTGATATACATTATATCTTTTGGAATTGTCTCTTATTTTTGAGGCTTTGTTTATTTTTTTGATACTAGCTTTTTTTTTTTTTTTTTTTTTTTTTTTTTTTGGTGGAGGTGCTGGGGATGTTTGTTTTCTTTTTGGTAATTTTTATTTGTTTTTCATACTGGATCGATCCATCCTTCCTTCCTTCCTTCCTTCCTTCCTTCCTTCCTTCCTTCCTTCCTTCCTCTCTTCCTTCCTTTTTTTTTCTTTTGGTACCAGGGATTGAATCCAGGGGCACTTAACCACTGAGCCACGTCCCCAGCCCTTTTTATGTTTTATTTAGAGACGGAGTCTCAAGTTGCTGAGGACCTCACTATGTTGCTGAGGCTGGCTTTGAACTTACAATCCTCCTGCTTCAGCCTCCCAAATCGTTGCAGTTATAGGTGTGTGCCATCATGCCTGGCCATATTGGATCATTTCTATTAGTCTCTCTCCAAGTTTAGTTGATTCTTTGCTTTGTCATCTTCATTTTGCTATTGATATCATCTAGTATATTTTTAAATGCACATACATTTAATTCATGCAATTTCCATTTGCTTCTTTTCTGTCATTTCAATTTGCTGAGATTTCCTTTTTACTCATGAGCATTTTTCCTATACAACTTGAATATAGTTGTATTATCTGTCTTAAAAATCTTGCTAATTGCACATCTTGTATCATATCAGTTTCTGTTGATCATCTTTTCTCTTGACATATAGTTTTGTTTCTTCCCATGTCAAATAATTATGAATTGTTTCTTGGACAATGTGGCTGTTAAATTGTGGAGATAGATTCTGTTATATTCTTTTTTTCCTCCTGATATTTTTTAGTTGGCAGTCGACCTTTATTTTATTTGTTTATATGCAGTACTGAGAATCAAATCCAACCTCACACTTGCTAGGCAAGTGCTCCACCTGTGAGCCACCATCCCAGCCCCAGATTCTATTATATTCTTTAAAGTGTTCATTTGGTTGTTTCTTTGTTTTAAGCATGCCATTAATTTGAGTAGATTCAAACTGTAATGTCTGTCTCTGGGCCACAGAACAAATATCAGTTTAGTTCTTGTGTCTTTGATTAGGCTGCTTGCAGTCTACCCTACACATATCTACCCTATATATAGTTCAGGGCTTCTCCAGAAAGCTGAACAGTATTCAACACAAATAATATGTCTTCCTATCTCTGAGTCTCTCATTTCTTGATTCCCTCTCACTGTCTGGCAGCTGTGGGTTCACCCAAGTCTCTCCTCTATTTTTTTTTTAAATAGCTCATTTTTTTTTTAACACAATGCCTTTTATGTGGTGCTGAGGATGGAACCCACCCGTGCTAGGTGAGCGCTCTACCGCTGAGCCACAATCCCAGCCCCTATTTTTTTTTTTTAAGAGAGAGAGAGAGAGAGAGAGAGAGAGAGAGAGAGAGAATTTTTAATATTTATTTTTAGTTCTCGGCGGACACAACATCTTTGTTGGTATGTGGTGCTGAGGATCGAACCCCGGGCCACACGCATGCCAGGCCAGCGCGCTATCACTTGAGCCACATCCCCAGCCCTAATTTTTTTTTTTTTTAAGACAGGAATGACTCTGGGTTTTCTATCAGTATTTTCGCACTCCTGTAGTGCTGACTGAAGTCCGCCCTCAAGCCAAAGATTATAAAAGATGGGATAATTTACCACATGCTATTGCTTCCATCTAGGTATTAACTCCCTGTCGAAATCTGTACTTCTGTTCCTTTCTCCTGTGCCTTCAGAGAATTTTTTTTTTTTTTTTGTATATTTTGTCCAGAGTTTACTTCTGGTCTAGCAGGGGCTTCTGAGGACATAGCATAAGAAGAACTCCAGGAACATTTTATTAAGCTCTCCATGTTACTAGGGACACCAGGATCAATTAGCAGTGCCAAAGATTCTTACCTACTAACATTTTCTGACTGTAGTCCTGTGACTCCTGGTGATCATTGTGCCCACAGTGTGTTTTTAATGTTCTTTGGAGATTTTTATTTTAAAATAGGTTTAAACTTACAGAAAAATTATGAAGATCGCATAGAGTTCTCATCGACCCCACACTCAAATTTCCTCTCTGATTAACAATTTAGTATGGTGTGTTTGTTTGTCACAATTACTGAACCAATATTGCTGCATTATTATTATTACCTAAGTTCATGCTTTCTTCAGATTTCCTTGCATTTTACCTAATGTCCTTCTTCTGCTCCAGGATATTAAGGATATACAGCACTGCACTCTATGTATATCTAAAAATAAAAACAATAGCAATGAAAAAAGATAACATCACATTAGTCATCAGGTTTCCTGAGCTTCCTGTGGTTGTGGAAGTTGCTCAGACTTTCCTTGATCTTGGTGACTTTGACAGCTTTGAAGAACACTGACTGGTCTAGCATTTTGTAGAACATTCACTTGGGATTTGATTGATATTTAGCTCATGATTAGACTAGTGTTATTTGCTTTTGGTCAGAAAGCCAGAGGCAAAATGTCATTCTCATCAAATCACATGAAGACTACATATTGTCAGCATGACCTCACTTTGACCACTGACTGAGAAAGCATTTGTCAAGAGTCTGCATTATCAAGTTACTCTTTTCCCCCTTCCTTTCCATAAAATCCCCGGAAAGGAGTCCCTTCATTGTCTCTTGATCCATATTATCTTTGCTCCTGGATCCTATTATCTCTATTGGAATTAGGGAGCCCATCTCAACTGTAACCTTTCATTATATCCATCTACAGAAAACAGTCACCGCAGAGTTTACAAGCATACTCATATCCATTCACTAATGTTTTTCTCATGCCTTAGAGAAGGGAATGTCCTCTGAGATTTCTTAGGTGATATAAGGAGATGATGGCAATCCATAAATGATAAACTTACATGAAGATCTATCTCCTTTAAGCTTTTGAATTCTTCAAAATTTTTGTCAAAGACAGGTGTAGTGACACAAACCTGCCAACTACTCAGGAGGCCGATGCAGGAGGATCACAAGTTCTAGGCTGGTTTGGGTAACTTAGTGAAAACCCGTCTCAAAATAAAAAGTAAAAAGATCTGAGGATGTAACTCAGTGGTAGAGCAACAAGGGGTGTAATCCCCAGTACAGTAAGAGAAAAAAGGAAAAAAAGAGGACTGGGGATGTAACTCAGGGGTAGAGAGAAGCCTAGCATGCATAAGGCCAGGGTTTAAAAAAAAGATCAAAAAGTTCTTGCATTCCAACTGCCCACTATTAGGACAGGGATGTAGCTCAGTGGTAAAGCCCATGCTGAGCATGTGCAAGGTTCCTACTTTCAACTCCCAACTACAAAATGAAAAAGGAAAAGAATGAAAGTAAGCAGCCCACTATTGAAACAAAGTTTCAGTCAAACAATGTTAAAACCATTTCCAGCTGCATAAACCTATTAAGTTCAGAATTTGGAGTTCTTGCTGGGTACACACACCTATAATACCAGCTACTCAAGAGTTTGAGGCAGAAGGATTGTAAAAAAAATTTTTAAACAGAATATGATTTTTTAAAATATTTATTTCTTTTAGTTGTACACAGTACCTTTGTTTATTTTATTTTATTTATTTATTTTATGTGGTGCTGAGGATCGAACCCAGAGCCTCGCATGCACTAGGCAAGTGCTGTACTGCTGAGCCACAACCCCAGCCCCAGAAGGATTGCAAATTTGAGGCTAGCCACACCATTTAGTGAGAACAAGACCAAAAAAAAAAAAAAAAAAGGAAAAAGTTGAATTCAGAATGTGTAAGAACATGTATATCAACAATTCAAACAAATTCAGTGTTAATTTTTGTCTTCTATGTCCTTCTCAAATGGGGATGGCTTTGTCTTCCAGGGTACCTTTGTACATGTCTGGAGAAATTTCTGGTTGACAGAACTTGGATGGGAAGATGCTGCTGGATCTAGTGGAGATAGTTCAAACATGATGATAAATATCCTAGAATATACAGGATAGCTTTCCCAATGGTTCCCCCCCCCCCCCCCCGTGTGTTGAAAAATTCTGATCTACAGGTAACAGTGGCTTGTTGGAGTGAAACATTAGGAAAATGGACATCCTTCACATAATGCCACTCAGTGGCTTAAGCAAAGGAAGGAGAGTTGCTTCCTCTGCCATTGGAAGTTTAGAGAGATTTGGGCATTATGGAATCTTAACTTTTTGCAAGTCACTAATATTCTAAGTTTCAGTGTCATACTGTTCCCAGCAGTGTCTTGTCTTAGATTTGGTAAGGCTGTCAAATCAATTTACATTGCCATTCTGAAACCTGAACCATTAAATTTTCTATTGGATTTTAGTCTGCAGGGATAGGAAATAAAGGATTTTTAAAAGGGTTACATGGAAGTTTTTGTTTGTTGGTTTGTTGGTTTGTGGCAGGGTCTCACTGGGTTACTAGGTTGGGCTCCAGCTTGCAATCCTTCTGCCTCCAGAGTACTGGGATTACAGGCATGTGCCACCACAATCAGCAACCATGGAAGTTTTTGTTCACTGACTGCGACTTGAACTGCATGCTTCAAGACCTGAACTTTTAATTTCTTCCAGTTCTTCAGTGCTTTCAAAGGAATCCAACATTTGTTGTAGACAGCATTACTATCAAACAGTTGACATATTCAAATATGGCTCCAAAGCACTTGCTTTAGTAAGTACTTCACTGCAATCGACTAAAGGTGATGCCTCTACCCCAACTACATTCTCCTTCTTAGTGATGGATTGCTCAGCATTGCATTTATGGCTTTTCTTAGTTTTTGTTTTATTTTTGTGGTGCTGGGGATTGAACCCAAGGACTCACATGTGCTAGGTAAACGCTTACCACAGTGCTGCATCTTAAGCCCTGCATTTAAGTTTAAGAAAATGCCTAAATCATGCCAGGCATGGTGATGTGTGCCTGTAATCCAAGTGACTTGGGAGGCTGAAACAGGAGGATCACAAGTTTGAGTACAGCTTCAGCAACTTAGTGAGACCCTGTCTCAAAATAAGAAATAAAAAAGAATGGGATGGGGGCTGGGGATGTGGCTCAAGCGGTAGCGCGTGCGGCCCGGGTTCGATCCTCAGCACCACATACCAACAAAGATGTTGTGTCCGCCGAGAACTAAAAAATAATAAATACTAAAAAATTCTCTCTCTCTCTCTCTCTCTCTCTCTCTCTCTCTCTCTCTCTCTCTCTCTCCTCTTTCACTCTCTCTTAAAAAAAAAAAAAAAAAAAAAAGAATGGGATGTACCTTATTTGGTAGAGCACCCCTGAGTATGAACAAATCAATTTGAAATGCAGTCTCTGAAAGTCTGTTTCCCAGAACCACTCCTGGAACCATTTTCTGTATTAATCAGGATTTAATGGGGAGTGGGGAATAACACAGGCAGAAACTATAATAGTTATCTTTTTTTAAAAAAATACATCTTTTATTGTGGTAAAAGTACGCATAAGATGAAATGTATCATTTTAACCATTTTTTAATGTATACTTCAGTGGTATTAAATGCATTCACAATGTTGTGTAAACTTCACCACGATCTATCTTCATAACTTTTTGCATATTGCAAAACTGAAACTCTATACCTATTAAGCACTAACTCCTCACTCCTCTCTTCCCCAAGTGCCTAGAAACCACCATTCTACTTTCAATCTCTATGATTCTGATTGTTTTAACTGCCTCCTATAAGTAGAGTGATACTATATTTGTCTTTTTGTAACTGGCTGATTCACTTAGTATAATGCCTTCAAATTTCATCCATTATAACATATGTCAGAATTTTTTTTTTCTTTTTTAAGGCTGAATAATATGGCATTTTGCTTATCCATTCATATATTAATAGACACTTGGATTACTTTAATGTTTTAGCTATTATGAAGAATGATGCTATATATATGGATGTACAAAAACCAGCTTTCAATTCTGTTGGTTATATACCCAGAAATGGAATTTGGATCATATGATAATTCTTTTTTTTTTTTTTTTACTTTTTTAAGAAGTACCTTACCATTGCAGATTCTTAACTGAGAAAACTAATATAAAGTGTTGCTGGAGGGCTAGGATTGTGGCTCAGTGGTAGAGTGCTTGCCTAGCATGTGTGAAGCACTGGGTTTGATTCACAGCACCACATATAAATAAATAAAAATAAAGGTCCATTTACAACTATATAAAAATAAATAAATAAATAAATAAATGTGCATTGAATATATATATATATATATATATATATATATATATATATATAGTGTTGCTGGAGATAGTACATGTATTGGAGAACTAAAAATGGAAACTAAACAAAGAGATGGTAACTGTAAGAAGTAGATGGGGGCTGAGCATGGTGGTACATGCCTGTAATGCCTTCAACTCAGGAAGTTTTAGCAGGAGGATCACAAGTTCAAGGCTAGCTGAGACAATTTAGCAAGATCCTGTCCCAAAATAAAATTTAAAACAGGACTGGGGATATAACTTAGAGGTAGAACACTCCTGGGTTAAATCTCTACTAGCACTATTAAAAAAAAAAAAAAGTAGGTGAGGAAGGGAAGAAAAAAAAATAACATTGAAATTATTGGGACCAAACACTTTTAAAAAAGGAGCCCTATGGGCTGGGTTTGTAGTTCAGTGGTAGTGCATCTACAACTAAAAAAAAAAAAAAGGTGAGTCAGGGCGGGGGGGCCTGGCTGGTGCCAGTGTCTCTGAGGGAATGTAATGAGGTTTGTTCTGGGAGTGTGGAGAGAAATCCAGAGCTGTTGGCTTGAAGAGCTGTTGCCTGGGCAACACTAAAAGAAACAGGAAGCAAACAGGAAGGAGCAAGTCCCTTCTCCTTTCTTTCTGCCTCTGATCTCCCACGACTGGCAGAACCTAACGGAGAGCCAGGTTGGCAAAGGGAAATCTTGGATTGCAGAGTTCCAGTTTCAGCTCCACAGAACAGCCTGTAGAAGGGTGGGTGTGAGGCTGAGGAACATTTCTTCATAATCAGCACGGTTAGATGATCACTGATCATCGTTCAGATTATGTACAAAAGGATGAAGGAAAGAGGCTGGGGTTGTGGCTCAGTGGCAGAATGCTTGCCTAGCACATGTGAGACACTGGGTTCCATCCTCAGAACCACATAGAAATAAATAAAACAAAGGTATTGTGCCATCTACAACTAAGATATATATATATATATATATATATATATATATATATATATATATATATATATATATATATGAGAGATGAAGGAGAGGCAGCAGAGTAAGATGTTTCATGAGCTTCTAGCTTTAGTATCTAAAGGAATAGTGGAGAGAGAGCTACAATATATATGGAGAGGGGTGTTGGGAGGAACTAGTTATAGCATGTAAGATCTGCTGAGATTGAGAAATTTAGTTAGAGAAGCCCAGAGTCTAATATAGTACAATTGTACTACAATTGTGGTCTCTTGACTGGCCAGTCTGAAATTTTTTAAAAATTTGTTTTAGTTGTTGATGGACATTATTTTATTCATTTATTTATATGTGGTGCTGAGAATCAAACCCAGTGCCTCATACATGTGAGGCAAGTGATCTACCACTGAGCCATAACCCCAGCCCCTAGTCTGTAGTTTTTTAAAAAAATTTTGATTTAAAAAAGGGTATGCATGAACTCCTGTGCATGTTTTAGATTTCTGCCACTGTGACTAAATACCTGAGATGATCAACTTATTAGGAAGAAGGATTTATTTTGGCTTACAGTGGTTTCAGAGGTTTCAATCCATGGTCACTTGGCCCTGTTGCCTTTGGGCCTGTGGTGAGGCAGTACATCATAGTTGGAGTACAGGCCAGAAGAAGCCTGTTCACCCCAGTTTAGCCAGGAAGTAGAGAGGGGGGGGGAAATAGGGCCCCAATATCCCCTTTGAGGGCATGTCACAAATGACTTAACTTCCCTCTACTAGGCCTCACCTAAAGGTTCCACCACCTTCTGATAGCACTGAGCTGTGGACCAAGTCTTTAACCCGTAGGCCTTTGAGAGACATTCCTGATCCAGATATATACATATACTTATATAATTCATATATTTATTTTAAAACATAAATAGATATAATTTTATATTCATAAAATTTTTCATTTTAATCCTTTTTTAATTGTGGGGAAAATACCCATATATAAAACTTCCAATTTTCACCACTTCAAATTTGCAGTTCAGTGACATTAAGTACATTCATGCTTTTGTACCACAGTCACCACCATCTCTATGACTTTTTTTTCATCATCCTAACTGAAATTCTATATACCTATTAAATACTAATTCCTCATTCTTTCCATTCCCAGCCCTTGGTAACCTCTATTCTACTTTCAGGCTCTCTGAATTTCACTATTCTAGACACTTCCTATAAGTAGAAACACAATATTTGTTTTTTTGTGTCTGGCTTATTTCAATTAGTGTAATGTTTTCCAGCTTATTCATATTATAGCATGTATCAAAATTACATTCCTTTTTTTAAAAAAAAATTATCATGAGCTATCTTTTTTTAAAAAAAATTTTTTTTAGTTGTAGATGGATACATACCTTTATTTTATTTATTTATTTTTATGTGGTGCTGAGGATCAAACACAGTGCCTCACACATGCTCTGCCACTGAGTTACAACCCCAGCCCCTTTACATTTTGAGATTTATTGTTGTATATGGACCATGTTTTGTGCAATTTGTTTTTATCAGTCCTCAACAGGATAAAAGCTTGTGCTAGTATCTAAAGCAATTATGTCACTAAGCAACCATGTTTAGTGCCCTCAATATTTTGGGGGAAGATTTGCTCTTTCTAGAACTTTAAGCAGCACTGTAGAGAAGGTATTTAGAGATACAGCTTTGGGCTAGAGACTTGGGAGTTATAAAAGAAAACAAATTTCAAACCTGGACTAAAATGAATTTTTTTGCATGATGTGACAGTTTTCTTCTAGGAAGAAATTAGAATTTCTGATAAAATTCATGCACAAATTTCTAGTAAACTAAGGGGATTGAGACTTCTAAGAAATCAATCGTTCATTAACTTATCTTTCAGTTGAGAGTAGTGAGTAACTTTTTACCAAATATTCTTTTCTTTTTTGTATCTAATCTAACTATGGTATTCTAACCAATCTCTTTTCCCTAAACATATCTCAATCAAAAGTGAATATTTGAATTGAACTTATGAAAGGAATAAAAATTTTTAAAGAGGTAAAATCATGACTCTCATGCAGATATGAAGTGAATATGGGTCAAAGATTTTTTACTTAATGCCCTAATTAATGAGAAATGCTATTACAATCAGTGCAAAGGAAAATCCAAAGACTAGACTAATATATAAATCTATTAGAAATTCTGAAATCAATTTTCTTTTCTGTTTTAATTTTATTTTTTTTAATCAAGTTTTTTGGTAGATGCAAAGCTGGCTCATTCCACATTTGAGGAGAGAAGTCAATAGAAACTTCCCGAACAGAATTTATTTGCATTAACCTAATACTTGTGTTACTATCAGTTTCCTACAAGTTAGCTTTTATTTCTTCAAAGTTGTTAAACAGCTCAAAGACAATAGAAGACATAAACCTCATTGAATCTGATAAACCAAAGGGTAGACTCAAAAGAGTGCACAATTTTTTACTTCCATATATGTGTGTGTGTGTATTTATATAAGTGTGTGTGTGTGTGTTCTTTTTTTTTTTTTTTTGGCAGTCCTGGGGATTGAATCAAGGGGCACACTGAGCTACATTCCAGCCCTTTCTTTCTTTCTTTCTTTCTTTCTTTCTTTCTTTTTTTTTTTTTTAATTTTGAAACAGTGTCTTGCTAAGTTGCTGAGGCTGACCTTGAACTTGTGATCCTCCTGTCTCAGCTTCCCCATTTGCTGGTTTACAGGTATACACTGCCATACCTGTCAGCACTTCCCAATAATCTTTTGGTCCGTTTAAAAGTTGTTCACACTTTCATTTACATCCTTCTATATACCTCATCTCTTGCTGCAAGATGGCAATGAATTTTTTTATGTTTTTATTTTATTAAAGGATAATAAAAGCCAAATTACAGCCAACTGTTAAAGCACTCTCTCGAGTGCTCTCTCTCTCTCTCTCCCTCTCTCTTTTTCCTTTTAATACTGAAGTACATCAAAAATCAGTTCTGGGGTTTTTGTCTGAACAAATGATTATAGTCTTTCCCACAGCAGGCTCACAGCCACATAAGTCACTGAATGGGGACAGTCTTTCCTATTTGTTGCTTACAATTCCTAAGCAGTCAATATTTAGTATTTTATTTCTGGGTAAGAGAAAAGGCATTTTGGTCCATTAATGCACCTCCTAGCTCCTGGAGAACATTAACAAACTCTACTATTATGGAGACATGAGTGGCATCAATATCTTAAATGATGAACTTCTTCCCCAGGGCATTGGACTCATCCAAGTACAGTAGAAACTGCTTCACGGCAGGATCGCATTCTATAAGCACTCCTTTCAAGACGTTGACCATTTTTTTCCAGTCAGAAGGTGCTGATGACCTCAATAATCCACACTTTCCCCAGCAGACCCCCACCCACAGATCCAGCAGAGCCTCCGTGTTGCCCACAAATTGCAGCAATGATTTTTTGATTCAGGCTCAGGTTCATAACAAAACAAAATATTATTAAAGATTTTTTTTTCTTTAACAGTTGGCTTCTGACATTATTTGCTGATTTAGGGGAGTCAGGCAGGAGTTTTAAAAGTAAATGATTTTCACTGAATCCTCATTTTCAGTAGGACTCTCTCCTTAACTTGACAAGGTATCCTCTACCCTCTTCAGGAAATCAGTCCTGATTCTTCAGTGGTACCAGGGATTGAACTCAGGGGTACTTAACCACTGAGCCACATAAAAGGCCTCTTTTACTTTTTATTTTTGAGACAGTGAGGCACTAAGTTGCTTAGGGCCTCACTAAATTTCTGAGGCTGTCTTAAACTTTCAATTCTCCCACCTCAGTCTCCCGAGTTGCTGGGATTACAGGGGTGCACCACTTTACCTAACTTGCGCTTGCTCTTGTCCACTTTGATAGTAAATTTGCTAAATTAGTTCCCATTATCCTCTTGCCCTCCAGCTTCCAAAATGTTAGTGATTTGATTTCCTTTTTTGTTCTCTGAGTCTGATTATAGCAACAGAAAATACCCCAACCATCTATGACAATAGAACTCTGGCCTACAATCTCTGTAACAATTGGCCAGCAGGGTCATGATTTGGTCGATGAGTCAGCTTCCCAATATTGTGTCCCCTACCCCTACTTGCAGGTCAGGACCAACCAGAGAAAACTAAATCAATCATATAAGAAACCTGTTTTCTGGTGAGCTCAACTCCAGCTTCCCCTTGATTACGATCACTATTCAGAGAAACCTTTTGCCTGCCTTCCAATCTCTGCCCAATATGAGAATGATAGTTGATCCCTACGACAAACCTGAATAGTCTGTCTTCATTTGGGCGGTCCTCATCTTTTTGACTTTGAAGTTTTATGTTTTGGAGGGATTTGTTTTAGAGGGATTTCAGGAGGAAGAGTTTTATCTGGTTCAGTCCATCATCTTCAACTGCAAGTCTTTTTCTGTGCCCTTTCCTTTGCGACCTAGATGTCAGTTGGCCACTGTTCACTCTCTAGCTCCAACAGGCTCCAAAATAACCTTCATTATGTCTTCTCACAAATCTGAATGCAGAATTCAATATCTGTTCAAATTCCTCCAAGGTATCTACAGGAACATAAACATTAGGGAATGATAGACACTTTTCTGAGCTTTACCTATGGTAGATAGAAGATGAAGTTATACAACATTCACATATACCAACTCAAAGAACACAAACTCAGTTCCCCAAATGCCTTAAACATGTCTTTCTTTCCCCAAATCTCTCCACTGTAGATATATATCTTCTTCTTTCTACGAAGAAGTCTGGAGCCTTGCTGGCTCGCTCTGATTGATCCCCTGAGCCTTTAAATTCCTTATCTCTTTGCCTACAAAGGTTTGGCTCAGACTTTCAGTCTGCTTTCAATATACCACTCCCTGCAGAATGAAAGGGATGCAGACTCGCCAGCCTTTCAACCCCCATTCTTCAGTGACTTGCCCCATTGCGTGCGTGTGTATGCGCGCGCTCATGCCCATGTGAGTGTGTCTCTTCCTCATTCTAAGGGACATCATGTACATCTTCGAAATTACTATGGGCATCTCTCCCAAGATGTAATCTCATTCCAGCTCTATAGGAGGAAAACAGTTCTCCACATGTCTAAACCCCCAGAAAAAGACCTTTTCTCACTGGCTAACAGTCTTTTTGTGTTTCCAACTAGCATTTAAGCTTCTTTTTTTTAAATTTTATTTTTTATTTTGGTGCACTATAATTATACATAATAGTGGGCTTCTAAGCTTCTTGAGTGCACAGATGAGAGCTACCCTATGAGTTACAAATTTCCTCTCTTCATAGTAACTAACAATATTTTGAAAGTTTATAGAAGGAAAGTGGGAAGAAGGGATGGATAGAGTCTCAGTGGAAGGAAAGAGGATTTTCAGAAAGTGTCTATTAGGTGGTGGCTTCTCCAAGTTTGGGCTTGTATCTTCAACACACTAAACAAATCCAATAAAGGGCTTCCATATTTATTGTGTATCTTCAGTTCTGGTTATTGTATTAAATTGCCTGGTGTGGCATGCATCCATTATTAGTATCTTTGCTTTCCATATCAATTAGGGATTAGGTTCCACCACTGGTAACAAAACATGTCTACAGTGGCCTTAAAAAAAGAATTAGAGTTTACTTTCCCATGAAAAAGAAGTCCAGAGGTAGGTAGTCCAGGGTTAGTATGGAAACTATACAGGGTATCAGGGATCCAGGCTGCTTCTACTTCTCAATTCCACCTTCCTAAGTACCTAGCTTCCACCCTAATGTTGCCACCTGGTGACAAAGGTATTGGAGCTCTGCCATCAGGTCCTCTGTTCTTTTTCTTTTTTGGTGGTGCTGGAGATTGAACCCAGGTCCTCACATATGCTAGGCACAGGCTCTACCATTGAGCTACACTACCAGTCCAAGCCATCAGGTCCTGATTTAAGCTGGGAAGAAGTGGAAGGGCAATGACAAAGGGCAAATGAAGCTCAGGAAGTTGCCTGTTCCCCTTTAGGAAAAAATACAAAAAATCCCATGCAAAAGCTTCTGCTTACCAAAACTTTATTATATTGCCATACCTAGTCCCAATGGAGACAGGAAAAAGTATTTTTTTTAAAGTGTCCCCTTCACTTTCATCACTAAGCAGAAAGAGAGAATAGATATTGGGTGGGCAATGGCACTTCCCATTCAATTCCTTTTTGCTGCAGTCTCGGCTGGGCACAGAATCACGAGCCACCACACAGCTTTGTAGATTCAAACAGCAAATCTTTATTCCCAGACTCACACCGGCCTCCACACACGTACTGGGGCAATCCCAGTTCTGCTGCCACCCAATTCACCTACGCCACCAGGCTTTCTTCCCAAAGATGCTCTCTGAGTCTCACGAGAGCTCAATGGGAGCTCAGGCAGCAGGAACGCCCTAATCCCGGCAGCAATAATCTTCAACCTCGAACTTCCCTAAAACCCAAGGTCTTAAACTGGGAAGGCCCTAAACCTAAGGACCGGGATACTATACTTCCTCAAACTGCAGGATACACCCTAATCCTGGATCCACCCTGGTCGTTGATCAGGGTCACCTTTCTCAAACACACATGCAAGGTCAACAGCGAAATTAACATGGGGTACGCTGGCAAGGCAATTTCGATGCGTCATTTCTACTTGGTAATGGCCCTCAGCATCTCCCCCCTTCTGATTAATTAAACAACAAGCAATGTGGCTTAAGGACCGTGCCTGGTAGGTTGTCCAATTCAACATATGGTTCTTACCCGTCATGGGAAAACTGACCTTTAGGCGTCAGCCTCCTGTCTTAGGTTGAATCCACTGCAATCAGATCAACCCGTCACTGACTACCGGTCCAGCATTCAGCCATGCTTGTGGATAGGCCTATGCACCAGTGGGGGGGTGAGGTTCTTGCCTCACCTCTGTTGGCCCCCAAATTTTAGACCATCACTAGTAGAAGGGAGGAAGATACAGAAATGCCACGACACCAAGGCAATTGACGGCTCTTTTGGAAAAATTGCGTCACTGGTGACACCATCAGCAAAGATATGCCAGCATTACCACAATTAACATGGGGTGCGCTGGCAAGGAGATTGCATCACTGGTGACACCATCAGCAAAGATATGCCAGCAGTACCATAATTCGCTGCATCAGACGATATTTCACAATGCATGCAACTGATATATAGTCCAGGTAAGTTCTGCAGGCAGTTCAAATCGGAGGAGTCTATCAATATGTCCATTTCCTCCCAAAGTAAATCGAGTCCTTGATTGAGCATAACTTGTTGAGTTATATTCATTGATGCATCAGTTTATACAGTTACTGTGATGGCTATCATAGAAGCTGTAGTTTGGTTTTATCTTAGTCTTCACCGGCACTGGGATGGAGATGGGAATTCTGGCAATGATGCTAAAGAGACATTATCCTGAACAGAATTATTAAATATAATGAAAAGGAAAGGTGAAAGTAAACAAACAGATCTGTTAACCTCCTAAAAAACAATCCTTAACAGCTGTTTACCTAATTTAAATTAGTAAGCAAACAGATCTGTTAACCACCTTTAAAAACAATCATTAACAGCTGTTTACCTAATTTAAATTAAACCATTTAAATCACGTGAATAAAAAAAAAATTCGGATCCATTTTTTCATGAGCGCTCCTCATATATGAAATATGGACATACACACATACAGACATACAACACAAAACAGTGCACACATAACATACAACACATAAGACAATAAAGGCCTTGTAGTTTTACCTAGGTGAAATCTCCATTGCAATGTTTAAAAACTCTAGTCAAAAAATAAAACCCAGTCAAAAAATAAAACTGATCAGAAAAACATTAACCTAGGTTTGTATGAGCTCAAAAAATAAAATAGAACTTTACGATGTGGGAAAAATGCAATAATAAAATAGATATTGAAAAAAGCACCGTGGTTAATCACTGTCGAAGATGTAAGAATAGCCAAGCTGGAGCTCTGGATATCAGCTGTTATGGATTTGAGTCAAATCATCTTCTTTTTCTGTAGAAATTGCTTTCGTTAATCTCTCTGGAATCCAAATCGGCTGCTGTTCTCCCTGTGGAAACACACAAAGGGAACCCCGATTCCAGACAATAACTGGATCAGGTCCTTTCCATTGTCCTGTTAGAATATCTTTCCAAAGTACCTTAGGCTTATGTACATTTTTCGGGTACATATGTCTTTCCGCAGCACTAAGTCCTGATGAATCCAAATTTAAAAAGTTTAGAGTAAAAAGGGTTATTTTAAGTTTATCTTTGGGGGATATATACCCCTTTCCAATTCCCTCTTTTTGCTTTAATAGGTACGTTTTAATAGTTTGATGAGCTCTTTCAACTATGCCTTGTCCCTGTGGATTGTATGGGATTCCTGTTATATGAGTAATACCAAATGATGAGCAAAATTGTTTAAAAAAGGCAGAAGTATAACCAGGACCGTTATCAGTTTTTAACTGTTTAGGAACACCCACAGTGGCAAAATTTTGTAAGCAATGAGCTATAACATCTTTAGTTTTTTCTCCGGCATGAAGGGAGCCCATCAAAAATCCAGAAGAAGTATCAACTGTAACATGTAAATATTTTAATTTTCCAAATTCTGGCAAGTGTGTGACGTCCATCTGCCAAATATGGTTAGGTATCAGTCCTCTAGGATTGACTCCAAGATTAACTTGTGGTAGAAAGGTCACACAATTTTGACATTGTTTTATTATATGCCTGGCTTGTTCCTTAGTTATTTTAAAACGCTTTTGTAAAGTATTAGCATTAACATGAAACCTTTTATGAAAATTTGTAGCTTCTTCTAATGTAGAGAAAATATGTACGTCATGTGTAGTTTTATCTGCTAAATCATTGCCCAAACTAAGGGCTCCAGGCAATCCTGTATGTGCCCTAATATGTCCTATAAAGAATGGATCTTTTCTGTCCCATATTAGACTTTGTATAGTGGAAAACAAAGAAAAAACAGTAGAAGAAGGGGAAATCCTACCAGCATCTTCAAGGGAATTAATAGCATTAACTATATATTGACTATCAGAAAATAAATTAAATACAGAATCTTTGAACATCACAAAAGCTTGTAAAACTGCATTAAGCTCTACCTTTTGAGCTGATTGTTTGGGTACTAAAAATGTAAAAGTTTGATCAGGGGTAACTACAGCTGCTGTACCATTATTAGACCCATCAGTGAATATATTTGGAGCATTCATGATAGGTGTTTTCCTTGTCATTTTAGGAAAAACTACAGGATGCTTAGACCAAAAAGACAACAAAGGATTCGATGGCAAATGATTATCAAATGAAACATTAGATTTACACATGATTATTGCCCAAGTATTTAACTCATTAGCTAACTCATCAATTTGATCCATAGTATATGGAGTAATAATTTTATTGGGAGAAATTCCAAACACTCCCTTTGCTGCTCTTATTCCTTTGAGTATTAATTGTCCTACAGCCTCAGGATACCTAGTAAGAATAGTGTTAGGAGAATAAGATAAATGTATCCACAATAATGGACCTTCTTGCCAAAATACTCCTGTAGGAATATTTTTTGTTGGTAGTATAATAAATAATAAAGGCAAACTTATATCAATTCTATCTAGATGCATATTTTCCATATATGCTTCAATAATTTTTAATGCCTTTCTAGCTTTAGGAGTTAACATTTGGGGTGAATTTGGATCTGATGGACCCTTTAGAATATCAAATAAAGGTCCAAACTCTCCTGTTGGTATGCCTAGATAAGGCCTTATCCAATTTATGTCTCCCAATAACTTTTGAAAATCGTTGAGTGATTTGAGTTGATCTACTCGTATTTGAATTTTCGGCGGACGGACCATGGTTGAGGATAATAGAACTCCTAAATAATTAATTGGAAAATTTAATTGTACTTTATCTATTCCTATCTCTAGATTATAATTTTTTAATAAGTTCGTAAGTGTGGCATAACATTCCAGCAATATGTTTTTATCTTTATGTGCTAAGAATACATCATCCATATAGTGAAATATTTTTAGTTCAGGATTTTGATTTCTAAGTGGCTGGATTGCTTTATTTACATAGATTTGACACATAGTTGGACTGTTAGCCATACCTTGAGGGAGTACTTTCCACTCATATCTCTCATCAGGACCTTCATGATTTAATGCAGGGATAGTAAATGCAAAACGTGGACTATCCTCGGGATGAATTGGAATAGAAAAAAAACAATCTTTAATATCTATAGATAAAACATGCCACGTTTTTGGTAAAGCAGACAATTGAGGAATCCCTGATTGAGCAGGTCCCATAATAACCATCTCATTATTAATGGCTCTTAAATCTTGCAATAATCTCCATTTACCCGATTTCTTTTTGATGACAAAAATGGGAGTATTATGGGGAGATACGGAAGGTTGTAAATGTCCTTCCGCTAATTGTTGTTTGACCAGATCATGGGCTACTTGTATCTTTTCTTTAGTCAAGCGCCACTGAGGAACCCACACTGGTCTTTCTGATTTCCAAGTAATTTTGATTGTCTCAGTGGCCCTTTCTGAAAATCCGACCCATGTCTGTCTGTTCCTTGATCTAATTGGACTGGTGCTGCTAAACCTTGTTCTTGTTTTCCTAATCTTTTTTCTTTCTTAACACCTTGTCTAGCCCTAGTAGTGGGCGCATTAGAATTGATGTTATTTGTTAACATCAAACCTAGTTGATCTAGGACATCTCGTCCCCATAGATTAATAGGAAGGTGATCCAAAACATATGGTTGTATAGTTCCTTCACATCCTTCAGGATCCTTCCAATCTAATACCATAGAACTTCTATGGGGATTAGTCGCCACTCCTAGGCCTCGAAGCGTTTGAGTGGCTTGTTGTAATGGCCAATGTTTTGGCCATTCTCGACGAGATATGATGCTAAGGTCAGCACCTGTGTCCAGTAGCCCATTAAACTCGTGACTTTGAATATTTAGTTTTAGCATTGGGCGAGAATCTAAATTTAAAGACAACATAGCCCAATCTACACCTGTGGAGCCTAATCCCTTAGAACCTCTTTCTACATTATGACTAGAGAACTTATTATGTAGGCTGGGTATTATTAACAACTGTGCTATTCTATCTCCAGGTGAAATTACTGATATACCTCCTGGAGAACTAGCTATAATTTTTATTTCACCTACATAATTGGGATCAATTACCCCAGGACTTATCATAAGTCCTTTTAATGTAGATGAACTACGTCCCAATAATAAGCCTACTGTTCCTTGGGGAAGAGGTCCTTTTACTCCTGTAGGAATGATTTGAACTCCCATCTCTGGAGTTAATACTGCTCTGGCAGAGGCGCAGATGTCCAACCCTGCGCTCCCTCGGGTTTGTCTGATGAGGGATTTAATGGACAATGTGTCCTGGGCACCACCCTGATGGTGTTGCTGGGTTCCTCCACTGCCCCATATATTTGTGGTTTTGGGCCCCGGAGCATTGGGCCCCTCACTCCGTTTTTTGGCAATGAAGCCTGATGTCTTTCTCCACGATATTGTGGGTAAATACCTGATCCTTGTCCGTTTTTTGATAACGGAGTACCTTCTATGGTGGTTTGAGACCGGCATTCATTAGCCCAATGTCTCCCTCTACGGCATCGTGGGCAAATACCCGGTATTCTATTCCTTTGATTTCTAGTTTTGTTAAAACCTCCTCTTATAGGGCAACTCCTTTTAAAATGTCCTGTTTGTTCGCAATTATAGCATGTTTCTGGCCTGGCATCTAAAGCCTGTTGTACTGCAGCTGCCAAGACTTGCCCTTGTTCATTAATATCTCTACATAGTTTAATATATGTATTTAAGTCTTCATGTCTCCATGGTCTAATAACCTCTCTGCAGCAACGATTCGCTTGGTCATAAGCCAGTTGTTTTATTAATGGCATTGCTTGATCTGTATCCCCAAAAATTTTGGCGGCTGTTTGAATAAGCCTATCTACAAAGTCAGCGTAAGGTTCATTAGGTCTCTGTATTACCTTAGATAGCTGACCTTGTGAATCTCCATGTCCTTGTAAAGTCTTCCATGCCCTAAGTGCGTCTGCAGCAATTTGTGCATATATAGCAGGATCATATTCAATTTGTTGCCGTTGACCCTCATAAGGTCCTTTTCCTAAAAGCATATCTAGATTTCTTTGAGGGTAACCGGCTGCTGCATTTCGCCTAGCTGTCTCCGTGCAAAATTCCTCATTGGCAACTTTCCATAACAAATATTGTCCTCCATTTAGCACAGATTTACACATGCTAGCCCAATCTGCTGGCGTCATGTCCAAGTTAGTAATGGATTCGACCATGCTTACTGTGAAGGGAGCTTGGGGACCGTAGGTTGTTACAGCCTCCTTTAACTGCTTCACTGTTTTAAAATCTAAAGCACGGTGAATTCGCTGCCCTCCTACCTGTTCAAGTACAGGGCATGCTAATCTTTGAGGTCCTGTCTCAGGATCCCACTTATCAACTACGGGGTTTGAGGGCCACTCAGCTGTTTCCATCGGTGGGGCTGTTGGTTGAATTACGCCCTCTGGTAATAAAACGGAGTTAGTAACAGCCTCTTGTTGTGGCCTTTTTCCTAATAACCCCTTTTCCTTTAAATTTTCTTCCTCTCTCTGACTAGCTCGAGAGATCTTCTCTTTTGCTTGATCAAAAATGCCTTTCTCCATGGTCTGAATCTCTAACAATTTACTTAACACCTTTTCAGTTTCTTTTTTACTAATTTCTAATCTTCTATAAAGATAACGCAACCCAATAAGATAACACAAAACAAAACCGCAACTGAATGAAACAAAAACTGAATAAAAATTCGCTGTATCAATTTTCTCTTTCTCTGGGCTGACAAACTTCAAACCTTGAGCCATCCATTTTTCCCAGTTTGCCTGAGAAATTTCTAGGGACAGGCAGCTTGAAACAAAAACGAAATAAATCAAAACAAGAACACATTGCTTTTTAAAATAGTCACCCATTCTCTCGCCTTCCCTCAGGGGCGAGGAATTTCACTTACCTCCAAGTTTCAGACGCTCCGCATACGGGCCACCAAATGCCGCAGTCTCGGCTGGGCACAGAATCACGAGCCACCACACAGCTTTGTAGATTTAAACAGCAATTCTTTATTCCCAGACTCACACCGGCCTCCACACACATACTGGGGCAATCCCAGTTCTGCTGCCACCCAATTCACCTACATCACGAGGCTTTCTTCCCAAAGATGCTCTCTGAGTCTCAGGAGAGCTCAATGGGAGCTCAGGCAGCAGGAACGCCCTAATCCCGGCAGCAATAATCTTCAACCTCGAACTTCCCTAAAACCCAAGGTCTTAAACTGGGAACGCCCTAAACCCAAGGACCGGGATACTATACTTCCTCAAACTGCAGGATACACCCTAATCCTGGATCCACCCTGGTCGTTGATCAGGGTCACCTTTCTCAAACACACATGCAAGGTCAACAGCGAAATTAACATGGGGTACGCTGGCAAGGCAATTTCGATGCGTCATTTCTACTTGGTAATGGCCCTCAGCACCTTTTGAATTTTCTGTACACAATGTCCCATGAGTCCTAGCCCAGTGTTTGGCATTGAGTTGTCTTTAGAATCAGTGAGTAAATGGTTAAAGAACTTTATAGATAAATCAAACAGTTCACAGAATTACTTTTTAAAAAATTGATTGATTTTATTTCTGGAGCAGTTTTAGGTTTATAGAAAATATGGACAGAAAGTACAGAAAATTCTCACCGCCTCCCCCTCCACACACAGTTTCTCCTATTACTGACATCTTGCATTAGTATTATACATTTGTTACAGCATTATACCAATAGTCTTTTTGTGTGTGTGTGGGAGGGGTATTGGGGATTGAACCCAGGGTCTTGTGTATACTAAGCATGCAATCTTCCACTGAGCTATACCCCCAGCATCTTACGTTAGTAAATCTGTAGTTTACTTTAAAATTCACTATGTTGCACAGTTGTGTGGATTTTGACAAATGCAGAATGTCATGCATCTGCTATCATATCATTATTTCTTTCTTTTCTATGTTCTTTTTTTTTTTTGTTGTTGTTGTTACTGAAGATTGAACCTCAGAGTACTTTACCTCTGAGCCACATCCCCAGCCCTTTTTATTTTCTACTTTGAGACAGGGTATCACTAAGTTGCTGATGCTGGCCCCACACTTGTGATCCTTCGGCCTCAGTTTCCCAAGTCACTGGGAACACTGCACCAGGCCAGAATAGTTTCACTGTTCTAAAAATGCCCTGTGCTCCTCCTATTTATCACTTCCTTCCTTCTCCATAGAACTTGGCAACCACTGGTCCTATCTTTATGTAGCATTGCCTTTTCTAGAATGTCAGGTTGTTGAAACCATACAGTATGTAATCTTTTCTGACTGGCTTCTTTCACTTAGCAATGTGCATTTTTTTTTTTTTTTTGTGACTTGATGGCTTATTTCTTTTTTACTGCCAAATCACATTCCCTTGTTAGGATGTACCATTGTTTGGCTATCCATTTGCCTAGTGAAAGGCATCTTGGTTGTTCCAATTTATGAATAAAACTGCTACATAAACATCTGCATGCACTTTTTTCATATTTTTATTGGTACATAATATTTGTACGTAATGCTGTGAACATTTTTTGTGGAACTATGTTTCAACTCACTTCGGCAAATACCTTGTGGTGTGATTGCTGGATGGTATGCTGAGAGTTTATTTACTTTTGTAAGAAACTGAAAAACTGTCTTCAGAAGTTGCTGTACCATTTTGTGTTTCTACCAGTGAATGAGAGTTTCAATTGCTCCACATCCTCAGCAGCATTTGATATTATCAGTATTTTGGTACTTTTTTTTCCTTTAGCAGTACTGGGGGTTGAACCCAAGACCTGATGCATTCTAGGCAAGCACTGTACTACTGAGCTGTATTCCAAGCCCAGTGTTTTGGATTTTAACCATACTAACAGGTGTACACAGGTATCTATTTTAGTTTTAGTTGGACACAATACCTTTATTTTATTTATTTTTATGTGGTTCTGAGGATCAAACCCAGGGCCTTGCATGTGCTAGGCAAACGCTCTACTGCTGAGCCACAACCCTAGCCCCATAAGTATCAATTTTTAAACTATTTGAAATGATACACATTAACATCTTTAAGGATACCATGTTCCTGAAATCACAAGATGTCCAAATTCTAGAGCGCTGTTTCCTAAATTATTAAAATGAAATAGTCATAGTTTAAGATGTAAAACCACATCTGTGAATTTACATAAACGTTTTCATTTTAATTTTGCCTCAAAAAATTAGAATGTGTAAGAACCGTGTGTTAAGGTAACAAAGAAAATAATATTCTACTCGTCCTTGGGAAGATCTAGGGAAAATATTTTTGCAAAACAAAACTTTAAGGGGCCTAAATGAAATTTATCATTAAGTAAAAAAAAAATTAATTGTAGATAGACACAATAACTTTATTTATTTATTTAATGCTGAGGATTGAACCCAGTGTCTCACACGTGCTAGGCAAGTGCTCTACCACTGAGCCACAATCCCAACTCCCTAATTTTTATTTTAGTTTGTAATTCCCTAATGACATGTGGTCAATAAGGAATCTTCTATGTGTTTATTCGTATATAGTCTGTATATGTTCTTTGTTGAGCCGTCTGTTCAGAGTTTTTGCCCACGCTTTAATTGTTTATTTTGTGTACTGGGAATTGAATCTGGGGTGTTCTACCACTGAACCACATTCCCAGCCCTGTTTTGTATTTTATTTAGAGACAGGGTCTCACTGAGTTGCTTAGTGCCTTACCTTTGCTGAGGCTGGCTTTGAATTTGCAATCCTCCTGCCTCAGTCTCCTGAGCCCCTGGGATTACAGGCTTGTGCCACTGCGCGCAGCCAATATAACCCTTGCTATATTTTATTTTGAGACATGGTTTCACTACACAAGTTCACTTTGGATACCAATCCTTTTTTTTTTTTAGAGAGAGAGAGAGAGAGAGAGAGAATTTTAATATTTATCGGCGGACACAACATCTTTGTTGGTATGTGGTGCTGAGGATCGAACCTGGGTCGCACGCATGCCAGGCGAGCGCGCCACCGCTTGAGCCACATCCCCAGCCCAGATACCAATCCTTTATCAATTATGTGTTTTGTAAATATTGTCTTCCATTTCCATTTTTGTAAATATTGTCTTTTCATTCTCTTGTCTTACTAATTTGTTGGCATAGTTGTCCATCATATTTTTAAATTTCTTAAATCACTGATGTATTTTATGTCTTCCTTTATATTGTTGTTTATTTGATGCTACTTCTCTTTTATCCAGACGAGTCTCAACAGAATTTTGTTTTCTTTTTAGTCTTTTTAAAGATCTAACTTTAGTTTTATTGTCCATTTCTAGTGCATCTTTTTCTATTTCATTAATTTATTTTTCAGGCTGTTGTCTTCTATTTGGACTTATTGTTTTGATTTTTTCTAATGTATTAAGCAGGTCACTTATCTGATTAATGTTTAATTATATAATTAATCTAATTGTTAATATTTCTATTTTCTAGTGTAAAGACATATAATGTTAATTTGCCTGTATCCTATACATTTTAATAGATGACATTTTTTATGTGGTTCCTGGGATCAAATCCAGGACCTCACACCTGCTAAGCAAGTGCTTTACTACTGAGCTACACATTGAATCTTAAATAATGTATTTATTATCATAAAATCTAGTATCATAAGTTCCATTGGGATTTCTTCTTTGACCTTTTGGTTATGTAGAGGTTTTTAAAATTTCTAAATATGTGGAGTTTTTAAAAATAATCATTATATTATTGATTTCTAACTTAATTATAATATGGTCAGAGAATGCAGTTTGTATGGATAGCATTTTTTTTTTCGTTTTGCAATCTGTAGATAGTTGCTCAATGGATTAAATCAAAATTGATTTTCTAAAGTCTTCCTTGTGTATTGGAAAAGTATTTTTTTGTGTGTGTGTTTGTGTGATAGTTTTATACACATCCTTCAAAAATGTTAACTAATTGTGTTGGAAACATTTCCACAATGACTGGTGATTCTCAAGATATTTTTTTTCTATTTAAGAGTGAGACAAGTTGGGTGTGGTGCCTTCCTGTAATCTCAGAGGCTTGGGAGGCTGAGGCAGGAGGATCTCTAGTGCAAAGCCAGTCTCAGCAATTGAGAGAGGCCCTAAGCAATTCAGCGAGACGTTATCTCCAAATGAAATATAAAAAGGGCTGGGGATGTGACTCTGTGGGTTAAGTGCCCCTGAGTTCAATCTTGGGTTAAAAAAAAAAAAGAGTGAGGCTCTTAAAAGGCTTATTAAAAATGTTGTTTTCACACTTGGAGCTTGTTGACTGGGCCTTCAACATAAAAGTGATAGGTTATAAACCCAGTCAGCTCATTATCGGATCCACCCAAATGTCAATATTCTGACATTCTAATCTAATCTATTTCTGTTTTTTCTTTTTGCAGTACTGGGGATTGAACCCAGGGGTGTTCTACCACTGAGCTACATCCCTGGTCCTTTTTATTTTGTACTTTGAGATAAGAGTTCTCTAAGTTGCTGAGGCTGGCCTTGAACTTGTGATCCTTCTGTCTTGGCCTCCCCAAAAGCTGAGATTATGGGCAGGTGACACCATGCCCCTTTATTCTCATTTAAAAACCATTTGATTAAAGTATATATACATTAAAAAAAGTTCCCATAAATGTGCAACCTGAACACACATGTCAATCAGCATTCAGATTAAGAAACAGCACATTAACAGTACTTTAGGAGCATCCTCATGTGCCCTTACATAGTTTTCACTTTGGGATATTACAAAGTGTGGGTATTGAGGATTTTTTTTTTTTTTTTTTTTTTGTACATGACCTCTTGAACTTATGGGTATAAAATTAGGAGTAAAATTCTTGGGACAAAAGCTATTCATATGTTCAGCTTTAGTTGACCTTTATTACCAAACAGTTTAAGTAATTGTATCAATTTGTATTCTCTTCAAGAGAATAAGTTCTTTGATTGCTCCAAAATCTTAACAATACTTGGGATTTTCTTTTTCTTTTTAGCCCCGGAGGTAAAGAGTGATATTACATTATGGTTTTCATTTGTATTTCCTATTTATAGAGTGCTTTTATATTTTTAGGTGTTTCAAGAAGAAACAGACAAAATGGAGTGAGTTAATCTTCTATATTTGCTAGAAATTTATTCCTTATGACTATTTATCTAATGGGACTTGGAACCTTTTTCTCTGTATTGGAAGAAATATAATATAGACAATGAGGACAACACAGTTCACAATTATATGTGAGGCAGCTAATATGTACTATACTGAGGATTGATTCCAAGCTCCAACGTTTACTTGCTGAGATACCTTGAGAAAGTTATTGAACTTTCCTTCATTTTATGTAAAATGGCACTAATAATAGTGCCACCTCATGGAGATGAGGATTAAATGACATAAGATAAATAAAATGCTTTGTGAAATTCCTAGCATACTGAGCAAGTACAAGTCAACAAATGGCAGCTATTATTATATTTTGTATTGGTTATTTATACACATCTCATTTTTCCTTCTCTTTACATAGTTCATGACAAAAGAACAGCTTATAGCACATATTAGTTGGCTCACATATAATAACTGCTACCAAAGACTAAATGAACGGGGCTGGGCTTGTGGCTCAGTGATAGAGTGCTCGCCTAGCACTTGTGAGGCACTGGGTTCGATCCTCAGCACCACATAAAAATGAAATAAAGATATTGTGTCCACCACCTATAACTAAAAAATAAATATTAAAAAATACCGATTTAATATATAAGTAGGTATTATGGTTATTGTTATAAAAGATGGTATAAATTATTAATGGCTATCAGATAATATGCACTGTTAATGAGGAATACATTATTTAAATACACTGTCTCTTGGGCTGGGGCTGGGGCTGTGGCTCAGTGGCAGAGCGCCTGCTTCGCACATGTGAGGCACTGGGTTCGATCCTCAGCACCACATAAAAATAAATAAACAAAGATATTGCATTCATCTGTAACTAAAAAATATTTTTTTTTGAGAGAGAATGAATTTTAATATTTATTTTTTAGTTCTCGGCGGACACAACATCTTTGTTGGTATGTGGTGCTGAGGATCGAACCCGGGCCCGCACGCATGCCAGACGAGCGCGCTACCGCTTGAGCCACATCCCCAGCCCTAAAAAATATTTTAAAAATAAATACACTGTTTCTCCTATTCACTTTCATCATTTAAAGTCAAAAAAATTAATGTGGTAGAAAAACACTACCCAGGATAATAAAGAATGAAAATTAGATGTTTTACATTGCATCCTGTGAGAGTTCTCGACTTCTCTCTCCAAAACCAAAATGAAAAAAACTAAAATACCTTCCCAGAAACAAAAACACCACTTTCCTGAAAAGACATTCCTCCTTTCCAACTTTTAACAGTCCTTTTTTGTTCAACAGTGTAGAAGCTGAAGATACAACAGCTTCCGTACAAGATGGCGTTGCCCAGTCCCCCACTCCGACTGGGGTTACGTCTTCCCGGTCCGCAGTTGGACCGGAAGTGGTTACGGTCCTAGTGGATCCGGGTGGGTGAGCGCAGGCGGTCGCGAAGGTTCCAGCTTTTCAGGGAGAGATGAGGTGCCGCAGGTGTTCAGGCCCAGTCTGAGGCCGCAGGTGAGTGAAGCTGAGGGACCAGCGAAGTCTTCACTGTTCCTGTGTATCAGGCGGAGGGGTTTTTTAGCGTCGACAGAAAGGGTGGTGTGGTGATGTTGGGGACATCACTGTGTGCGTGGGTGAGTGATTTGCGGGGAGCACGCTGTCCCCAAGCGAGTTGGTCCTGCCCCTCTCCCCGCCCTCGGGCGCGGCCTCCAGGTCTCCCCAACCCCAGGGCGGGGGCGGATCAGCATCCAGGTTCTCCTGGAGACTCAGGTCTCGGCCCTGGCGCCCTCCCCAGCGGCTCCTTCGATCCCTTCTTCCCTTTTGGGGAGGATCTTACAAGCCCTCTGGGCTCCCTGATCCAATCAGCTGAAAAGGAGGCCGTGCGGCCGCCTCGCCAACTCCTCGGCTGTATTCCTCGCCTCCGCAGCTACAGCCCCTCCTGGAGTCGTGGGGACCAACCCCGCACCCATCACCTGGGGGACAGAGCCGATCGAGAACCTTCATAGTTACTTAATATAAAACTGATACCTGCACATTTAAGTACAAACAAATCCAAGCCCTTAAACAGGCTCCTTAATAAACCCACTTTATACCAGGAGTTGCAACGGAAGGTCTTTGTTTATTCTTTTTTGCTGTATGGTCGTTTTTGTGGTGCTGGGGATTGAACCTAGGGCCTCACAAATGCTAGGCAAGCGCCCTGCCGCTGAGCTACGTCCCCAGTTCCGAAAGGTTGTGTTCATTATCTGGATTAGAAAGTGGGGAGAAAAGCGGTTTAATAGCGGGGAGGAATGTTTAAATTTGGTCTCGTTTAAATTGTTCTAAAAAATGTATCTTTTAAGACATTCATTGTACTATAAGCATTCAATCTTGTGCAAAAAAAAAATCATGGAAAATTGTTGTCTATAGGTTTTTCTGTCTTTCTGTCCGTAATGGGGATTGAACCCAGGGCACTTCACCACTGAGCTACATCTCCAACCTTTTTTTATTTTTTATTTTGAGACAGGGTCTCGACAAGTTGTTCATGCTGACTTTGAACTTGCGATCTTCAGGTCTCAGCCTCTTCAGTAGTTTTTTTTTTTTTTTTTTTTTTTTTTCTGTAGCTATAGATGGAAAGAATGCCTTTATTTTTATGTGGTGCTGCAGATCCAACCCAGTGCCTCACGCTTGCTAGGCAAGCGCTCTGCTACAGCCCCAGCCCCGGAAAAAAAAAAATTTTAAACAAGACAGGTCCTCTCTCTATATTTTTTCTGTTTCTTTTCTTTTTTTTTTTTTTTTCTTAGTCGTCGATGGACACAGTGCCTTTATTTTATTTATTTATTTTAATGTGGTGCTGAGGATCGAACCCAGTGCCTCACAAGTGCTAGGGAAGCACTCTGCCACTGAGCTACAACCCCAGTCCTATTTTTTCTATTTCTTATCTTTTTTTCTTTACTAGCCCTTTACCCAAAAGTAAGAACTGTTATCACTTTGGGTTGTTTTTTTTTTTATTTCTTTATGTTTATTGACTAGTGTGTGTACAGGTAAGATATATATTTGTAAGATTTCGTGTTAAATCTTTTACAAAAGTGTATTTTTTTTTCACAAATATAGTATATTGTCCCTATTCTGCAACTTGATGTTTTGTGCTTAAGAATGGTTCTTGAGGGCTGGGGTTATGGCTCAGTGGTAGAGACCTTTGCCTAGTATGTGTGAGGCACTGGGTTTAATTCTCAGCACCACATATAAATAATATTTTTTTTAAAAAAAGGACCATTGATAACTAAAATTTTTTTTTTAAAAAAATGGGTCTTAAAATACTTCTTGTCACTATAGAGATCAATCTATTCATTTTTTTTAAAAAAAACTTTCTTTAGTTGTTGATAGACCTTTATTTTACTTACTTATTTATATGGGGTTCTGAGAATTGAACCTAGTACCTCACAAACATTCCAGGCAAGTGTGCTACTGCTGAGCCCCAGCTCCAGCCCCTCAACCTGTTCATTCTTTTTGCTAAGTTCCATAGTACTTTAACATTGCAGAGTGTGTGAAATTCCGTTGGTTGTTTCCAGTTTTTCACTGTTGGACCCATGGTGTGCAAAGAACATCAGTCCACATGTCTCTGTGTGCCCAGATGAGCATTTCTCAAGGATAGTTTTACTTAGATGAAATTGCTGGATAGGAGGGGGTGGATGTTTAATAATGCCAAACTACCTACCATAGTGTATAGTAATACCAATTTCACACAGGCTCTTTTAAATATTTGATGTCTTTTTTTTTTGCCATCTGATGGATGCAAAATGATCTCTTATTGCTATTGTAGTTTGTATTCCCCTAATTCCTGTTGAGATTCAGAATCTTTTCACAGTCAGCCGTTTATAATTCCTCTCGAGAATTTTTTTCTGGTGGATTGACTTTTTCTTGTTGTACTGGATTTTAATCTTTTGTCATTTATGTGTGTTTTAAATATTTACTCCCAACTTAATACTTTTAAAAGTTGTTCCTTGTCCCTTAACTTTAAGGCATCCTGTTGAAACAAAGCTTTGCATTTAATGTTTACATGAACCAGTCTTTTCTGTGTGTGTTTGTGCTTTGTGGCTATCATTTCTTTCTTTTTTTTTTTTAATTAAGGATGTATATTTTTTTATATTTTATTTTATATTATTTTATTTTAGGTGTAGATGTAGCCATATCCCCAGCCCCCCCCCCTTTTTTTTGTATTTTATTTAGATGTAGATGCACAACACAATGCCTTTATTTATTTTTTATGTGGTGCTGAGGATCGGACCCGGGTCCTGCCTGTGCTAGACGAGCGCTCTACCACTGAACCACAATCCCAGCCCCCCCCCCACACACACACCATTTCTTACCCCGGTGGTTCTCAGAAAGGGAGAGGGTTTGTTGCCTTATGGACCCATTAGTGATGTCTGGAGACATTTTTTGGTTGTTCAGCTGAAGGGTTGCTGTTATTATCACCTGATGAGTGGAAGTCAGGGATGCTGCTCTACATCCCACAATGCACAGGACAGTGCTCCCCAATGCAGAAAATTTTCAACTTAAAATGTTAGTTTTGCTGAGGTTAAAATATCCTACTCTATTGTAAGACAGAGCAGGGTTTTCTCCTATAACTATTATTTTTTCTCCAATAAATTGTCTTTATACAATTTATTGGAGAAAAAATAGTTATAGGATATTTTTGAGGTTTTCTTTAATTTCTCTAGAATTGGTGTATGCATGTGTGTATGCATGTGTATAATTATTATTTTCTAAATAGTGTCACTTTGTATATCATCCACTCTTAAGCTGTTAATCTGAAATGCCATATTTATTGTATACTGATATCTCACACAAACAAGATCTGTTTTTTGACTCTGTTCTGTGGACTAATTTTCTGTATTGCTGGACCCTAAAACCATCACATCCTATAGTGAACCATATGTTATATTTTCAATCTAGTAAATACTCCCAAGTGATTATTTTACTGGAAATCACATAATTTGTCAGCTTCCATGCTCTCTCTGGGGTTTAAACCTAGAAGCACTTTACCACTAAATACCTCTCCAGTCCTTTTTTAAAAAAATTTTTTGAGGGCTGGGGATGTGGCTCAAGCGGTAATATGCTTGCCTGGCATGCGGGGGGCGCTGGGTTCGATCCTCAGCACCACATAAAAATAAAATAAAGATGTTGTGTCCACCGGAAACTTAAATAAATAAATAAATATTTTTAAAAAATTCTCAAAAAAAATATAATTTTTTTTTTTTGAGACAAGAGTCTTGCTAAGTTGCTGAAGGTTTCATTAAGTACTGGGACTGACCTTGAGCTTGTGATTCTCTTGCCTTAACTGAGTTACTGGCATACTCCAATATTTTATTTTATTTATTTTTTATTTATTTTTTTTTAAAGAGAGAGTGAGAGAGGAGAGAGAGAGAGAAAGAGAGAATTTTTTAATATTTATTTTTTAGTTTTCAGCGGACACAACATCTTTGTTGGTATGTGGTGCTGAGGATCGAACCCGGGCCACACGCATGCCAGGCAAGCGCGCTACCGCTTGAGCCACATCCCCAGCCCCATACTCCAATATTTTAAAAAACAGGTTTTCAGCTATTGGTTTTCTTTACAGATTAATTTTAGAATCAACTTGTCAAAATATTTTTCTGTGGTTTTATTCAGAGGCAATTCATATGTTATATAATTCATTCTCAAACTGTATAATTCTTTGAATTTTAGTATATTCACAGAGTTGTGACACCATCAGTACAATCTAAATGTAGAACATTTTTATTACCCCCAAAGAAGCCTATACCCATTTGTAGTCACTTCCCATTCCCAGCTCCCCCAATGCCCTAGCTCTAGCCAACTTCTCATTGTTCTGTCTGTATAGATCTGGATATTTGTATAAAGGGAATAAGACAAGGTGTGTAAAAAAAAGATGATGTGGTCTTTTGTGACTAGCTTCTTCCATTTAATGTTTTCAAGATTCAGTCTGTCTTATTGCTGAATAAAATTCCATCCGATGGTGTATTTGTCTCCTAGGGCTGTAGTAACAAAGCAACACAAACTGAGTGACTGACAGTGTAAATGTTCTTTCACGGTTCGGGAAGCTAGAAAGTTATTATGAAGGTGTCCGTGGGACTGCACCACTCCCAGGCTCTGGGGGAGCATCCTTCCTTGCCTCTTCCTAGCTCCTGTGATTGTTGGCAGTCCTTGGCCTTCCTTGGTTTGTGGTTGCGTAACTCCAGTCTCTGCCTCTGTCATCACAAATCTTCTTTCCTGCATGTCTGTCTTCATATTTGACCCCGGGTCTCTTCTCTTCCTATAGGACAGCAGTCATGTTGGATTAAGAATCCACTGTACTCTAGTATGACCTCATCCTAATTTAATTACATCTAGAAAGACCCTGATTCCAAATAAGGTCACATTCACAGGTGTCTTTTTGGATGACACAGTCAAGCCATAACATGTAGATGCGCTGCATTTTATGTATCCTTTCATCAGCTAATGGACATTTGTGTTTCCACTTTTGGGCTATTGTAAATAATGTTGTTATGAACTTTATAGTGTGGCATGTTTTAATTTCCCTTGGATATATATATCTGGGAGTGAAATTGCTGGGTCATATGGTAACTTTTCCCCTCATTTTTTATTGATGCATTATAATTATACATAATAATGGGATTTGTTGTTACATATTCATATGTGCATACAGTATAACAATATCATTTGGTTAATATCCCCAGTATTTCCTCTTTTCTTTTCCTCGCTCTACAGGTCTTCCTTCTTATTTCATGAGATTCCCTACTTCCTTTTTTCCCCATCTTTCCACTCTATCTTCCACATATGAGAGAAAACATAAGACCCCAGACTTTCTGAGTTTGGCTTATTTTGCTTAACATGATGCTCTCAAGTTCTATCTGTTTCCTGCAAATGACATAATTTCATTCTTTTTTGTCTGGGAGGGGCACTCAACCACTGAGCCATATCCCCAGCCCTTTTTTTTTGTATTTTATTTAGAGACAGGGTCTCACTGAGTTGCTTAGCACCTTGCTAAGTTTCTGAAGCTGGCTTTGAACTCTCAATTCTCTTGCCTCAGCCCCCCAGGCTCCTGGGATTACAGGTGTGGGCCACTGTAACCAGCTCATTTCTCTTTATGGCTGAATAAAACTCCATTGGGTAGTTGGGTATGGTGGTCAGTTAAGAGGCTGAGGCAAGAGGATTGCAAGTTTGAGGCCAAACGGGGCAACTTAGCAAGACCCTTGGCAACTTAGCAAGATCCTGTCTCAAGATAAAGAGGACTGGGGATGTAGCTTAGTGGTAAAACATCCCTGGGTTCAATCCTCAATACCAAAACAAACAAACAAAACTCCCTTGAATATATATATATCCCATGATCATGTAGACTGATTCCAAAATTTGACTATTGTCAAACATGGGTATGCATATAATTCTATAGTATACAGTCTTTAATTTTTTTTGGGGGGGGGGCGGGTACCAGGGATGAGCTCGGGAACACTTAACCACTGAGCCACCAGGCCCCAGCCCTATTTTGTATTTTATTTAGGGGCAGGGTCTCACTGAGTTGCTTAGCACCTCACTTTTGCTGGGGCTGGCTTTTTTAAAAAATATTTATTCTTAAGTTTTAGGTGGACACGATATCTTTATTTTACATTTATGTGGTGCTAAGGATCGAACCCAGTGCCTTGTGCATGCTAGGTTAGCACTCTACCACTGAGCCACACCCCAGTCCCTTAGGCTGCCTTTGAACTCATGATCCTCCTACCTCAGCCTCCCAAGCCACTGGAATTATAGGCGTACACCACTGTGCCCAGCTACTATCTTTAATTCTTTAGGATAAAAAATGAAGAGTGGTATGAGTCATGTGGTGGTTCTGTTCCTAGTCTTTTGAGGAACCTTTGTACTGATTTCCATAGTGGTTGTAGCAGTTAGTGTTTCTTTTCTCCACATACTCTAAAGCATTTATTATTATTTGTATTTCTGATGGCTGCCATTCTAACTGGAGCGAGATGAAACCTCCCTTCCCCTCCCTCCCCTTTGCCCTATCTAGAGTTCATTTAGTCCTCCCATGCTCTGCTCCCCCCCCCCCCCAACCACATTGTGAATCAGCATCCTTAAATCAGAGAAAACATTTGGCATTTGGTTTTTGGGGATTGGCTAACTTCACTTAGCATTATCTTCTCCAACTCCATCCATTTACATGCAAATGCCATGATTTTATTCTCTTTTAATGCTGAATAATATTTCATTGCACATATTTACCACATTTTTTTTTATCCATTCATCTACTGAAGGGCATCCAGAGTTTAGCTCTTGTGAATTGTGCTGCTATAAACATTGATGTGGTTGTGTCCCTGTAGTATGCTGATTTTAAGTCCTTGAGGAGAGGGATAGCTGGGTCAAATGGTGGTTCCATTCCCAGTTTTCCAAGGATTCTCCATACTGCTTTCCATATTGGCTGCACCAATTTGCAGTCCCATCAGCAATATATGAGTATGCCTTTTTCCCCACATCCTCGCCAACACTTATTGTTTGTATTCTTAATAGCTGCCATTCTGACTGGAGTGAGATAAAATCTTAAGAGTAGTTCTTGATTTGCATTTCTATAATTGCTAGAGATGTTGAACATTTTTTTCATATATTTGTTGATTGATTGTATATCTTCTGAGAAGTGTCTGTTCAGTTCCTTGGCCCATTTATTGTTGTTTTTTTTTTTTTTTTGGTGTTAAGTTTTTTGAGTTCTTTATATATCCTAGAGATTAGTGTTGTATCTGATGTGTGTGTGGTAAAAATTTGTTCCCAAATTGTAGGCTATCAGTTCACCCCACTGATTGTTTCTTTTGCTGAGAAGACGCTTTGTAGTTTGAATTCCTATTTATTGATTCTTGATTTTAATTCTTGCACTATAGGAGTCTTATTAAGGAAGTTGGGGCCTAATCTGACATGATTGAGATTTGGGCCTACTTTTTCTTCTAATAGGCGCAGCATCTCTGGTTTAATTCCTAGGTCCTTTATCCACTTTGAGTTTTGTGCATGGTGAGAGAGAGGGGTTTAATTTCATTTTGTTGCATATGGATTTCCAGTTTTCCCAGCACCATTTGTTGAAGAGGCTATCTTTTCTCCAAAGTACATTTTTGGTGCCTTTCTCTAATATAAGATAACTGTAATTATGTGGGTTAGTCTCTGTGTCCTCTATTCTGTATTGTTGGTTTGTTTTGGTGCCAATACCGTGCTGTTTTTGTTATATTGCTCTGTAGTATAGTTTAAGATCTGGTATAGTGATGCCACCTGCTTTACTCTTCTTGCTAAGGATTGCTTTAGCTATTCTGGGTCTCTTATTTTTCCAGATGAATTTCATGACTGCTTTTTCTATTTCTATGAGGAATGTCATTGGAATTTTGATTGGAATTGCCTTAAATCTGTATAGGGCTTTTGGTAGTATCTCAATATAGTTTTGATTTGCATTTTCCTAATTGCTAAAGATGTTGAACATTTTTTCATATATTTGTTGGCCATTTGTATTCTTTTGAGAAGTCTGTTTAGTTCATTTCTCCATTTATTGAGTGGGTAATTTTTTTTTTTGGTGGTAAGTTTTGTGAGTTCTCTATATATTCTGGATATTAATCCTCTGTCAGAAGGTAGCTAGCAAAATTTTTTTCCTATTCTGTAGATTCTCTCCTTATATTCTTAATTGTTTCCTTTGCTGTGAAGAAGTTTTATAAATTTGATAGTATCTACTTATTAGTACCTTTTTAAAAAAAATATTTATTTATTTATTTACTTTTAGGTGGTCACAATATCTTCATTTTATTTTTATATGGTGCTGAGGATCGAACCTAGTGCCTCACGCATGCTAGGTGAATGCTCTACCTCTGAGCCACAACCACAGCCCATCTACTTATTTGTTCTTGATATTATTTCCTAAGCTTTAGGGTCTTATTGAGGAAATTGTTGCCTGTACCTCTATCCTGGAGTGTTGATCCTACATTTTCTTCCAGGGGTTAGTTTCTGGCCTAATTCCTAGGTCTTTGATCCATTTTTGAGTTAACTTTGTGCAGGCTGAGATATAAGGATCCAGTCTCGTTCTTCTACATATGGATAACCATTTTCCCAGCACCATCTACAAAGACTGTCTCTTCTCTAGCACATATTTCTGTCACCTTTGTCAAGGACCAGATGACTGTATCTGTGTGGATGTGTCTGTTTTTAATGCCAGTACCATGCAGTTTTTGTTATCGTAGCTCTGTAGTATAATTTGAAGTTGGATATTATGATGCCTCCGCATTGCTTTTTTGCTTAGAATTGCTTTGACTATTCCATGTCTTTTATGTTTTCAAATGAATTTTAGGACTGTTTTTTCCTAGTTCTGTGAAGAACGTCATTGATATTTCGATTGGGATTATACTGAATCTGTATATTGCTTTTGGTAATATGGCCATTTTAGCAATGTTAATTCTGACTCCCCACAAACATGAGAGGTGTTTCTGACTTCTTCTGTCCTCTTCAATTTCTTTCTTCAGTGTTCTATAATTTTTATTGTAGTCTTTCAACTCCTTGGTTAGATTTATCCTATGTTTTTTTTCCGTCTCCTCCTCCTCCTTCTTCTTTGAGGCTATTGTTAATGGAATTGTTTTCATGATTTCTTTTTTAGTGAATTAATTGTTGGTGTGTAGGAAAACTATTGGTTTTTGTGTGTTGATTTTGTATCCTGTCATATGGTAAGTTTTTCTTAACTGAGGGACTGGTGGTCTGTTTACCAGATTAGCTGTACCATTTGACGTTTTCACTGACAATGTTTGAGAGTTCTGACTTTTTTCTTATTATTTTCAGTACTTATTACCTATTTTTTTGAGAGTCATCCTGGTAGTGTGAAATGATATTTCATTGTGGTTTTGATTTGTATTTTTCTAATAGCTAATGACATGGGACTTTGTTCCATGTACTTATTGGCCGTTTCTCTGTCTTCTTTCAAATGTTTATTTGTATCTTTAATCTGATTTTAAATTTGGCTATTTGCCTTTTTATTTTTGAGTTGTAAGAGTTCTTTTTTTAATATTCTAGATATATACTTTTATCAGATAAATGATTTGCAAATTTTTCTTCCATTGCTTGGGTTGTCTTTATGGTCAATTCAGTTTTTTTTTTTAAATTTTTAATTGTAGATGGACACAATATCTTTATTTTATTTATTTATATTTATGTGGTGCTAAGGATCAAACCCAGGGCCTCACATGAGGAAGGCGCTCTACCACTGAGCTACAACCCCAGCCCTCAATTTTTAAAAAAAGGTTTCAAAAATTAAGTTTGCACCTAGCTTATATGTTATTTTGAGTATACCTATATAACAATATGGCTTGGATGTTTCATGTTTTCCAAAGATCCACGTGTTAAAAGCTTAGTTCTAGGGTGGTGCTTTTGGAAAATGGTTGACCCTTTTGGAGACAGGGCTTAATGGGAGTCCTTAGACCATTGGGCCAATGTCTTTAGGCCATTGTAGTATATGCTTGAGTATATGTACATGTAAAGTGCCTGTACATGTTGAGTTCAATCCACCATTGTATATATGTGTGTGTGGTTATTGCTTTATATTTATATTTGCTGTTATGAATGAAATTGTTTTTCACGTTTTTATACTGGGTTCAGTAAACTTTTGCTTTCATATCCATCAAAATTTCTAAATTATTTTTGAAGTTTTAAAAGTTGGTTGATGACTTATTATTTTTCCAGATAATTCTGAATGCTGATGTAACCATTTTGTTTAGGAGCTGTTGTTCTTATTCATTCTGATTTCTTCTGCCCTGATTCATATGGTCTTCTTCTTGGCTCTAGGATTGTCTTTTCATTGTTCTCCATGCTCTGGTTTTTGCCTCTCTTCATTCTAGCACCCACACTGCCACCATGTGTTGACATATTAGCTTGATCCAGCCACTGTCTTCGTAAGTCTTTTATTTTTATTGGCTTTCCATTACCTAAAAAGCTTCATCCTGTAGGGTTATGTAAGATCCCGTATACTGGCCATGGTGGTGCATGCCTGAAATCCCAGTGTCTTGGGGAGACTGAGACTGAGGATCACAACTTCAAGGCTGGCCTTGGCAACTAAGTGAGACCCTGTCTTAAAATAAAAAATAAGGGCTGGGAGTGACGCTCACTGGTAAGGAACTCCTGAGATTCAATTCCCAATGCTTGGGAGAAAAAAATCAACATAGAAATTATCAATAGGATATTTTTACATTTTTTGTAGTATTTAAAATTTAATGAGTATTTTATGCTTAGTCTACAACTTAAATTTTCTACACTTTTACCTATAACCATGATGCTTCTGGCTTTGATTTTTCTTGCACATTTTGTTCCCTGCCTGGAGGGACATCTCTTATTTGTGCACCTGGAGGACTCTTACCCATTTAAAAAAAAATATTTTTAGTTGTAGATGGACACAATATCTTTATTTTGTTTTTATATGGTGCTGAGGATTGAACCTAGTGCCTCACAAGTGTGAGGCAAGTGCTCCCCCACTGAGCTACAATCCCAGCCCCTCTTGCCCACTTTTTAACACTAATCTCAGGTATCATCTCTCTAGAAAGTGTCCCTTAAAAAAAACTGCCCTTCTTTGTTGTTCTTGCCTGTGCTTTATATGCTTCAGTTGTTAGTGTTATCTCACCAGCTGCAACTTGTTCAGTACATGTATTTCTCTTTTGTGAAATCCTAAATATTTTGAAAACAGACTTAACCCTCTTTATCCTCTCTAGTACCAAGTCTGCCTTATTAAGGTGCTGTATACATGTTTACTGAATGAGTCCTTTGGCTAGAAAAGACAAAACAAAAACTAACAAAACCTCTCTATATAGAAATGAACAGCATTAAAACATGTTAGAAGATGGTATTTTCTTTGAAAACAAAGTTTCACATTTGTGTATAAGATCATCTTTTGAGAGGGAAGGCATAGTGAAGCTGCAAACTGGTGTCAGCAGATGAAATGTTTGGCTGAAACAACATTTGTAAAGAAGAAACAAAGTATTGAATTTAAGTGCAAAGTAGAAACTAGAAATATATAAAATGTGGATTGATTCTGTATCACTCAATTTTAGTTTCCCATAAACTTTCTAGGTGACCTAACAATATGTTGCTGTTACTAAAAAATGTGTTATTTCATATCTTATTAATAAAATATAGGGCCCAGATAATGGGAAGTAGTAGTATCATTGTTATCTGCCTCATTTAGACCATTTCTCAAGTGTTGAGTACAGACTCGGGTGCCACATTGGAGGAGGTATGTTGACAAACCCAGAGGCCCTTGCCTTCAAGTTTATAAGTTAGGAAGAACTTAAAGGCAGCCTTAAGAACTGTCTTCACTATTTGATAGGCTCTTAGGAGGGAGCAAACTCTTGTCATTTCAGAGACCAGCTGAATATCAAAGAGTAATTTCTGTGTAGGTGGCTTTTACAGATGCAATGACTTTTTTTTTTTAACTTTCCTTTTTCATACCTTTATTTTATTTACTTATACGTGGTGCTGAGGATTGCAGTGACTTTTTAACGAAAACTGCCTCTTCAGATGGTGAACTCTTATTGAAAGTATTCAGCAGAGATAGGTCATGGTCTTGCCCTTCAAGATAACTATGGAAAGAAATTTTTAATTGGATGGAAACTGTACTTGACTCCTAAGTTTTAGTCAAAGATTCTTTCTTTTCCTTTAATAGGAGTTCTGTGGTTTCTAGAACTGCAGTAATATTAGTAGCTAACATTTATTGAACTCTAATGAACTAGCCAATATGCTTAGCAAATTATAGTGATAATCTTAAGCCTCACAATAATCCTACATAGTAGATGCTATCTTTCCTACTTCTCAAATGAGGAAACTGAGATATAGAAAAAATTCAGTAAATTGCACAAGTTCATATAGTTAGCAAATGGCAGAGGTTGGATTTGAACCCAGGCTCTTTGACTCTGGGACCCATGTTGTTATCGTCTTTCTGAATAATTTTGACATAGTCACTTAATTAAAATGTGATTTATCCCAGAAATATAATACATATTAAGTGGGTATATTTACATTGCCGATGTTTAAAGAACACTTAACAAAAAACTTTGTTTTTCTAAGTATGAATATATACCACTATAAAATTCTAGATACATATAGAATTTGAAAAAAAATTGTTCATAATCCTACAACTCTTATGTAACTATTGTTAAATAGTTTGATGTTTGCTTATATATAAAATATAAATAATATAAAATTATATAAAAAAATTAATTATAAAACAAAAAATATTTAAAATAAGGACTGTAGATTGCTTCAGGAGCTGGGGAGGCACTGAAAGGTGTGAAACCCCCAGCAAGGTTCCAGTTTTCTCACTCCCGGCCCAGTATGGAATCATAATGCCTATTCAGAGCAATAAGGCTCAGTAATGGAAATTAACTCTTTTTTCTCTTGAATAAACAATCTTACATACACTGCTGGTGGGGCTGCAAATTGGTGCAGCCAATATGGAAAGCAGTATGGAAATTTCTTGGAAAATTGGGAATGGAACCACCATTTGACACAGCTATCCCTCTCCTTGGCAGTCTATACCCAAAGGACTTAAAATCAGCATACTACAGGGACACAACCACATCAATGTTTATAGCAGCAAAATTCACAATAACTGAACTGTGGAGCCAACCTAGATGCCCTTCAATATATGAATGGATAAAAAAATGTGGCATATATATACAATGGAATATTACTCAGCAATAAAAGAGAATAAAACCGTGGCATTTGCAGGTAAATGGATAGAGTTAGAGAAGATAATGTTAAGTGAAGTTAGCCAATCCCCAAAACCCAAATGCTGAATGTTTTCTTTGATATAAGGAGGCTGATTCATAGTGGAATAGAGAGAGGGAGCATGGGAGGAATAGATGAACTCTAGATAGGGCAGAGGGGTTGGAGGGGAAGGAAGGGGGCATGGGGTTAGAAATGATGGTGCAATGTGATGATGATTATTATCCAAAGAACATGTACAAAGACACAAATTGGTGTGATATACTTTGTATACAACCAGAGATATGAAAAATTGTGCTCTATATGTGTAATAAGAATTGTAATGTATTCTGTCATAAATAAATTAAAAAAATAATAAAAAATCTTATAATCCAATGATTGAATTAGACATTTATCATTAACATATTAATATAATAACTCAAATTGAGTTTTATTTACTTAATGAAGATTTATTGAGTATTATCACTTCTGTTCCCAGCACTTGCACGTGTGAGGCACTGGGTTTGATCCTCAGCACCACATAAAAATAAATAAAATAAAGGTATTGTGTCCACCTACTGCTGAAAAAATATTTTTTAAAAAATTGCCAGTTGTTTCTGCTGTCATGGAGTGTGCACTCTGGTGAGAAAGACCACAATCAGTCCAGCAGAGGAAAAAATCAAAAATAATCTTGAGAACTATAACTCCAAACCCCTACAAGTTATAGAACTTTACCACCATTCCAGAACGTTCCCTCATGCCTGAAATGTTCTTCCTGAGATTTTGGATGATGGGCTTCCTTTTGTCCTTCAGAGCTCAGGTGCAGTGTCTCTGCCCTGTGCTCCTCTCTCCTCCAGGAGCATCTACTGCTAAACCCATAGGGTAGGTTTAGCTGTTCTAGAACTTTATATAAGCAGAGCCTTATCTATCCATCCATCCATCCATCTATCTATCTATCTATCTATCTATCTATCTATCTAGTATGTGAGCTTATGTATCGTGTATCTGGTTCCTTTCACACAGCCTGAAGGTATTTGAGATTCATCCATGTTGAATTTGTCAGTTCACACCTTTTTGTTGTTGAGTAGTATTTCCATATAGAGATGTACCACCTGGACTTTTTCTACTTTCTGGCTATGATGAATGAAGATGCTGTGAACATTGTGATACAAGTCTGTTTGTGGATAGATTTAATTTATCCATCTTGAGACTCAAAAAACTGTTCTAAATCTGACCCCCTTCATATATTTCAAGTCTTTCTTACTTAGATACTGGAATTTCTGTCCATTTTCCATTCCTCTACTCCATTGTGGTTCTCCCTCTTTATTTCTTCACACTACATTCTGGGTAACATCCTAAGACTTATCTTCAGTTCATGACTCTCTATGTGTGTCTAATCTGGTATGTAACTTGTTCATTGAGTATTACATTTAAAAATTTAAAAAATATTTCCATACCTAGAATTTTGCTTTTAAATTTTTTCTCTTATTCATGTTTTATCTATTATTTTCCTTATTACCTGTGAATATTCTTGCTCTAAAGTCCCTTTCAGATCCCAGATATGGAAACTTTTGTTTGATGGCTCTATGAACTCATTTTATTAGCTTTAGAGGTTTTTGTTGTTGTTTGGGGATACCAGGGATTGACCCCAGGAGCACTCAACCACCGAGCCACATCCCTAGCTCTCTTTTGTATTTTATTTAGAGTCAGGGTCTCACTGAATTGCCTGGTGCCTGGGTAAATTCCTAGGGCTGGCTTTGATCCTCCTGCTTCAGCCTCCCAAACCATTGGGATTATAGGCATGCCCCTCTGCTCCCAGCTTGTTGGTTTTGATTCATTTGTAAGCCCTTTTCCAGGGACTGGTCTTGGAATAGGTCTTCCATGGAAATCTTGCTAGAAACATATATAAGGTAGACCATACTTCTGTAATTGACTTTGTCTAGTTAACAGCAGAGTTCACCAATTGTGAATCAGTCTTAATTCATTTTCTTGGCTTTGAGTTTCCTTTTGTTAGGGGAGTGTAAACTTGGGCCCTGTCTCTGCACAGCATGGCTCCAGGCTCTTCTCTTGTGGTGCTCTGTTTATACTCTAAGCCTGGGGGGCAGGTGGCTTGCCTACCCCATAGTGGACAAACTTTTTCAGGTCCCTGTTCTTGGACAGAGCAGCACTTTTCTGGCTCCCAGTGTGTCCTAGGCCTGTGACCTCAACTTCTGCCCCCAGTGCTAGGGCTGGTCTGAGTTCTGGTCTCTACCTGGTTTCCACTTCCATTTCTGATATCTGATGATTTCTTTTTTTCTCTCTCTCTCAGCTCAACTGCATATTAATTTTTTATCTTTTCAGTTGTTTTTCCCCAGCATTTGTGTTATTTAGAGTGGGAAAGGAAAGTCTTTTTATATCTACTCAAAATTCTTTTAAACAGATGTCTCTTTTTACAAGTTATTTAATCTCATTAAGCCTGTTTCCTATTCAATAAAAGCACTAGAAAAAGTATATTCGAAGTACTTAGCACAGTTTCTAAACCAAAGTAAATGTTTTTAAAAACAGCATAGCCAGTATATTACCATTTTTTATTCTTATTGTCATAATTGTTGTGATGCCATTTTCCATTCCAGTAGCTGAATATCTCTATAGACATAGGTATAATCTACGTTATTGTAAATATAAAATTATTTTAGTAACGTTTGTGAAACTTTAAAAAAGTGATAAAAACAGGACACATTGGGAAACCCTGAGTCATAGAAAAGGTATGGCAGTTAGGCAGGGTGCTGTAGATTTGCTCTGTCTTTGCTCAGTTGAGGTTTGGGGCCAGAGCCCACGCATGATTGCTCAGCAACATGCTAGACTGACACAATATTTATAGAAGCTGTAAGTTTATTGCTAATATTTAAAAGTGGTAACATTCCTTGTAAAATTCAGATCCCTGAGTGATCTTGATTAGCACAGTATCTGACTACACTGGGCCTTCTTCCCACGAGGAATCCATCAGCGTGTGCTGAGTGGTTATTGCCCTGTGTTCTTCCTGCCACTGAGGCCAAGGGCCACTGACCAGTTATTATCACACTCTTACTGATTTTTTTTTTCATACCAGGGCTTGAACCCAGGGGCTTTTAACCACTGAGCCACATCCCGGCCCTTTTGTATTTTTTATTTTGAGGCAGAGTCTTGCTGAGTTGCTCAGGGCTTCGCTAAATTACTGAGTGCTAGGAGCCACAAGCAAATATACGATGTATGGCACCTTTGGTTGTAAAGTGACGCCAGCTAGCCACTGAGATGATTATGTTAAGATTTACATTCATATGGAAATTGGACTCCCGCTGTTCACCTTGGCTTGCTACGGGATTCATGTTACGGGACTCATGGAGAGTTCCCATTGGTTGGGGAAGGATAGTAGGAGGGAATTCCGGGGGAGGTCCGGGGGACCCCCAGTTCCGGGGGACGCGCGGGTCTGGTCAGATGCCCGCGTGGGAAGACCGGTTTTGGCTTGCTGGCACTGAGAGTGTTGGCGGCTTTTTCAAAATAAAGTTTTGTTCCTGCTTGAGTGGCTCGTGATTCTGTGCCCAGCCAAGACTGCGGCATTTGGCGGCCCGCACGGGGAACGCCTGGAACTTAGAGGTGAGTAAAATTGCTCGCCCCTGAGGGAAGGCGACAGGATGGGTGCCCATCTCAAAAAACAGTGTGTTCTTGTTTTGATTTATTTTGTTTTTATTTCAAGCTCCCTAGCCCTAGAATTTTCTCAGGCGAACTGGGAAAAATGGTTGGCTCAAGGTTTGAAGTTATTCGGCCCTGAGAAAGAGAAAATAGATACAACCATTCTCTGTTCCGTTTTTGTTTCATTCTGTTTCGGCTTTGTTTTATCCTATCTTATTGGGTTATGTTACCTTTATAGTAGATTAGAATCCAGTAAAAAACAAACCGAAAAACTGCTAAGTAAATTGTTAGAGGTCCAGACTATGGTAGAAAAAACGCTAGGTCAAGCAAAAGAGAAGGTCTCTCAAGCTAGTCAGACAGAGGAAAATTTAAAAAAAGCAAGCTTAGAGGAAAAGCAGCCATCAGGTGGAGAATTACAACAGGAGGTTGCTACTAACTCCGTTCTATCACCAGAGGGCGTAACTCAACCAACAGCTCCATCTACCGCTGAGCGGCCCTCAACTCCCGTAGTTGATGGACGGAATTCTGAGACAGAACCCCAAAGATTAGCATGCCCTGTACTTGAGCAGGCAGGAGGGCAACGAATTCACCGTGCTTTAGATTTCAAAACAATAAAGCAATTAAAGGAGGCTGTAACGACCTATGGGCCGCAAGCTCCCTTCACAATAAGCATGGTCGAATCTGTTACCAACTTGGACATGACACCAGCAGATTGGGCTAACATGTGTCGATCTGTGCTAAACGGAGGACAATATTTGTTATGGAAGGTTGCCAATGAGGAATTTTGCATGGAGACAGCTAGGCGAAATGCAGAAGCTGGTTACCCTCAAAGAAATATAGAGATGCTTTTGGGAAAGGGACCTTATGAGGGTCAAAGACAGCAAATTGAATATGACCCTGGCGTATACGCACAAATTGCTGTAGATGCAGTTAGGGCATGGAAAACTTTACAGGGGCATGGAGACTTACAAGGTCAATTATCTAAGGTAATACAAGGAACTAATGAACCTTACGCTGAATTTGTAGATAGACTTATTCAGTCAGCCTCTAGGATATTTGGTAATACAGAACAGGTAATGCCATTTATAAAACAACTGGCTTATGACCAAGCAAATCGTTGCTGCAGAGAGGTCATTAGACCATGGAGACATGAAGATTTAAACACATATATTAAATTATGTAGAGACATTAATGAACAAGGGCAAGTCTTAGCAGCAGTACAACAGGCTTTAGATGCCAGGCCAAAAACATGCTATAATTGTAATCAAACAGGACATTTTAAAAGGAGTTGCCCCGTAAGAGGAGGGTTTAACAAAGCTGGATATCAAAGGAATAGAATACCAGGTATTTGCCCACGATGCCATAGAGGAAAACATTGGGCTAATGAATGCCGTTCTCAAACCACCATAGAGGGTATTCCGTTATCAAAAAACGGACAAGGACCAAGTGTTTACCCAGGATATCGTGGAGAAAGGTATCAAGCTCCACTGCCAAAAAACGGATTAGAGGGCCCAATGCCCCGGGGCCCAAAACCACAAATATATGGGGCAATGGAGGAACCCAACAGCACCATCAAGGTAGTGCCCAGGACGCATTATCCATTAAATCCCTCATCAGACAAACTAGAGGGAGCGCAGGGCTGGACATCTGCACCTCTGCCAGAGCAGTACTAACTCCAGAGATGGGAGTTCAAATCATTCCCACAGGAGTAAAAGGACCTCTTCCCAAAGGAACAGTAGGCTTATTACTGGGACGCAGTTCTTCTACACTAAAAGGACTTATGATAAGTCCTGGGGTAATTGATCCCGATTATGAGGGTGAAATAAAAATTATAGCTAGTTCTCCAAGAGGTATATCAGTAATTTCACCAGGAGATACAATAGCACAGTTATTAATAATACCCAGCCTGCATGATAAATTTTCCAGTTGTAATGTAGAAAGAGGTTCCAAGGGATTAGGCTCCACAGGTGTAGATTGGGCTATGCTGTCTTTAAATTTAGATTCTCGCCCAATGCTAAAATTAAATATTCAAGGACATGACTTTAATGGGCTGCTGGACACAGGGGCTGACCTCAGCATCATCTCTCGTCAAGAATGGCCAAAACATTGGCCATTACAACAAGCCACTCAAACACTTCGAGGCCTAGGAGTGGCAACAAATCCCCATAGAAGTGCTATGGTATTAGATTGGAGGGATCCTGAAGGATGTGAAGGAACTATACAGCCCTATGTATTGGATCATCTTCCCGTAAATTTATGGGGACGAGATGTCCTAGATCAATTAGGATTGACATTAACAAATAACATCAATCCTAACGCGCCCACTACTAGAGCTAAACAAGGCTTTAGGAAAGAAAAAAGATTAAGAGAACAAGAACAAGACATGACAGCACCTATTCAAATAGATCAAGAAATAAATAGACATGGTTTGGGTTTTCAGAAAGGGCCACTGAGACAATCAAAATTACTTGGAAATCAGAAAGACCAGTGTGGGTTCCTCAGTGGCCCCTGACTAAAGAAAAGATACAAGTAGCCCATGACTTGGTCAGACAACAACTAGCGGAAGGACATATACAACCTTCCGTATCCCCCCATAATACTCCCATTTTTGTCATTAAAAAGAAATCTGGTAAATGGAGATTATTACAAGATTTAAGAGCCATTAATAATGAGATGGTTATTATGGGACCTGCTCAATCAGGGATTCCTCAATTGTCTGCTTTACCAAAAACCTGGCATGTTTTAGCTATAGATATTAAAGATTGTTTCTTTTCAATTCCAATTCATCCCGAGGATAGTCCACATTTTGCATTTACTATCCCTGCACTGAATCATGAAGGTCCTGATCAGAGATATGAATGGAAAGTACTCCCTCAAGGGATGGCTAACAGCCCAACTATGTGTCAAATTTATGTTAATAAAGCAATCCAGCCACTTAGAAACCAAAATCCCGAACTACAAATATTTCACTATATGGATGATGTGTTATTGGCACATAAAGATAAAAACACATTACTAGAATGTTATGCCACACTTACAAACTTATTGAAAAATTATAATCTAGAGATAGCAATAGATAAAGTACAATTAAATCTTCCAATTAATTATTTAGGAGTTCTATTATCCTCAACCATGGTCCGTCCACCAAAAATTCAAATACGAGTAGATCAACTCAGATCACTTAATGACTTTCAAAAGTTATTGGGAGACATAAATTGGATAAGGCCTTATCTAGGCATACCAACAGGAGAGTTAGGACCTTTATTTGATATTCTAAAAGGTCCATCAGATCCAAATTCACCCCGCATGTTAACGCCTGAAGCAAGAAAGACATTAAAAATCATTGAAACATATATGGAAAATATGCATTTGGATAGAATTGATATAAGTTTGCCTTTATTATTTATTATACTACCAACAAAAAATATTCCTACAGGAGTATTTTGACAGGAAGGTCCATTATTGTGGATACATTTATCTTATTCTCCTAACACTATTCTTACTAGATATCCTGAGGCTGTAGGACAATTGATACTCAAAGGAATAAAAGCAGCTAAGGGAGTATTTGGGATTTCTCCCAATAAAATTATCACTCCATATACTATGGATCAAATTGATGAGTTAGCTAATGAGTTAAATACTTGGGCAATAATCATGTGTAAAACTAGTGTTTCATTTGATAATCACTTACCATCTAATCCTTTGTTGTCTTTTTGGTCTAAGCATCCTGTAGTTTTTCCAAAAATGACAAGAAAAACCCCTATCATAAATGCTCCAAATATATTCACTGATGGGTCAAACAATAGTACAGCAGCAGTAGTTACTCCTGATCAAACTTTTACATTTTTAGTACCCAAGCAATCAGCTCAAAAGGTAGAGCTTAATGCAGTATTACAAGCTTTTATGATGTTTAAAGATTCTGTATTTAATTTATTTTCTGATAGTCAATATGTAGTTAATGCTATAGTATCCCTTGAAGATGCTGGTAGGATTTCACCTTCTTCTACTGTTTTCTCTTTGTTTTCCGCTATACAAAGTCTAATCTGGGACCGAAAAGATCCATTCTTTATAGGTCATATCAGGGCACATACAGGATTGCCTGGAGCCCTTAGTATGGGCAATGAACTAGCAGATAAATCTACACATGACATACATATTTTCTCCACAATAGAAGAAGCTATAAATTTTCATAAAAGGTTCCATGTCAATGCTAATACTTTACAAAAACGTTTTAAAATAACTAAAGAACAAGCCAGACATATAATAAAACAATGTCAAAATTGTGTGACATTTTTACCACAAGTTAATCTTGGAGTCAATCCTAGAGGACTGATACCTAACCATATTTGGCAGATGGACGTCACACACTTGCCAGAATTTGGAAAATTAAAATATTTACATGTTACAGTTGATACCTCTTCCGGATTTTTGATGGGCTCCCTTCATGCCGGAGAAAAACTAAAGATGTTATAGCTCATTGCTTACAAAATTTTGCCACTGTGGGCGTTCCAAAACAGTTAAAAACGGACAACGGTCCTGGTTATACTTCCTCCTCTTTTAAACAATTTTGCTCATCATTTGGTATTACTCACATAACAGGAATTCCATACAATCCACAAGGACAAGGCATAGTTGAAATAGCTCATCAAACTATTAAAATGTACTTATTAAAACAAAAGGAGGGAATTGGAAAGGGGTATATATCCCCCAAAGATAAACTTAAAATAACCCTTTTTACTCTAAACTTTTTAAATTTAGATTCATCGGGACTTAGTGCTGCGGAAAGACATTTGTACCCCAAAAATGTACATAAGCCTAAGGTACTTTGGAAAGATATTCTAACAGGACAATGGAAAGGCCCAGATCCAGTGATAGTCTGGAATCGGGGCGCTGTCTGTGTTTTCCCACAGGATGAACAGCAACCGATTTGGATTCCAGAGAGATTAACTAAAACAATTTCTACAGAAAAAGAAGATGATTTGACTCAAATCCATAACAGCTGACATCCAGAGCTCCGGCTTGGCTATTCTTACATCTGCGACAGTGATTAACCAAGGTGGTTTTTTTTTCAATATCTATTTTATTATTGCATTTTTCCACATCATAAGTTCTATTTTATTTTTGAGCTCATACAAACCTAGGTTAATGTTTTTCTGATCAGTTTTATTTTTTGACTGTGTTTTATTTTTTTGACTGTGGAGTTTTTAAACATTGCAATGGAGATTTCACCTAGGTATAGTTACAAGGCCTTTATTTACTATTGTCTTATGTGTTGTAGGTTGTGTGCACACTTCTGTTTAGTGTTGTATGTCTGTATGTGTGTATGTCCATATTTCTTATATGAGGAGCGCTCATGAAAAAATGGATCCGAATTTTTTCTTTATTCACGTGATTTATATGGTTTAATTTAAATTAGGTGAACAGCTGTTTATGATTGTTTTTAAAGATGGTTAACAGATCTGTTTGTTTACTAATTTAAATTAGGTAAACAGCTGTTAAGGATTGTTTTTAAAGGAGTTTAACAGATCTGTTTGTTTACTTTCACCTTTCCTTTTCATTATATTTAATAATTCTGTTCAGGATAATGTCTCTTTAGCATCATTGCCAGAATTTCCATCTCCATCCCAATTCCGGTGAAGACTGAGATAAAACCAAACTACAGCTTCTATGATAGCTATCACAGTAAACTATATAAACTGATGCATCAATGAATATAACTCATCAAGTAATGCTCAATCAAGGACTTGATTTACTTTGGGAGGAAATGGACATATTGATAGACTCCTCCAATTTGAACTGCTTACAAAACTTGCCTGGACTATATATCAGTTGCATACATTGTAAAATATCATCTGGTGCACCGAATTGTGGTACTGCTGGCATATCTTTGCTGATGGTGTCACCAGTGATGCAATTTCCTTGCCAGCTCACCCCATGTTTATTGTGGTAATACTGGCATATCTTTGCTGATGGTGTCACCAGTGACGCAATTTTTCCAAAGGAGCCATCAATTGGCTTGGTGTCGTGGCATTTCTGTATCCTCCTCCCTTCTACTAGTGATGGTCTAAAATTTGGGGGCCAACAGAGGTGAGGCAAGAACCTCACCCCCCCACTGGTGCATAGGCCTATCCACAAGCATGGCTGAATGCTGGACAGGTAGTCAGTGACGGGTTGCTCTGATTACAGTGGATTCAACCTAAGACAGGAAGCTGACGCCTAAAGGTCAGTTCTCCCATGACAGGTAAAAACCATATGTTAAATTGGACAACCTACCAGGCACGGTCCCTAGCCACATTGCTTGTTCCTTAATTAAACAGAAGGGGGCAGATGCTAGGAGCCACAAGCAAATATACGATGTATGGCACCTTTGGTTGTAAAGTGACGCCAGCTAGCCACTGAGATGATTATGTTAAGATTTACATTCATATGGAAATTGGACTCCCGCTGTTCACCTTGGCCTGCTACGGGATTCATGTTACGGGACTCATGGAGAGTTCCCATTGGTTGGGGAAGGATAGTAGGAGGGAATTCCGGGGGAGGTCCGGGGGACCCCCGGTTCGGGACGCACGGGTCCGGTCAGCCGCCCGCGTGGGAGGACCGGTTTTGGCTTGCTGGCGCTGAGAGTGTTGGCGGCTTTTTCAAAATTAAGGTTTGTTCCTGCTTGAGTGGCTCGTGATTCTGTGCCCAGCCAAGACTGCGGCAACTGAGGCAGGCCTTGAATTTAGATCCTCCTGCCTCAGCCTCCCATATGTGCCACCATGCCCAACTTGTTGTTTTTAATAGTATAGAAATAACACTGTGCACTCATTTGTTTATCAAAAATGAGGAAAACAAAAGATACATGGTAAAAGCCACATGTGCTAAGATAAAGGCAAAGGGACTATTTTGTGGTATGCTTCTTTTATCTTCATTAACCTTCCTGGTCTTGTGGCATTTGTTTGAAACTTCCTTCTGGGAATCTTGGATATTTGTTTTAGTCAGGTTTTACGCCAGAAGACCTGACAAGAACAATTTTAGAGGAGGAAAAGTTTATTTGGGTCTAGTAGTTTCAGAGGTCTCAGTCCATAGCCAGCCAGCTCTGTTGCTCTGGGCCTGAGGTAAGGCAGCACATCATGGTGGAAAGGCTGGGAGGAGGAAAGCAGCTCAAGACAGGACAACCCAGAAGCTGGGAGAGACAACTTCTCTCTCACCAAAGACAAAATACATACCCTGAAGGCATGCCCCAAAGACTCACCTCCTCCAGCCACACCCTGCCTGCCTAGTCCCCACCCAGTTAATCCCTGGGGGTATTAGTGCACTGATGTGGGTAAGGCTCCCACAGTCTAATCATTTCACTTCTAAACTGTTGCACTGTCTCCACGTGAGCTTTTGGGGGAACTCCTAATATCTAAATCATCACAATATCTAAGTATCACCTTTTTATTTTTTCATCCCTTGTTCTTCCCCTTTCGTGCTGCCCCTGCCTTACCTTGTAGAAACTGAGGCAATTTCTTTGGAGAACTACTGATCAACAGAAACTTCTGGAGCAACAGAAAAGTATTTATTTTCAAGCCCATTTCCTCTGCCTCTACTGCCCACACCTGCCAGAAGAGTAATACAGTCACCCCACCAACTGATAGATGATTAAGTTTTTTTTTTTTTTAAGAGAGAGAGAGTTTTTTAATATTTATTTTTTTGTTCTCGGCGGACACAACATGTTTGTTTGTATGTGGTGCTGAGGATCGAACCCGGGCCGCACGCATGCCAGGCGAGCGCGCTACCGCTTGAGCCACATCCCCAGCCCCCCCCCTTTTTTTTAATTGAGAAGCAAAATTTTTATTCAGCTGGTAGGAGATTAAAGGTTTAAAGTTCAAACACTTTTTTTTTTCAGTGTGTGTGGTACTGGGGATTAAACCCAGGATGTTCTACTACTGAGGTACATCCTCAGCCCTTTTAATTTTTATTTTGGAGCAGGGTCTTGTTAAGTTGTGGAGGCTAGCCTCAAACTTGTGATCCTTGCCTTAGCCTTCCAAGTAGCTGGGATTAAGGGCTTGTGTGACCATGGCCCACTAAACTGCAAACACATTGAGAAAGAATCATTAACTAATCAATTCATTTACTAGTAAATCAATAATCCAAGGTAAAGGTCTAGCTTATTCTGTTTTGATTAATAAGATTTTATATCATTAAGGGAACCCTGGGTATCTGTCAGAGGGCTAGGGAGTTTTTAGTGGGAAGGATGAAGATAGAGATGGAATAAAAAAGTACAAAAATGAAAAAAATTCTATTGTTTGATGTGGAAATTGATAGCAGTTGTTTTAGTTTGTGGGTGTAAGGATTTTAGGTGGAAGTTTTTAGGGGAAAACTTGTTTATACATAGGGTTTATATCTGTATGTAAATATATTTTTGATGTTTGTTTTGCAGGTTGTATGATTAGTAAAATGCTTTCCTAAACCGTAAAAAGTTGAAGATGTCTAGACAGAATTTAGTGGCTTTGACAGTGACCACCCTTCTGGGAGTGGCTGTGGGGGGATTTGTCCTATGGAAAGGCATCCAGCGACGCAGGAGTAAGACAAGTGGTGTGACCCAGGAGGAGGAGGAGGAGGAGCAGCAGCAGCAGCAGCAGCAGCAGCAGCAAGAGCAAGTGACACCAAGGAGAGAGCAGGCCCCTTCAGAAGAGCACCAGCTGCCCTCTGGTGTTCCCAGAGCTTCCTGGGAGGAGAGAATTCTCCATGCAGATGTGGTGACAGTGTCTCAGGAGGCAGAGTGGGATCAGATTGAGCCCTTGCTCAGGAGCGAGTTAGAAGAATTTCCAGTACTTGGAATCGACTGTGAGTGGGTAAGTTAAAAAGCAAAAAATTAAATAAAAAACAAAACACAGACCTGTTCTGTTTTTCTGACTAGGTGCTTTGGCTGGTCAAGTAGGAAGGCTGAATGGAGAATTAGTTTGTTCTCATCTTGTGGGTAGATTTTTGCAGATGAAGCTGCTGCTCTTCTCTGGATAGAGGAATACTTATGATTTTGGATTCTGGAGTTGGATGGACCTTCATGAGTTTCATTTTCACTGATTATTCTGTGACCTCGAATAAGCTGCTTAGCTTCTTAGCTTCTCTGAGTCTCAGTTTACTTATTTGTCTGTAATAAGGGTATAATGGTACCTATGTCCAGTACAAAGGCTTCAGTATAGTTTTAACATATAGAAAGTGCTCATTAAATACTAGTTGCAATCAATATTTTTGTTTTTTTACTGGCGATTGATCCCAGGGGTACTTTAACACTGATCTCCAATTCCCAGTCCTTTTTATTTTTTTATTTTGAGACAAGGTCTCACTAAGTTGCTGAGCATCCAACAAAGTTGCTGAGGCTAGTCTCAAACTTGGCAATACTCCTGCCTTAGTCTCCCAAATTGCTGGGATTACAGACATGTGCCACCATGTCCAATTTATTGTTGACTTTTGTATATATTGAACTCATGCTGGATGTCACGTCTCCCTTCAGATTTCTTCCTTTCCCAGATTGCTGTAATATAAAAACTTCATGAAAAAAGGCTTTGATAAAAATCTATGCAAACAAAACAAAACGTTATACAGTAGGTTACAGGTATTCCCTATTTTTTTTTTTTTTCTAGAAGAGTTTGTGTAAGATCTGCATTATTTTTTCCTTAAATGTTTAGTTAGAGTCTATTGGTGAAGCCATCTGAAATTTTCTTTTAAAGGAAGTTTTAAAATTATGAGCTGTTCATATTTTCTGTTTTTTATGTGTCAGTTTTAGCAAATTTTTGTTTTGTTGTTGTTTATTTGCTTGTGGTGCTGGGGATTGAACCTGGGGCCTTGAGCATGCTAGGCAAGCACTCTACCACTGGTCCACATCCCCAATATCTCAGTTTTTTTTTTTAAACCTTTATTTTATTTATTTATTTTTATGTGGTGCTGAGAATTGAACCCAGGGTCTCCCACTGAGCCACAACCCCAGCCCCCCTAGTATCTCAGTTTTGATAATTTTTAGTCATTATTTTTTTTTATTATTTATTTTTATTGAAATATATCTTTCAAATGTTTAAATTATTTGCATAAGCTTGTTCATAAGCTTATTTGCATAAGCTTTGCATAAGCTTATTTGCATAAGCTTGTTCCTCTGACAATTTTTTTCCTGTTTAATAAATAATATAAAGAAGTCTTTTTCATTCCTAACTTTGCTATTCATACTTCTCTCCTTTTCTCTTTTTTTTTTAATATTTATTTTTCAGTTTTTGGTGGACACAACATCTTTATTTTATTTTATGTGGTGCTGAGGATCGAACCCAGCGCCCCACGCATGCCAGGCGAGCATGCTACTACTTGAGCCACATCCCCAGCCCCTCTCCTTTTCTCGATTATTTCTTCCACGAGTTTAGTCTTTTCAAAGAAACAACTTTTGACTTTGTTAATCTTCTTTGTATTTTGTTTCATCAAGTTCTGCTCTATTATTTCTTTTCCTCTACTTTCTCAAGTAGAATTTCCTTTTCTTTTTTTAATGTAAATTTTTAAATTTATATATGACAGCAGAATGCATTACAATTCTTTTTTAAAAAAATATTTATTTTTTGTAGTTGTAATTGGACACAATAACTTTATTTTATTTATTTATATGCGGTGCTGAGGATCAAACTCCAGGGCCTTGCATGTGCGAAGCGAGCACTCTACCGCTGAGCCATAACCCCAGCCCCTACAATTCTTATTACATATATAGAGCCAATTTTTCATATCTCTGGTTGTATACATTTATTCTTTAGCCTACTTTAATTCGACATCCTTCCATAATGTTCCACTCATCAAATTGAAGACTTCTTTTTAATCCAGTGGACACTTCTTGGGACTCTCAAAAGCATCTGCACAACTCCTGTACAAGACTTTTTCTGCTTGGCTTTCATGCACTTGTGCTCTCCTGTCTGCTCTTTGCTGCTTTCCGATTTTTCTTGGCAATACTCCTTCCTTAGCCTCCCAAATTGCTGGGATTACAGCCGCGTGCCACCATGGGGTCAAACCCTGGGCCATGTGCATGCCAGTCAGGTACTCTACTAGTGAGCTACACCCTTTCCCCCTCTTTTTCCTTTTCTGATCTTCCTTCTACTTAGCATCTAAATATTGACGAAACTCAGATGGTTTATATACCCCAGGAATTACAAAACTCAGATGCTTATAAGGTCCAAATGGGTAAGGTGAATGAATGATGTAAAGTGATGGTATTTTCAGCTATCCTTAAATTCATAAAGAAATATGTTCCTTCTCATTTTCTCTTTTCCTTTTTTATTTTGGTACCAAGAATTGTACCCAGGGCACTTTACCACTGAGCTACATCCCCAGACCTTTCTCTCTTTTTTTAAAAAAAATTTTCCCCCACAGTACTGGGGATTGATCCCAGGGATGCTGTATCACTGAAGCTCTGTCCCTTTTTATTTTGAGACAAGAGTCTCACTAAGTTGCTTACAGGCATGCTGTACCACACCCAGCTCATTCTTTCTTTACACGTGAGGACTTCTTGGGCTATCTTCCAATTTCCTACTTTTGATAGAGAAGTGGATTCTGGGAAACAGTGGTGTACAAATATGAGGACAGCTAGCTTTAGTGTTGAGAAGACATTATGGTGAATTCTAATTAATATCTCATGAATGAAGAAGCTGCTATTTTGTTTAAGCCAAGTATTGCCAGATTGTCCAGTCTTGAAAAAGAAAGTTAGAATATGAATTTTTTATTTATTTATTTTTTGTTTGTTTGTTTTTTTGTTTTTTTTTTAATATTTATTTTTTAGTTTTTGGCAGACACAACATCTTTGTTGGTATGTGGTGCTGAGGATCGAACCTGGGCCGCACACATGCCAGGCGAGCGCGCTACCACTTGAGCCACATCCCCAGCCCGAATATGAATTTTTTAAAATATGAATTCTACTAATTTAAAAATTCTGGCATAAGTTTTTAAATATGTGAAGGCCCCAAAAGAATAAATATGTGTGTGTGTGTGTGTATAAATATATATATATATCAACAGGCACTAATTTATGCCCTGTATTTCATGTTCTTATTATCTAATTTTATAGCTTTAGATATCATTTATATGTTAATTGGTCTTAAAAATAGAATGTCAATCTTTTATGTCCACCTATCTACTTGACATCTGCTCTTAAATGTCTAATAGTGATCTCAAACTTAACAGGCTCCTACCAGGCACAGTGGTGCACACTTGTAATCCCAGCTTCCCAGAGGCCAAGACAGGAGGATCACAAGTTCAAGAACAGCCTGAGAAATTTAGGGAGATGCTATCTCAAAATAAAATTTTGAAAAAGGGGTAGGGATGTACCTCAGTGGTAGAATATTTGCCTATCATATGTGAAATCCTGGGTTTAATCCACAGTACTACAAAAAAATAACAGCAAAAAAACCCACCTCAATATGTTCCTAATAGAACTCTGGATTTTTCTTCTTAAATGTGTTATTCCCACTTTTCTGTACAATCAAGGACAGTTAGGGAACTCTTCCCCCCTCTTAAGAGTTGTCCAACGGTGGGGCTGGGGTTGTGGCTCAGTGGTAGAGCGCTCGCCTAGCACGTGCATGGCCCTGGGTTCGATCCTCAGAACCACATAAAAATAAATAAATAAAATAAAGGCATTGTGTCCAACTACAGCTAAAAAATAAATATTAAAAAAATAAGAGTTGTCCAACGGTGATATAATTGAACATCAGACAAATAGGCAGTTATGGTATGCTAAATTTTTTAACATTCTGTGTTGCATCACACGAGTAAACTGGTCAGGGTCACTCCAAGTGAATTTGGGCACTAAATAAAGACACACACACAGACACAGAAAGTACCTTTTCTTTGGGTTCAGTGACCACTCCTCAGCTACAGCTCTCACAAGGGGGCAAGACAGGCAAGAAAGAGAGTGGGGAGCACATGCTGAACCTTTTTATTGGGGAGAAGCCATTCAAATGAGGCAAGGGGTCAGGTTTCAGGAGGTTGAGTCTAGCTTCTTGATGTCTTGCTGTCAGTAGGTTGACTGACATCTAGGAAGGCCACGCCCATCTCATGAGCTGTGTGGGGATCATAGGCAGATCCAGTGAAAAGAAACATCTGTCACCCGCCCAAACAGAGAGGCAACATCGGTTCAGTCCACTTTGTATGCTCGGTGCTTATAGTTCACACACACACAGCCCACGGCTGGCTTGCTGCATCTCCACATTCTCATCGCTCAAAGCTAAGGGGCACTCTATTCCTATGTGGCAGCTCCTGACAATACTATAGTTTGTTAATAAAGGTTTATAGTATGTTAAATTTCTTGGCAAGATATATGAAAATTCAATATATGAAGTGGTTATCCAAAGCAGGAATTAACAAAACATGCTACCAGACGGAGGCATGAGTTTCCAGATACCCCTGAGTTGCCCATGGTAAGGTGTAGCTATGAACAGATCATCTGTACAAAATGGGGCTCCTGCCATGTTTTAGAAGCCATTTGCCTTTTGCCTTTGGAAGTAGAGATGAAAATGTTACTAAGTACCTTTCTGGCTCCTGACTCCTGCCTGATTGTTTCTGGAGATTTACTGCATATGTCCCTGCCTAACAGGTGCAAATAATTGATGCAATAAAGAGTGAGCTAAATAAAGGTTATTTTCCCAAGAGCATCCTTCTGCAGGCCCAGGCCTCAGGCCTACTTGAAGTTCACTTCTTTCTTCTTATGGTTAACCCCTCCCTTTCCCACTTAACAAGTATTATCGATGCTATTTCCAACATATATATTGAATCCATCTACTTCTCTGTATCTCCTCTACTATTTCCAAAGCCTCAAGTATCTTGCATCTAGACTATTGCAGAAGCACCCTGACTGGCCTACCTGCTTTGACTCTTGTGCATCTCCAATCCTTCTCCAAAGAGTAACCAAAATGCTCTTTTAGCCTGGCATGGTGGTGCACACCTATAATACCAGTGGATCTGGAGGCTGAAGCAGGAGGATTACAAGTTCAAAGCCAGCCTCAGCAATTTAGTGAGGTCCTAAGCAACTCAGTGAGACCTTGTCTCTGAATAAAATTTAAAAAAGAGCTGGGGATGTGGCTCAGTGGCTGAGTGCCCCTGAGTTCTATCTCTGGTACCAAAAAGGAAAAAAAAAAAAAAAGGAATTCAGGGCTGGGGTATAGCTCAGTAGTAGAGTGCTTGCCTACTATGCCTGTTGCCCTGGGTTTGGTTCCTAGGACCACCATCAAAAAAAAAAAAAAGCAAGTCAGATCACATCAATCCTCCGTTTAAAAACCCTTCTAATTGCTTAAAATAAAATTCAGATGTCTTAGTTACATTCTCTTTTTTTTTTTTTCTGATTTTGTCTCCTTACTCTTTTCCCATCCTTTCATATTATTCTCCAGCCACACAGGTTGTACAGGAACACTTGAACAGAGAAAACTTATTTTTAAAAGCCTTAGGCTAAATTTAACTGATTTGTTAACTCCACAGACTATATTCCTTAGTTAACCTGTGCCAGCCCAGAATATGGTCCCATATCATTTTTTACTCTCTGCTGACATCATGGGGTCATTTAAAGACTCCTAGGCCTTGCCAGAGACTAAACAGCTCTCAGTTTTTACTGAAGCTAAAATGGATTATCCTTTGACTCTCAGGAAGAAAGTTCTCCAACCCTATGTTCTTTAAATGAATCACTGAAACACAGAAGAGTGTTAAAAAATTTCATCTGTAATGACTGATAACATAATTCATTTAAAATTATTACTTTTGTGTATTTTTAATTAATTAATTTATTTTAATTAGGTATATATGATAGCAGAATGCATTTTGTTTCATTGTACACAATTGCAGCACAACTTTACATTTCTGTGGTTGTACACAATGTAGCATCACACCATATGTGCAATCATACATATACCTAGGGTATAATGATGCCCATCTCATTTTGTGTATATTTAATAGTGTATATAGGAGTAGGGGTGTAGCTCAGTGATAAAACACATACTTAACATGCATGAGGCTCTGGGTTCAATCTCCAGTCCAAAATATGTATATAATACAGTAGTACCACATTACATGTATGCGATTTATAAATAAATATATGTGTACAGTCATGTGCCACTTATTGAAAATAATATATTCTAGAAATGTCTCATTAAGCAACTGTCATTATGTGAGCATTATAGTGTGTGGTATGGTTAGTCACTTGTTGTGGCCTTTTGATGCAATCCAGAGATGTCATAAACAGGAGATTGTATGAGGCTGCTACTGGAGTAACATGACATACGTCTTACAGTAAACTTTTTTTTATAAGTAGGAGTACAGTCTAAAATAATAAAAATGTGATATATTTAAACTAGTAATATAGTTGTTTGTTATTATGTTGTTGTTGTTGGTAGTATTTTTGCAGTATTAAGAGGTTGACCGCAGTGGTGCTTTATCACTGAGCTACATCCCCAGCCTTTTTTATGTTTAGACAGAATCTTGCTAAGTTGCTAAGGCTGGCTTTAAACTTGTGATCCTCTTGCCTCAGCCTCTTGAGTCACTGGGATTACAAGTATGCACCAGCACACTTGGCTTATTTATTTATTATTATCAAGTATTATGTACTATACTTAGTGGTATGTTTTAAACTTTTTAATATGTATTTTTATTTTAAAATATTACATAATTTTGCATATTTATGGAGTACAGTGTGATATCTCAATACTTGAATAGAGTGTGCAATGATAAGATCAGGATAATAGACATTCATTCCCTCAAATGTATCTTATCTTTGTGTTGGGTGTGCTTTATTTTATGACTGGCATTCTGTAGGTTTCTTTATACCAGCATCACCACAAATATGTGAGTAATGCTTTGTGCCATGATGTTACAATGGCTATATGTCCATCACTGCGTGACAGGAGTTTTTCAGCTCCATTATAAACATATGGGACTACCATTGTATATGTGACCCATATTATTGACTGAAACATTACATGGCATATGACTGTATATTGTGTATATCTCAAACATTTTTATGTGGGTTAAATAATCTTAAAAAAACCCCAGAGACCACATGATTAAATGATACTAATGAAATAAAGAAAAAGAGGAAATATGAGAAATAAAAACTGGGCATCTTATTCTTTAAGCTAAATTGCCTTTCTAGAAAAATTACACTTCTAATTATGCATTCAATGTAAATTGGAATCATAATTATACATTTGGATGCCTAGTGAGTAAACTGATTAAAATATATTGGATCTTCAACACAGTATAGAAGCACTATTAAAAAGGCATATGTATTGGCCCTGGGTTTGAGCCTCAGCACCACAGAAAAATAAATAAGTAATATAAAGATATTATGTCCAACTACAACTAAAAAATAAATATATTTTTTAAAAGGCATATGTATGTTTGTATTTAGTTATATATTTTATTTATTGGACCTGATGTGCAAAGGTCAAGCCTTAAGAATTTGCAGGGGGTTTTATGCCAAATTAGCAGTACTACATATTAGAAGTGGAGAGCTATCGTCTTTTCTAAGACAGGGCAGATATACATTGAGCATCCCTAATCTGAAAATCTAAAATGCTCCAAAATCTGAAAATTCTTGAGTGCTGACATGATACAAGTGGAAAGTCCACACCTGACCTCAAGTGACAGGTCATAGCCAAAATGCAGCTGTGCTAATAATATTGTACAAAATTACCTTTAGGTGGTATATATAAAGTATATATGAAACATAAATGAATCTTATGTTTAGACTTGGGTCTCATCCTCAAGATATTTCATTGTATATGCAAATATTCCAAAATCTGAAAAAAAAATCTAAATCCAAAATACTTCTGGTGTCAAGAGTTTTGGATAAGGGATATTCAGCCTGTATTACAGAGGGAGAAAGCTGCTTATTAATGAAAAAGGCAGTTTTGCCACATCAAGATGGACTGGTATAGAACAAAAACCAATATTCGGTTCTCTTTTTGTTTGTTTGTTTTGTTTTTTGGTACTGGGGATTGAGCCCACACTGAGCCACATCTTTAGTCCTTTTTATTTTTTATTTTGAGATGGGGTCTTATTAAGTTGTTTAGGGCCTTGCTAAATTGCTGAGGCTAACCTTAAATTTGTGATCCTTCTTCTTCAGCCTCCCGAGTCACTGAGACTACAGTTGTGTGCCACCACACTCAGAAGTAGTCATATTTCTTCTAAGTCTTTTGGATCTTGACTGAGATAGACACCATAGAGATCACACTGGCATGGTTTGTTTTAAGGGTATAAAACTACTACTTATTTGTAAAGCAGTGCCTGAGAAGAAATTCTAAGGCTTGTATGAATTAACTCATGTTTTACTTAGCATTAGGGTAGAATTTGAGGGCCAAGACTCTCAAATATTTTATTTGTAACAGCAGCTCTTTGTGATGCTCGTTTCTCTCTGTGACTTTGGTTAGCTCAACTATGAAATATTCCTGCTGATTACTTGTGACACTGTTTGAATCACTCCTTTGGTATTTGCTGTGTCGTTTTCTGTGTTTGTCAGCTTGTGTTTCTAATGTCTGCTGCACCTCCTGTGAGGTTGTATGTTCCTAAATCAGGAACCCTGCTTCCATAATCATGTCTGTGATGGCACTGTTCAGTGCCTTGCACATAGGTAGTGTGGCAGTGAGAGAGCCACACTGTCCTGGCACAGGGTCTTTCAACCTCCCCATTTTTCACATTTTGGACAGGTGATTTTTCATTGTGAATGGCTAGTCTGTACAGTGTGGGATGTTTAGCAGCGTTCTGGCCTCTACCTACTAGATCCCAGTGTACTTCTTTCTCCTATATGTGACAGCCAAAATTTTCTCCAGACATTACCAAATTTCCTTTGGAGGGAAAAATCACTGTCCTTTGAGAAATACTTCTCTAGAGACTGGGAAATTTAGGTTATAGTCCTGGCTTTATGATTAAGTCATCATATTTGGTCAAACTGTTTCACCTGTAGGCCTTAAGTTTCCTCTCCTGAACTATGAGAAGGATTGGAATTTATTGGGAACCTCATTTTGGAGCCCATGGATAGTTTTTTGTTTTTGGTATTGGGGATTAAACCCAAGGGTGCTTGACCTTTACCAGTGAGCTGTATCACCATTCCTTTTTATTTTTTATTTTGAGACAGGATCTCTCTAAGTTTCTGAGGCTGGCTTCACACATGTGATCCTCTTGTCTTAGCCTCCTGAGTTGCTGGGATTATGGGACTGTACCTCTATGCTCAACATCCCATGGATAGTTTTAGGGAATCTTTAAACTCTTAAAAATATATTTGAATTTTGTATATAAATTTTTCTAGGGATAACATTTTAGCTTTTAGTATTTTTTCAAATTGACCTATGACCTCCAAAAGATGAAACCTAGGTCTAAATATGGTTAATACATGAAATTATTTTTATCTCTTAAGATAAATGTCCTAACTTAATGCTCAATATCCATTTTTATCTTTATGACCACCATTTAGATAAGAAATGCTGAGAAAGCACCTTGTGCCACCAGGTTTGTTTTATTGGCAGGTACCACTTATTTACACAGCTGTATTTCCTACCTATTTTTAAAAATCAGTTTCTGAGAGTGTGATGATAAGGTAAGAGAGTGGTGTTGCTGGTATGTGTGTCAGAGAGTCTGGATGATGAAGAGAACATGGTCATTTGGCACTCTACTCCTTAGCCCCCTTTTCTAGTACTGTGTCGGACTCTGCCAATGTGTGTCCCAGAGTGCCTCTTTGTCAGCTGGCCACTATTTATGGACTGCTGATGTTTCAGGGCTACAGTTGGGCCCCCAGGAAGCTTTATTTAGGTTGCTGCTTCACAGTGTCCATTGTGTTAGTTAGTACTTACTCTCCTTAGATTTAACCCCAAATCTGGTTGGCTTCTCTCTTTGGGAAGTTTAAGATGTGACTCTTAGCCTTACCCCACCCCACCCTTGCCCCCAGTTTTATGTTGTGCTTACTGCTCTTTAGTGGTATGAACCGCAGATCATGGTCTTTCTTGCTCTGTTGCAGGTGAATCTGGAAGGCAAAGCTAGTCCTCTGTCACTCTTACAGATGGCTTCACCAAGTGGCCTGTGTGTATTAGTTCGCTTGCCCAAGCTGATCTGTGGAGGTAAAACACTACCAAGAACGTTATTGGACATTTTGGCAGATGGCACCATTTTAAAAGTTGGAGTGGGATGTTCAGAAGATGCCAGCAAACTTCTGCAGGATTATGGCCTCATTGTTCGGGGGTGCCTGGACCTCCGCTATCTGGCCATACGGCAAAGGTATGATTGACATGAATGCTAGGCTATCCACAGCTGTGCGGCAAACATTTTAGCAAGATTTGTAGATTATTAGAAATCGATAATGAAATCTTTGAAATTCTTTAGAAACCCAGAGGATTCTGAAGTGCATATTGAATTTATAAGATTATTTCAACTTCCGAGACCACATTAGTTACCTAGAATTTGTCATTTTTGTGTATGGTGCTGGTGTTTGAACCCATGGTCTTGTGCATACTAAGCAAACACTGTAATATTGAGCTATATCCACAGGCCTTTTTATTTTTTTGAGACAGGGTCTCATTGAGTTGCCCAGGCTGACCTCAGACTTGGGATCCGCCTTCCTCAGCCTCACGAGTAGGTGGGATTATAGGCATGTGCCACCATGCCTGATGAACTTGTCTTTTTTTGATGAAATGTTAGTAAAGTATCACTATAAGGGCTGGGGATGTGGCTCAAGCAGTAGCGTGCTCGCCTGGCATGCGTGCGGCCCGGCTTCGATCCTCAGCACCACATACCAACAAAGATGTTGTGTCCGCCGAGAACTAAAAAATAAATATTAAAAATTCTCTCTCTCTCTCCCTCTCTCTCTCTTTCTCTCTCACTCTCTCTTTAAAAAAAAAAAAGTATCACTATAAATTTACAAACTGGCTAAATTAGGGCTGCAGCTTTTTTTTTCCCACATGAAAATTCAATTTTAAATCCAGAAGATTTAATTGTAAGTATCAGTATTTCTGGCTTTTCTTGAAAATTTAAATGAGTCCAGAGTTCTTGAGGGCAATAATGGGCCAGATAGTGATTTTCCCCTTTAATGAACATGCTCTTTTAAATTTATCAGAGTCTCTACCATTCCCATTATAACCCTGACTCATCCTGATAAACATTTGAGTTTGCAAACCTTACTTTAGGCTAAAATTTATGGTAGAGCTAGCACTTGTCTGGGAGGAAGAGTGATTTCCCTTTTCCTTAGAATTCTATTCCTATGGAAATTCTATTTCAACTTGTTTTTTCCAAGGGTCATGTTTCCTCCTCATGTGTTTGTACCAGTCCTCCTTTATAATGACAGGAGCTGAAACAGCACATCTTGCCTCAAGTGATACTGACACTAAAAGGTGGGAGGATTTGACAAGCTTCAGAGATGGCCTGATTAAAATCTGTGCTTATCATAGTTTTTTAGTATAAAATGAATTTAAAAAAAAATATTTTAAAAATTGTGGATGGACCTTTATTTTGTTTATTAATTAATTTATTTGTGGTACCTCACACATGCTCTACCACTGAGCCCCAGCCCTCAGTGGTAGAGCACTCACTTAGCATGCGTGAAGCACACGGTTCGATCCTTAGCACCACATAAAAGTAAAATAAAGGTATTGTGTCCATCTATAACTTAAAAACATATATTTTTAAAAAATGAATTTTTAGTTTGGTTTATATGCAGAAATCTCTTGTAAGTATACATTTTTTTCTATACATTTTGTTTCATTAAAATATTGCTGTAAAAATGAAAATTCTGTAAAAAATATTTTAAGTATAACAGCAAAAGCTACCTTTTATTAAGGCTTCCCATATTCTGTGCCATGTATAGAAGCTAAAGGTTACTTGGGAGCAGACTGTGTGGGAGTCCTAGTGCTGCCACTCACTAGCTTTGTGAAGTTTGGCAAGGCACTAACTTCTCTGTTCCTCAGTTTCTTTATCTATAAGAGATAGCAGTGTTTCCACCTTGTAAGACTGGTGTGAGGATTAAATCAGTTAAACTCTGTAAAGAACTTAGTGTTCGACATGTACAGTACTATGTAAATTTTAACCGTTACTTTCTTCATCATTACAGCTGCTTGATTTTCCTTTTAGATCTTTTTCTATGCATTTATTCTTACTATATGAACACATAGAAATTGAAGGTACATTGAATTCTCTTTTTGACTAAATACAGAATGATCAAGTGTCAAAATAAGAATTTAGCCAAAGCTGAATATTATTTTGAATTTCTCCAGAAGTAAGAATAAAACTTATCAGACCTTTCCTTTTTTTAAGGACATAAGAATTTTAAAAACTATTTATTGGGGCTGGAGTTGTAGCTCAGTGGTAGAATGCTTGCCTAGCACTCTACGTGTGAGGCCCATGGTTCAATCCTCAGCACCACATAAAGATGAATATATAAAGTAAAGGTATTGTGTCCATATACAACTACAAAAAATATTTTAAAAAACACTTTTATTGAGCACTTTAGTAATAAACTTAAAATTTTTGACATAGTATATTTGATATTAGGGGTAAGACTCAAACTCAGTATTAACAGCTGTTAGATTGCTCCTGTTGTTGACTATGGTAAGTAGTTATTTCTTTCAGCTAACTAGGAAGCATTTAACTAAAGGTAGCAAGATTTTAGGGGGACAACTGCTATCTTCTTACTCTTTAGACTTTTTTAAGAGACAGGGTTTCACTATATTCCCAAGACTGGTCCAAACTCCAGTGCTTAAACAATCTTCCTGTCTCCAGGCTCCCAAGTAGCTGGGACTATAGGTGTGCATCACTGTGCCTAGCATCTTTAGATTTTTTATTGTAGAGGTTGTTGTACATGATTTTGAAATCTTTTATTGAAAACATAAAGTGGAGGCCCGCAGGGTGACGGAGCCGGAAGGGGATTGTATTAGTGACCTTGGAGTCATTGCTGACATGTCTGACATTCAAGAAGCTACTAACCAGCTCCTGGATGTGAACCTTCATGACAACCAGAGATCTGTACCAGTGACAGAAAGTAGCATCAGAAGCGAGTCCAAGAATCTCCATGTCACTATTGGAGCCACTGTTCCTACTGGCTTTGAACAAACAGCTGCAGAAGAAGTGAGAGAGAAATTGAGGTCACCATGCAAAATCAGCAAAGACCGGGGCAAGATATACTTTGACATTCCAGTGGAAAGTCTGGCTCAGGTTCATTGTCTGAGATCAGTTGATAATTTATTTGTGGTGGTTCAGGAATTTCCAGATTACCAGTTCAAAAATACAAAGGAAGAAGTTTTAAAGGATTTTGAAGACTTGGCTGGAAAACTCCCATGGTCAGGTCCTTTAAAAGTATGGAAAATTAACACCAGTTTCAAGAAAAAAAAAACAAAGCGCAAGAAGATAAATCAAAATTCCAGTAAAGGGAAGATTGATAATGGACAAGGAGACAAATTAGATGAGAGAGATGTTAAAGAATTCACCAACAATGATTTAGATTCACACATCTTAGACTATTATGAAAATCCAGCCATCAAAGAGGAGGTATCAACATTAGTAGGTGATGACTTGGCATCTTGCAACGATGAGATCGATGAAGGCTCAAAAGAAGAAACTGAGCTTCAAACACTAAAGTTTAGAGTCACATGCAACAGGGCAGGAGAGAAACATTGCTTTACCTCAAATGAGGCTGCAAGAGATTTTGGGGGAGCTGTTCAAGATTATTTTAAGTGGAAGGCTGATATGACCAACTTTGACGTGGAGGTTCTCTTGAATATCCATGATAATGAAATCATCGTGGGAATTGCATTGACTGAGGAAAGTCTCCACCGCAGAAATATTACACATTTTGGACCTACAACTCTTAGATCTACTCTTGCCTATGGGATGCTCAGGCTTTGTGCACCTCAACCTACTGATATAATAATTGATCCAATGTGTGGAACAGGGGCAATACCAATAGAGGGGGCAATGGAATGGGCTGACTGTTATCATATTGCTGGTGATAATAATCCCCTGGCTGTGAAAAGAGCAGCAAATAACATCTCATCTTTACTCACCAAGAGCCAGATGAAAGATGGCAAACCATCCTGGGGTTTGCCCATTGATGCTGTGCAGTGGGATATTTGCAATCTTCCATTGAGAACTGGTTCTGTGGACATTATTGTAACAGATATGCCATTTGGAAAAAGGATGGGCTCCAAGAAGAGAAACTGGAATCTTTATCCCGCTTGCCTTCGAGAGATGAGCCGTGTCTGTAGACCCGGGACAGGCCGAGCTGTTCTACTTACTCAGGACAAGAAATGCTTTACCAAGGCATTATCTGGAATGGGACACTTATGGCGAAAAGTGCATACAGTCTGGGTGAATATTGGGGGTCTTCATGCTGCAGTTTATCTTCTGAAACGTACACCCCAAGCTTTTGTTCATCCTATGGAACAAGATGGAGAGAGAAGAACTCCTTGGTAATGCATAGGATGAAGATGATTAAGAGTATTATACTTTTCAACACTGGGAATGTCAGCATGAAGAACTTTAGAGAAAAATAGTTATTAACAAAAGTGCAGTCTACTATTTAAACAAGTCCAAAGCTCTTCTCCTTGGTTAGCAAAATACAAAGTAATGTAATATAACTTTAAAAGAAAACATATTCCTTGGGGATATTTTGAAAAGGGTAGTTGTGCAATTAGTATTTTTCTTACACTGCTTTAAAGATGATTAGGGAAAAGCCTACCAAGGTACTCTAGGATCTAGGTTTTAGAATGTTTTATTTTTATTGTGTCAAGTGGAAAGCCACCTTGGCCCAAAGGCAGAGAACATAGTAATCTTAAAATAGTGTCTTAAGCTACATCTTTCTACCTGTGCAGCTTTGCTATTTAGTAGCTCAGTACTCTTTACCTCAAACTCAGAAAAATGAAGCACTATTACATTTTGTGAATAGTATTTGCCCCATGACAAGATGGAGTAGACCTATAGGAAAATTTACCATCTGCCTTAAAAATTAAAGTATGCATGTTATCCAGATTAATATACAGAACTAAAACAGAGGGGTAGAATTTATGAAAGGGTTTGCAAAGACACTTTACTGTTTTTTTTTTTTAACAGTACCAGAAACATAGATAGCTGAGGTGATAGCTGAGGTGTGGGACCTACAAGCCAAATCAGTTTACAAGTCTGTTGTTTTTCAAGGCAACCATAAACATGTCTTCAGTACTTTTTTTGTTGAGAGAAAAAAATTAGTCTATGTTCAAATGAAAACTTAATTTATGGGCCATCTAAGTTTGTTATTTCCTCGTGGATTATTTTTCACATTTAGTTGCTTTTCAACTCACAGGAAGTTCTTCCTGAGTTTTGTGGAAAGTGAACCTCAATAGTCAGTCCTAGTAAAATGGTGCTTCCCTGGGATAAAAAGTAATTGAGGTTTTATGTGGAATTCTTTTATAGTGCCCAGTTTATTTTGAAATATCTGGCTGCGTTCAGCTTATATTTTCAGTGTCATTTTAGTAATGTGATAATACTATTCCCTTTTGATGTCTCCATTTAGAATAAAAGGACAGTATTCTTTGAAAAAAAAAAAAGAAAACATAAAGTGGAAAAAGTGGCATTTTTTTAAAAAAATATTTTTTAGTTGTGGATGGGCACAAGACCTTTATTTTTTTACATGGTGCTGAGGATCGAACCCAGGGCCTCACACATGCTAAGCAAGTGCTCTACCACTGAGCTACAACTCCAGCCCTGGCATTTTGTTTTTAATTCATCCTCAAGAAATGTGAAATCTTCCCAAATGTGACATTAAAAAAATTTAATCACTCAAGGGGAATTATTAAATAACTAAAAATTAAATATTGTCTTCAATGAGAGTAACAATTTTAAGAAATAGAAGTACCCATGCTTGTAAAACTACACAGCTGTTAAAAAGGATGAAGTGAGAACATTTGTATTATCTGCCATGGAAGGAAATATATAGTACATTAAGAATAGAGTAAGTTGCAAAGCAGAGAACAAAGCAAATACCAAAATAAGACATTTTCTCCTTTACCTATAACCATCTGTTGTTTTTTGTGCATAGAAAAAACATGGAGGGGTGACATTGTTAAGAGTGGTTATTTCTGAGCTGGGGATGTGGCTCAAGCGGTAGTGCGCTCGCCTGGCATGTGTGCGGCCCGGGTTCGATCCTCAGCACCACATACAAACAAAGATGTCGTGTCTGCCGAAAACTAAAAAAAATAAAATATTAAAAATTCTGTCTCTCTCTCTCCTCTATCTTTAAAAAAAAATAGAGTGGTTATTTCTGAGGAGAGAAAATATGAGTGAATGAGTGGAGGAGTTTCCTTTTCACCCATTGTATTTCTCTGTCATTTGAGTTTTAATAATAAGCATTCCTTCTGTTGTAATTTTTTTGGTACTGGGTATTGAACCCAAGGCCATGCTCATGTTGTGCACATGCTTACCACTGTGCTACAACCCGGCTCCTACTTTTATATTTTATTTTATTTTGGTACTGAGGATTTAACTTAACCACTGAGCTACAAGCTCTGCCAGTGAGCATTTGACTTTTTTTTTTTTTTTTTTTTTTGAGACAGGTCTCTCTAAATTTCCAAGGCTGGCCTTGAACTTGCAATTCTTCTGTCTGAGCCTCCTGAGTAGCTGGGATTATAGGCATGTGTTGTTACATGTGTTCTTTTTTTTTTTAATTAATTTATTTATTTTTAAAATTTTATTTATTTTTTTACGTGTGTTCTTAATTTCATGTTTGTTTTTGATCTTTGGACAAATTAAATTTTTGTACCACTTTGTGGCAATTTTAATCAGAAATTTTTTGAAGCACACAAAGTGTAGTTTATATTATTAGTTTTTTGAATTTTCACCTCTTCAGTGAAAATAACCTTATCACTTTTTCACATTTAAGAAGTAATGCATAGGGGTTGGGATTGTGGCTCAGTGGTAGAGTGCTTGCCTAGCATGTGCGAGGTCCTGGGTTCGATCCTCAGCACCACATAAAAATAAATAAATAAAACAAAGGTATTGTGTCCAACTACAACTAAAAAATAAATATTTTTAAAAATAAAGGTATTGTGTCCATCTATAACTAAAAATATTTTTTAAAAAGAAGTAATATGTAAACACTATTGATAGGCATTTAGGTTGCTTTGTTTATAATTCTTTCCTATTGTAAGTAGTGCTTTAGTGAAGATCATTTTATGTACTTTTGTCTTTAGGATAAACTCCCAGAAGTGGAATTGTTGGATCAGAGAATTTTCATGTTCAAAGTTTTGGCAATTGTTTATTATTAAACTGTTTTTCACAAAGGCTAAAAAAAAGTACCATTCACAAATTTTATTTTTGTATTTGTTTAGTTATTAATTTTTGAGTTTGGCACTAGGGATTGAACCTATGTCCTCATGCATGCTAGGCAAGCACTAGGCAAATCACTGAGCCACATCCCCAGCCCATTCATTCACAAATTTTAAATGATATTGCCTGATTCTTCATTCTTCATTGACACTGTATACAGTTTTTTAAAAAACTCTTTGCACTCTGATAGATAACAAATTATCATTTTATTTGATGTCTAGTGATTATTGGTCCTCTGTTTATTATTGGTAATTTATATGTCATTTTTTAATTTTCCTGCTCATATTCTTTGCTCATTTTTTGATATATGATTTTTTTTTATTGTAGGAAAAATTTGCTGTGTAATGGACTTAGTCTGAAATCACTTGCTGAAACAGTTTTGAACTTTCCCCTTGACAAGTCCCTTCTACTTCGTTGCAGCAACTGGGATGCTGAGAATCTTTCAGAGGATCAGGTACTTCTTATCAGAATAGTGGGAGAATAAAAGTCATTGCCTCAGAAATATAATTGTTTTTAAAATTCTGATTTTCTCGTGTGATATAAGTAATAGGTAGAGATGCCTTAAAATAGACTTAGAATCTGGTGATACTCAAGATACTCAAGATAATGTACCTGCCACTTTAAATAAAAGATTTAGTCTCTATTATATTTTATTTTTTGAGCATTTATTATGTGCCAGGAATTTCAGAAAATGTAATTTTTTATGAATACAAATTAATAATTAATGAAAAATATAAGTGTTATTTAAGACATCACATAAGAAACAGTAAGTGGTTACCTGCCTTAACCGCCTCATTCCTAATTCTTCTTCCTTCTTTTTTTTTTTTTTAAAATCCTTTTTTTTTTTTTTTAAAGAGAGAGGAGAGAGAGAGAGAGAGAAAGAATTTTCAATATTTATTTTTTAGTTCTCGGCGGACACAACATCTTTGTTGGCATGTGGTGCTGAGGATCGAACCCGGGCCGCACGCATGCCAGGCGAGCGCGCTACCGCTTGAGCCACATCCCCAGCCCCTCTTCTTCCTTCTTATCAGAAGAAATTTCTTTCTGGTAGTTTCCAGGATATTTCTAAATTACATGCATTGCTCTTTCTTATTGTACATATATCTTTTGAGTTTTTACTATAGAAGATATGATTTAGTAGTCTTGCAATTTCCTTATGTTCAATCCAGTATTTATTCCCTATCCCATTCTCCTAATGTAGGTAAATTATCATTTTTATCAGTTAATATAATATAAATCCTCCGTGTGTGTGTGTGTGTGTGTGTGTGTGTGTGTGTGTGTGTTTAGAGGACTTTCTTTATTTTTTGAGGTGCTGGGATAAAAGCCAAGGCCTTGGGCTTGGGAGGCAAGCACTCTCCCAGCCCTTTCACTATTGATATTGCTATTTTTTATAACTAAGTAACATGGTAAACTACAATGTTTTTTTTTTTTTCTTACACACTTTTTGTTTTCCCAGGAACAATATTTATATTTTTTCTTGCTTCGTGTTCTATATAACTATGAATTGTTTTAACCTTCACCTCTTTGCCAGAACTATAGATCTGCTCTTGGCTGGTTCAGACATATCAGGTGGACTACTCATTTGGTTTTCTCATGGAGCCCATCCCCCTGTGGATGACAGATGACAGCTCCCTCCCAGGACTGATTGTACTCTAACCCTGCTGCCCAACTCTCATCCTGGAATTTTGCTTCTAGCATCAGCCCAGGGATTCCCTTCACCTCTCTTCTATAGTTGATCTTATATTTTCTAAATTCCAGACCTTTTCCCTTTTTTATCTTGGTGGCATACATTTATAACAGCTTCCTGAGAAAGGGAGCACTGGGATGTGATTTATGACACCTACCTGTCTGAAAAATACTTGGTTTCCCTTTCCTTAATAAATAGTTTGACTGAGGATAGCATTTTAGGGTGGAAATACTTTTCTTTCAGAACTTTGAAGGCAGTGCTCCTTGTCTTCTAGCTTCCAGTGTTGATATTTAGTGTATGATTTCTTTTTCTTTCTGGAACATTTCTTCTCCTTAGTTTTTTGAAATTCATGAGGACAAACATGATGGTTAGGCCATTTTTCATTCATTTTGTTTTAATTCAGTGAACCCTTCAGTCGAGAAGCTAATGTCTTTCAGTTCAGGGAATTATTCTCAAATTATTTCTGAAAATGTTGTAGTCTACTTTTCATTTTTAGAACTCATATATTTTTAGTATACTGGAAATTGGACTCCATGAACTGATCTTCTAATTTTCTTGGAGAAATATTTTCTCTTGTGTTTTCCATCTCTCTCTCTCTCTCTCTCTCTCTCTCTCTCTCTCTCTCTTTTTTTTATCTTCTGGGAAATTTCTTCAAATTTATCTTCTAGTTTTTCTATTGAATTTTTTAAAACCACAAGAATTTTTAAACCACAAGAATTCCTTGGTCATCTTTAAGTATTCACTTTTAAAATAGTTTTCTGTTTCTTTTTTTAAATGGGTATAATATCATATCTTAGAATATTAAAGATTTCTGAAGTTTTCTTTGCTTCCTGAATTGTCTCTTTTTTCTCTGAGTTCCTTATTAAAAATGTTTTGGTCTTTGTCTTTCATGTTAAAGGTTTTTCTCAAATGTTCATAACCTAAGTTATCTATTCACGTTTAAGAAGGAGACATAAAGAGCTGATCAGATCAAATAGCTGATGAATGGATAAACAAAATGTGATATAACCATACAGTGGGATATTATTATTCATAAAAGTGGTGCATTCTGTAACATTGATGAATCTTTAGTGTTATGCCAAGTGAGAAAAATCAGTCACAAGGGATCTCATAGTGTGTGATCCCATTTGCATGCAGTATCCAGAATAGGTAAATGTGTAGAGACAGAAAATAGATAGATAGCCTAAGATTGGGGAACTCAGATAAGAATATAAGGTTTCTCTTTGGGGTGATGAGGATGTTCTAAAGTTGATTCTGGTGATAGTTGCACCACTTCGTAAGTACACTAAAAATCATGAATTAGATACTTTTAAAATGAGTGAATTATATCTCAGTAAAGCTAGTGTATAAAAAATGTTGATTGATATTGAAAGTGGCAAAGTGACATCTACATGCTCTGTAAGGTTCTTTTTAGAATTTTTTTGGTACTGGAGATTTAACCCAGGAATGCTTTACCACAGAGCTGCTTCCCCAGTCCTTTTTGCTTTTTTCATTTTGAGACAGGGTCTCACTAAATTGCTGAGGCTGGCCTCAAACTTGTGATCCTCCTTCCTCAACCTTCCATGGGATTATTGGCATGCACTACCACACTGTTTTTTTTGTTTTTGTTTTGGTCCTGGAGGATTGAATCCAAGAGCACTTAACCACTGAGCCACATCCCCAGCCCCCCCAACCTTTTTTTAAAAAAATATTTATTTATTTTTAGTTGTAGATGGACACAATACCTTTATTTCACTTATTTATTTCTATGTGGTGCTGAGGATCGAACCCAGGGTCTTGCACATGCAAGGTGAGCGCTCTACAGCTGAGCTAGAACCCCAGCCCCCCTACCCTTTTTTAATTATTTATTTTTTAGGTATAGTTGGACACAGTGCCTTTATTTTATTTATTTATATATGCTGAGGATCGAACCCAGGGCCTCACAGGTGCTAGGCTAGCACTCTATTGCTGAGCTACAACCCCAGCCCCTCCCTAGTCCTTTTTAGTATTTTATTTTGAGACATGGTCTCGCTGAGTTGCATAGGGCCTCGCTAAGTTGCTGAGGCTGTCTCTGAACTCACAATCCTCCTGCTCAGCCCCCTAAGCCATTGGGATTATAGGTGTGCACCATCATGCCAGGCTAAAAGACCATTTTAGTTACTCTATGGAGAAGGATTGCAGGTACACAAGAGTTAAGGCAGGTAGGCCAACAGGAGGCTACTGTAATAGTCTAGATACTTGAGGCTGGGAGTACAGGCATTTGCCACTGTGCCTGGCTGGTGGTTCTTGATTGAATCAGGGACCCCAAATCCTGGAATATCTTTAAAACTTTTTCTTAGGATAATTAGAGATATTAAACTATTTATTAGACATTTTAATTATCTATATCTTCATCCCTTTATATTTTTTTGAGACAAAGGTCTCACTAAATTGCTGAGGCTGGCCTTGAACTTTCAATCCTCCTGCCTCAGCTTCCTGAGTCATTGTGGTTATAGGCATGTGCTATGGTGCCCAGTTAACTATAATGTTCTTATATTGTGTTACTGTTATAGTTCTGGAGTGTTGTGATTCTGTAGGAGAGTGTCCTTGTTTTAGGAGATACACACGGAGAGATTTAGAAGTGAAATATAATAGATATAACTTAACTTTGAAATAAATTCAGCCAAAAAATGTGATGTGTTTATTATAAAGAGATAAAGCAGTTATTGACAATTATGAATGTCAGTTGTTATTGCTAGTCTTTTAACTTTTATATATTTGAAAATTTTCATAATAAAAATTTAGGGTGATGAAGTTAATTGTTGCCAAATTTGAAACCAAATTTGTGATTCATATTATTTCTGTAAGCATTCAGAATTTCCAGTGACTTTTTTTCATTGTTTTAGCAATGATTTTTTGTTGTTGTTCTAATTATAAAAATAATACTTAACAAGATTTTAGAAAATATGGAAAATAACATTTGCATTTGGTATTAAAAAATTTTCATTGAAAGCATAGAGTATGGCTAGGACTTTTGGACTAGTGGGCTTCATTGCCAGTAGCTACAGATTATACTCAGAAGTCAGTAACTGTTTTTTCTCTTAGTTTCTCTAGGTAGAGTCTTCTACCCCACTACTCATTAGCTGGTAGGCGAAGGGGAGAAGGGAGCTGGTGGTCTCACCATGCAATACGTAGACTTTCTCACAACCTCCTCCTTTTTTTCCAAGTGACATTTTGCCCCTCTCTTGGGTTGTGCCTGGTATACAAGGTCCAGATCCTCTCTGGTTTAACCATTATATCACTTAAACTTTGACTCTGTTTTGGGGTAGGAAGTGGTAGTTACCTAGCCCTGTGGTCTTGATGCTCTTGATCATCTTGTGCTCTTTTTTTCTTTTTTCTTTTTTTTGGGGGGGTGTTAGACACAATACATTCATTTTGTTTATTTATTTATTTATTTTTATGTGGTATTGAGGATCGAACCCAGGGCCTCAGGCATGTTAGGCAAACGCTCTACCACTGAGCCACAACCCCAGCCCTTGTGCTTTATTTTTCAATTGTAGTTGGACACAATACCTTTATTTTATTTTTATGTGATGCTGAGGATCGAACCCAGGGCCTCACACGTTCTAGGCGTGTGCTCTACCACTGAGCCACAAACCCAGCCCTTGTCTTGTGCTTTTGATAGAGACTTTTACCTTATCTTTCCACTTCTACCCCTGCTTGTACCCTTGCTTTCATAGTCATCTGATGAGGTAGTCCTCCCTACTTTCCTATCTCTGTGGCTCAAACCAATTTGATTTTTGACTTTTTGGCCTACCACACCCAGTAGGTCTAGGTTTTGGCCTTCTCATTTACCACATTGGATACCACTTGTTCATTCTTCAAAAATGTTAAGGGGTAGTGACGCATGCCTGCAATCCCAGCAACTTGGGAGGTTGGGGCATGAGGAGCATAAGTTTAAGACCAGTCTCAGCAACTTAGCAAGACTCTGTCCCAAAAAGTATGTGTGTGTGCGTGGGGGGGGGGGGTGCTAGGAATGTGGCTCAGTGGTTAAGCGCCCCTGGATTCAATCACTGGTACCAAAACATACATACATACATACCTAAATAAATAAATAAATGGAAAGATTTAGCAGTAGTATCTCAAGTTTAACATTCTGTGGGAGAGTTCTAGGAATCAAATTACTTGAGTTTGTTTTCTTTCTTTTTTTTTAAAGCTTAATTTTAATTATAGATTTTATTTATTTATATATTTATTATTATTTTTGTGGTGCTGGGAATTGAACCCAGGCTTTGCACACGCTTGGCAAGTTCTCTACCATTGAGCTGTATCTCCAGCCCTGAGTTTGTTTTCTCCAGAGATTTCTGATTTGTGACCCTGAGTAAGTTTCTTTCTTTTTAGAACATTTTTGTTGAGATACAATTTACCTATAATAAAAATTATCCACTTTAAATTACACAATGATGGATTTTAGTACAATTGCAGTATTGTATACCTCTCATCACAATCTTATTTTTTGGTACTGAAGATTGAACACAGGAGTACTCTACCAATGACTAACATCCCTAGCCCTTTTTAGTTTTTATTTTGAGATAAGGTCTCACTGAGTTTCTTAGCACCTCGATTTTGCTGAGGCAGGCTCCTGCCTCATGAGCCTCTGGGATTACAGGTGTGTATCACTGCACCAGGCAATTGTCTAGTTATTTTTTTATTACTTAAACTTTTGACGTCATATCCAGGAAATCATTGCATAGCCTGAGACTCTGTGTTTTCCTTTAAGATCTTGTTTTAGCTCTTGCATTTAGGTGTGTGATCCATTTTGAATTAAATGTGTGTCCTGTGAGTTAGGGATCTACACTTGTTCTTTTGCATGTTGACATCCAAGGTACCGGCACTGTTTTTTTGAAAACACCTGTTCCTTTATCTTTTGCAAACAATGTGTTGAGAAGCACTCTGGGCTCTTCAGTGAGAGACAGTCTGCCAATGGATCAATAGATTGGGAGCTTGGGATATAGCTTAGTTGGTAGAATGCTTGCCTTGCATGCACAAGGCCCTGGGTTCAACCCTAGCACCACACACATACACACACACAAAAAAAAAGATAAGTAGATTGTTGGATCTAGGTGGAAAAGTGTAGCTGAACTTGTTTTATTATTCTAAAAGGTAGGACATCCTTACCAATAAAATTATTTACCCAGCCTGATTATTAAAGTTGAATTAAAGGAATTTTAAAGTCTTCCCTCTTTTTGGGAAGAGCTATTAATTTTGACTACTTTTATTTATGACCAGCTTGGATGTTATCAGTTGCCAGAAAGAATGACTTACTATTGTTAAATTAATTAGAGGAATGGACCCTGTGACTTTTGATTTGAGGCCCATGATTAAAACTTATTTGTTTCATTTCTTTTCAGCATGAACAGTTGATAGGTCATTTCTGATTGACAATCACACAGTCCTCTTAATTCAGCTCATAGTCATAGTTTCAGCTCTTTTAAAAGATGGCTGTCCCCAAAGTGAATTTCATGTACTCATTGTGAGACCTATGTTAACTGTCTTTCCCCCAAACTTGAGAAAAATTTGTCTAGCAGTTTGGTAGCAAATAGAAATTTCATTGATTTATATAGGTAATAAGGATTATCTGGCATTTAGAATACATCATTATTTTAGCTATTTTTTAAATATACCTTTATCTTATTTATTTATTTTTATGTGGTGCTAAGGATCGAACCCAGTGCCTTGCATGTCCTAGGAGAATCCTCTATCGCTGAGCCACAACCCCAGCCCCTACTTTAGCTATTTTTGTTAAAGATAGAGGGAATGTGAGAGTTCATTATATTATTCAATTTACTTTCCTATGACTTGAATTTTTTATAATAAAAAGTTTTAAAGAAGTATATAATACTTAGATTATAATACATTTTGAATTAGAATTCTTTGACTTTGAAGTTACTCTCTCTAGTTTGCCTTTTGGATTTCATTGATCTCCAGTTCTTTTTCTTCAGGTAACATATGCAGCCAGGGATGCCCAGATTTCCGTGGCTCTCTTTCTCCATCTTCTTGGACACCCTTTCTCTAGGAATTTACCTGTGGAAGAAAATGATGACCGCATTGGCTGGAGAAAAGTCTTGGAGAAATGCCAGGATGTGGTAGACATCCCATTTCGAAGCAAAGGAATTAGCAGATTGGGAGAAGAGGTTAATGGGGAAGCAACAGAATGTCAGCAGAAGCCAAGAAATAAAAAGTCTAAGGTCAATGGAATGGTGCCAGGCAACAACCAAGGAAGAGACCCCAGGAAACACAGAAGAAAGCCCCTGGGAGTGGGCTATTCTGCCAGGTAACCAAGTTGTTCCCTGGCTAGTAAAGATTGTGAGAGGCTTTGCCGTAGGTCTGGGAGAAGGCTTGGGTCAGCTAGCAGAGTCTCCTCAGGAGTTAATGTTACTTTTCTCTGCCTTTAGGCACATTTAGACTATTCTTTGCTTGATTTTTGTATTTTTCTTATTTTCCCCTTCTTTTACTTTTCTCTTTTTTGACAATTGAAGTGGAAATGAGGAGCGCTTAGCCTAGCTTAATCATTGACCCTCACAGGATCTTAGATTATTATGTCTCTGCCTACAAAGGGGGTGTAATTATTATCCCTAGTTTGTTTCAGGATAGCTGTAAAAATGTGTAACATGAGGTGCCTAATACTTTTCCAGGGAAATACATCTTTGGGTTTCTTGTTCATTTGGTATTTGATGGTTGCGAATGATATCCAGCTCTAATTCAACATTATTTTCTAGCCAATGAGAATTTCCCTGTGGGACATAGCACCTTTGTTGTAAGAAGATGACTAATAAGTACTTTGGAGCAGGAATTTGGTCCCTATAGCAAAGTGCCTTTAGGAATTAGATGATTAAGTTGAAAGAAGTATTTCATGTGAGCCAGAGATAAATCTAAATGGCCCTCATGACTTAAGCTTGAACTTTAAATTTTTAAAGTTACTTTGCTTAATCCAGTCATTTGGCAGTATTCTTGTTGCTGTTTCCTCTTTGTTCACAGCAGAGCTATGTAAATGCTACCTAACTCACTCCCTAATGTCCCATTCTGTAAGTGTAAAAACTAGAGGCATTCACAAATTGATTTCTAGTTCTGCTTGCTAGTGCAGTGCAGACAGAGGATTGAACATGGATTCCTGCCCTGTTTGTTTTTTCCATATTGGGTGTGTTTGACCCTAATGTGGAGAATAGTTTGAATCATTCAGAAGAGATTATGAGAAGGTAATGGGTACCCTGGCTAACAGTTAGCTTTCAATATAAGCTTTCTCTCTCCCTTGTCTACAGAAAATCACCTCTTTATGATAACTGCTTTCTCCATGCTCCAGATGGACAGCCCCTCTGCACTTGTGACCGAAGAAAAGCTCAATGGTATCTGGACAAAGGCATTGGAGGTGTGAAATTCAGCTGTCATAGTTTAATTAGCTGCAGCACATGGGTACTGCCAGGAGTGGGAGTGGGATGAGGAAGGGGGTAGATAAGGAAGACAAACAGACTGGGTGGTCATGCCTCAGAAATAGTCTTCTGCCAGCACACAGAAGGATGCTTCTTCTTTGGGGGTGGAAAGGGGCAAGACAAAACTGACACTATTTCTTTTTTCTAAGAGCTGGTGAGTGAAGAGCCTTTTGTGGTCAAGCTACAGTTTGAACCTGCAGGAAGACCTGAATCCCCAGGAGACTATTACTTGATGGTTAAAGAGAACCTGTGTGTCGTGTGTGGCAAGACAGACTCTTACATTCGGTGAGTGTGGCATTGGGCTGCCCTGGTTGTCTGTCTCAGATGGAGATTATTACATGCAGAGCCCTCGGAGGCTTTGGTTGAGTTTGCTGGCTTTGTCTGAGAGGCTTGGCCCAGCTTCCCCAAGAGCTTCATTCTGCCTGGCCTTCTCTAGTGGCCCCTATCTCTCCTGAGCCAGTTCTTAATTTCTGGAATTCAGCATTATTCTCAGTAACAGTCTGCCATGGAAAAAGTGGTTCCCTTTGGCTCATGAAGGTCTGAAGACCACTTCCTTTAGTAGAAGCTCTGTCCTTTTAGTTCTACCTTGAGACTCTCAAGCTTTCTGAACATTGATATTGTTCATAGAGTTTTTGGCTACCTGAAGGCTGCTCTTTTATGCCAGGGTCTCTACACAGTGAAGGTGAGGCTGCTCCCTTGGGTTTTCTCCATGGCTTTTGTGCAATAATTTTCTTTCTTTATTTCTCCCTCTCAAAGACAAATAGTTCTTCTTAGAAAAATAATGATGAGTCATGATGAACCCAGGAAAATAACAAGAGCAAGGAATTCCTCAGATGAAGGAAATTGGCTTGCTTGGGTCACCAGGCTTCTTTGAGAGAGTTGCTTTCCAGAGGTCAAAGGCCATTAGCATACTTTTCATTTATTTGTGACTTTTTCTTCTGGGGACACAGCCTTCTCAAAGGTTGTTATTAACTTCTCTCTGCCCTTAGTCCTCCACTGAAGCCTGACAGTACATGTTCTGTACTTATTTCAAGGAGAGGAACCTGAATCACAGGTGGATAGGTAGGAACCTAAGGCACAGGTCAGGTTGAGAGTAGAATAAGTAGTTTTGCCTTCATGTTATCTCTCTGGGATCACAGTGCCCAAAGCTTCTCAGAAATGTTTGAGTCCTGGTTAGACTCCCAGTTGCCCTCCTGCTAGCTTCACATGTTCTCTGTGTCATATGCTAATTAGCACTGCTCTCTGTGTGGGTTTGGTCCAGGAAGAACGTGATTCCACATGAGTACCGGAAACATTTCCCAATTGAGATGAAGGATCACAACTCCCATGATGTGCTCCTGCTCTGCACTTCCTGCCACGCCATTTCCAACTACTATGATAACCATCTGAAGCAGCAGCTGGCCAAAGAGTTCCAGGCCCCCATTGGCTCTGAGGAGGGCTTGCGCCTGCTGGAGGATCCTGAGCGCAGGCAGGTGCGTTCTGGGGCCAGAGCCCTGCTCATGGCGGAGAGCCTGCCTGCTCATCGAAAGGAGGAGCTTCTGCAGGCACTCAGGGAGTTTTATGACACTGACACCATCACAGATGACATGCTTCAAGAGGCTGCCAGCCTGGAGACCAGGTACGACTTACAGTGCTCGTCAGAAAAGGAATTGGGGAGTAACAGTGATGTTAACCCTCACTGCTTGTGAGAATGCTTGTCAGGGAGTTAGCATGAGCCTCTAGATGCAGTGCCTAGCCTCATGCGTAGCCCAGGATATGTCTAGTGGTTTGAGGTAGCGTGGGGGTGGAGTAGAACAGCCTATTTGAGAGTTTCCTTTCTATAGAAATTTGTCTTTCATGAAGTGTTTATCCTTAAGGTCACATGCTTAATTAAGTTCAGCCATTTTGATTGGCATGATAGTTCAGATGCTGTGGAATTCTGTTTTAGTCATTTTGTGCAAAGGTAAATCCTGAAATCAGCACAAATCATGAAAGTAACTGTCCAGTAATACCCTGGCATCTCTCTAAAGTTTCCCATCAAGTAGAGTATGTATGGTTTTATGTCTTTGGCCCCAAATACAGTTTTGTGAAAACTTTGACCAATAGATTCACATTTCCATTCCCACCTGCACACCCAGGATATTGGTCCATTGAATGGAATGTTGGACAGAATTACTGGGCTATATAAATTACTTTTCTCTTTTTTCCTTCCTTTTTTGCTTTCTCCCTCCTTCCCTCTGAGTACATAGTTGAATTTGCATGACATAACTCACTTCCCAAATGAAAAGTTTATGATCCTGAAAAATGAGTGGGTGCATGGCTCTGGTGATAACTCTGGGCTGCAGTGCATAATGTTGCTTCTCAGCTGTCACTATTTTCAATAGTAGTAGAGTTCTGTAAAACCCAGATAGCGATGCTGGTTGCCAATAGTAGTTTTTGTTTATCAAGAAAAGATAAAGAAATGAAAACTTTATAAAGCAGCAAATATTTATTTTATTATTTATTCAAAACCTAAAGTATTTTACTAATGCTACTGATCTGTCACATATATTGCATATATTTACTGAATACATGAGGCACCAAGCTAATAAATTTTACATAAATTGCCTTAATTATTTCTTATAATAAGCTGATAGGTAGGATTTAGATTTCTTACTGATAACTGCTAATATTATCTTGTGTTAAAATTTTTTTAAATTAAATTTATTATTGAATTTTATCCATATAGCTATTCTGTGTAGTTCTAAATGTTATTTTCTAAATTTCATATTAAATATTCTGAGGTTAAAGTTAAGCAATTTGCCAAGGTCTTATTACAAAGTAGTGAGACTGGCTTCTTTGACTAATTCCCAAATGAGATTCCTAAAACAGCTAAACATCCCCTTTAAACCACAGACCCTTCTATGCATTTTTCTGAATTATATAGATGGATGCTGGATTGAGACTGAGGAGAACAGCTATTTGGAGACAGATAGGCAAGTTAGGGGGAAACTTATGAGCTAAATAATAAAATATATGCAAATACTCAGAGTCACTAACATGGCTAGACTGATTGGGGTCTTGGAGGGCAGCTTGAGAGTGGAGTGTGGTGTAGAGGGAGTAAAGAGGCTGTGGGGGCAGGGTGCTTCCTTGAGAAAGGTCACCTGTATTCATAGGAGCGAAAATGCTGTGATATGTCAGAGCAGTTTTCAAGGCCTCCTTGCCTGGTTAGGAAGGTGGCAGAGGGTCATCTTCCCCTTCAAATAACACCATTTGCACAGCTGAGCAACCACTGGAGCATTTCATTGTGACTGAAGCACTTCTTGTCCATGTGGTCTGGCATGTACTTTACCTCGGAGCCACATCCTCATCCCAAATTCTGGCATTCTGTGGGAAAGAAGGCACTAAAGAAGTGTACCACCCTGCGTTTTATATTCAGGTATTGCAGTGTTATGAAAAACTGGACCAGTAGGCTGATTAGCAGCCTCATATTAATATTGGGTATGGCTCAGAATAGTGGATAACTTATAGGAGGGTTGAGTTGGTCACTGAGTAACATTGGAATAAATAAAAGACCAATAGTCTCCTGAAAAAAGTATAGCTCAGAACCCCCGAATACTTTTTGTTGGATTTTGAACCATAGTTCAAACTATTTTAAAGGCAAAGATGATAAAGAGGATGTTTTCTAAACATTAAAGTAACCAGACCCTTAGGACTCTAACTAGCTCCCAAACCACTGGCCTGCAGCATTTGAAGCTATCAGTGATATTGTCCTGTGCTTGTTTCCCTCAGACCCTTTGCGTTTCATGTTTTGGCAGGATTTCCAATGAAAACTACGTTCCTCATGGGCTGAAGGTGGTGCAGTGTCACATCCAGGGTGGGCTGCGATCCCTCATGCAGCTGGAGAGCCGCTGGCGCCAGCACTTCCTGGACTCCATGCAGCCCAAGCACCTGCCCCAGCAGTGGTCAGTGGACCACAACCATCAGAAGCTGCTCCGCAAATACGGGGAGGACCTTCCCATCAAACTGTCATGATAGCTGCTTCCCGTCCAGGTCAGGACAGCTGGGAAGCTGGAGCCAAGGTGGAAAAGTCATCTGTTCTTGTTTTAAGACATATTTAATTGTCAACGCCTGGATGGCAACTCAGAACACTAACTTGTACTAAACCCGGGTGCTTCTGATGGAGCAAGGCTGTTGTTTGAAGGGGGAGCTGGTGGTTTTGAATTTTAATTGAGCAGAGTCAGTATTTTTTTGTTTTTCCATCATCATCTTTTACTTTTGTGGACCAGAGAGGTTTGACTTCTATTTTTATTCTCCTCTATTTTTATTCTCCCTCTTCTGATTTCCCTGTAAAGAGACAAAATGAAGACTTCTCCCTGAAGTGACTCATTAAGGCTTTCAGAAAATGTTTGTAGGATGTTTCTTCCCTGTCCACCATGCTAATTACCTCTAGCAGGGACTGTCCAGGGTGTCAGTCCTGTCAGGTTAGGAGGGAGAAAAACTTCTTTCAGAGGCTGGAGAAATAACCAAGGAGTCAGATTCATTTTCCCTCTTCCAATTCATAAATCCAGTTTCTTCTGCTCTCCCATAATTTATCTGGTTGGAATCCATCCCATCTGTGTTGCTTTGGTTTATTTCACATACTGGAAAATGCTTCCCTTTACACATCTGCGTCCAAAGCAGCAGCTTCCTGTCATGTACTTCCACCCTAACACTGAGGGAGCCCTTTTCTGTAAATAGGCCTTCGGCCTGGGTGGGACAGAGAGAAGCAGACACACACTCTTCCAGGAGACTTTGGAACTTTGTTTAGCTTTTCCTCATGCTCTTTGTGCCTGCTCACTGCACTCCCCTTGCCCAGGGCTGGAAGGTTTTTAGTTTAATCTCTTTCTGAGGGGGAGATTACCTTTGCTCAAAATCAGTGTCAGCTCCTTCAGTGTTCCATGTTCCATCAGATTGGCGATACTGACCCATTTTCAGCACTTAGTTCACTTTTAGAGTCATTCGGTCAGTTTCTAGTGTGAGGATTTCTCTGTCTCCTCTGAAGCCCAGGACACCAAGTGAATTAATATATTAGATATTCAAAAGGGTGATGTTTCATCTTTCATAAAGATAGGCTATACTTTGAGTATGAAATCAGTTTATTAGTGATTCGTGTTTTTTCTAAACTTTTGGGAAAACTTTCGTATTTTACAAGATCTTAATAAGTTTGAAAAGAATTTTATGGCCAGAATCCAACAAAAGCTGTAATTTGGATTTGTGCCCAAGTTGGTGATAATTGATCTGACATTGATGAATAAAACTGCTAAGCACAAGGTTCACTGATTGTAAATGTGAATTTTTTCTTAATAAAGTCAGTAAGTATTCTTGGGGGAGGAGATATTTACCCTATGGTCCCTGCCTTGTGACAGTACCAGGATGCATGTGCATGGATATGCAACACACATGTACCCAGGCTGTCGGGCTGTGTCTGAAGCCTAGATCTGTGTACACATCCTGTGTTCTGTTCCTCTGCCTCTTCATTACCACTTGTCCTCCAACAGGCATTCCTGGGATGTAAACTAGAAATCCTTGAAAACAAATAGTACCAGCCACTTTGGAGAATGTATGGTCAATGTAGTAGATTAGCACAGGACCTGTGTCTCCTGGTTGTGGATCCCAAGGTTAGAAGAGAGCCAGGGAGATGATGGGGACAACAGGTAGATATTTGGTCATGGTGGTAGTTAGGCTTGCCACAAGGTGGCACTCATAGATTGGTTTTTGTATTCATTCCTGAGACTAAGCAACTTTCATACATGGTTACTAAACATAACTCACGACCTGTGTTTCACAGTTTGCAGAGTTGATTTTGAGTCATTTTGGTAGCTTTGTAAGAAAAACATATTTCCCTGAAATAAAAGAATAGGATTCTCTCTTTTCTTCTGATCCTCATATGAAAAGGTGAGAAACACTTAGGAGGACTGTTCTGGTGCCCTGTGTGTTGTGGGAAGAGGGAGTGGCTTCTCTCTGGAACTCTGTGCAGGGTCCAGTAACAGAGCCAGTGGCAAGGAAGCTAGACCAGAAAAGAGTTTCATAGTAGATGTGAATCTTTTTATTCTGAATCTGCCTTAAATTCTAGCAGCCTTTCCCTAAGGGTAATATTTACCATCTTAAATGAGAGATTTTAGGGTAGATATTTTTTAAAAATAAATATTTATTTTTTTGCCTGATATAAAAGTAATATATACTTATTAAAGAAGAGTCTTAAGTGAAAGAATAAAAATCATCCATCTTCTAGAACAGAGAACATCTTTCATCTAGAACAGAGCTAAACTTTACTGATACATTTATGGATTTTCTTTCAGTACTTAAAAATGCATATAATATGTGTATAATATTTAAACAAAATTGAGGGTTACACATACACACAGGTTGGTATTCTAATTTTCCTCCCTCATTGGCATGGTATCAAAAGTAGTTTATGTGTCTTTGAAAATAAATTCTTAGTAGTTTTACCTTCTTTTAGCTATTCATTCTTTGTTGATCCTTCATTGTCATTATTTTTTTAATGTTTTTTTAGTTGTAGAGGGACACACAATATATTTGTTTGTTAATTTAGTTTTTATGTGGTGCTGAGGGTCGAACCAGTGCCTCACACATGCAAAGCAAGTACTCTACCACTGAGCCTCATCCCCAGCCCCCATTGTCATTATTACCAATGATGTTGTGGTGAACTTTCTTGTGTATAGCTCTTTGACTCCATCCTTTGGAATTTCTTGAGGATAGAATCCTAGAAATGATTGTGAAGTGGGGGACTCTCATTGCCCCAGTGAGTACACACTGATACCTTTAGAATTACATGTTGAGGAAATGTGTCTCTTTGACCCTTTAGCTCCAAGTATCCCAGTACATTGACTGAGCTTTCACATGAGTGGCCTCTGTCAGCCCCTTTAGTTTACTAAGCTCAAATTTCTCATTCTTATCCATGATTTAATAGATACCCCTGTGGCCTGGGAATCCCGACTCTTCCCAGCATGTTACTGCTTGAGAAGGTGAGCTTTGGGAAGCAGAAATGGTAGGACAGTGCCATAGCAAGGGTCTCTGAATGTCCTGGGTAGTTAGGTTGGTGGGCTCTGAGTGTCTTTCTGCTCTTTGCTTTCTCCCACTCTTCATTGCTATGTTTCTTCCTCTGTAGTCAGTATTTTTTTGGGAACAGTTTATTTTAAAATAAAAATATTAAAAAATTTAATTAAAAATGATTTTTTTCTTTAAAAAAAGGTTACAGACAGATTATTATTATTATTTTTTAAAAAGATAATAAGCACTTAGTGATTTGCCATCCTGAAGTGAATGAGGACATATTCAGGGATTTGCTTCTACTTAAGAGTGCAGCCATAAGTTACTTATTCTTATCCATGTCACGGATTGATCAGATGACAAAATGTGTTCCTTTGAAAGAAAGCCATTTTAATCCTTCATTTTTGACTCCTAGAAATTCAGCAGGGGGGGCTGGGGATGTGGCTCAAGCGGTAGCGCGCTCGCCTGGCATGCGTGCGGCCCGGGTTCGATCCTCAGCACCACATACCAACAAAGATGTTGTGTCCGCCGAGAACTAAAAAATAAATATTAGAAATTCTCTCTCTCACTCTCTCTTTAAAAAAAAAAAAAAAGAAAGAAATTCAGCAGGCAGAAAGAGCTTTGGTTCAGCTTATTCTGCCTGTTATTTTGAGTCCCAATATTTAAATTAAGTTAAATTCTTAAATTCTTAGTTTACCTTACATCTCTTGTGTTTTTCATTCATTCCTTTATCTTTTCCTTTTTTTCTTCATTATGTCTCATTCCTATGAGAGGTGTTTTCTAAAGGATGTTTGCTAGTTTACTAATTATCTTGTATTACTAATTATGATATATTTGAAATGAAAATTTTTTGGACTTTTTTCTTTTATAGGAAGGTCATTTTGAGAGTTTTCTAATCCCCTCAGAAATATAGTGAGAACCAGTTTTTCTTAGTACAGTGAACTAAAAGAGGGTGTAATGATTCATATTATGATTAACTCTTGATCTGAATAACATAAAAATAATACATAATCCTCCATATACATTTATTTTGGAACCCAGTCATACTTTTCAGGCATTCACTAAGTTGCCCTTGTTCTAGAGCCCGGCACCTTCTTCCTGGAACAGTTCCCCTAGGTGATGGAACAGGGCTGACATGCAGCCAATGACACACAAGTTCTAGAGTACCCATTCTTTTTTTTTTTTAGACGTTGATAGACCTTTATTTTATTCATTTATTTATATGCGGTTCTTTTTTTTTTTTTAAGAGAGAGTGAGAGAGAAGAGAGAGAGAGAGAGAGAGAATTTTTTTTAATATTTATTTTTTAGTTCTCGGCGGACACAACATCTTTGTTGGTATGTGGTGCTGAGGATCGAACCCGGGCCGCACGCGTGCCAGGCGAGCGCGCTACCGCTTGAGCCACATCCCCAGCCCCTATATGCAGTTCTGAGAATCAAATTCAGTGCCTCACACATGCTACGCGAGTGCTCTACCACTGAGCCACAACCCCAACCCCTAAAGTACCTATTCTATCAGCCCACTGGGGATGCTTGAGGCACCAAAGCACTGGCTTAAGTGCCAATATATTATTTGGAAGGTGGAAAGTACATTAGATCATGTTTTCTTCTAGTCAGTTTTGCCTAGGACCAACTCTGGTTGGAGGCCCCTGGACACTGGGTAACCAGACCAAATGGGTTATCATTTGGGAGATAATCAAGAGCTGACTTCCTTCACACAGGAATGGGGAATGTCAGAGAACCTGATTCACGCATCCTTGGTTGTGCCCTCTTCTCCTATGGTACACATTGCCTTCCAAGTCATTCTCTGCTTTCACTGAGTGGAAATGGTTCATCTCATCCTCCAGATTGAGCCCAAAGCATGTGCCCTCCTTCCAGTTTCCTTATTTGTTACTAGTTCTTGAATTTTTCTCTCTTGGTGGATGGGTCATCTGTTGCCTCTCTGGCACCATTACCTTCAAAAGCTGCTGAGTTTAGAGTGAGCATTATTATAAGCAAAATGTGTGATCCAGAATATTCCTGAGTTGGAATAGCTATTTATATTGTACTTCTGCTTCCCAAAGCTCACCCTTCTCAAGTGGTAACATGCTGGGAAAAGTTGGGATTCCCAGGCCAGAGGGTATCTATTAAATCGTGGATAAGAATGAGAAATTTGAGCTTAGTAAACTAAAGGGGCTGATAGAAATGGGAGATTGAAACATAGGTAGTTTTAAAGGAGATGTGTTTATTTGACTGATGCAGGGAGCCTTGTTCATGGACTTTATATATTTTGTGGTGTTTTCCCCGCTAAACCCAGTTCATCATGTTAGCGATTCAGAGAAAAGTATGCTGATGACTTGGGTTCTGCTGCCATTAGCCTGCTGTGTTATCTTTGGACAAGTCACTTAACTTTTCTGGACTTCTTTCTGTACCTATAAATTTAGAGGTTTGGATGAGATGTTCCAGAAGAGCCCTCTGAGCTAGAGCATTCTGGGACACATCCCCCCCATTGCTTTATGTGGCCTTTCCCTTGGGTGCTGTGTTATCTTCTGCTTTGTTGCACACTCTTACCCTGCCCAGCCCTGGAATGGAAACTAGAAGGAAAGCAAAGGAATAAGGGAAGCAGGATGCCACCCCATGTCCTCCTGGCCTCATTAACTAGGGAGAAACCCCCTCCCTCCCTCTGGCGCTCTACACGGGGTCAAAATGCCCTTCTCACCAGAAATGTGCTGTGTGTGGCCCTCGGGTTCTCAAGTTTCTACTCAGTCTGCTATTTAACCTCAGACAGGAGGGACATCTTTATCTATAGCCGCAAGGCCAGTGCTGTGTGGCTGATTAAGCGATCAGTGTGGAGTGTGCCAAGTGTTTAGAGGGAGGTTGATGAGAGGGGAAACAAAGACTTTCAGTTTAATGATAAGAGAAATTATGTGTCATAGAGAATTGAATAGAATTGGGTGCTTTAAAAGGAAAACATGAGAAGTCAAGTAGCGTCTGCCATGTTAATTCCTTGTTATCCGTCCAGGAACCCTAGATGAGATTAATGCATAGGGGGCCTGTGTCTTGGGTCAGCTGGCTTGCCCTGGACTTTGTTCTGCTCATCTTTGCCTTTGTCTGGGCATCAGCTAGACAGACGTGTGCAAAATGTAAAGTTTGCATTTTACAAGCTGCAGAATGGACTTTCTATATACACATACATTTCCTAGGACCTGGCAGAGAATACTTTTCGAGATAAGGTGGGTGTCACCATAATGATCAATCTGTCCTTAAGCCCCTGATTCTCCCTGAGTAGCTGGGTTACAGGCACATGCCACTGTGCCTGGCAGAAAGTGCATTTTCTGGATCATCCTTGTGCTTAGTTTCAGCCCCAAGGGAACTTGTTGGTTTTTCTTTGTGTAACACAGATTTGTACTGAGCATGCTCCACTTGAAGCTCTTTTCTGTTATCTAGATAGACATGGATGTGAGCCCTGGTTTCTACCAAATTGGGATCTTTTTTTGCAAGGGGGGTTGTTATTCAGAAATTTAAAAAATGATGACCTGTTAGCCAAAAAGAAGGCTCAAATATGTTACTCCAGCATCTCCTACATGGTCTCTAAAGTGCCTAGAGTTCTGACATCTTCTGTGTATCTCACAAAGCCAATAAAAGCCCCCATCAGCTGAATTAGTTTCTCTTAAATTGAGAGATGCGAGTCTGGCGCTGGAGGCCTGGTAGGCCTGCGCTGAAGCACATATGGCTTCCTGAGTTCTTGGATACAATAAGCAGGACTAAAGTTGGCTCAGGAAAGGAACAGAAGATGACTTGGGGTTAGTTTTTCTTTTTAAAATGTTATACAAGTGCAGAGCTATTGGCTGCCACCCACCTCTCCAACCATCAGCAGAGCTTGACCTTGGCCAAGATTTTGCCTCATCCTCTCGGCATTTCAGCATAGAGTTGCGTTTCAGCAGTGGAATGCTTAACCAAAAGCACATGCTATAGTGGTGGTTTCCAGAGAGCAAGTTTTTGCAAAAAGTCTGCATAGTGTTGTTTTATCAAAACAACAGCTTTCTCCGAACCATCAACCCAGCAAACCTCTAAATGGTGATTCTTTGGCTTATTTGTACACAAGGGCTAGGACTTTTATTGAATACTCATTGAAGTGTGGCATAGTTAACATATGGCAGATATGCACATCTTCAGAGTAAAGCCGGATAAACTTCGACAAGTGTACACACACATAACCATTAAGGGCTGGGGCTTTTATACTATGTGAACATCTATTCCAGTGATAGGCTTCTGGGTATTGGAAGGTTGTGTACATCTGGTCATACAAATTACTCTAAAGCAGTAAATCCAAGTAAAAATTAAATGAAGAGTTGGTGGTCTGGTCTAGGCAGTTTGCCCACACTTAGTGGACTTGGTAACTACAAAGCTTCATAAAGCTTGATTTTAAGAATTTTTAAAAAATGGGTAATATGTGTCCAGGTACAATGGCACCAGCCTGTAATCCTAGCTACTTGGGAGGCTGAGGCAGGTGGGTCACAAGTTTAAGGCCAGCCCAAGGAACTTAGTGAGACCCTGTCTCAAAAAATAAAAAGGGCTAGAGATACAGCTCAGTGGTTGGTAGAGCACCCCTTGATTTGATCCCCAGTACCACAGAAAAAAACAAAGTATGGGGGGAGTAATATGAAATTTTTAAAAAATGTATACTGAAATCTAGTCCTTTACTTCCTTAATGATAACCAGTGTAATTTATTTGTATATTGTCCACCCATCAAAGAGAGAGTATATAGAGTTTGATTTGATTTGTTTTGTTTTTGTGGTGCTAGGAATTGAACTCAGGGCCTTGTGCATATGCGACAAGCATTTTACCAATCGAGCTATATCCCCAGACCTGGATTTTTAAATCTCAAGTTTCTTCTTTGGTGTTAACCAATAACATTTTCCTACCCCTTCCCTTCATCCTCTAGAGCATTAATGCAGAAATGTTTTGGATCCCACAGCCTCCACAGTGCTAATCCTATTTGTCCTATACTGTACTTTGCCCTCTGTCTGGCTCATTTGGCTCAGAAGTCCAAGTTTCTCATAGGATTGCCATGAGGTGATAATTGTTGAAGCTGGGTTATTATATTGGGTTCTCTACTTTTATGTCTATTTGAAATTTTCCATTAAATGTTTTCATTCATTTTTTTTTTCGAAGTAGATCCTGCAGCACAACTGTCTGCCTTTTTGTTGAAGTGATGCTCATTCGCAAATTATAGGCAAATCTCTACACGATTTTATAAACATGAACTGGGATGATTACTTACCTTCAAAAGCCATCCTTCTCCTTAAACATAGGATTGACCTCAAATTTATTTTGAAAAGCCAACATCTCTGGCAGGCAAAATTTTTATTTGATTTGTTCACTAAGTTTTTCAGACATGTAACTCATGCGTGGCAGAGAACTTCACAGCAAGCCACAGTGAACAGTATTTTATACAACTCATAGGTTCAAGAGCCAGGGAAGGAGGGCCTGTCATCTGACCCTCTCGGTGGGAGAGGAAACAAATCTTGCAGGGATGGCCTTCCTAGGTCACTTCCAGCTCCCAGTTGCCCTTTGTCTTTCCTCTGTGGCAGGTGGCTAGGAGTCACATCTCCAGATTGGAGCCTCCCAAGATACAGAGTCTGGGAAAAGCTGTGGAACCCTTGATGATTTTCTAAATCAAGACCCATATGGTTCCCCAAAGCCATTTTACCCTTGATGCCCTTTCATGCTGTCCTTTGTCTTGCTGAAATCTAATCACTGAGGCCTTTCAGATGAGAACATTCCCACTGGCCGGACAGGCCCCTTGGAGCAGCTGTCACGTTTGAGCAGCATCTGCTTTCTGACAAGCTTGAAGACAGAATGAAGGACGTCTTTGAGTTTGGGGGACTGTGTTCAATATGCTAGCAGTTCGGTGGCCTGGTGCTGGGGTGGGAGGAGGGGTCATTCCAGATGGGTGAGGATCTTCCCGATTTCAGTCTATGGTCCTTGCGGAGTCCTAAGGCTGCACTGGTTCCCTCAGCCTTTGGCTCCAGCCTTTTCTGGGCAGGGAAACAGAATGAGGAAAAATGCCTGGTGTGTTTTAAATAGATTCTGCCTGCTGCAGCCAATAAGCCCAACAGCTTGGAAGGTGAGTGACCCTTCCCGAGAGATTTATGTTGCGCCAGTGCTCTTGCCTCCAGCCTGGAACACTGGCCACCCTCGCCCTCCTCCGTCCCCTGCCCCCCCAGCCCTCTACTGTTAACTATCCTCTCCTCTCGCTGCTCTCTGGATGGTTTCTCTTGAGGCCTTTCTGGCTTTAGTATTTGTTCCACTTTTATTGGTTTTCACTCTCTGCTTTTTCTTTCCCTGAAGCTGTTTTTCCTCATATTCTATCTTTTCATCTCTTGGAGTCTGTTTGTATCCATTCTGCTAAGTACACATCTCCCTCTGCTGCTTGTCTATCATGGCTTTTCTCTTCTTTTTTTTTTTTTTTTTTGTACCAGGAATTGAACTCAGGGGCACTTAACCACTGAGCCACATCCCCAGCCCTTTTTAAATATTTTTAAAGACAAATATTTGTAATATTTTAATACTTTGTTTAGGGCTGGGGTTGTGGCTCAGCGGTAGAGCACTCGCCTAGCATGGGTGGGATCCGGGTTCCATCCTCAGCACCACATAAAAAAATAAAGGCATTGTTTTATGACCACTTACACCTAAAAAATAAATATAAAAAAATATTTTGTTTAGAACTCTTGCTGAGTTGCTTAGGGCCTCGATAAATTGCTGAGGCTGACCTTGAACTCACAATCCTCCTGCCTAAGCCTCCTGAGCTGCTGGGATTACAGGCGTGCATCACTGTGTCCAGTTCTATCATGGTTTTTCGATGGTCCTCTTGCTCTCACTTTCCACTGCCTCTGGGACACAGCCCAGCCCCTCTTAGGCTTGTGTGCAGTTGGGGAAGCAGGGGAGGTGGCCCGCTGCAGTGTTGGACACTGATACTTGCGATCTGAGGTCACAGTCTGTGCTCCAGCACTGCCAGGGTACCTCAGATTGAGCAAGGATGGTATGCTGTGCCATTTTCAAAAAGGTTCCTTCTGGTAAAGAGAGACTTAGGAGGACCTGTGGGGCCTCTTCTCATCCTATCCACTCACAGAGACCACTTACGAGACCTAGGAGTAACTTTCAGAACATTTTAGATTTGATGTCTGGATTTCCGGGAAGAAGTAATGCAGAGAAAGTTAGTTAATTTTTCAAACTATTAGTGGGCAATTGGCTGTTCATCTTGGAAAGAAGTAGGGCATGGGGGGTGTGGATGGAGAGTGGAAGAACCTACCTGGAGCAATCTCATTTGGGGGACAGTGCCACTCTGAGCAGAATCTCAACCGTGGCAGCTGTTTCTTGGCACTAAGCCAAAAGAGGGGCAGTCCGAAAACAGAGGTGGGGGTGGAAAGTAGGGGACAGCACACATCCTAGGTTGTAAGCAGTAAAGGAGGCAGAAGAGGAAGGCCGTGTGAAGGCTCAATGTCAAAAGCTAATGAGGAGTTGGCACTGGGGAATCAGGGGAGTGGAACCTGGCCAGAGATGCTGCAGCTTGCTCTGCCAAGTGGAGGCAGGCAGTGTGAGGGGAGGCCAGGAGAAAAGGGTCCTTGACGACCTTTCCCCCACTAATCTCTAGCCCTTTTATTCTTTTTTACAGATTTGTCCTCATGTTTTTAATTTTTTAATGTTTTTTAGTCGTAGTTAGACACAATATCTTTATTTATTTATTTATATGTGGTGCTGAGGATTGAACCCAGGGCCTCGCACATGCTAGGTGAGCACTCTACTGCTGAGCCACAACCCCAGCCCCTCATGTTATATTCACAAAAAAAAAAAAAACAAAACAAAAAAAAAAAAAAAAAAAAAAAAACCAAAAAGGGCAGTCTTCCTTTGAAAGGGACTCACAAGGGCTGGAGAATTTGAGGCTGAATGAACTGACCCTTTTGCTGGATTCTTAGGCCTCTTTGCCCACCTGGTTGTTGGAGCAGTGAGAGGCAGCCCCTCACTGGGATATGCTGAGGCGAGTCCCTGTGCAGCTTGACAACCCAGCAGAGAGCCCAGGGACAGGGGCCAGCTGTGGGTGTGTGCCCACAGAACCTCTGCAGACTGTAGGGCAGCCAGAGCAGTGGGGCTGTTGGCCAGCCCAGCTGGAGAGCTGGGGTTTGTCTTAGACCTGATCTGAAAGGCGCCTTCAGCATGACTCCAGCTCCAACCCTGGCCTCCTTTCCCCTCAGCAATGGGCTGGACTGAGACCTGCGGTGGAAGAAAGAGAAAGGAGAGCTTTTTTTCTTGCTTAAAAAATTTTAAGGGCTGTGAGTATGGCTCAATGGTAGAACAAACGTGCTTGGCATGAGGCCTTTGGTTAATCCCCAGCACCAGAAAAAAGAAATGTGAAGAGGTAATAAATAGCAAAAAAGAAAAAAAAAAAAAGAAATTCAAAAGGTATACGGGATGTACAATAAAAACATCTCATTCTGCCTCCTCAAGCTCCCCTCCTTGGAGGCATCCCTGGATGTACCAATTTCTTGTATGTTCCTCTACTTTCTCCTTTTTAGATCTGCTGTAATCTGGAAATATTCAGATTCTTGATCATATAGAATGCTTTAAATTGTTTGGGTGTATTCATGTGTATGTAATGTGTATTGAGATCAAATGATGATAAAGAAAATTGTATCTTGGGCTGGGCATGGTGGTGCACACCTGTAATCCCAGTCACTCAGGAGTATCAGGAGTTCAAAACCAGCTCAGCAAATTAGCAAGGCCCTAAACAACTCAGTGAGACCCTGTCTCTATTTCTTTTTTGGGGTACTGGGGATTGAACTCAGGGGCACTTGACCACGGAGCCATATCCCCAGCCCTTTTTTTGTGTGTATTATTTAGAGACAGGGTCTCACTGGGTTACTTAGGGCCTTGCTTTTGCTGAGACTGGCTTTGAACTCACGATCCTCCTGCCTCAGCCTCCCGAGCTTCTGGGATTACAGGTGTACACCACCGGCCCAGCGAGACCTTGTCTCTAAATAAAATATAAAAGAATGGGGATGTGGCTCAGTGGTTAAGCATCCCTAGGTTCAATCCCTTATCTACCCCCCCAAAAAATTGCACCTCAGTTTATTGTTAATAATTCTTGCTACAGCAAGAAATTATTTAAAATAAGTAGAATACGTAGAATCCTAAAATGCTAGCCCTAGAAAGGACCTTCCAAGTATTTATGTACCAAAGTCCTCTTTTAAACATGAGAAAAAGACCCAGATAAGTGACTTTTCCAAGGTCACCAGGATGGTTGATGGCATTCATGGAACTAAAACCCAGGTTTCCCACCTCCCAATCATCCTTGCTTCCCAAGAACATGCCAAATGCTCCCTTTTTAGGTAGTAATATTTGTAAAGATCTTTTTCAGAGATGGAAGGAAAAACAAATGATTAGAGACAGGAAAAGAAATCACGAATTCCAAGAAAAAGGTGAAATAAAATTCCAATTAAAAAATGGACCACACACACATCCACACACATGCACACATGGCAGAGGACAGAGGCTGTGGGCTGAGTCCATTGTCCACCTCTTCTGCTGGACTCCAGGCTGAAATGGGGCCAGGTGGACTGTGAACAGTAGCATGGTGCCACCCTCTGCTGAAGGATGCGCAGCCTTCAACCTACTGTCACTGCAGAAAGCAGAGGCAGGTATGTTCTTGTCTGGTAGGAAGAAAAAAAGTCACCCTAGACCAAGTTGTGCGTGGACACAAGGCAGGGATGTCAAGGTAGAAGGGAAGAGGTAGGAAGAGTTGCCTTATTACTCTACCTTGGAGCTCTGCCATCACTGGCCCCCCAAGCATGGACAGCCCCGCTGTTTACCACCACCTGCCAGGAGGACGCTCCCCAAGACCTACATGCTGATAAAAGGATAGGATGCTTTTAAATTTCCTTTTTTTACTCTGGCATCAGCTCCAGATATGTGAACAATTTTGGTGTCCAAGCCAGATTGATGGGCCTTTTGATGGCTTCAGAGGGTGGCTTCACTGAGAGGGGACATGTATGACTGTAAATGCTGGTTGTAAAACCCTCAATTGCTTTGAAATGGTAAATTTCCAGGCAACACGGATCTGGTATTACACGCCTCCTGCATTAACAGCTTTTTCTTCCTGTTCAATTATTTTGACTGGCCATGGAGTAGAAATTACACTTCAGCATATATCGATGGATATTTTCAGCATGGCTAAGAGCTTCAAAATTTATACCAACCTCAGGAAAGGTCCTTTAATTTCTGCTTCACAGTTTCACAAGGAAAATGGAAGTATCAATTATAGGCACCATTAGACTGAAGGAATGTAGGATCATGGGTCTCTTCAACTCAAATTCTCTCTAGTCTTACTGCCTGGCCTCTTCAATATTGAGCCAAAGTTTGTTCTAAGCCTCAGATCTAAAGGCCCATCCTCAAATAAAGAAGGCCCTTGAAAAGAAATGAGTATGCCTGTAGGGAATACACCTGTAATCCCAGCTATTCAGGAGGCTGAGGCAGGAGGATTGCATGTTTGAGCCCAGCCTCAGCAACTTAACAAAACCATCTCAAAACAAAAAATAAAAAGGCTGGGGATGTAGGCTCAGTCTCATTCAATCTCCTGGATTCAATCTCCCAAACTCTCACATATCTTAGCCACTTTTGTTTGTTCCATTTCTTGGACTTACCTGCTTACCTGTCCTTCAAGGCTCTGCTCTCAAATGTCTTCCAACTTGTACAGTAGAGCTGTAGAGCCCTGTCTAATCCTGTGACTGTTTACACATATTTCTCTAATGTCAATTACTGAATCCCCCAGATGCTATGACCAGATATTGTTCATTTTTGTATCCCTATGCTAGAAGTGCCTGGCACCTTCTAAGTATTCAAAAGGAAATGGAGGGACCCCAACAGGCAACAAGCATTGGCTTCACCATCTGAGGCCTTTTTGGCATTTTCTCAGTCCAGAGTGGCAAGAAGCAGCAGCTTCCCACCCTCGATATTCATTCATTCATTGATTTACTCCACACAGATATAGTACGTGCTGCCAAGACGCCCAATATTGTGCTGGGAACTCATGATACACAAAAGGCTGCCAGGCCTTGCTCAGAGGCACTTCCATTCAAGGCAGAGAGACAGGAGTGTGGTAGGCCTTGGTCTGGCATCTCCGTGGGCCATCTGGTCTGCTCTGAGAACCTTTGCCATTCAGCTCTGCAGAGGCTGTGTAGAAAGGAGGTAGTAGAGGTGAGAAGGTCAGGGGCCTTGGAAAAGGCTCTGCCTCTGGGACCAGTTCTGCTAACCAGTAGCTTCATTTGTGCATTTCTTTTTTTTTTACTTTACTTTTTTTTTTTTTTTTTTTTTTTTGGTATGAATTTCTTGCTGTTAGTAAAGAGCATTTGACACTTTTTTTTTTTTTTTTTTTAGTACCTGGGATTAAACCCAGGGGTTCTTAACCACTGAGCCACATCCCTACTCTTTTTTTATATTTTATTTAGAGACAGGTTCTGAGTTTCTTCACTAAGCTTGCTGAAGCTGGCTTTGAACTCTCGATCCTCCTGCCTCAGCCTTCTGAGCTGCTGGGATTATAGGTGTGCACTAGAGTTTAAAGCTACAGAGCTTAAAGCCTCTGCAGTCCTGTTACTCCCAAATGCAGAAGCTGGGTCATTATGATCAGCAGTAACCATCATAGTTCTGCCATTGCTCAACAGAATCAGGGTCACTCCTTCCATGACTTCTGATGGGACCACAAAAGACTTTCTCACCTCCTCATCTTGAGGGCAGCTCATGAATAGAACCCCTGAGGGAGGACCTATAGCCCCAGCTATTCGGGAGGCTGAAGTGGGAGAATCACTTGAGCCCTAGAGTTTAAGACCAGCCTAGACAACACAGTGAGATCTTGCTTTTAAAAATTAAGATAAAAAAAGAACACCCAAGGGCTGGGGTGTAGCTCAGTGGTAGTGCATTTGGCCTGGGTTTGATCCCGAGCACTGCAAAAGAAAACAAAAATCACAAAAACAGAAAAAGGCTTGCCCTCTTAGAGTTTACAGTTTAGTGGCAGAAACCAGTGATAAAAAGCCAAGGTTATCAGACAAATTGGATTGAGAATAAGACTGGAAGTTCCTTTCAAAGAGCCAGGTCCTAGCTGAGCACGGTGGCTCATGCCTGTAATCTAGTGGCTCACGAGGCTAAAGCAGGAGGATAGCCAGTTCAAAGCCAGCCTCAGCAATTTAGTGAGGTCCTAAGCAACTCCATGAGACCCTGTCTCTAATAAAATACAAAAAAAGATTGGGGATGTGGCTCAGTTGTTAAGTGCCCCTGGGTTAAATTCCTGGTACAAAAAAAAAAAAAAGCCAGGTCCTGCCCTCCATCTATAACAGTTTATAGAAACTTACAGATACCTTTTCCTGGGAAGACAATTGGCGCATTAAGTGTGATCAGCTGGCAGTGGGCAGCATATATCCACTGGATGGCTGTGACTTTGTAGGCATGAGTCTCATCTGTAAAATGGGGGCTTCAGGACCTTCTTCACAGGTGCCTGTATTCTGTGATCCCATATCGGCATAGCATGTGTTGCCTGGTTATGAACATTCTGTACCCCTACCAGCCTCTCTTCTGCTTAGGACAGACATGGGCAGGGCTGGGAATCCAACAGGTGTCTCCCCTATGTCCTGGGGGCCTGCTGCAGCAGCAGACAGGACAAGACACTTCTGAGCTGGCACAGGTCTAAGAGTATTGGACACAAAGAGGCGGGGGCCCTGCTCTGTGCCTCCCTCCTCCACCCTGCCTTAGTGTGCCCAGCAGAGGCTCTGGAAAAGGCATCCACCCACCTGTTGGGCAGGACAGTTCACCCTTATCAGACCTTAGGTGTGGCTTGTGCTCTGTTCTTGGCAGCCATGGCAGCAGTCCCCTTCGTGTTCTCTGGGCAGGCCCTTCAGGAGTCCCTTCTCACCCCCAGAGCATGTCTGTGGGAGCGGGTCTCCAGTAGATTGGGATGGTTACTAGGCACTGAATTTCATTCAGTCTTTCCCAACAGGGCTTCAAGTAAGGGCTAACACCCTCATATTACAGTTGAGGAAACTCAGGTTAGGAATTTGCTCACTCTCCTCTTCTGTGATATAATTAGCATTTGAATTGAGTTGTCCAGCTGCACATCAACTGGGGTCCCAGCTTACCCCAGGCTAGCTTTGGTGGCCTTAAAAGAGAAGGTGAACTGAGCTTGAGAGAAATAGCAAACAGGGGAACATGCCAAAGAACTAGAAGTCTAAAATGGCTCAGCTAGAGGGAATCTGCGAGCATGTCTCTGTATCCCTCCTTTTACAGAGGAGAGGACAGGCCCAAAGTGACGGGAGACCTCTGCACATAGAACTCTTAAGCACCCTGCAGACTGCCTTGCACCTGTGTCCACACACTGACATTGAAAATGGCTCAGGATTTAAACCCAGCTCCACCACTGACCTGCCCTGTGAAGTGTCAGGGTCCTTAGCTGCAGGTGGGGATGGTAATCTTGAACTCATCTCAAGAGCATGAGAACTTTAGAGATAGGACATGTGGAATGTAGGCATGGGGGCTGGCTGGCACCTGGGAGGTCCTGAGTAAACTGTAGCTAATACAATTACTCTTGTTTTTAAAGTTCAGTGAACACTAGGAATCAGCAAATCTCTTAGGATTGGCTTTGATCTGTCATTCTGCTGGGATCCACTCTAGGACCAGAGAGGAAACAAAATTCATTGTTATCCCTGATCACTGAAATCTACCTCAGACTCAGTTTTGGGCCCATTTGTGATTCAAATCTGGAAGGATGACCATAGTTTGTAGCCAAGGTGGCAATTTCTAGTCCCCAGTTCTGCCAGAGTGCCTGTGGCTTAAGGCACATCAGTCAACCTCTGTGTCAAATTTCAGTCAGTTAAATGAGCATAGTGACTTCCAGCCCTCTTTTACTTCCATCCCCAGGGAAGTGCCCATCTGAGGGCTATTGTGCAGTCTAACACCTTCATGAAGGGCTATGCCCCTCTGGTGGAGGGTGAGGGAAGTTTTATCTTAGGGACAGAGCTGCCAGATGACGACAATTGGCCTCCACTTATTCCTGGGGAATAAGTGGTGAGACTTGTAGAAACCCTGCCAAATTCCATCTTCCCCCTCCCTCACCTCATGGAGCCACCAGAAAGCCCTCAGCCTGATATCAGCCTGGCATGGCCCAGCTTCACCTCCCATACCCAGGGGTGAGTTTTTCAAGTTGAGGGGATGCCTTTGGACCCCACATCCTTTCACCTGGTTCTCTCAAGATCAAAGGCAACCAGTCATGCATTGGCAGGCTGGGATGCAGGGAGCAACCTATGGCAACTAGAGGGCTGGTCCCTAGTCCTCCCACCTGGCTGACCTCCTGATAGATCACCTGTGTTAAAAGGCGGCACCAAGAGAGCAGCTCCCTTTCATTTTCATGGTTGACTAGAGATGTCTATGGAGCCTGGTGCCTAAGGAGCAACATTTTCTTCCCTGGCCTCACACAGATGCTGTGACACTGGATCTGTCCCATGATTCCTGTGAAATCAGGCAGTGGCTTCACAGTGATTTTCTCCATCTGTGCAAATGAATCCTGGGCCCTAGGCAGTTTGATTGAACTCCCCAGGTGAGAGAGACCTGGGACAGGGCCCGGGCAGCTCTGTCCTCTTGCCTGTTGTTTATGATGGCCACACAGACTATTCCTAAGACTCCCTGCTATTTTCATAGACCCTCTTTGGTGTGTTCTCTATTTTGTAGGGTCACCTCCCTCGTTGGGCCATTTGGGGAATTGTCTAGGTATCCTCATGATCAGTCTTTTGAGTCAAGGTATCATAATTGTGATGATAAGTCTTCTGGGAAAATCAAGTGGAGTTTCTTCCCTTTCCCTAAATAGAAACATATCAAGCATCTATTATGTACATAGTTCACTTCCAGAATGATGGAGAAATAGATGGAGAAACAGAGAAACACCTCCTTATTCACTTCCATGCCTCAGGGTGGTGCTGACAGTGTGAGTGAGGGAGGACTTGACGCTGTGACCTCACTGCCTGATTCCCCAGGTGGCTTCATTTGGAGCCCTGACCCTGAGTCTTCAGAAGAGCCATAATACCCAGAAGCATCAACAGGAAGCAAACTCCCTGCCCACTGCTCCTGGCATTTAAGGATCTCCTGAGTCCAGACCTGCCCAGTCTTCCAGCCTCAACTCCCACCAAACCCTTACCAGGTCCGGTGCTATCTCCTTAACACAAATGCTTCCATCCTCTGGACCTTTGCTGGGACAGCTATTCATGATCCTGCCCTCCCCTCCCCCTTCTGCCTCTTAAGGATTTATTCGGACTTCTCTAAGCAGCTTTCCTGGCAACTAAAAGAAGACCGCCTTGCAATAAATTATTTCTCTTTCTGTGATCCTTACTTCATCGTTTCCCATTTATTAATTGAGTGTCGGCCTGTACCCCCACCCTGGGCTGGTCTCCTAGGGCTAATGTAGCCCACCTGGCCTTTTGTCAGGAGAGAGTAGTTCACACATGATTGTCACCACTTCCAGCACCGGCGCAGAATCTCAGTGATGTGTCTCTCACCACCGTGTTTTGCACTTTGTCGAAAAGTGTCAGATGGCTTGTAGAAGAGTGTCAGATGGTTTGTAGACTGGGCTCTTCCCACTAATTAGTCATGTGACCTCTGGGGAATCGCCGGGCCACTCTGGCTTCTGTTTTCTGATGAAATAGTGATGAAGATACCTCAGAGTTATCCAGGGGACAGCGAGGCAGGATGTAGGAAAGTGTCATAAAAGCCCGGAACCCCGGGCCAATGAAAGATGTACACTGATTGTATCTCCATTCTCCTCGCCCTAGCTGCGAGACAATGTCGCTCCCCCTTCGCTCTCCCCGAATGTCAAGTGCACCAGCTTCCAAACCTTCCTCTGGGCGGCTCCCCCACGGATCGGAATCTAGGCTGTGGAGGGTTCCAGTGTAAACTCAGGACACCTCTCCTCCCTGCCACCCTTTCTCAAGGACTCGTGAAACACACCTAGAACCCCTCGCCGGAGCGCAATTCAGAGCGCCGCCCGGAACTGCAGCTCCACTGCGTGGGCCAAGGCCGGGGGTCGCGCATTTCTGGTCGGTGACTCAGGGCCTCTTGGTCCGGGGGTGGGGTGGGTAGGCGGGACCCATTAGGGCCGCGCGGGGGCAGCGCCGGGCGATCGGTCGGCTAGCGGTGGGAGACCAAGCTGGCTCCGACCCGTCGCCATTCCGCCGCGGGCTTCTGTCTCGCCAGGTCCCTGAGCGCAGGAGGAAGGCCCGTGCTACTTTCCATTCCCTGCGCTCCTTTACGGGTGCGCAGCGGCCCGGGCCGCCAGCAGCAGCTGGAGCGCGGATGAGGCTCTGCGCGCGAATGAATGGGCGCCCGGGGGAAGCGCGGGCTGAAGGGCATTAGGACCGTGAGGATCGCTCCGCGCTCCTGTCTCTCCCTATCACAACCCCCCCCCCCCCCACCTCTCTCCTTTTTCTGCTCTGCAGGACTGAGCAGCCAGGCGCAAGCGAAAACAAACAGCTGGGGCTGGTAGCGCCCCCGCCCCGGCCTCGAGAGCACGCCGGACCCGGCTCCCACCCTGGGCGCCCGGCCGCCCACCATGAGGAAGATCCGAGCCAATGCCATCGCCATCCTGACGGTAGCCTGGATCCTGGGCACTTTCTACTACTTATGGCAGGACAACCGAGCCCACGCAGCCTCCGGCGGCCGGGGCGCGCAGAAGACCGGCGGGAGGCCAGAGCAGCTGCGCGAGGACCGCACCATCCCGCTCATTGTGAGTACGCCCGGCGCGCCGGGCGGCCGGCCGGCGGGGGAGCCGCGGCGCGCGTCCTGCCCCCGCGCGGCAGCCCAGGGCGCGGGGCCCGCCGCGCCAGGCCGGCTTTGTATACGTTGGAGCATTCCTATTTGTTGTTATGGCAACCTCTGCTGGTCCGGCGGGGCCAGGGTGCATGGATGGAGGGAGGGTGACAGTGGGTGGGGGTTGGGAGAAAGTGCTGCAAGTTTGGTGGGCCCTGCGTGCACGCGCGACTGGGAACGTGGCGGATCTCCCGGCTCTGCGCAGCCGGGGCTGGGGGCTGAGGGGCTGCGGGTGCCTTGCAGGGGGGGGGGGCGGAGAAAGCAGCTGGCCCTTGAGCGCAGCGATCGGGCGGTGGAAACCGCGCAGCTGAGCGCGTAGGTGGCGGTGCGCACTGGTTCTCCAGCCTCCTGGGGATAAAGGACGTCGGGTGGGGGCGTGGGTAGGGAAGGGTCGCTAAGAGCTGCTTCTCATCCGGATCAACGCGGACCTTTTTCTTTGGCATTGACACCCTTCCAAGGGGGTTCTGTGGGTCAGGGAAGGGTCTTGTACTGTATGCGCCCCGCACCCCCAACCTTAGTGTTCACACTACAGTTGAGCCGGCTGTGTCCGCGCCTGGACTCGGCGATTCTTTCGCATGGGGTCAGCTCCGGGACGGCTTAGCAAGCAGGGAAACAAAGGCTGTGTGGAATGGTTGGGGCTTTGGTGGAGCTGCGGGGGCCCTAGGCGCTCTGGGGACCCCGGCGGTGGCTTGCGGAGCCCCAGCCGTCCTGCAGGGGGCGTTCCTGTCGCCGCCTTCGCCCGGGCACGGGGTGACAGCTTCTTGTGGCCAGGCAGGGGCACCTGTTGAAGCAGGAGACTCTGGGATCCGCAGAGAGCGCACTTGAACGGGTGCGTTCTGGTGCGTTCTTCCAACAGGGGCCAGTGGTGAACGAGAGTCTATGACTACCCTCTCGACAGACTGCTGGCCGCGGCAGCCTGGGGGAGCGAGGACCAGGAAGCAGAGTGGAGCCGGAGTAGGGGATTGGGGGAGGGTGCAATCCTGACGTGGAAAGATCTGGGCCTGGGAGAGGCGGGGTGAGGAGCTCCTTGGGGAGGTACAAGGTCAGGAGAGCTGAGGTTTGTTATCGACTAGCGTACTACACTAGCGTACTTATCCAAAGGTGCCTCAGAACTCCAGGAACATGAAGCAATCGCTGGACCACTCTCATATTCCCATCCTGCCCCAGATTCCACTCTTGTTACCCACCTGGGAAGAAGTGAAAATCCTCAGCAAAGGAACCATTATTTCTGCAAAGGAACCTGACCTTTGCAGAAATAATGGGTTATGAACTTTACCCTAGATCCCAGTCTGTATGCATCTGTGGGGGCAAGCCTATTTAAGTGGAGGGTTTCCTTTTGAGCTCTGGATCCTTTCCCTAGGACACTGTTTCCAAAGCACTTGACAGTGTTTGGACTGAAAGCCTGGAGGAAAAGCCTCCTGTGTCAAGACCCCAGAGTGCTGAAGTCTAGGTTACAACTGGAACCAGCCAGACCAGTAGTGGCCCCAGACCCCAGGGAGCTCCCACACTGCCCTCATCCTAGCTGCCTTCATCTGGGAGAACTAGCCTGGTCTCAGGGAAGGCCAGCCTGGGGCCAGGAGGGGAGATGCAAGCTGGCCAGATGCTGGTGACTGAGTTGGAAGGGGAAAAAGGCCAAGGGAGGGTATCAAGGAAGAGAGAGGGCACGGTTAAGTCACCCAGACCCTCTTCTGCAGAACCATGACCCTAACCTTGCTGGGGCATCTCTCTCCTGCTTCCTCCCACGTGTGAGCCCTGGAGTGGGGATACTGCTGGAGGAATACAACCCTTGTTTTGAGGGGTAGGAATTAGAGGTGGGGGGAATATGCTGGCCAGCATCTTCTTGCCCCTCCTTATCACCACAGGTGTTAACTTGCTGCAGGTAAGAAAAGGGCTGAGATCTGGAAGCTAAGTTTAAAAGAGTAAAAGAGGATCAGGAAGACACCTGGGAGCCTGGAAGAGAAGGTGTAGGAAGAAAGGGAGAGTAATAATATCAGGGGTCGAAGTGACTGAGCCTTCTCTGGCCACTTAAGCACACAGCCAGCTCCCTCTCCGTTCTTAAGCTTTATCTCTGGAAGTCTTTTCTGTCAGCATCAGTGCCACACACTGCCCTTAACACTGCCTGGTCTTATATTCCTATCTTTGAGTTAATTCACTTCTGAGTAGTTCTAAAGCGAGTGTAAATTCTGCATGCAGGGACTGTGTTGGAAGCTCCTGGCGTCTCCACATTGATGAACGCAACAAGTCCTAATAAGAACTTCTTTTGCAAAGAAGTGCAATAGCTTTCTGGCCCTTTTCTGAGAGCAGTCAATAGTCGAAGCTTCAGATACCCTTGATATTTCTTTGCAAGTCCACCCTGAATGTAAGTAAGGAGGTAAGGAAATGCAAGATCATGCATCTTCAGGAGTGGAATCCTTTGTTCAACTTGAAAGGGGCAGGTGCAGCTGGGAAATTGTTCTCCCTGGAATTGTAGCCACTGACTGTCCTTGCCATTTCAGGCAGGTCAGAATGTTGCATGTGGATTTTCAGATTCTTAGAGAATGAGGTGGCCAGTCCTGATTTCAGAAGTGGAGCAAATTCAGACAAGCGTCATCATCACTCCCCTGGGGAATCAAAGAGCTGAGCCGGGTAAGGGAAGGGCTGTGTAACAGGCTGCCCAGGCAGCAGCTCTGCCTTCTTGCTGTCTGGATTGTTTGAAGCCAGCCAGGTTCCTTCTGGACTTCGGAGACACTTGTTTGCCATTGTGGGGTGTTGGCATGGCAACTGTATGGCCCGATTTCTCTGGGAGGTCCTGAGTTTTAATATTCGGGTTCTGCTGTCAGCCCATGTATCACAAATTCTGAGGTGAAAAATTGGTTATAGGATTTGCAAAACTAAAGGGAGATCCTGATTCCATCATTTCTTTAGCTGCTAAGGATGGGGCAAGGTTTGCAACTTTTCTGTGTTGTGTTTCATGGACAAGGCAGTATACTTGGGATACATCTCTTGAATCTACACTGATGTACACTGTCAAGAACACCACCTAATGCAGGAGGCAGAACAGACATGCTGGGATCTTGAGCTGCCCCGTGGGGGAGAACATTGTGATTGTTTTGGTTTTGGACACAGGTTTTCCATATGCCAGTTCTCTAAAAGGCAGGCATGGGAGGCCAAGGTGTTATATGGACTTTTACTTTATTGGAAAATATTACCCATTATGGGTGTCTTCAGCAGAGGTATACTCATTTGCAACAACAACCATCCTCAAATGTCAAACCATGAGAGATTTGGGCAAGAGTTTTCCTAAACTGGAGTTTCTTATCCTGAAATTGAGATACTGCTCAGTGACCATGGACAAAATATTGACCATCACTGGATCTTGGTTAATCCGAGTGTTAAGTTTGGGTTGAATGATTGGCAGCCTTTGTTGATGTTTTGATAAACCAATGATAGTTTCATTCTTGAAGTAAGGAAAGGGCTTTAAGGAAGTTCTCCTGCAGGATGCTATGAGGTCTAGGCCATGGAGGGACACGCCCCTGTCAGGAGAAGTTTCCAGTCACCCTCAGGCTTTTCAGGGATCTCCACCTACCTAGTAGGAGGGGACACCAATGATGGCTTTACTGACACTGTTCTCTGAAAGCAGAGGATTCAATAAGATCGGGATGAGTTTATATTTATAATGTGTGCATTTTGGTGTCATGGGAATATGATTTACCTAAATGACAAGATGATTTTGTATTTAATTTATCTAGATGCCACACTAAAGAAAGTGGGTGGGGAGGGAGAAGCAGAAACACCCACAATTCCCTTTGCCAAAAGGTTCTGATTTAAAGGGCCAGTTTCTGGTCAATAGGGTCTGTCCCTGGGCTATTGTTTTTAAAACAATATCTTTATTTTGTTTACTTATTTTTATGTGGTGCTGAGGATTGAACCAGTGCCTCACATGTGTGAAGCAAGCACTCTGCCACTGAGCCACAACCCCAGCCCTTCCCTGGGCTATTTTTGAGATCTCCCTGTGGGACATGGGGACAGCTCAGAGACATCTATATCTGGAGGGGGTGTTGACAGCCCAAGAGCCCCTTCCCAGGAAACCAGAGGCCCCAGGGCACAGGATTGGTCTGAAGGTGCTTCTTCTCCTGACAGCCCCTTTATTTCTGTGCTATGACAGTAATCCCCCCACCAGCTGCTCTGAGGGCCATGGGAGTGGCTCTGTTCTCTTGTGGCTGTGTTAGCTCAGAAAGCAGAGGAAACCCTTGGGTATAGAAATGCCAGTGAAAGGTAGACATGGAGGAGACCCTGGTGGGTAGGGCTAAGCCGAGCTACCCTGGGGGCTGTCTTGCTTTATAATGGAGGCAATCCCTCCAGGGTCAGAGGGGAGCACAGAGCCAAGCAGTTCATTACAGTGACAAGATTGGAGCTTCATACCCTGCCTGCTTCTTAAGGAGACCTGAAGTACCTTCCTCATGAGTAGCAGGACAAAAACACAGGAGGCCAAACAGATTCAGGACTTGAGTCTTCTGCGAAGAGGCAGGGGAGTCAAGCCTCCAGATGGGTGTCAAACAATGATTATATTTGGGCAGTAAATTCAGTTCACATCATCAGACAGCATGCTTGCCTGGTACCATAACTGACAGTGTATGGCCCTCTTTGAAAACCGATTCAAGCGACTTGTCTCTGAACATCTGTGGCCCTTGATCATCTATACCTGTCTAGCCTTCCTAATAGCCATTTACTCTGTAATATATTTATGGCAGCTACATTCATTGGTTACTTTGACGCTGTGTAAATATTTTACAAGGTTTACTTCTGAATTCCCTCAATAACCTAATAAGCTAGGTATCATTTTTAGGTCCAGTAACATATGAGTGAACTGAGGCTCACTCATAGTTAGTGAATACATTGGAAACCAGATGTTTCTTATTCTATAGTCCAGGCACACGTCTTTTCTCTGGAGCATCTTCAGGGGAAGATTCAAGACTGATGGATCGTCGGCCCTCCATCTCTTGCAGGTTTCACATCTGGGGATTCAAACAACTGTGTGGCACATGCCTATAATCCCAGTGGCTTGGGAGGCTGAGGCAGGAGGATAGTGAGTTCAAAGCCAGTCTCGGAAACTTAGTGAGGCCCTAAGCAACTCAGCAAGATGCTGTCTCTAAATAAAATATTAAAAAGAGCTGGGGATGTGGCTCAATGGTTAAGCCATCCCTGGTACCAAAAAAAAAAAAAAAAAAAAAAAGGAGAAAAAAAATTGCATCTGTACCAAACATGTAGACTTGTTTCCCTTGCCATTAGTCCCTAAACAATACAGTAGAACAACTGTTTACAAAATATTTATATTATGTTAGGTATTATAAGAAACTAGACATGATTTAGGCATACAGGAGGATGTGCATAGGTTAGATGCAGATACTTGCCATTTTGTATAAGGGATTTGAACATCATTAGATTTGAGTACCCTGGGGTGAGTCCTAGAACTGGACTTCCTTTCAGATTCCTAGGGATAACTATCAGTGAGTCTCTCCTGAAGCCTCTAGAGCAGCACTTTCCTTTGTCTTCACTCCAGAAGCATTTGTTGGAGGAAAAATGCAAAAAACAAACAGAACAAAATGCTAACAGGTTGGGGATTTTTTTTCTCCTTCAACATTTTCTATAATAAGCATTTATTAACATTATAATGGTAAAGTCAATACATTAATTTTTAAATATTTGCTGACTGATTAGAATCACTCTTGACTCCTCAATTAAAATAGAAACTTCTGCACATGTCATACACTGTGATTCTCTCATCAATGCTGAGCAGTGAGCCAACATCAAAGGCAGAGGACTTATTTGAATTATTCGGTGGAGTTCCAGGGAATAGAGCTGGTAAAAGTTATAGGGAGAGAGATTTCTTTGCAGCAGAAGGAAAACTTCTTTGCAGAACGAACCAAACACTGGAGTGGTACAAAGGCTGGCCCAGTCTCTCTGTAGGCCCTCCCTGTCAGTAGATAAGCACTTCCCACAGTACAAAGAGTTCAAAAATTCTTGAAACCTTTAAATTCTCATGAGGAATCAACTGGGACCCACCTGCTTCTGTCTTTCCCTGAAATACCATCTGGCAGAGCTGGGCAGCCCCCTTCTGCTAAACTAGAAACTGAAGGTATCTGTGATGTACACATGTGCATGCAGAAGTGTTTCTAGGTGGACTTCAGACATCTCAATCATCTAAGACCTCAAGGAAGCTACGAAGATCTCTGTGCAGGGCATTGATAGCAGGAGACAGGCATGGAACTTTCCAGAGGCCACAGCTTGGAAATCAACATTGTTCCGAAAAATCAGTTCAAGTTTGCCCTTCTCCTGGCAACCTTTAACTTTTCCTTGGTTACAAATCCAGCAGATTAGACGAAGGTGAGGGAATTGCTAGGAGCTGCTGTCCATGCTGAGAAGTGACAGCTGACAGCAAAGGACCAAGGCCAAAAAGGGCCATGTGAGATGGGAGCAACCCCTCTCTCCATGCACATACTGGTCAGAATGCTGAAGGCATCATTTATTCATTCTCTTGACGATTATTGACCAAGCACCTACTATGTGCCAGGACTGTTAACCGCACTAAGGATAATAAAATAGAAATAGAAGTGGAATAAGCTAACATTCTAGTTGAGGGAAACAGAAAATAAACACATCAACATGATTTATTAGGTAGTGGGGAATGCTATGAAAATAAAATAAAGCAATCTAAGAGGGCTGAAAGATGAGGGATGAATGGCCAGGAAGGGTTTCTCAGGTAAGCTGTGTCCTGAATGGAAGGAGAGTGTGAGCCATACAGACATGAGAGAGTGTGCCAGACAGCCTCAGGCCCTCCTGGGTTCAACCAGCACTGAAAAGAAAAAAAAGATCCAGAGAGCCAAGCAAGGTCCAGGCCACTGTCCCAAGGGTGTATGCTTGGTGTCCTTGTCTGGGGCAACCTGAGCAAGCGGCACAGCAGTCAGTGCTGGTGGTCAGGTTATTAGGCCTCAGAGCCGCGGAACAGACAGGCTCAGACACACTCCTGAATCATCAGGAAGTGACAAATTATATTCCGTGTACAGGCGTGGTAAGTCAGGGAACTATGTCATTCATTTCAGAAAAATTTCCAGCAAGATGATCAAATTTATTTGTAACTGTTGGTTCTTAATGTTCTGTGGCTTGGAACACTTTGTTCCCTTATAATGTGTGATCAATGAGGTCCTTGTGTGTTTTGTGTGTGTCATAGGTGGAGTGTGTGTGATATGTGTCTGTGCATCACGTGTGATGTGTGTGGGTGTGTGCATGATATGTGTACCATGTGCGTTTGTGTGGGCTATATGTAGTGTGTGTGAGCTGTGTGTTTTGTATGTGTGTGTGTGTGACTGGTGAGGGGGAAGGGAGGAAGCTGGTGCCTGAAGAGATTTAAGGGACAAAAGATAATGGGTCCCTTGCTGAAATATTGGAGTGGGGGGGATGGGGGAGGACTCTGACTTTGTGGGAGGGAGGATTCCTCTCCCTGGTGGCACCTGATCACATCTGCCTTTGTTTCCGGATTCGGTTTGCAGTGGGCTCTTCAGGTCCAGCTGAAACTCTGGAGATGGTTTTCTGGGAATGTGGCGCTTGGAATTCTTTCCCCTTCTGTTCAAGCAGAGCCCCTGACCACCAAAGCCTTCCTCAGACCCCGTGGTGGGTACCTGTGCAGCCTGAGGCCTGGCAGGACCTGGGACTCCAGGCAGCATTTTTTCAACCCTGTGTGGGTGCAGGGGCTGCTGGGTTCCTTGAGGCTCAAGTGCCCGGGTGACTGGTCTGATGTGGCTTCATGTGTCCCTGGCAAGCCGCAGGTGCTTTATTTTTGTGGTTCAGGTCACGCGTGCCCCATCAAGCCGCTGTCAGTCATGCCCTTTCAGATGCTGCTTTCAAAGTCCAGATTTTCAACCCTTTATCTTCTCCCAGCAGCTCTGGCTTTTAACTTCTTTAAACAGACTGTCACGGAGGCTTCTGATACTTCAAGGCCTTGCATTCAAGGGGGTCCGGCCTTGTGTTTCCATAGCCAGAGGGAACCCATGTTACCCTCCAAAGTTGCCAAGTCAGAGGTCAGTTGGTGGCATGTGTATGTTGGGGGGTGCTTCTGGCACCTCTCAAGTGCGACACCTGATTCTTTGCTTAAAAGCCATCTTCCACCTCCCTGTGGAATCTCTCACTGGGGTTGGGAGGCTGGAGACATTATTCCAAGATTGGGGCAGAGCCCAGCTGGAGGTTCCGTGGGAAAGAACATAGGCTTGATCAGTCCCCAAATAGTTTACCAATCCAATAGGCCAGATAAGAAAGGGATCCAAGAGACAGGCAAGCACACACAGGGACCAGGGAGGGCAAAGCTGCCTTGGGAAGATCAAGCCAAAAGGGATGGTCCAGGCAGAGTGGAGGCTGCTCACAGGAATGTTTTGGCACTGTTGGTGCCACTTGTGGGGGCACAAAGATGGCCAGGGCCTTCTCCCAAAACATGAAATGCCGTCCTCCCTGGATGCACCCCAAGATGGTCAATCCCACTTTTTTTGTGTGTAACAGAGAACATAGCATCTCCTAAATAACCCTTCCAGACAAGGAGGTCCTTGAACCACACCTGGGCCTGGGTCTGGACTGGGGGCTGGGAGCAAGGTGGGGTGGGTCTGCTGCAGAACTCAGAGTATGGAGCCTGGTGAAGCGGAAAGCCAGCCCTGGGGCAAAGCTGGGGGCAAGCCAAGCACAGGGTCTGAGAAAGGGCCTGGGCAGAGAGTAAAGCTGAGTGTGAGGTGATAGGCCCAAGCAAGAGTGCCCCTAGAGTCCCCAGAAGCCCTCAGAAAAGTCATGGGGACTCTGAGAGAAGCCTGGCATCACTTGTGGGTGGGAAGAGCTCCCCTTATCTGGTCCAAACCTGCACGGATCTTACAGTAGCCATCAGGCCCTTGTAGCTATTGGGTACTCAAAATATGGCTATTGCAACTGAGAAACTATATCTTTAATTTTATTTAACTTTTGTTGTCTTAAAATTTAAAATAGATGCTCATTTCAGTTGTTGGAGAACTTTTATGAGTGGTTAGAAGAACTTCAATATGCAGAGTCTACATTTTAAAATAAAATTGAAAAATAAACTAAAAAATAAATATTTTTTAAATATATATATATATATAATATATATATATATATATATATATATATAGTTGTAGATGGACACAATACCTTTATTTTTTATTTATATGTTTTTATTTGGTGCTGAGAATAGAACCCAGTGCCTCACACATGCCAGGTGAGTGCTCTACCACTGAGCCACAACCCAGTCCCAGAATCTATATTTTTAACTAAATTTTATTTATTAATATTTCTAGTGAAAAATTTGTATCTAAATTGAAATGTACTGTAAAATTCACACTATATTTCAAAGATTGAGCATCAAAAAAAGATATTGAAATACTTCACTAATGTTCTTAATGTGTTGAAATGATACTATTTGAATATTCTGGGCTAAATTATGTATGTATGGGGGAAGTACTGGGATTCAAACCCTCATCCTGCCAATGTGCTGAGCATGTTCTCTACCACTAAGCTACATTCCCAGTTCCCTATATATTATGACAATTAATTTCACCTGTTTCATTTTATTTATTTAAGGTGGCTATTGGAAAAAATTTAAGTTACATACATAGTTTGTATTCTATTTCTGTTGGAAAGTACTGGTGCTCCTAAAGTGCTAGGAGGTTATCAAGGGAAGGTCACATACAAAGGGAATGGCTACACACCCTTGTTTATCTAGATCTCAGGCCTTCCGGTCCTTTTTGGAATGGCTGCTGCCAAGCTGTGGGTTCCTGATTCACCATCACCTTTGGGCACAGGACACCTCCCAGCATGGGCCCTAGTCCTCATATGGTCATTAAAATCAAGGTCAATATTTCTTGCAGTCTTTTCTTTTAGAAATCCCTTCTAAATCTTGCTGTGGTAAAATGGGTTTTGGAGGAGGGGTGGGAGCTGCGGAGGCAGGAAGCCTTTTACTCCCCTGGAAAGAAGAGGGATTAGTTCCAGTCTGTTGCTTTTGGTGTTCTGTCTTTGTCCTGTTAGAGCCAGAATGACAAATAGATCTCAGCTCTGCAGCCAGCTCAGAACCTGGGGAAATGGAAGGCTGGGTCCCGGGTGAGAAGGATTCCCAGGCTGCATCTGGGCTGAGTGGGAAAGGGCTTGGGATCGATTCACTGTGTCTGCAAAGGGCTTGGAAAGGGGCCCCACCCTATGTACCTTATATTTACTAATCCTGAATTAGATGAAGTTGTCTTCTTGGAGAGATTTTTCTCCACTTTAGAGACTGGATATGCCACTTTGAAGAAGCCGGAATCAGGGTCACAGAGAATCAGACCATGGGCAGAGGAGATGATGGTCACCTCCGGGGGCCAGAACCTTGAGGAGATGTGCACAATTTTAGTCAGCACTTCTGTTGGCAAAATCTCAACAGCCACTCCCCTTACTCCATGGAGATGAACTTGGCTGTGGTTCAGGGCCAGCCTGTGGGGACAGGAGGCAGAGCCATAAACCCAAGAAGGGCAGGACCATGGTCTAGGGGAAGAGAGGAGACTTGGCCCTTTTTCTCTGTTTCCTCTCATCCTGTCCTTAAAAGTAGGGATGTAGATTTGAGAACATTTCTGGATTCTTGGTGTCCAATTTCTGCTTATGGCTTTGCTCACGGGGCAGCCTGGGATTGTGGTTGTCAGCACAGACACCAGAGCCCTAGCATCCGGATGTGTGTTCTAGTTCTGCCACTCGGCGAATTATTGAAACATTCTGTGCCTGGGTTTTCCCACCTGTGGAATGGAGATGCTGGCAGGCCCCATTTTGGAGGATGGCTGTGAAGATTAATGAGTTAATTCACATAAACAGTTTAGAACTGTGCCTAGTGCACAGTACTATACAAGCACTGGTATATAAGTTGTTAGCAGTAACAGGTTGTTACCATTTGTAAACTTGTTTATTAGTTACCTACTGCTGCGTAACATATCACCCTAAGACTTAATGGCTTAAAGCAATAAGCATTGATTTTCTCTCCTTGTTTCTTTGGGCCAGGAATTGGAGAGTGTCTTGGATGGGTGGTTCTGAGTTTTCTCATGAGGTTGCAGTCACGCGTCAGCTGGGGCTGTAGTCACCTGTGTTTCTCTCATATAATTGGAAACTTGGTGCTTGATATTGGCAGGAGGCCTCAATTCTCCAAAAGGGCCTGCCTACTCCTTATGGGCTGATGACTGACTTTCCAGGAGCAAGCAATCCAAGAGACTTAAGCCAAAGCTGCAAAGCCTTTTTTGGAGGGGCAAGGGGTACTGGTGTTGAACTCAGGGGCACTCGACCACTGAGCCACATCCCCAGCCCTATTTTGTATTTTACTTAGAGTCAGGATCTCATTGAGTTGCTTAGCACCTCACTTTTGCTGAGGCTGGCTTTGAACTCGAGATCCTCCTGCTACAGCCTCCTGAGCTACTGGGATTACAGGTGTGTGCTATCACACCTGGCTGCAAAGTCTTCTTGACCTATCCTTGGAAATCACCTAAACATAAGACTACTGTGATTTTTTAAAATCTATTTTTTTAGTTGTTGAGCCTTTAGTTTTTATTCATTTAGTTTTATTTATTTTATTCATTTATATGTGGTGCTGATAATCAAACCCAGTACCTCATGCATTCTGGACAAGCACTCTACCACTGAGCTACAATCTCAGCCCTGCTACTGTGATTTTAAGAGATCACTGAGGCTGCTGGTTTGAGAACAGACTGAAGAAGGGCAAGAGCAGAAGTGCTTTCACCTGCCTGGATTGTACCTGGTACCTTCCCCCTAGCCATCACAATGGGCCTGTGAGCTGAGGACCACTGTGCCCATTCACAGAGAAGGCACTGACTTAGACACGGAAGGCTGCCTGTCAGCACAGCCAGGATTCAGTGAGGCTGCCTGGTTCCAAGCCTGAGGAGACACCCACTTCTCAGGATACCACCACCTGATGCCCCAGCTTCCAGGGGGAAGATGGGCCCTGTCTCTTGAAGTCAGCACGGGGAGCCACAGAAGTATTGATGGGTCCTCAGCACTCAGCCGGGGCTATGGGAAGACAGAGGAACGGGGACAAGTTGGAATGTGTTATGGACTAGAAGGAGTTGAGGGGGCCCTTGCAATGGCATTAGACTCTCCAAATTCCTGAAACTTCTGAGCTCAAGGAAAGTGTTGATATTACTGATGCCCCAGGGAGTTTTGTGCACTGGGAGCAGGCCCACCACCTGGAATGGATCCCTTACAGTAGGGAAATAAATGAATTATGTCAATATCTAGCAGTATGAATGGAGTTTAAAAACATGATGCTAGAGCTGGGTGCGGTGGCGCATCTGTGTAATCCCAGTGGCCCAGGTAGCTGAGGCAGGAGGATTGAAAGTTCAAAGCCAGCCTCAGCAATTTAGAGAGGCTCTGAGCAGCTCAGCAAGACCCTGTTTCTAAATAAAATATAAAAAAGGGCTGGTGATATGGCTCAGTGGTTAAGTGTCCTCATTTCAATCCCCAGTACCAAAAAAAAAAAAAAAAAAGGAAAAAACCAATTCATTGTGTATGTGTGCGCACACACGCACTCAGCATGCACATATATACTTCAAAGTATAAAAATTTACCAGAGAGGATATACAGCACACTTAACAACAGTGAGTATGAGTGTCCCTAGAAAGAGACAGAGGAGGACCAAAAAGGAATTTGTCTTTATTTGTAATATTTTGTTAATTTTTATAAGAGACATTTGTGAAGTAGATGTAACCATGCATTGACAGTTGTTAGTCTGGTGGTAGTGCAGGTAATTGTATTTCTAGTGTTTGTGCTTTCTGGAATTAAAAAAAAAAAGCCCCCAAATCTAGAGTTGGACATGGTGGTGCACATTTATACCTGTCACTTGGGAGACTGAGGCAGGATGATTGTTGGGGACTAAATGCTCAAGGCCAGCTTGGGACATATATAGGTAGACCTGACTCAAAAACAAAACAACAATAAAAATCAACCCCCAAACCTCTCAAATATAGTAATATTTTAAAAGTAAATAAAAGAAAGAGGCAGCGGCCCAGGGAGGCTGGGTGTCAACTGCATGAAAACAGAGAAGGAGGTGCAGCAGCCTGAAGGCAAGGTGCCCGTCCCCAAGCTTGTCCCTCATGTGGCACTGCTGTCACCCACTGGAGGACAGCAAAGCCATGCTCGGCTTTTCTTCTGAACCTGAGACCAACCTGGCTGGCCTGTCATTGGAAGGTGGTGGGGGAGGGGAAAGCACTTCCTCCCTGGGGGGCTCAGGAGAGCCAGGGCCCCTGGGACATGAATCCCAAAGGTGAGTCTCTGCACCCTTCCTGGGGATGAGGGGTCCACATGAAGCCTTCTAGCAGAAAGGTGTGCGATCAAGACAAGGAGCTTTTACTTAACTGTTCTTTCATCTCCCTTTAAACAATAATTTCCCAAAGACAGGAAATCAAAAGGAGGGGAAAAAGTCACCTGCACCCCACCATTCAGAGTCATCACTGTTCATATTGTTCATATTCAGGCAAATCATTGATTCAGATATTTTTTGATCGTTGTTATTATTATTATTATTAATTATTATTATTGTGGTACTGGGGATTGAACTCAGAGCCACTCGACCACAGAGCCACATCCCCAGCCCTATTTTGTGTTTTATTTAGAGTCAGGGTCTCACTGAGTTGCTTAGCGCTTGGCTCTTGCTGAGGCTGGCTTTGAACTCGAGATCCTCCTGCCTCAGCTTCCCAAGTCACTGGTATTACAGGTGTGCGCTGCTGCACCTGGCTTTTTGATTGATTGTTGAAGAAAACAAATTTATAAATTTCATGCTGTTTGTAGCTTGCTCTGGTTAACACTGTCTCCTGGACACTTCCCTTTGCCGTGAATTGTCTTCACGATATTTCTTAATGGCTGTCTAGTGTCTCATTGTTCCTTAGGTTATATAATCACCCTTCACACTGAGTGTTAAATTGGATTGAGTTATAAAAATTGTTTTTTTAAGTAGAAATGGTCAAATATTGGCAGTTTCATGTGGTTCAACCAAACATGTTGCCCAGTGTCTTTCCTTAATTTTGTAGTGCTGGGATTGAACCCAGGTGTGCTCTAACACTACATCCCCAGCCTTTTTTATATAATTTTGAGACAGGGTCTTCTTGCTAAGTTGCTGGAGCTGACCTCAAACTTGCGATCCTCCTGCCTCAGACTCCAAGTAGCTGGGATTACAGGTGTGTGCCACCACACTCAGCCAGTCTCATTTTTATAAACCCAGTCCTAAAATTCTTTTTTTTAGAACATTTTTTTAGTTGTTAATAGACCTTTATTTTACTTATTTATATGTGGTGTTGAGAATTGAACCCATTGCCTCCCACATGCCAGGCAAGTGCGCTACCGCTGAGCCACAGACATAGCCCCCAACCCTGAAAATTCTCGTAGGTCAGTGTTTACACATAGACTTTAAATCTCTGGAAAAGAAATTGTTGAATAAGATATCTAATTTTTAAATAAACACTGAATCTGACAGGGCTGGAATTAGAGTGAATTGAGCCACGTAAGTACAGAGTCAGAACCTGTCTTTATCTAAAATGTTAGTATTTTGTTTGTTAAGGATTTTTTTTTTTTTTTTTTTGGTACAAGGGATTGAACTCAGAGACACTCAACCACTGAGCCACATCCCCAGCCCTATTTTGTATTTTATTTAGAGACAGAGTCTCACTGAGTTGCTTAGGGCCTTGCTAAATTGTTGAGGCTGGCTTTGAACTTGTGATCCTCCTGCCCCAGCCTCTGGAACTGCTGGGATTACAGGTGAGCATCACTGCGTCCTGCTCATCATTAAGGATTTTTTGCATTAATTTTGATTATTAGAAATACTTCATTCAAATATGATGTGCCTTGATTACTGAGGTGTTGGGGGCCCCCTGAAGCTAACTTGGGTGCCTTACTTGCTGCATCCTGATCTCAGTCCTGAGTGACACTGGTACCTGCCCTTTAGAATCATGTGGCAGTGCTCCTAAATCTCTGGGACCAGCAGGCCCAGGCAGTGCGCTCAACAGGTGAGGGTTCTTACCCACTCAGACACTGGCTTTCTCACGTGTGACCAGCACTGAGCCAGAAGCTGGGGAGGAATAGGACCCAGTGTCTGCCCTCAGTTGTTGGGCTCTGGCGGAGGCTGATGAGGTGGGAGGGCTGTCTCAAGGAGGTAGGGCACATGCTGAGTGAGTGTGGCCACTTGTTCGCCTAATGGAGGGAACGTCCCTGAGGGTGAGAAATCAGGCTGTCTTCACAGGAGCACATACTGGTTAGACAGGAAGAGAAGAAACATCAGGCAGAGGTGTGGCCTGAGCAAAGGCTTGGTGTGGTCACCCCAAATCCAAGGTCACCCCAGGGTGCAGGAGAACTGGGTGAGAAACAAGCCTAGGTGGTGGTAGGGAAGAGACTGTCATTCCATCTCAAGTGTTCTCTTCCCAAGCCACACAGACTCCAGGACAGCCCAGTCTAGAACAATCCACGCAGGTGGTCATTCTCCCTGTGTACCAGAAATAATGATGATGTTAATGTCTGCTATTGATTTCTTCTTATGATTTTTAAAATTTTTTTGTTTGTATGTGGTGCTGAGGATCGAACCCGGGCCGCACGCATGCCAGGCGAGCGCGCTACCGCTTGAGCCACATCCCCAGCCCCGGCTGATTTTTTAAATTTTTATTTGTGGTAAGGATGTGTAACACAAACGGCACCATTTTAACCATTTACTAGTGTGCAGTTCGGTGGCATTAGGACATTCACACTGTGGCACAACCAGCACCATGATTGGTCTCTGGAATTTTCTTTGCAGACTCAGACTCAGTCCCCAGGAAGCACTGCCTCCCACCCTCCCCACCGTTCTACTTCCTGTCTGTATGATTTTTGTTTTTCACTACTAAGAATCAAACCCAGGGGTGCTTAATCCTGAGCCACATCTCCAGCTCTTTTTTAGTTTTTATTTAGAGACAGGGTCTTGCTAAATTGCTGAGGGCCTTGCTGAGTTGCTGAGGCTGGCTTTGAACTTGTGATCCTCCTGCCTCAGCTTCCTGAGCCACTGGGATTACAGGTGTACATCACTGCACCCAGCCCAGGTGTATGAATTTGACTAACTTTGGTACTTCATATAAATTGTATGTGTATGATATGGAATCACATCAATGCTGACTCTTTGTGATGGTTCCATCCATTTAACATGACTTCAGGGGTCATCCATGATATAGCATGCGTCAGAATGGCCTCCCTTTTTAAGGCTAATGAATGTCCATCATGTGTATTCCACATTTGGCCAGCCCGTCCATCTATCCATCCATCCATCCATCCATCCACCCATCCATCCACACACATCTGGATTGCTCCTGTCTTTCAGCTCTTATGAAGAATGCCGCTATGAACGTGGGTGGAAAAATAGCTATTCAAGACCCAGCTTTCCATTTCTTTGGGTATATACCCAGAGGTGAAATTGCTGGATCCTGTGGTAATTCTATTTTTAATTTTTTGAGAAACCACCATACTGTTTTCTCATTTTTATTATTTTCACCAGATAAGGGAGCTGAGGCATCCAGCACAGTGCCTACCCCTAGTAAATGTGCAGGGAACCTTGGTGGACTGGATGAGGCTCATGGAGGTTGAGTAACTCCATGGTGGGGGGGAATGGATGGGTAGCGTAGGATTCGAACTCAGAGACCATCTCCAGGGCCAAAGTCTCTTTGCCTCCAGGACGTGTGGCTCCCGGAGAAGCCCTGAGAGGGCCTGGCTCTCCTCAGAGAAGACTCTGTCTTTTCTTCCCCTTGGGGCAGAGGCTGGGGATACAGCCCTCTGGGGAGTCCCCTTCCCTTTGCTGCAAAGATTGTCAGTGATGGATAGGATCATTGTGACTCTTAGGGAAAGAAAGGGGCAGGCAGGTGGCAGCTGCAGTCACCTGGGTTGAGAAGAAAAGCAACAGCTTGGGCAGTTCATGGCTAATACAATCCCAGAGTCTTTGCCATCTGCCTGAAGCCAGGGCAGTAGTGACTGCACTGTCAGCTGACTTTTCCTGGTATGCCCACTGGACAGGGTTTGTACCCAACCTCCCACAGCACCTGGTCTATGGCAAGCACTCAGAAGCTGCAGTGATGGAATTCCGGGGACGACTGCATACTCACCCTGGGCTAGGAGCTTGAGGCATGTCTTACTTAACACTGCCAGTGAGCTGGGGATCACTGATAGGAACCCCATTTTACAGGTGCAGAAATCGAGGCTCAGAGAGGACGTGCCAGCTGATTGATGGTAGTGCTGGGGTAGACAGCTGGCAAATGGGCTCCTAACCACACAGAGAGAGGGAACTCCAGCGCCGCTCCAGACCTCTGAGGTGTATGTGGTTCCACTCAAACCCCCACTGAACCCTGGGAGTGGGACAGAGGGAAAGGAACAAAAGAGAAGGGGGACAATTCCACAGCTGGTGGACTCCCACTCTCCCTGCTTGCTGTGTTCCCTGAGCCCGGTCGGGGAGTCTCTGTTCTTTGTTGTAGCAGGGCTGTGGCTGCATCCCTGTGTTGACAGGCCACCAGCTGAACCCTCCGTGCCTCCTGGGCTCAGTGAGCTCATGTGACCCCAGGGGAGATGGCTTGCTCTGTAACACTGACGTCATGCTCAGCTCCATGTGGTGTGGTGTTTCTGAGATCTGAATCTCACAGGTCTGCACTGGGGAGCCCAGGACCGTTCCGTTCCGTTACTCCAGACACAGCCCTCCTCTGGCGGGTGGGAGCTGGGTGGGAGCCGAGCCTGTCCCCAGGGTTTATCTAAATCCCAAGCCACCATGACGGGCATTAAAGAAACAATATCCATCCTGAAGCTGCTTCCTGTTGGTGAGTACTTGTGTCCACAGAGCTCCTCAAAGACCAAGTGTTGGGATTATTAATTTTCCTGAGTTCCATGGTGGGGTCTGTCTCAAAGGGCCTGTGAGAATGGTTGGAATTGATGAAGGTTCCCTGCACTGGCTGGGGGTTTTTGATGTGCAGATAACTCAGGTTGCATGGGAGGGTGTGTCTCCCTCACAGGGACTGTAACCTGGGACCGTCCTTATTGTCCTCTGGAGGCGATTCTTTGTTTAGTTCCCTTTCACTTTTTTTTTCTTTTTTTTTATTGGTTGTTCAAAACATTACAAAGCTCTTGACATATCATATTTCATACATTAGATTCAAGTGGGTTATGAACTCCCATTTTTACCCCAAATGCAGATGGCAGAATCACGTCGGTTACACATCCACATTTTTACATAATGCCCTATTAGTGACTGTTGTATTCTGCTGCCTTTCACACTGCCTGTTTGGTTAATACTGTGTGGTGTTGGAGCTCACAGGCCTGGAATTCACCAGGCCTGGGCACAGATCCCCTGCTTTACTCTCTTATGTGCCTTCTCTACCCTGTGTCCAGCTTTCTTCTACATGGTCAAGGTGTCCTGCCCCGGGGCCTTGGCACAGCACAGTCTGTCTCCTGCCTAAAACATCCTACCATACCCCCTATCTGATGATGGTTGACTCCTCACCCCACACTTGTCACATCTTGTTTATGTGCTCCTTCCTGTCTTCTGTCCCCTGCTCCCCATCCACTGCATGCACAGCCCCTCAGAGGAAAGGCTGTCTATGGTGTTCACTTCTGTACCACAGAATAGTGCCTGCCACATGGATATCTCTAAATATGTGTCGTCACCATGGGACAAGTGACCCAACTTCTCTAAGTCTCAGATTCTTTACCAATACAGTAGGCATAATTACAGTCATGGGGATGATATTAAAAGATACCATGCTCACCATGGCACTGTGTCTGCTACAAAAAAGCACAGGTGACTGCCGCAGTCTTGGCTGGGCACAGAATCACGAGCCACCACACAGCTTTGTAGATTCAAACAGCAATTCTTTATTCCCGAACTCACACCGGCCTCCACACACGTTCTCTCGCAATCCCAGTTCTCCTGCCACCCAAATCACCTACCCCACGAGGCTTATTTCCCAAAATGCTCTCTGAATCTCACGAGAGTTCCACAGGAGCTTAGGCAGCAGGAACGCCCTAATTCCAGCAGCAATAATCCTCAACATCGAACTTCCCTAAAATCCAAGGTCTTAAACTGGGAACGCCTTAAACTTGTCTTAAACCGGGAACGCCCTAAGCCCAAGGATTGGGATACTTCCTCAAACTGCAGGATACACCCTAATCCTGGATCCACCCTCGTCCTTGGGCAGGGTCACCTAACATGCAATGTCAACAGCGAAATTAACATGGGGTACGCTGGCAAGGAAATTTCCTACTTGGTAATGGCCCTCAGCATCTCCCCCCTTCTGATTAATTAAACAACAAGCAATGTGGCTTAAGGACCGTGCCTGGTAGGTTGTCCAATTCAACATATGGTTCTTACCCGTCATGGGAAAACTGACCTTTAGGCGTCAGCCTCCTGTCTTAGGTTGAATCCACTGCAATCAGATCAACCCGTCACTGACTACCGGTCCAGCATTCAGCCAAGCTTGTGGAAAGGCCTATGCACCAGTGGGGGGGTGAGGTTTCTTGCCTCACCTCTGTTGGCCCCCAAATATCCTTGGTGCCAGTGGGGGGGTGAGGTTCTTGCCTCACCTCTGTTGGCCCCCAAATTTTAGACCATCACTAGTAGAAGGGAGGAGGATACAGAAATGCCACGACACCAAGCCAATTGACGGCTCCTTTGGAAAAATTGCGTCACTGGTGACACCATCAGCAAAGATATGCCAGCATTACCACAATTAACATGGGGTGCGCTGGCAAGGAAATTGCATCACTGGTGACACCATCAGCAGGTGACTGTCACTTGGCTTCCTTGAGTGCAAGCCACATGTCTGCCAGGCTGCACTGGGGCCTGTACAGTGCCAGGCATACCACTTGCTAGTTGTGTGACCTTGGGCAAGTTACTTAACCTCTCTGTGCCTCGGTACCCACTTCATAGGAGAGTTAAGATCTGATTATGTGGTGGCTTGTGCTTATGCTTATAATTCTGGCGACTTTGGAAGCTGAGGCAGGAGGATTCCAAGTCGAAGGCCAGCCTCAGCAACTTAGTGAGGTGCTAAGCAACTTAGCGAGACCCTGTCTCTAAGTAAAATATTAAAAGGCTGGGGATGTGGCTCAATGGTTAAGTGCCCCTGGGCTCAATCTCTGGTACCAAAATAAATAAATAAATATATATATATATATATATATATATATATATATAGAGAGAGAGAGAGAGAGAGAGAGAGAGATATGATTAGTGCTGATAGAATGTGGCACAGCACTTGGTAAGCACTGTGCAATTTCTACTGTCATTATCCCTCTGTTTCTCAGCTTTCCCGTCACGTATCCATTCATTTAAGAGAGTTCTTTGAGCACCTACCTTGCACCAAGAACTGCCCAGGGTGCCAGGAAATCATAGGTGCCCCAGACATTCTGGCACCTGTCCTCAAGGTGTGTTCAGAAGGGTGGGGGGCAGTTGGTGGCAGGCGTGGGTAAATACGTAAGAAGTATCTGAGCCAGGTGTGGCGGTGCCCATCACATGCCCAGGCTGCACACCTCTTTGACTTCCCATCAAGCTGTCGAGTTGCCCTGTTCTGTGTGCTGTTGTCTACATGGCCTCTGCCACCTGGGCTGTTTTGTGGGTTGGAGAGAGGCCTGCTCAAGTTCCCTTCAAGAAAGATGTTTTGTGAGGGCAGAAGGGAGCTGGGACTGCTACTGAAATTGGAGAAGGCAGGGGCCCTCTCACCCACCTGCCTCTCCCAGGGATTGTGTCATTTCTGAGTCTCTTTGTCTCCCAGGTACACATCCTTAAGCCTTAGTAGACCCAGCTTCTCCACACTTTCCACTGCCATGTGGCTCATGACCCGGTGACCCCAGATCTGCCTCATGGCCCTTCAGTTTACTGCACTTACCCGGCCAGCAGTTTCTCAGTTTCCTGAGAGAGCCTCTCATTGGCCCCACCGGCCACCGAGGTCAAGGGTGATTCGCCAACATTTGGACAGGCTGCCTTTGGGTCCCGGTGCCCACCCTGGTCTTACAGCTGTGGCTAGGTACTCATGGTCACAGGGAGCAGCATCACACATTAGGGCAGTAAGTGATGTAGGGGGGAGGACAAGGCAGAGTCCTTTACAAGTGTGGGATGCTATTAATGTCCTGTTTCTTGGTAGGGATTTTGACTGATGCATGCATTTATCAAATTCTTCCAAAGGTACTCTTAAGATATGCATTTTACAAACACACCTTAAGCACATATTGAATTCTAGTTGATAATATGCATGAAGACATGTTTAAGCCAAGTATACTCAGGTCTCCAGCTTCCTTTGAAATGCACCATAAAATTAAGATGTATTGATTGACAGATGAAAGGATGGATAGAAGGATAGATATGAGAATAACAAATGCGACAAAACCTTAGTGGTAGAATCTAGGTGGCGGGTATGTGGGCGTTCACTACGCAATTCTTTCAACTTCTTGGTGTGTTGGAAAAGTTTTGTAATAAAATGTAAACATTAATGAATAAAAAGAACTGTGAGCAGGCAGGCATTGACAGGCATCACAACACAATCTGCCCTTTTTCCAGTCAAAAGCGTGGGACACTTGTTCCCCAGGCCACTATAGGATACTGGGCATCTCACTGGCCAATGTCTAACTCTTGCCACAAGCCAGGATGGGTTGGTCAGTAACTGAGAATCTCTAGGATCTGCATGTCACTCACCGCTCCTGGGAGTCAATCCAGATCCTGGGAAACTGGTGTCCCTGGCCATGATTTGTGATTTTGTCCACTGTTGGAACGTCTTTGTAGAATTGCATGCTTGTGTTGCACCTCTTGCTTTTATAGGGCCTCCATTTGTACAGTCGCACTGATATCCCTGTGGTATTTCCACTGTTATGACAACCCAAGAGGTAAAACCGGCAGGAGTTTGACATCGGCCAACAAGATGCCCATCATTCTGGGCTGGGGCTGTAGCTCAGTGGCAGAGCGCTTGCCTAGCATGTGTGAAGGACTGGGTTTGATTCTCAGCACCATATATCAATAAATAAAATAAAGTTCCATTGACAACTAAAATATTAAAAAAAAAAGATGCCTGTCAGTCTATGGTGGTCTGGGGCACAAGCTTCCTGGGCTCCCTGGAGCAGAGGCCTCAGGTCTAGTTGCTAGTCTGCCCAGTCCAGTAACTGCCTAACTAGGTACTTAGGAAACATTTACTGGCTTGATGCGGAATGGATGAATTGTGGATTTGAGAGCTGGAAAGAAGCATTGCTTTCCTGATTGATGGGTAAGCTTCCTTTTAGCAAACAGTGAGGACTAAGCTGTGAACAGTGTTGCAGCTAGAAATTCAATATAGCAGTTACAATTGCTAGAGCATCCTGGGCTCCCTCTCTAAGCCCTCCGTTTCATGACTATGGGATTTTTTCTTTCTGCATCGAATGCTACCAGAATACATAATAAATATGTGAATAGAAATAATCAAGTCCAGACTCTCATTTTGCTGGTGAAAAAACTGACTCAGGTGAAGTGACTTTTCACAGGCAAATGGTAGTGCATTGGGCAGCAGAGCCAACCCGGATCCCACCCTCCTGGGCCACACTGCCTCTTGTGTTTGCAGCCACAGCGTGGAAACGATGCAGCTGCCTCTCAGTGAGATATACTAATCCCAAACCCTAACTGCAGGGCCTGGATCCAGTAGGAGATTCTCCACTTGATCCCATCTGGGTCTTTAGTGACTGGTTCTGAGGGCTTGGAGAAAGTCCTCCCCAGTGTACTGGGAGCTGGAAATTCTCTCTGAAGTCTCCAGAGTCCTTAAAGGCAGATGCTAAAGCCCCACAGTGTCTCTTGGTGTCATTGAACCTCCAAGTCCAAAGCACGCTCACAGGATGTCTGCCACGGGCTATCTGCTAGGTCACTGACAGAATGGCACTTGAAGCTGAGGAAATGAGCTGGACAGGTGAAGGTTAGGGACAGTTTCATTTGATAGAAGTCACACAGCTCTTTGGGCCTACGAGGGCTGGAACCTCTGAGCCACAACTCTTCCCTCTATGCCATGATGCCTCTTTAAAACCCCACTGGACATTTGTTCTGTGTTGAGGCAAACCAGGAGGCTGTGGGGACAGGTGGATAGCCAGCTGCCAAGAAGCCTCTGATGCAATTGGGATGAACTTTAGCTGGGATGCTACCTGTCCCCACCCCCGCTGATATGCTGGGCCCACCTGAGATGACACCTCCCTGCCAGTAACCCTGGGGCAGTGCCTTCCCAGGTCCCAACCGGGGATGGTGATGTACATTTCCTTCATCATTTTTCACTGAGTGAGCACCTAGTTAGGCCTGGTGAGCTGCCACACCAGACCCTACTAACTTACCATCTGCTATTACTTGGCAATAATGAGATTCGAGGGATATTCACAGGGTACGTCCTCAAGGACCAGAAAGTCACTGTCAACCCGGAACTCTGTAAATCGGGAAGCAGTCGGACTCTGCCTCATCAGAAATTTAAAACCCCAGCACAAGGTGTGGAGAGTCAGCACTTAGAGAACAGGACGCCACGCTGGTGGCAGGGCCCGGGCCCCGGCTGAGCCAGGCACCGGGGCTCTCTTCCTGCTGGTGGGTGGAGTTCTTCATTTCCCTTTTGGAGGCTCCCAGAGATGGTGAGGCACTGGAGGCCTGGGAGAGGCTCAGAGTGACTGAGCCAGGGCTGAAGTCATCATTCTGCTGGAACCCCAGGCTTTCACAGAGCCATTCTGAGTCTCTGGTTGTCGTTAGCATGACTGAGTCACTGGGGATTGTGCTCAGGAGAGCAGGAGGCTTCTGAAGGTGTCTGTGGTCAGAAGCTCTGGGCTTCACCCTGCTGGAAAGCTCAGGCTGTGTGGCTTCCCTGTCGCTGCTCTCAGTCTAAGGCGGAGAGATGCTGGTGGACTCAGTCCAACTTCCTGCCCTTTTGCAGGAAGACGTAGGATGTCTCCGATGGGCCCTTGCAGGATGGCTTCCATGATGGAGCTGATGGTGAGGGCTAAACCCTTGGTCTTACCCTCCCTGTGAGGTTGCCCTCCGAGACAAGGGGCAGTTCCCTTAAGGGAAACCTGGTACTTTTAGAAAGGGGAAGTGGACAATAGGCTTCTCAAAACAAAGACTGTCCCCCAGGCTCAGTGTAGAAATTGTGCCGAGTTATTTTTGCTAATTAATTTAATATGAACATATGCTTTGTTGGCCCATGCCAGTGATCTAATCTGTACAGTTGTAAGAAGTGAGGGACGGTGCACAAGGCAGTTAACTCTGCGTCCCCATATATGCATCTTGATGTCAGGACTGCTATTTGGAGATGCCCTCAAGTTTGCACTTTGACCTGCACAATCCTAGCAGGCTTCTTGGGAAGCAGTAGTTTTGTTTTTTTTTTTTTTTTTTCCAAACAAGTTGGGCACTCCCAGAAGTACCCTTTGCCTCAGGAAACTAACATCTTGGAGGTCTTGCAGCAATCAGGAAGGCCGGGGAAGGGCAAGCTGTCCCAAAACATCAGAACCGAACCCAAGATGCCTGTGGCTGGAAACAGAATCTGGCGGATTCCAGAATCCTCTGTCTGGGGTACCTCCCTGAGGGAGCAGACGCAGGCCCTTGGCATGGCCGTGCCCTTTGGATTCACTGTCGATGATTTTAAACTGACAGAAGCAAATGAACAAGTTATAAACACAGTGAGGCTCCCATTGACAGCCCAGATGCTGGGTGGAGAGTGACCGAAAGATTCACATGAAGAATGTGGCCCTGGGGCTGGGACTGGGAGGAATTAAGTGCCCAAACCTTCCATCTGGGTACCATGATGGGCCACCATTAAAATGTGTTAAAGGGAGCTAATGTCACCTGGGAAGGCCCTGGCCAGCTTGCAGGACTTACAGAGCTCCTTCAACACATGTGGTTCTTGGAGACTCCTGTGAAACAGGAGAGAGGGTTAAAGTCTCACACATCAAGGAGGCTTCTAGGCCCCCCTGGCTCAGTGACCCTCTTTACATTTAAATCCTCAATTCAACAGTCAAGGGATGGATAAGAGGATTTTTTTTTTTTTAAGAGCAGGTCTTTGTATTTTCCTAACAGTTAATATTTTAAAATGTTATGTAGCCAGGTGCTGTGGTGCACGCCTGTAATCCCAGTGACTAAGCAGGCTGAACAGGAGGATCACAAGTTCAAGGCCAGCCTCAGCAATTGAGTGAGACTCTCAGTAAATTAGAGAGATCCTGTCTCAAAATAAAAACTAAAAAGGACAGGGGATGTAGCCCCGTGGGAAAGCATCCCTGGGTGCAATCAGTCCCCAGTACCAAACTAAGATAAAATAAAAATTTTGTGTAGGAAACTTTGGGTTTTCCTCAAAGCTTCTTGGGGGACTCTGACTTTGACTGTCTAGCACTTCTGCACTGGGTGACCAGGAAGACCGCAGACAGGTTGACTTGCTGAGGACAAAATGAGACCAGGGGGCTGGGGTTGTGGCTCAGTGGTAGAGTGCTTGCCTAGCATGTGTGAGGCACTGGGTTCGATTCTCTGCACCATATAAAATAAATAAAGGTCCATTGACAACTAAAAATATTTTTAAAAAAATGAGTCCAGGGTCTTCGGGTCAGGATTGTGGGGAGCACCCGCTGCCACAGATGTACACCAAGGTCAGACTCGGAGCCTGGCCTGCCAGGCCTTCCCCCTGTGCCCGCTGACCACAGGTCACAGACGTGCAGGAGGAGACCAGTGTAATGGGCAGGACAGCCTCACCTCTGCTAGGAAGGTTTGAAGTCATGTGGACAGAGAGTCCACCAGTAGCTGGGGAACCTCCCTGACCCTTGTCCCTTTATCTGTAGAACAGGGTGAGGTCAATGCCGGCAGGTTCATCAAACCCAAGCTCAGATGAGGTGGTGCCTGTGAATCTGCTTTACAAACTTTCCAGAGCCATAAGAACTGAAGGAACCACTGTCATTACTGGGGTAGGTGTCCCGAGTTCTATAGTGGATGTGACCCACAGCCATTGCTGACTTGGGAGAGGTTCAGGTACCCTACCGGATGGCTCAAGATAAGCATATCAGGTGAGAAAGGGGACCTCTGGACGGCTTTGTCTGCCTCAGCACTGGCTTACTTAATAGTAGCAGCCAATTATAGAGTGTTGACTCTGAATCCGGGAGTGCTGAGCCTTTTACAGACAGGATCTCATTTTCTTCTCCCAGAACTTTTATGGGGTAAGTCCTGGGGAACAGAGAGGTTAAGTAACTTGCCCAAGGCTACACAAAAGTTCCATAGCAGAACTGGGACTTGCACTCAGGTTGTCCCACTCCCAAGTGAGTGCTCTGCGGGTGTGCTGACCACCTCCTCCTTTCCCATTATGGACTCTGTCCTACATCAGAGGAAAAAGATGGGTTAGTTGCTTAATAATGCTCCCCCTGCTGGGCCCTGCTCTTCCTGGGAGAAGAGAGGGAGGCCAGTCCAGGCCAGGCATGGCGGCGGGCACGGCGGGCACCATCCCAGAGCCTGGGGGTGGGGGGTAGAGAGGGCACACGTGACTACCCCCCAGCTTGGCCCTATCCCTGAAGACATCAAGATGGGGCTCCTTCCGTACCCTTCCCACTGCAAAGGGTCAGCTCACTAAGCAGGGAGCGTGAGACATTTGGATCATCATCTTCTACAAAATGCTGCAATTCCTTAATGAGCTCTAGTAAGCCATGTACCTGTGGGTGATGGGAAAAAAAATAAGCTCCCCTTGTCAGGCCCTAAGTGTGCGCTGGGAACCTCTGCTGAGCACTTTGCCACAGGGAGCCCCCACACCTACAAGCGGATCTAATTCCAACCCATGTTACAGATGGAGAAGCTGAGACTTAACAGAAGCTAATGTCACTGATCAGAAGCCAAATAGAAGAGTCGGGTCAAACCCCACTCCGTCTTGCCCCAAAGCCTGGACTCTCAACTCAGCACACTCCCAGCAGGAGTTGTGCAGCTCAAGTAGACTAACATATGTAGAGTACTTGGAATATTGCCTGGGATTATAGTAAGCATTAGCTATTATCAGGACTATGTTATAGGGGAGGCCATTGAAAGGTAAAATGACTTGCCCAGGCAGAGCTGATTTTGTTTGTGTGTGTGTGGCGGGGTGGGGGGGTGGGTGTGTGCCAGGGACTGAACTCAGAGGCACTGGACCACTGAGCCACATCCCCAGCCCTATTTTGTATTTTATTTAGAGACAGGGTCTCACTGAGTTGCTTAGGGCCTGGCTTTAGCTGAGGCTGGCTTTGACTCGCCATCCTCCTGCCTCAGTCTCCTGAGCTGCTGGGATTAAAGGCATGTGCCACTACCCCTGGCAGAGCTGGCATTTTAATCTAGAGAGTCTAATGCCAGACTCTTGCCCTCAACCACTACCACCTCATAGTAACCCTGATCCATTTACCTAGAAAAAAAATCCATTTTATGGAGACATAATCCACATACCATAAAAGTCATTGGCTTTAAGTGTAAAATTCTATGACTTTACTAAATTTCCAGCTGTGCAAACGTCACCTTCACCGTAACCAGTTGAGGACACTGCCATTGTTCCCAAAGGATCCCCCACTCAGTCCCTTTCCCTGTCCCAGCACCTGCCCTGGATGACCGCTCCTCTGCCTCCCTCTGTGGATTTGCTTGGGAGAACCTTCCTGATGAATAGGCCATACGACATGCAGTCTTCAGTGGCTCCCTCCTTTTATTTCTTGTGAGGTTTGGGGGTTCACCCACCCTGCAGTTCATATGAGTGGTTTGTTCCTGCTTCCTGATGGATGGTCCTCCGTGTGTGGATAGGCCAGGTGGCTTTTCCCTTTGCTGGTTGATAGACATTTGGATGGTTTCCATCTTTTGACCTTTGTGAAGACCCATTTATGTTTTTGTTTGTTTGTTTGTTTTAGTTGTGGTTGGACACAATACCTTATTTTATGCTTATGTGGTGCTAAGGATCGAACCCAGTGCCCTGCATGTGCTAGGTGAGCGCTCTACCGCTGAGCCACAACCCCAGCCCCTCTTTTACATTTTAATAATTAATTCTGAAAAGTTCCAAAAGTAGAACGAACCCCTACAGACCCACCAGCTACCTTCACACTGAACACTGTTGCTTCACCGCGATTTCTACTATTTTTTTTTTTCTGGAATATTCCGAAGCAAATCTCAGACATATCGTTTTACTCTTCTTTTTTAAAGCGTATGAATTTTTATTGAATTTCAAATGGGTGATACGTTCATAAAGTTCTAACCAAAGAATATAGAAAGCCATACGGTTTCATTCTGGAAAGTTCTACCTCCCATCTGCTCAGTTTGCCTGTATCCTGCCAGAATTTCTTTAGCTATAATGTAAGAAAATATGAATAGACCATCTTTCCCCACTTTTTACACAAAAGTACATTACATATACTATTTTGTACTGACTTTTTATTGGGTGGGGGGTACTGGGGATTGAACTCAGGGGCACTCCACCACTGAGCCACATCTCCACATTCTGTATTTTATTTCGAGACAGGCTCTCACTGAGTTGCTTAGAGCCTCGCTTTTGCTGAGGCTGGCTTTGAACTTATGATCCTCCTGCCTCAGCCTCCTGAGCCTCTGGGATTCCAGGTATGCACCACTGAGCCTGGCTGATATTTTTCACTTAATTATAAAGCTTAGAAATCTTCATATCAGAAGTTTCTTTATCCTTCTATTTTTATTTTTATAGCTACATATTATTTCTTTGCATGGATATATACCATAAGTTATTTAACCAGTCACCTGTTCATGGACAACTGGGCTATTTCCTGTCTTTTACTACTATAGGCTATGCATGTTCATAACCTGTACAGCTGGGGATGGTGATGCATACCTGTAATCCCAGTTGCTCAGGAGGCAGAGGCAGGAGGATGCAAGTTTGAGGATAGCCTTCACCACTTAGTGAGACCCTGTCTACACCCTGGAGGTATAGCTCAGTGGTAGAGTGCTCACCTAGCATGTGTTAAGGCCCTGGGTTCAATCTCCAGAACAGGAAAAATAAATAAATAACCTCTACATATGCCGTTTGTCACACTAAAATCTTCATAGAGTGAACTTCCTGAAAAGGGATTGCTGGGTCAGAGAGTGTGTGCTTTCGTAGCACCTGCAATTTTCAGTGATTTACCTTCTTTGGCCAATTTATACCCCCCGCCCCCAGGCTCCGCACCTATTCTCTATTATATTCCCTGTTGCGCAGCCAACAGAATAAGTCACCTGACTGTTCAACATCATTGTTCTGCTTTTTCAACTCTTGCCTTATTTTCTGTCTTTCTTTTGGAACTTGCTGTAGTTTACACTTTTTATATTAAAACTGTTTGAGTGGATTATTCTTGTATATCTTGATTCATATTGTAAGGCATTTAAAAATAACAACTTCATTGAGATGTGATTCACATGGTACAATTCACCCACCAAGAGTCTTCGATTCAGTGATATTTAATCCTTAGCTCATTTTTAATGCTCATCTCTAACCTTTAAGAAAAGTGTTTTTTTTTTTTCTTATAACAAAAGTAATACATGATCAGTTCAGAAAGCTGGAAAAAAAAAACAGAAAGGACAAAGAAAAAAAAATGTAGCACGGTCACCTACAGATATCCACTGGTAACTTTTTATATAAAAACAAAAACCATATCCTAATGTGCATACTAGACTGAGGTTTGCTTGATCCTTCTGAGTGTTCGTAAGTCCATCCTCTCGCTTTGCTAATTGACCTGATCATCCTTGATGAGAACAATAGCAATACCGATGACAATGTTTCCTGCCTGTTGAGAGCTTCCTATGTGCCAGATACTGCCTTGCATCCTCGGTGTGCCAGATCTCAATTAATCCTTGAAATAATTCCAAGAGATTGGTACCATGCTTGTGCCTATTTTAGAACTCAGAGAGGTTAAGTAATTTGTCTAAGGTTAAACTGCCTCAGAGAGGTTAAGTAGTTTGCCTGTTGTTAAACAGGCAACCAATGAAGGAACCATGGTTTGAGTTCTTATCTGTGACTTCAAAACCCTGGCCACTTGACTCTAGTTCAGACTGGAGATATTCAGGACTCATTAAAAGAAACAGCCCCTCTCATAGGAAGAGTCTATGGGTGTAGGGGTCACAGCCCCCCTCAAGAGCAAACCTGGGACTCACCAAAATGCCAGTTCTTCCCCATGGTCCTCTCTGTCTCCGGACTGGTGAATGCCAGGGCCCATCACCTGCAATGGCAAATTCTCTCCTGTTGTGTGGCTGTCACTTTGCCCGGCGGGGCCCTTCTTCCTCCAGCTTGCAGGAAGCGGGTGAGGCGTGGAGTGGTGTCCCTGAGAAGTGGTCTGCTTCACAAGAAGATGTGGGGGCCCTTCTGGCACAGGTATTTTCCAGCTCTCTCCACCCGCACCTGTTGGTGGAGAACTGAACTGGGGCTTCTCAAACACCTCCCCCCTCCCTCTCCCTCACTTCCTGTGCCCCCCCCACACCTGTTCCAGCCTCTTAGGCACTTCAGGGTTATCTTCCCCTGCAGGTCCCCAAGCCAAATAGCCAGCAGGAGGTTCATGGCTGTTAGGGAGGACAGCAGGCTGGTGGCTTGGTTGCTGTGGCAACGCTGTTTGAGTGAGTGGGCCTCTGGCAGGAGATAGTTTTCTAAACCCAGTCTGGGAGCCCAGTGCAAAGACCTGGCAGATGCCCTGCTGGGCGTCTGCATGACCCAGGCTGGGGCTGTTGTCCTGCAGAGTAGCCCAGTGACGAGAGAGCTGCATCCTGAGTCAGAGACCTGAGACTCCACTGGGGACATGGTCCTAAGCTGAGGCCTTGTTCTTCTGCTCCCTGCCAGGCTGGGCTGGTTCCTATCAGAGCAGCTAAGAATAACTGGAAATTTGAAGAAAGCACAAAAGATGTTTGTGTGAGGTGTAGACGAGGTGGACGGGGTGATGTCCATAGCTGGGGGTGGAGTGGGCACCTGCAGGAGCCCTGGGGAAGCAGGGCTTTGTCTCTGTGTCTTGGCACCAAGGGTGAAATAGCAGAACCCCAGGGAACCCCCATCTGTGCTTGCTCGCTGTTTCTCGCCTGCTGTTCTTTCTGGAATCCACTCCACTGAGGTCTCTTTCTTTACTGTTCTTGTCGAGGTCACCAAAGACCTCCACACAGGACTAGACCTCATAGTTCACCCCTGGTCCCCATCCTTCTCTGTCAGCTGCTTCTGACATTGTTGGTCACTCCTCTTCCTGTCACTCTTGACTTCTGGAGGCCACACCTGGGTATTCTCTCCCCCTTGACATACTGGGGCTTCTTCCTCTGACCCTTGAGCTGAGGTGACCCCAGGGCTCAGGGTTTGGTCCCCCCATGTGTTCTGACTTCTTGTCCCCTGGGAAGCTGCCTGGGGTAGTTCTGCACCAGCACATTCATGGGCAGTGCCCAGGGACAAGTTCCTGGCAGGGATAGGATACAAGATGGGCAGGACAGGGGAGCTGAACTGTGATATTGCTGCAGTGGGGGCTGGAGTGGCCTCAGTCCTCAAGGCGGGGTGGGGAGAGCCAGGTGCTGCTTTAAGGCATCACCTCACACACTCTTCCTAAGCACTTCGAGGTGGAGTTCCAGTCACGGCCCCCACTGGGCAGGTGCAGGGGTGGAGGCTGAATGAACTTGTACAACTGCCCGCTGTGGGGGGCTGAGGCAGACTCCGCGTTGCCACCTGCCAGCCTCGCCCCAGCTTCCCAGAGCCACGAAACAGCGGGCTCGGTGATACCTGCGTGTGGTCCCAGCTACTCATGAAGCTGAAGAGGCAGGACGGGCACAGGTTTGAGGCCAGCCTCAGCAATGAAGCGAATGAAGCAAGACCCCGGCTCAAAGTAGAAAATAAAAAGGGCCGGGCATGTGGCTCAGTGCTACCAGTACCATTCCCTCCCTCCCAAAAAATGCATGCTGAATAAACCAGGAGGCCTTGCTAGTCCCCCAGCTCTGCCACCTGCTCCCCTCATCAGTGGCATCACAATTGCAGGCCTCCTCAGGTCTGTTCCCAGGCCCCATCTGAGGAGAGGGAGCACACGCTTCTGGAGTAGGTAGGGCCCGAGGCCCCATAAAACTGGGTGAATCTCTTGTTTATTAAAGATGCATGAGAGCCAGGCACAGTGGCACACGTCTGAAATCCCAGCAGCTCCGGAGCCTAAGGCAGGAGGATTGTGAGGTCAAAGCCAGCCTCAGCAACAGTGAGGCTCTAAGCACCTCAGTGAGACCCTGTCTGTAAATAAAATACAAAATAGGGCTGGGATGTGGCTCAGTGGTTGAGGGCCCCAAGTTCAATCCCTGGTACCAAAAAAAAAAGTACCTACTTCTGTACGCATGCAGGTACACCCCTGCACGCCAACCACACTCACACTTGCACAGATGTGCAGACCAAGAAATGGAACCACTGATCAGAGACAGGACCCAAATGAAGCTGTTTCTGCCCTTGCTGTCACCAGGGCTGTGATTGTGGGTGCTGCTGTCCCCCAGGGAGTCCAGACAGCATTCCTGATCCCTTAGAAGACCACTCTGGCTCTCGCGTCCTTGGGGCCAGGGGTGGTGTTTGGAGCTCACAGGATTGTTCTGGATGTCTACTTGAGGAGTGGCCATGGAACCAACCATCTGCAGAATTTTCATAGTGTCAATTGGGATGTGTACATCTAACATCCTAATGGCTACTGCCCGTAACCCACTCTCCTGCCTAGGCCTCTCTCCCAGGCTCTGGGCAGTCTCCTTCACCTTGTCAGTTGGCAAGGGACAGGATCCGAGGGCCACACTAGGTTGTCTCTCCACACAGCTGCTTGAGAGATCCTTGTAAGTGAGCAGGCAGCCAACTTGGAATTGAGGTAATGCTTCTGTGTCCTTCCCCCAGCCCCTTCTTTCCCATTCAGCAACACAAAGGCCCAGATCAGAGGAGGTAAAAAGTTGACTCTGGATCCCTTCTGGTCCTTCTTCTCATCGGTTGGTGGAGCCCTCCCAGATTGAGAGCTTTCCAAAGGTGGTCAGAATGCAACAAATCCTTCTGGCTGCAGTGAGGGCCCAAGGCTTGACCTCCCCAGGGTTTCTAAACCTGGACTCTTACGATTGGACCTCAAGGGTTTGTGAGCCTCCAAACCCACCCACAGCAGTGGGGAGGGAGTATGTGTGTGCTCACCCCCAGGAAAGAGCCCATCACTTTTAACAGGGTTTCAGAGCAGGTATATATATGGTCAACCCCTGGCCCCCCAAAGTTAAGGACCACCGCCTCAGAGATAGGATAAGATATAAGAAGGCAAATTACAGAAATTGCATTCTAGAATATAGAGAGGCGTTCTTAACAAGAAGGGAGGAGAGAGGGCTGTATGCAAAATTTTATGGGAATATACCATCTGATAAGAATCTGAAAGTAGGTCACAGATTAACTAACTCCTGAATTTAATGATGAATTGAAGGGCTTTAATGATGTTAATGTCATTTGAGAGAAGATATGCTTAATAAAGATTATTTTCCAAAATGTAAAATGTCTGAGAAAAATCTTCTAGAACTCTTCCCCCCAAAATCACCTATAATCCCAACACTCAAGAGATAATAACTGGCTTTAAAAGAAGATTTTTTGAAAAGGTTTTTTTGTTCTCTCTCTTTCTCTCTCCACACAAACTGAGACTCATACTGATTTTTGATGTTTTTTTCCCACTTATTATTTTATGAGCACTCTCTCCTGCTATTAAATAATTTTCTGTAACAATGTTTTTCAACTTTTTTTTTTTTTACTAATGGAATCCTCATTTTCAAACAAAGTCTTACACAAAAGTCTAAAATATGAAAGAAATAAAATATGAGCAATTCTAGTTAAAAGCACAAGGAAAGAAGAAATACAATTTGCAAACCACCTCTCTTAAAACATGGCTAGCTGGGCTTGTGGCACATGCCTGTAATCCCAAATGCTTGGAGGCTAAAGCAGGAGGATTGCAAGTTTAAAGCCAGCCTCAGCAACTTACTGAGGCCCAAAGCAACTCAGTGAGACCCTGTCTCAAAATAAAAAATAAAAAGGGCTGAGATATGGCTCAGTGGTTAAGCGTCCCTGTGTTCAATCACCAGGACCCCCCCACACACACCAAAAAAAAGTAAAAACATGGTTACATAGTATTCTATCATATGATATGGAGGATAACTAGATTCAACAAACAAAAATGAAAAATGTCCAGGTAAACTATAAACAAATAGCCACATCCCAATTTGAACATCAGGTAAACAGTGAATATTTTTTTAGAATAAAAAATATATCCCATGCAATATGTGGAATATGTGTGTACTAAAAAATTATTTGTGGTTATCCGAAATTCTAATTTAACTGGGTGTCCTGAATGATGTGCTGTAATTTATCTAATCAGTCTCCCATTATTGGACATTTAGATTATTTCCCATGTTTTCCTACTATAAAGAACAGAGAGCAGTGTATCTTTATACCCATATCTCACATCCTTAGTATTTTATATAACACCCTAGAATACAAACCGCTAGATCCAAGGCTGTGAACCACTGAAAGGCTTTGGATATCTTTGCCAAGTTGTTTTCCACAAAGGAATGTGCCCTTGCAGCTGTGCGCAAGCCTGCCCATTTCAAGGGGGTTAAATCTGCCTTGATCTATTATTACCGGCTTACATTAGCTTGTCATTGTGCCCCAGCAAGGCCCAGGAAGCTTTAAGCCTGGCAAATTAGATCCATGGGGTTCAAGGTGGTGGATAGAATGGGGCCTAAAGGTGTGGGGCCAGTTAGCCTCCTGGTGCTTGGGGTCAGGGGTCAGCCATTTGCTAAAGAGGCAGTTCCCTCCCCCAAGTAAAGTGCAGTAAGCCATGAGCCAGGCCCCGGGAAGCACTCTTAAAAAAAAAAAGAAAAGTAAGCACAGCAGTTCAGGAGGCTGAAGCAGGAGGATTGCAGGTTCAAGACTAGCCTCAGCAACTTAGTGAGGCCCTAAGCAACTACCAAGACCCTGCCTCAAAATAAACAATAAGAAAGGTGTAGGGATGTGGCTCAATATTTAAGCACCCCTAGGTTCACTCCCCAGCCCAAGAAAGTAAAAAAGTAAATTAAAAAAATATTTTAAAAACCCACGTGGGCAGCTATCCTCACCACAGCATTCCGGGGACGGCAGAGGCTTCAGAGGAACAAGTCTGAAAAGGTTCTCCCCTCCAACACACACACACTTGAAAAATAAAAATTATTAAAAAAGAATCACAACCACCAAAAAGCACAGAAAATCACCCATCATGTCCCCATAACAAATCAGTGTTTCTTTTTCACCAGGCCTTTCTTGTCGAGGTCTGTAAGTTTTACGTAACTGCAACCATAGAGTGCGTGTGATTCGTTTCCTGCCCCCTCCTCCCATTATTCTGCAGGCAGTTTTCTGTGCTGCTACAGAACTTTCAGAGTTAATTTTGTTAGTGTTATTTTTTTTTCTTGCCACAGGTAATAATTATTCATTAAGATAAATGAAAATATCCAGATAAACAAAAATTGAATCACAATGCACTTATTAATTTGTAGTTTGTTTCTTCTCCTATTTAATTGCACACGAACATCTTTACACATTAAAAATGCATTTTTTAAAAAAATTCATTTCTACAATAATTAATTAATTGATTAATTAATTTTGCAGTGCTCTGGATTGAATCCAGGGCCTCAAGTAAGCTAAGCATGTGCTCTGCCTTGGAGCTACAATCCCGACCCCTCTACATTATGTTTAATAATTATAATGCATTCTCCTAAAAGAGTAATCCTATAACTTTTCCTCCAGGTCCTATTATGATTTTATTCTATAAATGAAGAAATGGAGAGTCAGGAAATTTAAGGCACTTCCAGTAGGTCACATGCTGATGCATGGGAAGATGTAGGTCTTTCTATTCCACATATATTGTTTTCTATTTTATTTTACTTTAATAAGAACACTCGACAGGGGGCTGGGGATGTAGCTCAGTTGGTAGTGCTTGCCTCATGGTGACTGTAGACAGTGTGGTGCAGCAGATTTCTAGAGCCTATTCATCTTGCTTGACTGAAAGTTCATGCCTGTTGATTATTAATTCTGTACTTCCCTACCCTTACCCCAGGGAAACCACGAATTTGACACTTTGATATCTATGAATCTGACATTTTAGGTGCCTCCTATATGTGGGATTATGCAATGTTTGCTTTTCTGTGATTGGCTTATTACATTGAGCCTATCTTCCTCAGGTTCATCCATGTTTCACGAATGGCAAGATTTCTTTATTTTTTTCTCTTCTTTTGTGGTACTGGGTGTAGAACACAGGCCTAACTCATGCCAGGCAAATGCTCTTCCACTGAGCCACATCCCCAGCCTAGATTTCTTTTTCTTTTTAAGGCTGAACTTTATGTGCATGCCACATTTTCATCTTTTTTGGGGGGGCGGGGGTACTGGGGATTGAACCCATGGGTGCTCTCAACTAAGCTAATTTTTCTTTTGAGACAGAGTCTTGCTAAGGTGCTTAGACTGACCTTGAATTTGAGATCCTCCTGCCTTACCCTCCAGAGTAGCTGGGACTACAGGTGTGTGCCACCACTTCTGATTTATCCATTCATCTATTGGTGGACACTTGAGTTGATGCTGTGATGAACATAGGAATGCTGATATTTCTTTCAGATCCCAATTTCATTTCTCCCTTCCTCCCTTTCTTCCTTCATCCATCCATTCCTTCCTTCCTTCCTTGCTTCTTCTTTCTTTGTTCAGTTCTGAGAACTGCTCCCAGGGCCTCATGCATGGCTACAAAAGTACTCTACCACTGAATTACATGCCAGCCCTTTTTGTTTTTTGGGACAGGGTCACTCTAAATTGCCCGGTTCTCCTGCCTCAGCCTCTGAGTAGCTGGGATTACAGGTATGCACCCCCTCTACCCCCAGCCCAGCCTGATCTCAGTTTTTTTTTTTTTTGATAAATACCCTTCTCATTTCTCCACAGTCTGCAGCAAATACTGTAAATGATAGCCAAACACTCCATTCAGTCAAGAGAACATAATTTACTTACTCTTTTCCCTGCTGTTGACATTTAGAACAATTTCAAATCTTTATTCTCATAAATAAGACTGTTGTGAACATCTTTGTGCCTAATTTTTGTCTGTGATTTAAATTATGATTCAACTAGGAGTCTCAGGGGCTGGGAGTTGGGAGGAGCTCAGTGGTAGAGGGCTTGCCTGGCCTACACAAGGTCTTGGGTTCAAACCTCAGCACTGCAAGAAAAAAGAAAAAAAGGAAAAGAAAGGAAGGAAGAAAAAAGTAAATGAATGAGTGAATCCCAACTGAGAGGTCATATTCACACATGTCACTCCCTCTTTCTGAAGTTCAACTTAAATCTCTGGGCATGTGGGAGATTTGGTGTACCATGTCTTGGATAGGCAAGGCCATGTGCCAAAGGATATAGCACTAGAAATGTACTGCCAGGCTGTTTTCCAAACGGGGACCATTTTAATAACCATTGTAGTGGCTTAAAAACAATTTAGTGTAATACTCAAAGATATTCTGTAAGGAAGAAAAGCTCTGTTTCCCATTAAACCACAATGCCATTCTGCAGAGGACTTTTCAATCACAATGTTTTCTATTTTATTTTACTTTATTGGGAACACTGGATGTGGGGCTGGGGATGTAGTTCTGTCCTTCCTGGACCCAAAGCCAACATGCCCATCTGTCATGCACTTGACAGGAACCACCAGGGGGGCTTCCTGGGTAAGTGGCTTCCTGGAGCCTCCCCATCGGGTGTAGTCTTCTCTCTTGTCTGAATCTCAAGGCCCCCTGAGGGAGCAAGTACCATCCTGGTGACCCTTCATCAGAGCTGCTGCCTGTCCTCCAGCTCCCCAGCACTGAGGTCTCTGGGGCACAAGGCACACCTCCTACAGAGAAGCTCTCTGGGCTCCCCAGAGGCCTTGTGCACAGACCTGGCCCTCAACGCTTTGGCATTTGCTCTCTGATCTTGGACGCTGATGGAATGAGCAGGTGTGTCCCAGATCATTTACTATTCAGGGTGGAAGAGGCCTCTGAGACCATCTTGCTGAACACCCTCTGGCTGTGCAGTAGTTTAGGGAGGGCCTCTGGAGGAGTGCTGGGACAATTTCACTTAACGAGCGTCATTACCTGCTTTTCTCCGTAGTGGAAACTGCTGTGCTCAGGTTAAGTCACCCTGCCCTGCAGATGGCCTGTGGATTAGCCCGAGGGACTTGACCCACAGCTCTTTCAGCGCTCCTCCGTCTGCCCACCCCCATCAGCTAAGTTACTAAGTTAAGCACTCAACACCAGGTGCTTTAGATAGGTATTTAAAAAAAAAAGTGTTGAAAATGGACAAAATGGAAAGTAAATGGCATTCATCACCCATGTACCTAAGTACCAGCTTCTTCAGGGCATCCTCCTGTGGTCACAGTCTGCAAATACAGGTGAGGTCAGTTACCCTTGATGGGGGCTTGGCTTCTAAACCTCGCCTCACTGTTTATTGTTATTATTGTTGTTAATAATAATTGTATTAGGGCTGGGGTTGTAGTTCAGTGGTAGAGTGCTCACCTAGCATGTGGGAGGCCCTGGGTTCAATCCTCAGCACCACATAGAAGTAAGTAAATAAAAGTATTGTGTCCATCTACAACTAAAAAAATATTTTAAAAATATTTGATGTATTATACATATTTATGGGGTGCGAAGTGAAACTATGATTTTTTAAAAATTTTTTTTTAGTAGTTTTTATTTTATTTATTTATTTTTATGTGGTGCTGAGGATCAAACCCAGTGCCTCAATGAGCTAGGCAAGCGCTCTACCACTGAGCCACAACCCCAGCCCAATGCTATAATTTTTTAAAAAATATTTTTTTAGTTTGTTTATTTTTTATGTGGTGCTGAGAATTGAACCCAGTGCCTCACACATGCTAGGCAAGCGCTCTGCCACTGAGCTACAACCCCAGCCCAATGCTATGATTTAAAAATAAAAATTAAAAAAAATTTTTTTAGTTGAACACGGACACAATACCTTTGTTTTATTTATTTATTTATTTTATGTGGTGCTGAGGATCGAACCCAGTGCCTCACATGTGCGAGGCAAGTGCTCTACCACTGAGCCACAACCCAGCTGTCCCCCGCCCATGCTATGATTTTTTAATGCAGCATGGATTCAAGCCAACCAATCCATCCATCGCCTCAAACATTTGACATCTTCCACGATGGGAACATTGCTGACACGCCTTCCCAGAGATATGGAAACCTACAGCAATCAGCTCTTAGTTATAGCTATCATACTGTGCAACAGATCTCCCCCCCAAAAAATCAGACTTATTTATGGTATCTGAGGCTTTATGCCTGTAGATTATCATCTTCTCATTCCCCCACACCCATAGAATGTTCTCCAGTTCTATCCATGTTGTTGCAAATGACAGAATTGATGAAGTTTCTTCCTTTTTAAAGGTTGAATTGTGTTCCATTGTGTAAATAGGCCACATCTTCTTTATTGGTTCCTCCACAGGTGTGCGCTCAGGTTGATTCCTTGACTGGCCAGGTTAATAATGCTTGAAGTGGACATGGGCGTGCACACACACTTGGTCCCTCCCCACCCTGTTTTCAGTTGTTGAGCTTGAGCTTCAGGAGGAGTCAAGTTGTATCTCTAAGCATCACCTGAAGGATGAATTCACATATAAAAGCGCCACCACCCCCACACCACTGTTCAGCCCCCATCTGCTGCCCTCCTCTCTGTCCCCTCCTGGCCATCAGAGCAGCTTCTGGGATGATACCTCTTTGCTCAAGTGGTGCAGCTGAGGAAGTGTGAGCCTCTCATCATTCCTTCATCCCTGAGACTCACTCGCAGGGCAACAGGTTGATGGTGACACTAATTAGCTTAGCCCTATTACCTTAGGTAGAGAAGAGTTAACATTCTTTTTTTTTTTTGGTACTAGTGATTGAAACCAGAAGGCCTTTGCCACTGAGCTGTATCTCTAGCCTTTTTGTATTTTTTTATTTTGAGACTGGGTTTCACTGAATTGCTTAGGGCCTTGCTAAGTTGCTGAGGCTGGCCTCAAACTTGCATTCCTCCTGCCTTGGCCTCCAGAGTCACTGGGCTTACAGGCTTGGGCCAATGCACCCAGCTACTAACACTCATTTAAAAAAAATTATTATAAAAGGATACTTATTTATTTTAAAAGCCTGCCTTGTACAAAGTAAATGGAAAATTCTTCAGTTTTCCCATCTCATTCCTGTGCCACTTTCCAGAGCAGTTTGCTGTGTATTTTTCCAGATATGCATTTATTTATGAAAACTGTTTATACAAAATGAATCACACCATACATAACTAACTTATTCCTTCTAACACTCATTTAGAATTCTAATTTAAGGAAAACCCATAATTTACTTAATCCGCCTCTAGATAGACACTTTTTCTGGCATTTTCTGTTATAAATAATGCTGCAGTCACAATACTTGCACATTTCATGTCCTGTGCCAGTTTAATTGTAGGGTTAATGCCTAGAAATGTAAGATGATCATGTAATCTACCATCTGAATCAGGGCTAATGCAGACTCCTGGGAACACAGGTGGATAATGGGCCATCTCAGGAAAAGCAGGTGTATTTTTACCTAAAAATGGAATTTCTACTAAGTCAAAGAGTCGTATTTAGAAGGCTAATGTGGCGAAACAGCCTTCTATCACGATTGTACCAATTTATAATCCACCAATGTATAAGAGCTTCTATTTTTATAACTGTCAAAATTCCATACATTGATATTATTTTTAAACTTTTCCAGGTGAACTAACAAGGAATTATGTCTTGTTTTAATTAGCACTTATTTAATAATCAATAACATTGAACATCTTTTTTTGCATTTGTTCTTTTTAGATATACATGACACTAGAATGTATTTTGACATATTATACATACATGGAGTATAACTTATTCTAATTAGGATCCCAGTCTTGTGGTTGAAATGATGTGGAGTTTCACTGGTCCTGTATTCATATATGAACATAGGAAAGTTATGTCTGATTCATTCTATGTCTTTCCTTTTCCCTTCCCTTCATCCCCTTTTGTCTAATCCAATGAACTTCTATCCCCTGCCCCCCATTGTGTGTCAGCATACACAATTCAGAGAGAACATTCAACCTTTGGTTATTTTGGGATTTATCATGATAGTCTCCACTTCCATTCCTTTACCAGCAAATGCCATAATTTTATTCTTCTTTATGGCTGAGTAATATTCTATTGTGTATATATACCATAATTTCTTTATCCACTCATCTGTCAAAGGGCATCTAGGTTGGTTCCATAGTTTAGCCATTGTGAACTGTGCTGCTATAAACATTGATGTGGCTGCATTATTGTAGTATGCTGATTTTAAGTCTTTGGGGTATAAAGTACTGGCCATTTGCATTTCATTTTTCTGCTGTGTCTTCATATCCTTTATGTGTATGTTGCTTTTTTAAATTTGGTCCTTTTCTTATTGGTTTATAAGAGCTTTTCATATATTAAAGAAGTTAATCCTTTTTTCTTAGATTATTTGACTAGCATTTTTTCCCCAATATGGTTTGTGTTTGACTTTGTGACATTTTTGCATTATAAAAGTGTTAATTTAGCCAGGCACAGTGGCACACACCTGTAATCCCAGCAGCTCAGGAGGCTGAGGAAGGAGGATCACTAGTTCAAAACCAGCAAGGGCAAGGCACTAAGCAACTCAGTGAGATGCTGTCTCTAAATAAAATATAAAATAGGGCTGGGGACGTGGCTCAGTGGTCCGGTGCCCCTGGGTTCAATCCAGTACCCTCCCCCAAAAGTTAATTTTTTTGGTGGGGGAATATTGGGGATTGAACCCAAGGGCTTTGCACATTCTAGGCAAATAATCTACCACTGAGCCAGATCCCCGGCCCTATTTATTTTATTTAGAGACAGGGTCTCCCTGAGTTGCCTAGGCTCACCCTAAACTTGTGATCCTCCTGCCTAGGTCTTTTGAGTAGCTGGGATTACAGGCACATGCCTCCGTTCCCACCCAGCAAAAGTGTCAGCTCTTATATAGTGTTTCTTTTATGGCGTTTGGTCTTTATGTCCAAGACTGGAAAACAAAAACAAAAATGAATTTTTCCTTGTACTTCTTGTTTCCTTTTTCAAGTTTAAATTTTCAAACCACCTGGAATTGATTCTGGTTTAAGAAGTGAGTTCAGCCTTGTTCATTCCACATTGTCCAGTCACTTTTCCCAACATCAGTCACTGAGTAGCACCCCCCTCCCTCCCTCCGCAGGGCCATTTGAAATGCAGCTCTAGCTCATTTGGCATCAACTGTCCATATGTATCTGGGTCTGTTTCTGACCTGTTTTCTCCCATTGATTTATTTGGTCTTGTATCTGCCATAGAAATTCTGCTATATAAAATCTGTAATATTATATTACGCCTTAATATCTGGCGGGTCTATTTCCCAATCTTTAATTGCTTTCAGATTTCCACTGATTGTTCTCTCATGGTTAAACTCTTCCAGCTGAACCTCCCCTCCCACATAGCTGTCATTTGATCGGGATTGCATCGAATTTGTATATTATGTCAAAGAGAATCTACATCTTTGCATCCCTGAGTCTTTTTTAAGAAGAAGCCGAGTCTTCCCTCTCCAGTTCTGTTTAACTACAGGGTGGGTGGCCCTCAAGGAAAATAGGGATAAACACATATAATAAGCACTTTATTTAGATTATGTTACAATACGTGGCATGTGTTGTTGCTCACGAACAATGTTTGGTTCCGTGCTTGTGCAAAACGGCAAAGAGCGCTGCATGTTCATCCATTCCCCGCATGGGTGCACCCATGAACATTTATGTCTTTGATCTCTCATGGAATAAAACTGCACCTTTAGTATGTCCCAGACATAATCAAAAGAGTTAAAATATATATGTATTATCCCTATTCCCAGATTTTACGGCCACTTTGTATATTGAAACTAGGTAAAATGCTGGGCTACAGGGATAGAGGAGGAGCCGGCCCAGGAGCATGGTCCTCTTGAAGGGACAGGTCGTACTGCAGTAGCAATGGCCCCTGTCTTAGTCTGTCTGTGGCTGCTAAAACAGAATAGCCTAGACTGAGTAGCTGATAAACAATAGAAGCTAATTCCCACAGCTCTGAAGGCTGGAAGTCCAAGACCAAGGCACTGGCAGGTTTGGTATGTCATGAGAGCAGCTCTCTCTGCTTCCAAGATGGCGCCTGTTGCTGCCCCTGGCAGAGCATGAGTGCCCTGTCCCCCACATGGCTGGAGGTGGAGGGGCAAAAAGGGGCAAACTCTTTCTGAAGCTTCTTTTATAAGGACATGAATCCATTCACAGGGCTTCATCACTTCTCCAAAGGCCTCACCTTGTAATACCACTGCAAAGGGGACTGAGTTTCAACATGAATTTAGGAGGGGCCACAGACCAAGTAGACACCCAAAGGGAATCCCACGAGGGGAGCTGCTTTTCCCCAAGTTCTTCCCCTCTCCCTTCTCTCTTGATGCTTCATCCTATTCAAAAAGTCTGCTTTGGGGCTGGGGTTGGTGGCTCAGTGGTAGAGCACTTACCTAGCATGTGTGAGGCACTGGGTTTGATCCTTAGCATCAAATAAAAATAAACAAATAAATAAAGATATTGTGTCCATCTACCACTAAAGGAAATATTTAAAACAAACAAAAGTCTGATTTGGGGGCTGGGATGGCGGCTTAGTGCGAGAGCGCTTGCCTGGCATGTGTGAGGCACTGGGTTCAATTCTCAGCACCACATAAAAATAAATAAAGGTTCATTGACAACTAAAAAATATTTTTTAAAAGTCTGCTTTTGTTATGCCCTATCCTTTGGGTGGACATTTTTGGAGAAGTATAACCTCACCGTTTAATGATTAGTCACAAACCACAGGCAGTGTATTTCTGGATTTGCCCCACGATGTCTATACTGTGCCACATCAGCCTCTCTTCTGGTTTAGCTCTTTGTCTGAAAAAGGTTATAAGTTGAGATGACTGGCGGGTGACCAGGGCCTTGCTGAGTTTTAGGGGGTTGAATTTGAACCTTGCTGAGCTGGTCCTAACTTGTCACCGACCTTGCAGCAGTCATGCTGCATGTTCTGTGTATTACATGAGCATTGTTGTATTTATTTTCTCAGATAATGCCTGGCAAGTCCAAGTTCAATAGCTTCTGACAGTGAGATACCCAATGTGCAATGATAGCATGCCCACCTTGGCCTTCGCTGATCTGCACCAGACATTGGATAAAGGGATATTTGTTGAGGTCTGGGGAGCCCCGAGGTTTCCCTGTCTCAGCAGTTCTTTCTTCTCACCTCCTCTCTTGTAGAGCGTGGCCACGTTGTTTGGGGAATCATTATGACTGGGCAGAAAAAGACCCTAAACAGGAATTGGCCTTGTCCCCTCTTTGATGTACCTGTGGCTGAGGGCCATTCAGCACCCTGAAGGTGTCCCTAGTTGTGAAGAACCAGGAGGACCCAGGCTGATCCAGCAAAGTCTGGTTGCGTACTGGTTTGGTTTGAGTAACACAAACTCTTGTATTTTTCCTTTTTCCCATGTTCTTTTGAGCCACTTAAGCAGAACCATGTTTCCAAGCCTGTGTGCAGGCCAAGAGGTGACAGCATCGAGCAAGTGCTCATTGGAGCCATGAACTGATGCTCTGATCCCTAAGCCAAGGAGGGAGCCGGCCTCCAACCTCACTTGTCAGGGCTTGCGTTGGCACTGGGCACCAGAAGCTGGCCTGTCCCAAAGCTAAGGAACTCAGAATTGGAAAGGAGTACCAGGCACACTTGGGCCGGGCTGCAGTCTGAAGGCACAGAGAAGGCTTTGTGCTAGGCTCGGTGGCCAGACAGCCTCCATTCCAGTTCCAGTTTAGTCACTCAGTTGCTGTGTGATCTTGGGCATGTTACTGCACATCTTTGGGCCTCAGTTTTCTCTTCCATAAAGTATGACTAAGAACACCTATTTTATAGAAGTATTTGGAAATGGAAATCAGCACCTATCATAGCACCTAGTGTGCAGTAGACCCTCAATGAACAGTCAGTATGGCCCCAATTTGCCTCTTCCCCTGGGCTTCAGCCACAGTTGCTTGGAAGATAAGCTGGGACTCTGGTACCCTTCACAGATCTGGACATGCCCTACCCAAGCTGATAAACTGATATGCAGGTGGAAAATGAGCTCTTGCAAAAGATTTCTGGGAACTCCTCAGAATCCCTCCATTCCCAGCAGAATGGGCTAGGCCACGGTGAGAAACAGAGACCTGGGAAGCCCCTTGGACCTGTTGGATCTAAGAAGAGACTGTCCAGAATAGGGGCTTGATGCCTTGACCCAACCTTGGATAGAGGACGCTGGTTGGGTTGGATTCCTAAAGAAATGGGCAATGGGTCTCCCCCAATTATCTTGGTGAGACCACTAGTACTACCAGTACTTATAAGACCTCAAGAACCCTTTCTAGGTGAGACCACTAGTTGTCCTAGAGCCACCCCTGGAGGAGTGATATTATCATTTAGTGGGAAATCTAACTGGAGGCACTTGGTGGGTATCCCCAAGCAACCCCTTGATATGCAATTGAACTGGAGCCTTCCAGGCCTATGGGACAGAAGTGCTGTAAGGCAGAGGGTTTCCATAGTAACTAGGCTCAAGCTGAGTTGCAGTTGGTTCTGCTGATGGTGAAGCCCCAGAACAGAACAAACAGAGGCCAAAAACCAAACTCATGGAGAGACTCGCTAGAAAGGAGGGTCTGAGGAGATAGCCTTGGAGGTCCCTTTAAGATTCTGTGATTCCAGCAGCTCCATCATGCATCTGCTCTTGGCTGTGGTATCACACTGGAATTACCTGGAGACTGTTCAGAATACCTGATGCTTATCTCCCTGCCTCCCCCAGAGACTCTAATTGAATTGGTCTATAGTATGGCCTAGACATCAGAATTTTAAAAATCTTTCCAGGTACTTCGAAGGTGCAGCCCAGGCTAAGAACCATTGATAAAAACACAGGCAAGGCAATAACAATTAATAATAAAGATTACAGTGTATGTGTCAGGCCCGTGACAAGTGATATCTCTCTCTCTCTCTCTCTCTCTCTCTCTCTATATATATATATATATATATATATATATATATATATATATATATAGCAAATAACTCCAAGGTCAGAGAGCGGTAAGAACTGGCATTCCACCCCAAGGCCATCAGATTTTAGAGCCCAGGTTTATTGCTATTATAATTGCTGCTTCTGAGGCAATGGAGAATGGAATACGGGAACACATGTGGGGCAGGCCCCTCAAAGACCCTTGACACCCTACTCAACCTATGTCCAACCTGAAGATCTTGGCTCTTTGCTTCCACAACATCTTGTTAGTTGGATGAGAGCACTGGTAGGTCCCAGGAAGGCCCTGGGGATCTGGCGTTTCATTTGGGAGAGCCTGAGACCTTGAGCTCAGAGAACTTGAATCATGTGCTCAGCTTCCAAGTTCTTGTAATGAATGGCAGGCTTTCAGCTTGGGACATAGCATCAGATGAGATTTTGCTCCTGGGGGAGGGAGGAGTGGCTGGGAAGCACATGTTGTCCACCAGGTGTTTTTGGTTTATAGCAGGTTCAGGAAAAAAGTCAGGAGCCATTCATAAAGTAGGACCAAAGCACTTGTAGTTTCATTGAAATTTAGTGAAAGGCAAACCCAGCAGTTACCTGTTTTACTGGCAGTAAAAGGAAATTGGGCAGCAATTATTTAAAAGGAGTTGGAGTTGTTTAAATCTAAAATTTAGCAGTATGTGTATGTTTTAAGAGAAAGTTTACAAGGCTTGGGAATTGGGGCTGAACTGTTCTTGACGAAAATGACATGGAAAATATTTTCCTTTCTTATTTTAAACCTTCCCCTTTTGCTATTTGTTTCCTAAATTTAGCAGGCCAAGAAGCAATAAGCAAATCTAGCAGGAAAAAAAAAAAAAAAAAACTGAAGCTAGTCTCAAAAGTTTAATCGAAATGATAGACTGGAAAAAAAAAAAAAAACCTCTCCAAGATGAGAAGTAGTTCTTCCCATTTTATAGAGCACAGTCATTATTTCAACTTAAACAATTTCAGATGTGATTGACCTTATTGGATGTGGAAGTGCTGGATTTGGCACTCCCTGAAAGGACAAAGCCTGGAGAGGGAGTCACAGCCTAAACTTCAGCCAAGAACTCTCTGTGGGGGGTTGGAAGGATGTGGGAGGCTCATGGGGCTGTCACTCACCAGCTCCCAGCTCTCACTCCTCACCATGGCAACACGGGAGCTCTTCAGCAAGGTCCAGATGGAACCCCCACCCCAAGGCCTGAACACAGCCCTGCCTACAGGGAACACTGGGAATGTCCCACCCTGCCCTGGACTCCAATGTGGCCAAATCCAGAGACCAGCCAGACAGCTGAGAGTGGGTGGCTCTACCTATACTGGGTCATTGTCATTGCCATCAGTGCTCATTTGCTGAGTTTTGTGATTTTACTTCTGGAGAATGGTTTTCTATTTGTTAAAAGGACTACAGAACTAATATCTCTGAGCTTTTGGTTCCTGGAGCAGAACATCCTATTCAAACTAATTTTATAAGGAGAAAAAAACAGAGGGAGGGAGGGAGAAAGAGAAAAAGGAGGAAAAATTGATTCAAACAGGTAGGTGGATAGTTGGGGAGATGGAGAGGCTGAGAGAGAGAACTCGACTCTATGGACCTATATAATATTATCAGAGCTCACTCTTTCGATCTCTTGGTTCTTATTGTTTTTTCTTGATTTCATTCTCCAGACAAGATTTCTCCATGTGAAGGATAAGAAGATCCTCATTTCTCAAGCTTAGCAGAGTTGATGAAAAGAGCTCATCGTATAGAAAAGCCTCAGGGAAGATTTTGATTGGCCCAGGTTGAATCGAATGATCATTCCTGAACCAATGGCTGTGTCTAGAGTCCCAGTGATAAGATTGGCTTGGCCCTAGTCTGGTGCTCACTCCTGTGGGAGTGCTTGGGGTGTTGATGGATCGGGAGCAGTAAATGACAGCTTTGCCAGGAGCCTGTGAGTGGAGGGGAAGTTCCCTAAGGCAGGCAAAAACTACCCTGTCACCTGCTTGAGCCACCAGAGTTGTGGGGGGGTGGGGCAGGGTCACAATCACTCATCACTCAATCGTTCACTTGCCATTGTCTTCAAGGACCTGTGATCACCCAGACATTGTCATGGGCTTTGGAATCCAGTATTATAAAAACAGACAGTCCCTATACTCTTGCAGCAACCAAAGTACATGTATGAAGACACGAATTGGTGTGAACATACTTTATATACAACCAGAGATATGAAAAATTGTGCTGTATATGTGTCATAAGAATTGTAATGCACTCCGCTGTCATTTATTTTTAAAAACTCAATTTAAAAAATAAATATATAAATAAATAAGTAAAAAACAAACAGCCTATCAGATGAAGACAAGTACCATAAGGAAAAATGAAGCAGTGGAGGCAGAGATCGGGTGGAGGTCAAGTGGTTGGGGAGGCTCACAGAGAAGGCAGTGTTTGAGCGGGGCATTGCAGGAGGTGAAGAAAGTAAACCATGCAGACATCTGGGAGAAGAACCTTCCAGAAGGAAGGCAGAAAGAACCAGAGGGCTATGGAGTGGGTACCTGGAGGGCTCAAAGAACAGTAAGGAGACCCGTGTGGCTAGAGCAGAGCAAGAAAGGGAACGGTGGAGTAGACTCCGGCACAGTGACAGGACACCCTGTCCCATGGATCATTGTGAGTCCAGGGCTAGTATTCTCTGAGGCGAGGTCACTGAAGGGCATGCGATGTTTTGGAGGATCTCATTTGTTTGCTGTTGGTTTCTTCCTGATATAGTAATTTGGGAGTGGGGATGATATTTAGATATTCATTCATTTATTCATCCAGCCATTACCTACTATGTGCCAGGTGCTGGGGACTCACAGATGAACAACACACCTTCTTGCAAAAGTAAGAGGAGAGAGCACTGTCAGCGCATGTCTCAGATGCCCCAACCTGACATGGGGATTCCACGAACAGCCACAGTATCTCAGTCACTCCAGAAAGGGCTCCACACCCAGTATCTCCAGTCTCTACCTGGTCCAGCTATGACTCCTGATGGTCCTGCACCCCAGGGCCAGATGACACATTTACTCCCTCATCCCCACCACGTTTGGCAACATGAATAGAAATATGAGATAGTAGCTCTCCATTCCCTTTCAGAAGGGGGCAGAAGGAAAACAGCATTCACAGGTCACTACCCCTGCTGGCAGGGGTCGGGTGAGATGAGGTTCTGGGGTCAAATCTGCAGCTTCTGTGCTCTAAGCTTGAGGTGGGGATTTCTTCCTGACCCTGTATGGCCATGCTTGGCATGGATGGGCCAGATTCCTAGGCTCCTCTTCCAGGGGCCACCCTGCTTTTTATTTCTGTGTTCCAGCCTCTGTCTGGCACAGTGCCTGCACATAGTGGATTTCCATTAAATATTTGTTGAGTTAATAATAGTGATATATCCATGGAGTACCTACCACCTGCTAATACCCAGGGCAGAGGCCCGAGTCAGGCTGCAGATCATGGAGAGGACATCAAGGATGACCTTGATTTGTGCTGTCTCTGTAACCAGGACTACAGAAGCAGCTGCCTGGGGATAAGTGGGGACTTTGAGATACTGAGTTAGAAGCATCCATGGGACACTCAAGTCCTAAAAGATCAAAGAAGGGGATTGAAAGCAAAAGCAGTTCAACCACCTGAGGGAGCCTGAGTTAGGGTCCAGGTATGTGAACTGGCACTTAGACATCAGAGGTCAAGCGCCCTGGGTGATGACTGGACGAGGCTGGGGAGGGGCTGAGGAGGGAGGAAGTGAGAGTCCTGCATGGCATTTCCACGAGCCACATCCCACCCATCCTCAGTCTATCCTTCTCTTTGCTGACTCAGGGCCAACTGATATTTTAGCTCCAAACACAAGCGGTTGCTGGGTCACCATGGAAGAAGAGCTGGGACCTCTAGAAGGCAGTGGGCTTGGTGTTTCCATGGCACCCTCTTTTATAAGTTATCTCACAGCTGAAGTGCCTCGCCACAGACCCTGGTCCACCTGGAGGAGGCCACTCCAGGGATCTGGGGCTGCGAGAGGGAGCCACAGACTTTTCCTGATGGCACCTGTGAGGTTGTCTAACTCTATTAGACAGGGCCTTCTCTAGAGAGCCAGAGCCTGAGCAGACGTTCTTCCACAACATTCTCTGTGGCCCAAGGAAGTTGTGAGTGAGATGTGTGAGGGGGGCAGGCAGGGGACAGACCTAGAAGTCTTCCTCCCACTTCCTGGCACATAGTTGGTGCTTTACAGAGCTTTGCTGAATGAATGAGTGACAGAGGGAGTGAGCTCATCGTTCCTGAATGAATGAATGGATGAATGAATGCTCAGGTGATCCAAATGAATGCGTACAGGAGGGTGCCCATGTCTGGGGGATGGGTGGCTCTCCACCAATGTTCACTGGGTAGTAGTGAGTATGGGATGAGGATTCGGAGGTTTTCTGAACCCACAGAGTGGCCGTAAGTCCTAAATAAATAAACATGGTTATTTCCCACAGTCGACTTGTAAGATAATGAAGAGATATATGCTCCCTTCGGGAGATCAAAAACTCACCCCTCTGCTGTTTTTCTTTAATTTTAGCTCCTCAGCCATTAGATGGAGGCTTCTTTCCATTCTCCTGACCCAGATTTGGGAGGAAGGGTAGGGACAGCACTAGTGCCATTATTGTCCCAGGTGGGAGGGATATACAAAGGAACACCCTCCTTTCTCACTGAGTTGGACAGCTTGGATTCTTCTAGCAATCCAGGGCTCAAGCCAGAACATTCCTCTCCCTCTCTCCCTCCCTTCTGTCTTTCCTGAAATGGATTTTGAGACCCCGGGGGGTGGAACTCTGCCCCATCTGCTCAGTTCCTGGCATGACACCAACTGAGAATATTGCAGGGTGACATCTGCATCTGTGTCACCCTCTGAACACACACCATGAGCGTTTGTGGCTAGCATGGGGCCAGGCCCATGGGACACAAGATCTCCTCTCAGGAAGTTCCCTATAGGCTGTCCTAACAGGAGGCCAACTTAAAAAAATGACAGCCCCAGGGCTGGAGTCGTGGCTCAGCGGTAGAGTGCTCATCTAGCACGTGAGACACTGGGTTCGATCCTCAGCACCACATAAAAATAAATAAATAAGATAAAGGTAGTGTGTTCAGTTACAACTAAAAAATATAAATAGGGGCTGGGGATGTGGCTCAAGCGGTAGCACGCTCGTCTGGCGTGCGTGCGGCCCGGGTTCGATCCTCAGCACCACATACAAAAAAAAATATAAATAAAAATATTTTTAAAACAATGACAGCCCCTCAGAGGGCCCCAGTTTAGGAGGTTGGAGCTCCCCAGATCTTTAACATTTCCTGGCCAAGAAAGTTGTGGGGTGGGAGTGAGACTCTAGAGGGACATGAGGACTCTGAGCTGCCTCCTTCTAAAGGGAATCTCTCCACTCAGGGGTCCCATCTGCAACAGGTCCAGCCGCCTTGCTGGACCCTTCCTCTAGGCTAGGGTTCTGTGAATGGAAGATTCTAACTGTTCTTCCTGCTTCCTCAGGGGCCCAGAGCTCCTGCCTAGGGCTGCTGATTGGGAAGAAGAGTTGGAGTTGGAATGCACTCACAGTTGGTGAGGTTTCATGGGGAATATCTGGCCAGAAGTTTGGTTCCAGTAGTCAGGTGTCAGGATGCCTTCATCCAGCCATTCATCTCTGTGTGTCTTTCCCCAGGGTCTCTCACTGGGGACTCTGGAAGCACAGAACAGGGTGTGGCTAAGGAGGGAGAAGCTGGGCTGTGGCATTTGTCATCCATCATTCCCCAGCACTTACTGCCAGTGACCCAGTGGATCTGATGTGGAACCACTTCAGTAGCTAGCAAAAGTCCCAGAGCAGGTGCGTCGTCCGTTGAGTTCTGGTGGCTCTGGCATTAGCCTGTGAGGGCTTGCTTGTCTTTATGGGCAGTTCCGTTTGCAGCAGCTTGTCCAAGTCCTGGAGTTTGAAGGATGGAGCACCTCCTCTGTGCCGAGCCCAGTAAGGTGTCCAAGTCCTGGAGTTTGAAGGCCCACGTTAATCCCAGGAGAGGGTCAATCTGAAACGTGCTTGGCAATCTCCATTCTGATTTCTAATACTCTTAGGATACTTTGTCTTGGGAGGCTGGTGTCCTCCAAGACCTATCCTCTCCAGAGAGCTTTGGTTGAGAGTGCGAGTTTTAAATTCAGAATGACCTGTTTGAATCCAGACCTATGACTCAGTAGCTCTCACCTGGGGCACTTTTTAAAAAAGTCTCTTTGGCCTCAGTTTCCTCATCTGTACAATGGGGGAGAGCCAGGGTACAAATAGGGTAAAGTAGTTATCTAACACCTGACAGTATACTAAGCACCCAGCACATGGTGGAACTCTCCTGCCTGTACCCCCTCTGATGCTGACCTTCGTCTCAGGTGACAGGAACACCCTCAAAAGGCTTTGACGAGAAGGCATACTTGTCAGCCAAGCAGCTGAAGGCTGGAGAGGACCCCTACAGGCAGCATGCCTTCAACCAGCTGGAGAGTGACAAGCTGAGCCCAGACAGGCCCATCCGGGACACTCGCCATTACAGGTATGGCCTCCATTGTGTGGACCAAAAAGAAAGGCTGAGAAAGGACCAATATTGTTCAGCTTTTTTTTTTTTTTTCATTTATGTACACTTAAGAAATGAGGAAGATTCCCTCAGTCTCAGTCTAGTGATTTAGACACTGAAAAACCCACACCCCAGCTACATTCCTGCCTCCCATATTCTGTTGGCCTACTCGGGGTCAATGAAGGTCATGGAAACCCCCAGCTGGGACCAGGGAGGCCCCTCAGCATCTCATCTGGCATTCCAGCAAGAGCGACATGCCAGGGGACCACAGGGAGGCTTGGGAGACAGGTGAGCAGGCAGCTGAAGTGGGGCCTCCAGCCCTGCTCCATGCAACCGGTGGAGTGCTCTGACCGTCCCCCCCCATGGCCCTTCTCTTCCTCCTGCCCGCCTGCCCCACCTCCCCAGCAACAGCAAGCGCTTCCCAGTCACCCTTTCACCCAGCACTCAGTGTTCCTGAAATCCTATACTCCTCTTTCCTCCCTTCCCCGTTTTCACCATGAGGCTTCCTCTGCCTGAACGCGCCTCCCCCACCCCACCTATATCCTTCAAGTCTTGGCTCAAGGTCCTCTCCTCTGGGAAGGTCCCTCACCAACCCCAGCTAATTCCAGGCCCTTCTCTGTGCTCCATGCAGACATTTAACAGAGCCACCAGGTTACTGTTGCTGATCCACCACCCACCCACAGCTTTGAGTGACAAACAGGAGCTGCACTGGACCCAGCTCTGTACACAGAGATGGGATGGGCCTCTGACTGGCCCCAGTTTGAGAGTAGACGAGAGTGACTCTGGAAATAGCTACTCCATAACACAAAGGACACGTGTGAGATGAGGGTTCAGGGGGACTGGTTCTCGAACCTTCCTGGTCACTTGGAGGCATGCCTGAGGTCTGGAGGCTCTCCAGGGCTGAGGGGCCCTGGCCCCCTGTCCTGTCACTCCAGCACTGTCAGCTTCCCCTCATGCTACCAAATAAGTCAATAATCCTGCTACTAGGCAAGGTCCCCCATCCAGGTCTGATGGCCACATCCAGGCCTCAGTCAACCCTGGGGCAGTCCTCCCTCGTGACTACCTGCACTGCAGATGAGGTTAGCATGAAGCTCCTCTTGGCCTTTTATAGGAGCCCTAGCCATGGCTGACCTAGTCCCTACAGCTGGGAGGATCTGCTGTCCCAAATCTGTGACTTGAGGGCTGGCCTGAATCATTTCTGCACACCCTCTTTGCTCATTCACACCCTGAACCTTCTCAGGTGTTCACTGAGAAATTGAAAGATTGCCTGCTAGGCATGATAACTCATGCCTGTAATCCCAGTGAGTTGGGAGGCTGAGGCAAGAGGATTGCAGGTTTGAGGCCAGCCTTATCAACTTAGTGAGATACTGTCTCAAAATAAATTATATTTTAAAAGGACTGGATATGTAGCTCAGTGGTAAACCGCTCCTGGGTTCAATCACCAGTCTTGACAAAAAAAAAAAAAAAAAAAAGAGGGATTGGCTTTATTAAGGCTATGAACATTGTAAAATAAGACTCCTTACATCCAAGGCAGTGGTGAACTGGTGAGGTGCCGTATGCTGCCCCAGGGCCTCTCTGAAAGCTGAGGTGGATCAGGGTGTAAATGTGTGCATATGCACATGTGTGCAAGTGTGTGTGTGTGTGTGTGTGTGTGTGTGTGTGTGTGTGTAGAGGGAGCAGAGGCTGGACTGTGCCTCCCGTGATGGAGCCCCTGTGCTGTGGGGCAGTTTCCACTGGACTCCAAACTGTCACAAAACAGATCCACTAGGATTCCAGAGAAAATCCCACCAGCCAGACAAAGCAGGGGCAGGGGACAAACCATCTGGTAGTCCTGGCTCCCTGGAGCTGGGTACCATCCTCACTGATCTACATCTCAGAGGAATACAAGGGGTGGTGGGAGTTCAAGTCCACCCTCCAGATAGAATGTGGGTAGGTGTGCCCCCTTCAGGGAGAGAAAGGCATTGCTACCAGATTTCCTCCTTCCCGGGCACCTAATGACCAGGGAACAAGGACAGAGAATGGGGCCCTGGAAGTCAGTGCCAGGAGGCTGGGTACCCTCATGCCCCTTCTCAGCTAGCCATGTCCACTCCTGTCCCCCAGTCTACAGGCATTTGGGAGCAAGCACTTGGGAAGCGTGACTTCTCAGGGACAGAGAGAATGTCCCTCCCCCATGGCTGCCTCACATCTTTCTCAAGGAGAATTATTTTAGAGCCTTGAAGGATTTTTCCCATGGGGGATCCAGGCTAGTGGGACTCCTGCCTGGCTGACCGGCTGCTCTGCAGGGCAGGAAATGGGCCTGGGAATTCAGGCTGGAAGCTGCTATCCGTGGGATGAATTCTATAATGAAAAAATAGTCACTGCTGAAATAGTCAGACAGCGATTGTAATAAAGATGGCTTACGAAAACCCGCGGTGGCAGTCGCCTTCCCGCCTGCCCAGGAGCCTGCATAAACCCCAGGGGGGAAGGCTGGTAGGAAGGGTGATTTCTAACTCCCCTTCCTGAGGACGGGGAGCCAGTGGTCCAAAAATGTGTGTCTGTGGATGGCAGAGCAGGGTAGAAGCAGGGTGGCCGGAGATGCTCTTGTCTTCTCTGAGGCTGGTTTCCCCTGGAGCCACTGGTGCCTGCCCCCTGCCTGGTGTCTCCCACAGTGCTGTGCGCAGGCAGAACAGGGATGCTCATTAGGCAGGTGGGAGTGATTCCTCCCCAGATCCTCCCACAGGTCCTGAGGTGCAAGAAGGGAAGGAAGAAGCCGCAGGGGACCAGAAGACAAAAGGGAGGTGGTTTTCCATTTTATCCTCTATCCCTATGTTGTGTCACCAGACTGCCCCATCTGCAGGGACAGTTTTTTTGTTTGACTCCAGGCAGTGCCCTGGGGCCTAGTGTGTGTGTTTGGGGGGGGGGGGCTGAACAGCAGGGAGCCCTCCCAACAGGCAGAGGGTGTGGCTCTGGGTTCTCTAGGGTTTGGTTAGGAGCTCCCAGGTCTGGAGATGCCCCCAACTTGCTGCTTCCCTCCTAAGACCCCAGGCTAGGTGGCATCTTGGGGCCGGGCCAGTGTGGGCTAGAGCATGGTCCGGAGAGGCAGGGAGCCTGTGTCCTGGCTTCCAGCTTGCCTTCCCTGCCTCACAGAAGTATTGTAAGGGGCACAGAGTGGACAAAGAGAAACATGGAGGCTGTCTGAGGATGTCCCCATGGCTGGCCTCTCCTCCCTGCTCCATTTTCAGTTGCCCATCGGTGTCCTACTCCTTGGACCTGCCAGCCACCAGCATCATTATCACCTTTCACAATGAGGCCCGCTCCACACTCCTGCGCACGGTGAAGAGGTAAGGCCAGCCACCCACCTGCATTTCATTGGTGCCATTCCCCCAAAGCCTCGGGGGTCTGCAGTGCCTCTGGCCGGGCAGGACGTTGAGATTGAGATCAGACCATGTGAAAGCCAGTGAGCACTGGGAGGATGAATCCTGTCCTTCCAGGAAGCTGGGGCTAGTGTGTACGGGGGTCAGAGAGATCCCAGGAGTCTACAAGGAGTTGAAGACAAGGTCAGGTGTCCAGGGTGAGGGCAGAAATGCAGGGGGTGGGAGCAGAGGGAGGCGGGGATGAACAGAGGCCTCCAGAGGTGGGGGGGCAAACCCCATAGGTCCCTGTTGGTGAATCAGAGAAAGGTGTCCCTCTGTCCTCCTAATCCTGGTCTTTCCGTCAAGTTCAATCCACTCTTGACCCATTTCCTCAATGAACTTAGACAAGAATGGGATTCAGAAAGGAGTGCTCAGTGGTATTCCATGGATTAAAGAAACTTGGGTGTCCCTTCCCAGACAAGGGGGGCAGAAGAGGGACAGAGGAAGGGCAGGGGGCAGGAGCTCCTTGAGAATGACCTTGGGGTCAGCAGGAGTCTCGCCAGCCTTCCAAACAGGCAGCTCCACCCAGCTGGGCTCCCAGGGTGGCTTGGTGAGCCTCAGGCAGCTCAAGTAGCTCCTGCCCTGACCACCCCATGAATGCAGTCCCCCAAGACAAGTGCAGTTCCCTGAGGGCCCAGGCAACAGTGCCAACCAGGTCCTTAGAAAAGCTCAGAGAGCTCTTGCAGGAGCCCAGGGAGTTAGCAAGCAATTGACCATGACCAATGTGCTGGTCCTAGAGCTGGGTGGTAGGAGAATCCCATGTCCAGGGAGGTATAAATAGGAGGTTGCCCCAAATCCAGACTCTGTCTCTGTCCCCATTGCTGCTCCAGTGTCCTGAACCGAACTCCTGCCAACTTGATCCAGGAGATCATCTTAGTGGATGACTTCAGTTCAGACCGTGAGTATACACCTTCCTGTCTGCACCGATCCACACCCCACCCAGCCCGTTCCCCCAGGATGCCCAGGCAAGCTCTCTTAGGCTTGGCCTGGCCTGGCACACTGACCTCTTTGCCAATACCTGAGATCCTTGGTCTTTCTAGGAGCCCTCCCAGCCCTGGTGCCAAAAGAGGGGGAAAGTGTTGCTGCTTTGGATGGGACCCCAGTGACACGACATGCTTCAAACAATGGAAACAATATAAACAGCATTCTTCATAATTCTAACTGCCAACATGCAGAAGAGTGCCCCTTCTTTCTAGGTCTATGAGAATTGGGCCAAGGACAGGCATGGTGGCACACAACTGTAATCCCAGTCACTCAGGAGGCTGAGGCAGGAGGACTGTAAGTTCTAGGACAGCCTCTGCAAATTAGAAAGACCCTGCTTCAAAATGAAAAGGCTGGGCTGGGGATGTGGTTCAGTGGTAAAGTGCTTGCCTGGCATGCATGAAGCCCTGCGTTCAAATCCCCAAGCACCAAAAAAAAAAAAAAAAAAAAAAGAAAGATAGAGATGTAGCTCAGTGATAAAAACAACAACAACCACCACCACAAAACCTCCTGGGTTCAAATCCTAGTACTGCAAAAAAGACTAGATTTGAGAGCTGGGCCATTGCCCATTGCTGGTGCTCTCCGGCACTCCCTGGGGTGGGGTTCAACTGATGTCATAGGTTCAGGCACTCCTGTCTGGGACTGGGGACAGGACAGTCCTTTGACCAGTAGTGATGACCATGGCCCTCCATCCTTCCCCATCCCACCCCTTTCCCCAACCTGGAATGGGACGGCCCCCGGTGCAGCCTAACCACTGTGGTCTGATGCCCATATCTGAATGAACCTGCCTTCCTTCCCTCCACCTCAGCTGAAGATTGCGTGCTCCTGACCAGGATCCCCAAGGTCAAGTGCCTGCGAAACGACCGGCGGGAAGGTGAGTGCTTGGACCTCAGGTACCCTCTGGGTACCATGTCATCTGAGCCAGTGTGGTCCTGCCTGACAGCTGGGACCAGGGTCTGCAGAGGACCCTCCTTGTATCGCCAGTCAGCCCTGTCAGCACAACCTAGGCACCTTGCCGTCCTTCTGGATGCTTCCATTGTTCCTTCTGAGAAGCAAGGCAGTGATGGCGCTCTTTCTGCCTTGGAAGGAGGCTGTAAGGATGGAATGGAAGGGCCTTTGAGAAAACTGAAGGGAGGATAAAGTAGCTGTGAACTCACCTTGAATCCAGAGGTGTTTGGGAACACCAGTGACAGCATAGCATCGTGCTCAGCCCTCAGGGGACACATGAGAAGTACAACAAGCATGGTCCAGGCTCTTCGAGGGGTTAGTGTGTGGCCAAGAGTCAGAAATCACCACCCCACAGGCTGGTTATAGTCGGATAATGTGGAGGTAGGAAAGCAACAGGCTTTTGTGCAGGGGTGGCCTGAGGAGGGTGTTGGGCCTGTGAGACCCAGGAAGGGAGCAGAGGAGGGCATGCCTGGCTTGGAGGTGGTGCAGGCGCAGGATGCATACGTGTGTGGTGCTCACCCATGCCAGGCATTCACGGAGCCTACGCTGTCACATCCCATCCTCATAATGCCCCGTTGTCCCCATATTTTAGACAGGGAAGCTGAGGTTTCAGGTGGTTCTGTAATTTGCCCAGGGTGATGAATGGAGGATCCAGGAGTCCACCCAAAGGCCAGCTTCTTGTCCTCTCCCTCTGCTTCCACTTCCTTCCTGTGAGAATCCAGTCCTGGTCCATAGTGGGGAAAGGACAGTGAATTTTGATGTCAAAAATGTTGGGCCAGGCATCGTGGCCCACGCCTGTAATCCCTGTGGCTCAGGATACTGAGGCAAGAGGATTGTGAGTTCAAGCCAGCCTCGGCAACTTAGTGAGGCCCTAAGCAACTCAGCGAGACCCTGTCTCTAAATAAAATATTTTTTAAAAAGGGCTGGGGATGTGGCTCAGTGGTTAAGCACCCCTGGGTTTAATACCTGGTAACAACAAAAAAAGCCTTGGAAGCCATAAGAGAGCATTTAGAGTTGGGAAGGGAAGGACCCTATTGTTGGGAGCCACTGATGATTTGAGAGCGAGAGAGGAATGTGATGGGTGACTTAAGACCCGGCAGGCCAAGGGGCCATGGGGATATTGATGAGGGAGGAATTCAAACTGTCATAGAAGTAACCAAAGAGAAATGTTTCCCAAACCACTGCATTGTAGGGGCCATCAGCCTGTGGAGGCTGCAGATTATTTTTTTCCAGTTGTGGGGATTGAACCCAAGAGGGTTCTCCTCTGAGCTACATCCCCGGCCCTTTTTATTTTGTTTTGCTTAGTTGCTGAAGCTGACCTCAAACATGAACTTGCATTTCTCTTACCTTAGCCTACTAATAGGCTTTTGGAAAGATGGACAGCTGGTTTGATAGATACAGGCTGAGAGCTGGAGAGAGGTGTGGCCAGGGACATCTCTCCAAAAAGTGATTGTATTCAGAGGCCTTAGAGTGAGGCCCTTCTTTCTCGCAGCTCACAGGACATGGATGGCTACTCTGGCAAGGGCAGGACCAACTGGACTTCCTCTCTCCTGACCAGATAGGTCCACAGCCCTGAGCAGGAAGCTGCCAGAAGCAAGGCCATTCTTTGCCATCTGTGAGCCATTGGTGAGACTGTCATGGGATGGGGATGGAACCGCGGAACCTAACATGAGTAGGTCTCCCAGGCGCTGGTCTCTCCCCTTGTCATCTTGGTTCCTCCTGACAGGCAGGGCTCAGTGTATCTTTCTGAATCTCATAGATAAGAAAACTGAGACTCAGAGAGGCTAAATAACATGCTCAAAGTGAGTGAAGGGGTTGGCACACAAACTCAAGCCTGTTACAATCTAGAAGATTCTCTCCATGTCACACCTGGTGGTGCGCCTGGAGAGGCCTGCCCAGATGTCCCCAGGTGGAAGGGGCTTTGTGCTCTGGTTCCGCCTCAGTCTCAACCCATACTTTATTGTATTTTCCACTCACTACACTCTAACGTAACGGCACTGTCTGGTGTATGGAGGGTGCTCAGGGAGTGACCTTGAACAATGACAGGTGATGGATGGAAGAGAGGAAGAAAGGGTAAGGAGGAAGCAAACAGATGTGCAGAAGGAAGGCCACTGACAATACCTCAGAGAGCCTATGCCCATAGGGGCTGAGGGCCCTGGGCAGCACATTGGCTCAGTTCTGGTGTCAAGCGCTGCTGTCCTCTCCCTTTGCAGGGCTGATCCGATCCCGAGTTCGAGGGGCAGATGTGGCCGCAGCTGCCATCCTCACCTTTCTGGATAGCCACTGTGAAGTGAACACGGAGTGGCTGCAGCCCATGCTGCAGCGGGTGAAGGAGGTGAGCTGTGTGTTTCCGGGGCAGCTGGCTGTCCTTTGGGACAGAGGGAACTGTCTGTGATGTCGGGCAGGCATTGTGGGAAGCCTCATAGATCTGCTTCCCCTCTGAGAGACTTCACAGCATTGGGCTTTCTCATCTGAAAGCAGGGGTGACTGTCATGTTTGTCCCATGGGCTGTCGCGAGAACCACATTGGATGGAAGCCTGGGTAAGCGAGAAAGGTCCCTCTGTGAATGGTGTTACTCTTCTCCTGAGAGAGGGGGAGCTTGTGGTCAGGTTGGGAAGCCCTGGAAGGAGGCAGGAGAGGCTGAGCCCTCAATGGGAGGGGAGGGTGGGGGCTCCTTCCATGTGCTTGCTGTTCTCCAGAGTGGGAGGATTTGGACAGATGGCGAAGAAGGATAAGGCAGTTACAACTCAACTAGAAGAGGACAAATAGCCCAATTTTTAAAAAATGGGCCAAGGATTTGAATAGACATTTCTTCAAGGAAGATACACAATGAGCCCATGAAAAGATGTTCGACTTTATTAGTCATTCAGGAAATACAAGTCTAAGCCATAACGAGATCCCACTTCATAGCTACTAGGATGGCTATAATCAAAAAGAGGGACACTAGCAAGTACAGGCAAGGACGTGGATAAACAGGAGCCCTCAGATATTGTTGGCAGGAAGGTACAATAGTACAGCCACTTTGGAAAACAGTCCCCCCAAATTTAAATAGAATTCCTAGCAGTTCCACATGGAAACAAAAACTACATCCACATAAAAACTTACACACAAGTGTTCAGAGCGGCAGTATTCAGAATGCCCAAAAGATAGAGAACCCTATCATCTGATGACTAGATACATAAAATGTGGTGTGTCTGTGATAGAATATCATCCAGCCAGAAAAACACATGAAGTGCATCTGTGTGGTACAACATGAATGAACTTTGAAAACCTTGTGTGAAGTGAAAGCTCGTCACAAGAGCCCATATATTATATGTTCCATTTATAGGAAGTGTCCAGAAGAAGCACATTCATAGAAATAAAAAGTAGATTAACATTTCTTACTGGGGTGACGAAATATGCTGGAACTAGCCAGTGGTGATGGTTGGACATACTAAAGACCACTGAACTGGACGCTTTCAAGCTGTGAGATTATAGCATGTGAGTTCTGTCTCTGCACAGAGATGTCTATGAGTAGGAAGCAGTGAGGCTGATTTAGTTTTTAAATGTTGAAACAGGGTCTCACTAAATTGCTGAGGCTGATCTTGAACTTGCAATCCTCCTGTCTCAGCCTCCTGAGTCGCTGGGATGGCAGGCGTGCTCCACAGAGCCTGGTCTTTATTTTCTTTTTACAGCACTTTTCACCCCTGAGCACAGACAGGCCATGGGACAATCCCCCCTGAACAGCCCCCTCCCTAGGTTTTCATTATCCTGAGGGTGTGGGAACTGAGGCGTGGGGCTGGAGCACAAGTTAGGGACAAGAGCGATTTGAGGGTGAAAGCAGAGTAGATGAAGAGAAGAGGGGGAAAAAGAGGCACTGCTTTGTGGCCCCCCCTGGAGAGCAAGACACAAAGGGGGCTATAAAGTGAGACTAAATTTTGAATATGGTTTAAGAGAAAGTGTTGAGAGCTTTGCCTGAGGTTTACCACGTAATCCACCTCTCCCACAAAACAGCAAAGCCCACATTATTCACGGGTGTTTTGCAGTTGGACTTGGGTTCTGGGGGGTGGGATGCAGGGAGTGGCCAGCCTTGTAGTGGATGTGGCCTGAGAGAAGTGGCACCTGTCCCCACTTACCTGGGGATCCTAGGACCTCTGCCCTCAAGTTGCTGGTGGTCCAGCTGGGAAGACTCACCCGAACATGTCCCGCGGTAAGTGGCAGTAAACAAAAGTCCTGCTCAACCAGTAACAAGAGGGCCAGCTCACACAGCACCTGAGTCACTGTCCCAGGAGTTGGGACACTGTCTCACACTGATGGTGAGAGCAGCTTAAAAGAGGAAGAAATCCTTCAGCTGGTAGCAGTCAGGGAGATGAGATCCCAGCAGCCTTGAAATGATGGGACAGGAAGAGGCCAGGGAGCATTGTGCCCTAGGGACCCAGGAGGGACCTTCTAGGAGCCTGGTGTGGAGATGCACACAGTTCCTAGGAGCCTGTCAGGGTTCTGGGATGGGCCTGGGCTGACTACCCCACGTCCAAGGAGACCTTCTTCCCAGAGAGGGGCTGGGCCTTTTTTTTCCCCCCTTTTTGCAGAGGGTCTCACACCATCTCACACCCCCTTCCTAGGACCACACCCGTGTAGTGAGTCCCATCATTGATGTCATCAGTCTGGATAATTTTGCCTACCTGGCAGCATCTGCTGATCTTCGTGGAGGTAGGTCCTGCTCCCAGGGAAGGGGCTCGAGGTCTGAAAAGAGGCAGGTGAAGGAAGAAGAGCCCTGGGTTGGAGCTCTTCCCAGCTATGCCAGAGTCTTGCACCACCCCAACCCTTCCTTGCAAAGATAAAATCAAGAGGGTTTGGATGGAGCCCTGGGTACAAGGGCAAAGGGCCTGAGCTGGCAGTTGCAAGTTTCTGGAACAATCAGTGACAGAGCCGGGCTAGTCACTCATCTCCCCTCCCCAAGCACTGGCACATCCTTTCCAAATGCTGCCAGCCCAGAGACCATGGCCACAGGTCCTGGCAGAAGGCCACTATGGGACAGCTGTCTCTAGGGTAAGGGAGGGGGAGCTCTAAGCCTTGTGTGAATTCCTGATATGTACACCCCAGAGGTGGCCAAGGCCTGGCTGTGTGATACGGTGGCTGTCGGCCACATTTGGCTATTGAGCTCTTGAGAAGTGGCTCATTTTGAAAACTGATGAGTTGGAACTGAGATGTGCTATAAACAAAAACAAAACAAAACAAAACAAAACAAAAAAAAAAAACAGACTACGGCAGTTGGAATTTCCAAGACATACTATGAAAGAATGTAAAATATGTCATTAGTATTTTTTTATAGGTTGCAATGATATTAGTTTGGATTTATTGTATTATGACTATTTTATTCAAATTAACTTCATATGTTCTTATATTTTGATATGGTTCCTAGAACATTTTAAATTATGTCTGTGGCTTAGGTTTGTGGCTTGCAGTATATTTCTTTTGGAACACTCTGGTCTAGACTGGCACTATGCTGTCCCGGATAATAGATAATAGCCCCATTTAGCTGTTAAAGTTTAAATTAATTAAAATAAACTAAGACTTAAACTGATGATTCAGTTTATCAGTTGTAGCAGCCACATTTCAAGTGCTCAACAGCCACATGAGGTCCCGGCTACCACATTCATGCTGATAAAAAACAAGTATACCACTGCAGAAAGTTCCTGACCACCACTGGTCTAGAGAAGAGCTGGGGGCCATAGTGGATTTCTTCTGTGGGGCCAGTACTCCAAATAATGGACTTAACCATTAGCTAGATCTTAGGGCTGGTGGGGTTCTGAGGGGCCAGACATCTCCCCTTTGGAAAATCACCCCAGTGCCCTGGCGCTTGCTGCTGCCCTGACTGGAATTCCCTCTTCCAGGATATCTTCATGGATCCACCCTTCATTCAGGTCCCTATTCAAAACGTGCCTCTTCAGAGAACCTTTGCTGGTTACCTTTGTTTTGGGGGTTGAGGTACTGGGCATTGAACCCAGGGGTGCTTTATGCTTTACCACTGATCCATATCCCCAGCCCTTTTGATTTATTTTTTTAAAAACGTCTGAAATAGGGTCTCACTACATTGCTGAGGCTGGACTTGAACTTGTGATCCTGCCTCAGCCTCGTGAGTCGCTGGGATTAGAGGCGTGCTCCATGGTGCTTGGCCTTTATTTTCTTTTTAAAGTACTTTTCACCCCGACTGGTGTACAGAACCCTTATCTATTTACCTTTGGGGTGTCTCTCTGGTCAGCAGATTGTAAACCCCAGGAAGGCAGGGCTTGTCACCTTCTGAATGAGGGAGTGACTGCATGAAGGGCCTCTACCATTGGGCTCTGATCAAGGGAGACTCTGAGGGGTGGCAGAGTGAGGGGATAAGCAGGTTAGCTCTGCCCTAAGCCTGTCCTCATCCTGCTCTTTCCCTTAGGATTCGACTGGAGCCTGCATTTCAAGTGGGAGCAGATCCCTCTGGAGCAGAAGATGACCCGGACAGACCCCACCAGACCCATAAGGTCAGGGCTGCCATGAACTCTGAGGAGTCCCCTTTCTCCCTGGGCCAGGGGTCTGGGAACTGGGAGGTACTTGGGAGGACCGACCGGTCACCAGGGCTCCTGAGGGTGCACAGTCTCAGTGCCAGCTCTCTTCTGGGTGCTTGAGCCCTGCAGGGACTGAGAGGAGGGGCCAGAGAGCCAGTCAGACATCCTGCCACAGTGACTCTGCAGGCAGGGACTTGGATCAAGTGGCCTTGGGTCCTGGGGCTCTTTAAAGGGCTCCTGGCTTCTGCAGCTCACACATTGCTTCTTCTCTCTCTTTTCCCCCAGGACACCTGTCATAGCTGGAGGAATCTTTGTGATTGACAAGTCTTGGTTTAACCACTTGGGAAAATATGATGCCCAAATGGACATCTGGGGGGGAGAGAATTTCGGTAAGTTGAAAAATAATAATAAACACAACAGCAATATTAATAACCCTGACAAGCACATCCTAAGGACTTAACCCATATTAAGTAATTTAATTCTCACAAGGATCTGGGGAAAGTACCATGATCTCCATTTTACGAATCAAAAAACTGAGGCAGAGAGAGGTAAAGCAATTTATCCACAGCTATTCAAGAGATTTAGGTATTCAGGGAGAGCCTGCGGCCACATGGTTAGGTGTGTGTGGAGGGACATAGTGACTGAACACAGACCACAGCTGCTTCCCTACCAGAAGGGCTTGGGGGGTGTGCAGCCCATGGGTGATTACATGTGATGATGGCCCTCCCACCTGCTCTTTGACCCTAGGCCAGGGAAAGTCCCCCCAGGCCTCCTCCCCTTCAGAGATTGCAATGATAATAAACTGAGGAGGAATTGAAATGCAGGCCACAGTGCTGGAGGCATAATGCTGTGTATTCTTGGGTAGGAACCCTTGAGACCCAGAAGGATCAGGAAGCTGCCTAGTCCTCCCAGAAGCAGCAGGGAAGGAGACAGTAGGGAGCTGGATCTGCTGCCTCCTCAACACTGGCTTCTCAGCTGGGTGTTGGGGCTGCAGAGCACCCCAGAGTGGTCACCTGTCACCTGTCGGAGCCCAGACTCCAACTCCAGCCTGTGTGGGCTGTGTGTCCTTGGTTAGTTAGTTAGTCAACTTTTTGAACCTCAGTTTCTTTGTTTGCAAAATGGGAAGGAAAGGGCCCTCTCCCCCAGAGTGCAATTAAATGGAAATCAGATTGAGTAAGTCCAGGCAGGGTCCAGATGGCGCCCTACACGGGTTTTTAGGAAAGGACCTATTTACAGTGCGGTCACGTTACACGGACTGGGTCAGTGTAGTTCTGGGTGGTGCCACAACTGCAGAGAGCTGTAACCATGGATAGGTAGGAAAGATGGAGAGGGATTACCCTCATGGGTGTGGTGCCCGGGGGAGGGCGTGAGGATAATCCCTCCTCACCCCTCTGCCATCCTAAAGGAAGCCCAGCAGGGCAGCCCACACAGGGTGGAGAAGGGCAGAGCCACCTGGCAGGTCTCCAGAAGCAAGGCCATTCCTACCCTCACGGTCCTTTCCTACTGTCTCCTTTTTCATCCTGACCGGGTTTCTGGACCAAGGACGGGAGGTGTCCCACCCATTTGACAGGTGGGGAAACAGGTGGCACTGTGTCTCAATCAGGAAATGGCATGTCTGACAGGTGTATGCAGCTCTCCTAGCAGAGCCACTGTGTCAGGGAAATGCTATCAAAGTCAAAGTGTCTCTGAGAGGTTAGGAGCAGGGCTCTTCTCCCTGCCTGGGAAACCCAGGAACCGTGGGCTGTAAACAGTCCTGCTCAAACCACCCTGGTGGAGATGGTTGTCGGCTTTCTCCACTTTGTAACTTACTACTGGAAAACGCTGCCAGGCAGGCATTTGGAAGAGTGAATTCTGACAGCTGGGGTGTAGTGACTCTTCCATCCTGACCCCCTTTCATGTGTTCTGAGCCCCAGTGACCTCCTCTGTGTCCTGGGACTCAGCCTGAAGGCAATGTGGGCAAAGCCAGTTTTGCAAAAAGACTCAGAAAACTGGAAAAGAAACAGCCTCTCTGCATCCGGAGGCAGGCCTGCCTGTCTCCCTCCCATTCTTTCTTCCTTCCGTCCTTTCTTTCTTTCACGGGGGACTGACAGAGACAAGTGAATGATCAAATAGCCAACTCCAGACTCTGCCTGAGGCGAGGGCTCCGAGTTTGGGGAACTTGAAAGGAACACTGCTGAGTGGTTCTGCCGAGGGTTTGTTTCTTACAAGAAATTCAAAGAAACGTCTGTGCATTCAAAGAAATGTCTAGGTGAGCTGCAGTGCCCAGCCAGTCGGCTGTGGGACTAGTTTTGAGGCATGAGACTTGTGTCTCTGGTGGGTTGGAGCCTTTCATTTCATTCCTCTGTTGAAGGAAGGAAGATGCCCAAACTAAGACGTGTTCCTGTGTCCCCTGGGACATTCAAACTCAGGAATCCAGAGGCCACCTTGAGTGGGGATGGCAGATGTGAAAACTTTGGGATTCTTCTTAGGGATAATTTTATTTTTATTTGATTACTTATTATAATTATTATCATTATTGGTGGTACTAAGGATTGACCCCAGGAACTTGTGCATGCTAGGCAAGCATTCTACATTGAGTCATATCTCTAGACTCAGGAATCGTTTATTTTATTAATTTATTTGGGGGGTACCAGGGATTGAACTCAGGGGCACTTGGCCCCAGCCCTGTTTTGTATTTTATTTAGAGACAGGGTCTCTCTGAGTTGTTTAGGGCCTCGCTTTTGCTGAGGCTGGCTTTGAACTTCTGATCCTCCTGCCTCAGCCTCCTGAGCCGCTGGGATTGCAGGCATACACCACCTGCCCAGCCCAGGAATCCTTTTAAAACAGCTGGATTGTGTTCCTCCTCTTCTCAAACCCTGCAAGGGCTCCATGTCACTCAAAGCACCGTGGAGGCCAGGCCCTGCACCATCAGCCTTTCCCCTAAACCACACCCCATGAGGTCCACCTCATCTCCCACTTCTCCAGGCCTCCTACTCTGCACGGCTGCCCTGCAACTCACAGCTCTTACCTCTGGGTATATCCCTTGCTTGTCCCTCTGCCTAGAAAGTTCTTTCCCTAACAGTTGAGGGAAAACAAGCCCATCTGTCTTTTAATGTCAAACCTAGTGTTTATTTGGCTCCTGGGGTGCCCAGGACCCCTGATATTTCCAATAAAGTCACATGAATCACTTGCTCTCCTGTTTTGGGTCTTGTCACAGATGTCCCCCTTTCAGTGAGAAGTTCCCTGATCCACCTAATTAAAAATATAGCCCCCCAACCCACTACCCTTCCTTAGCCCCTGCTCTGCTTAACTCTTCCCCGTGGCCACCATCTGATATGCTACATGTTCTATGCACTTTCTTGTTCACTCATTTTACTGAATTTCTGTCTCCCCCTACTAGAGTATAAAGGAATCTAGAATATGACATATGATAGGTTTTTAATAAAAAGTTGCCTAATGAACTAAAGAATCTGATCCTAAAAGTGTGAATTTTGTGTTGCAATTCTGTAAGTGAGTAGTTGGATGACTTTGGAGAGGTCATTTAACATCGTTGACCTTCACGGTCCTTATTTTAAAAAACATATAGTTAAGCCAATTGTGGTGGCCCACACCTGTAATCCCAGCTACTAGGGAGGCTTTGGCAACTAAGTAAGACCCTATCTCAAAACAAAACAAAATAACGCATAGCTGGGTGCAGTGATCAATACCTGTAGTCCCAGATACTCAGGCTGTTGAAATGGGAGGATGGCTTGAGCTCAGGAGTTCAAGACCCGCCTGGGCAACATAGAAAGACCCCAACTCAAAAACAAACGGATAAGGCTGGGGTTGTGGCTCAATGGTAGAGTGCTTGCCTAGCATGTGTGAGGCACTGGGTTCAGTTCTCAGCCCTGCATATAAACAAATAAATAAAAAAGGTCCGTTGACAACTAAAAATAATTATTAAAAAAACCAAATAAATAAAAAATCACCCCAAAATGGTATGAAAGATAATAATCTGACTTTACATGACTGCAGTAAGAATTAGATTTTGAATGTCGAGAGCATGTACATGGATGGTAAATGCTCCCAGTAAACGGAAGGTGGTTACTTCTCTCGTCATTGCCACTGTTGATAATAGTAGCAGTAATTAACAATAGTTTTGGTGGCATGGGCTGAGCAGGATGAAGTAACTTAACTATATAACAAAGTTGGTCTGGCAGAAATGGAACCAGAGTATAGGTCCTCTGTCCCCCAGTTCTGTCCCTAGTTCTATAACCTCAGTTTCTAGGGAAGCCCATTAACATGACCCACCTTGTATGGATCCAGGTAAGCCAAATGGCCATCCTGGCCCCAGGCCACATCTGAACGCTGCCTGATGCGCACAGTCTGGACAGAAGGGGGCGTTAGTGCTGCTTCCTCCATTTTCCACTCTGCTCATCACTGGGAGGGCCCCCATCCAGGTGTGCCAGGTGACAGCCTCCACCCAGGGACCACAAGAGTCCTTAGGGCCAACTGGGGAGTGGGAAGAGGGATCAAGGCTAGAACTCCTGAGAGGACCAGCCTTTTTATTTTTTATTTAATTATGGACTTTCTGGGGCAGGAAAAAGGTGTTTTAGTGCCACATGCTGTCTCACTCTAGGGTTAACATGAAGGAAAGGAGGAATTAATGAGATTGAGAGGGGCGGGGGTTGTGGCTCAGTGGTAGAGCACTTGCCTAGCACGTGTGAGGCACTGGGTTCGATCCTCAGCACCACATATAAATAAATATATTAAATAAATAAATAAATAAATGTATAAAATAAAGGCATTGTGTCCATCTATGACTAAAAAAAATTAAAATGAAAAAGAAAGAACAGATTGAGAGGCTCAGTGAGCTGCCCAGGAGGGTCCTTGCTATAAAAGGGGATTGGCAAGTGGAGAACAAAGAGGCCAGACCGTGACATCCCTTATGGGAAGCACAGTGGCAACTTCTTGTATCTCCTGATGTTGCAAAGTTTTCTGCAAAGCTCTTTGGGCTTCACCACCACCCTCAGAAGGAAGTGAGTCTCACGAGGGCCTGGATACAAGACCATCTGGAGCTGGAGGCAGGACTGGCACCAACCAGAGAAATGCCAAGGAGCAGCCTGCGGTTTGGCTGGCGGTTGGCTTTCTGGGCTCACGGGTGCCCAGAGCTGGCCAATAAGCAGATGAGTTCTTCCTCAGCTTGTGTCTGGCCAGGGCCTCTGGATCCAGGCTAGAAATGTTTGGTGCAGTTTCCCCTCCACTCATGGTCTTGGTGTCCCTTTAAAACCGTTCCCACTGCTCCCCGGGGCTCAGCCATAGGGCATTTGTGTACATGCATGGGTAAGCATGTGCAAGGAAGGGGACACCCTTTAATCAGGCCCATGAGCTCAACCCCAGCAGGTACCTCCAGGGATACAACAAAGAGAAGGAGGGCTGGGGTGCGGCTCTGTGGGAGAGTGCTTGCCTAGTGTGCGCAAGGCCCTGGGTTCCATCCTCACGCCCCAAAAGCAAGCAAGACAATGAGACAGCCAGCCCCTCTCACCCTCACCCAGTGGGTCTCGTCTTGCCTCCTCATGGCTGCCGTCTCCTGCAGAGCTCTCCTTCAGGGTGTGGATGTGTGGTGGGAGTTTGGAGATCGTCCCCTGCAGCCGAGTGGGCCACGTCTTCAGGAAGCGGCACCCCTACAACTTCCCTGAGGGCAATGCCCTCACCTACATCAGGTAGGTGAAGCGGAAAGAGCCCTGGAGTACCAGCAGGACACCACAGCTCCAGACCCACCCTGATGGTTACTCACCAGGTGGCTTTGGTCTGCCTCCCTCCTTCTCTGTCCTCAGTTTTCCTATTTGCCCTTCCCAGGTCTGACATTCTGGGATTCCACGATGAAGTTGGGAGTGTTACCACCAGTTTTCTCTGGTTTTGACTCCTTTTGTCCATGACAGTCTTGGAAAACTGGCCAAATGACCAAATAACTACTGCCCTCCATTCACTGAACCCCAGGTTCACTTGGTTCTGGATTCCAGTATCCCAGATCATAACTCAGTCAAGCATCTGTCCTTCCCTATCCCCAGCCACGGGGTGCACTTGGTCTTAGGAGAGGGGGCAAAGTCCTAGAAGCCCACCCCAAGACACACTGTCCTGATAGGGGTGGCCAGGGGATGATGGGGAAGTCATGAGCATCCCCTCCTCCTAAGAATGAGTCTCCACCTTCTACAGCCATGCTTATTTATGCAGGGCTTAGAGGAGCAACTACCCAAGTCTAGCAAAATGAGTGATCTAGAGTTTTGTTTGCTTCCCCTACCCCATTTTTATTTTTATTTTTTATAATCATAAAAGTCATGCATGTTTACTGTAAAAACTCAAGCAGTACCAATATGCATACTATGTACATTGATATTATATATTTATTTTTTATGTTATTACAGAGAAAAAAGCAAAAATCCTCTTTACCCATTCTTTCTCCATGCATCCTGATTGTCTATTCGGAAATAACTACCATTACTAGTACATAGTCTCTCATTCCAGACCCTTAACAAGAACTAACTACTGTTAATAGATTGCTGGTCTGTCATTTCACACCTTTAAGTACATTTTCACATATACGATTTATGTATATAGTGAGATATACCCACCATAGTTAAATTTGTGTCTGTGTGGATCGGGTATGCCATGTGATCCTTCAGTGGCTTCTCTGCCACCCAATACTGTGTCATAACGTCCTTCCATGTCAGCACATACTAACCCCAGTCTTCCTTGTCAAAGCTGATGGATATCGACAGATTGTCCTCCAATGAGACTGTACTCACAGAGCTCAACTTTTTTCTTTAATATGTGCTTGGTTTTTTTTTTTTTTTTTTTTTTTGGTACTGGGGATTGAACTCAGGGCCACTGGACCACTGAGCCACATCCCCAGCCCTATTTTATATTTTATTGAGAGACAGGGTCTCACTGAGTTGCTAAGTACCTCACTTTTACTGAGGCTGGCTTTGAACTCTCGATCTTCCTGCCTCAGCCTCCCAGGCTGCTGGAATTACAGGTGTGTGCTATTGCACCCAGCAAATGTTTTTAATCAACAACAACAACAAAAAATCATATAGAGCTCATCTTAATCCTAACCCTCCCCTGTTGTCTCTCTGGTGAACTTGCTCTTTCCTCTTTTAGGAACACGAAGCGCACAGCAGAGGTGTGGATGGATGAATACAAGCAGTACTACTACGAGGCCCGGCCCTCGGCCATCGGGAAAGCCTTCGGCAGGTGGGACCCTCCAACAAGTCTCCCTGCCACTTGTCCCCCTCTACCCATGTCAATGTGGCCCCTGCAACAGGAAGTGGTGTGCAGCCAGGGAGCCACTCATGATCTTCCTGGCAACTGGGCCCTGATTGGGCTCCTCTGGGCCCAGGGAGGGTACACGATGCAGGGATAAGACCCTGGTCCTTGAAGAGCATGCGCCTCATGGGGTGGGCTGGGGACAGTGAGAAAAGGCTTGCTGTGAAGGCAGTGCCATCCTCGGGCTGAGCTGCGTGCAGGAAGAGGGGCCTCTTAGGGAGGGGCTGTCTGTGGAAGGCGTTTCAGGTTTGCCTCCTCCCCCGGTCAGATTGTGATCTGTCAGTCTGTTTTCCTGTCGTGGACTGTTATGACTACAGTCGAGTGAAGCATTTTCAAAATGCAGATGGGTTGCGAAATCAATTTAGGGAGTCGTGACCAGCATTAAAAAAGAGAGAAAGAAAAGCACCACAGATTAGATTAGTAGAGACCAGAATAGAAAATCAGAGTTGATTGCAATTAAGGGTAAGTATTGTTTTATAAAACTCATTTCTGTTGTGTGTGTGCACACACCTGCGTGTGTGCCTGTGGGTGTACTCGGGGTACACTACATCACGATGTAAGATGTATATTTATCTCCTCCTTAAGGTTGTGGTCAGAGAAGTTTGAAAACATTGTTAATGATCAATCATAGATGAATCATCTTCCCTCTATTTATTTATATCTATCATTTAAAAAGAGTTATGTCACTATGTATTTTTTAATGGGAAACTATCATCTACTGAGGACGATCCTGGGCTTCATGTCCCTTTAAATTCATTTTCTTATCACAAAAACCTCCCAAGGTGAGTAATCATGTCTCCAGTTTACTGTAGAAGAAACTGAGGCTGGGCTAGGTGGCACTGAGGGTCCTCAGCTGGTGGCCATTGTGGTCGGTGTGACTGAGGCAGGTGAGGAAGCTGAACCAAGGTGTTTCAGGGACCCACCAGATGGTTCTGACTCCTGAAAGATTAGAAAGTCTGCTCTTCTTGACATTGAGATAGTTTCTCCTCAACTGAAAAGCAGGAGAGGACAGCTTCTAGTTCACAAAGTCTCTGCAAAAATAAGGACCAGTTTGTAGTGTGCTAACTGAGGTCTCAGGAGTGAGAACCCTGGGGCAAAGTGTGGTCACCTGTGAGCTGGGCTTGTCCGGAAAGGTGAGCTCCAAGCAGGATTTGAGTTAGGAAAGAGGGAGACCCAGGAGACCTTCCAGGTCAGGGGATGACAGGAGGCAAGTGGCCACAGCTGGACTGGGCAGGTTTCCATGGCTCTCGCCCTTGATGCCTTAGTAGGCAGGAAGAGGGGACCAACCTCTGGGGCCTGGAAGGGGTCTCTGCCATCCTTCCCAGGCTTCCTCCCCACACAGTGACCTTGCCCAGTTCCTTGTCTTCCCTTCAGTGTGGCCACTCGGATCGAGCAGAGGAAGAAAATGGACTGCAAGTCCTTCCGCTGGTACTTGGAGAACGTCTACCCTGAGCTCACGTGAGTGCAACCCTCACCTTGCACATGGGCCTGTGCTGCCCAGGGGGATCTCCCTACCTGATCTGGCTCCTTCTGGCTGCCAGTGTTTATCTTTGGGACAAAGCCCTGGCGAAACTGATAAGGGCATTGCCAAGAGTTATCTATTAGGTGTGATAGATAGGAACCGAATTTTTAACAGACTGTGTCTTCGATCTAAAAATGGATATTGTCCCCAGCACTGCATTATGCAGTCAAGGCTGCAGAAACCCTGGCACCTTTGACCCTATCCTCCTCCTTGTGGGAATTTCTCCTGAGGAAATACAACAGCCACAGCAGAAGGCTGTTGACGGTCACTCTGCAGGCTTCTCTGCTGCTGCTGTGGCACAAGGAGAAACAATTCTCAGTCGGAGCTGGGCTCAGTGAATCCTGTTGATTTAAACAAATATTATGCATCCAAGAATCTGATCACCAAGACTGTGGGGGAAAAAAAGTAGACAAATGTTTCTTCCAGTGTATGAGGTAGCAAAATGTGAATGGTAATGTCCTGGGGTTGTGCTCACCTGGGAACCTGTGTGCACTCTCAACAGGATTGCAGCTGTGACCGCTGGGGACCCCGTTTTTCCTATTTCCAAATTCTTCTCAGTGTCTTGGTCTATCTGAGTGACTCATTTTCTCACCTTTTTCAGCTCTTGACTCAAATGTCCCCTTCTCGGGGACATTTTCTCTGAATGCTGTGAACTGGCAGCAGCCTGCCCTCTCTCATTCTCTGCTGGATTTCCCTCCATAGCCCTTATTGGCATCTAGCATATATCTGGTCAGTTAATTCTGTTGTCAACTTGCTGTACACTCCAGGAGGGCAGAGGTTTGGATCTGTTTGGGTCATTGCACTGCCTCCAGCACCTAGAATTGTGCCTGTCACAACACAGGCGCTTGATAACCATTTTTTACTAAATAAATCGCAGGATCAGTGTGCCTCCATAATGTCTAAGTTACAGTTTCCCTCCACAGCTTGTCCCTCAACTGCCAGCTCTCTCCCAAGGACGCTGCCACGGCTCTCTCCACCTCTCAGAGCCTGTGTCTCCTCGAAAGAGGCAAATCTTTGTCCTTGGAGGGTACAGTTGATGCCTAGAAAGTAGGCACAGTTAGGCCATAGCCACACCCAGGGAATAAGCTAGATGATTAACCCAGATAACACAATCCCAGGTCCCAAATACAGCATGCCTCAAAAGTAATAAGACTACAGTGACTCTTCAGACAATTTCCAAGAAATTCCAGCAATTTGAGCAACAGCAGCACCTTTGAAGGAAAGTTGGTGGCTTGGATAATCCCAGCTCCCTGGACAATTGCTGTGTAGGGAAGAACATTAATTTATAAAAATGTAAGAAGTGAACAACTTCCTGAAGTGACTCCTTTTAAGGGGACTATGCTCATTCACATGGAATGTGTCTCTTCTGTGACACATTTCTTTACATCCTGTCAGGGTTTGTACAACATGTGGAGGGAGCCCACAGACCCCAGCCCCAGGGGCAGGACTGGGAAGCCTGTGGGAGGGACTGGGAGAACTGGAAGTGTCCTCCCTCTCCACACCTCAGCCCCGCCCACAGTGGCATCCCCAAGGCTCCCAAGGAAGCCGATCCTGGGTGGATCCCAAGATCCTGGGTGGATCCCAAGTCGAGAGCAGAGAGTACACCAGCTGTGTTGACTGAGGAGCATGAGGGCCTCTGCTGCTTTTGTCATTCATTGCTATCTGGGTTGCTCACCCCCAGTTCCAAGGGAGAGGCCAGGAGTGGATCAGTTGTCTGTTTGAAAGGAGATGTATCAGCCCCAGCAATGCCAGCTTCCCTCCAAAACCAGGAGGCTAATAGCTGGCCATGTTGCTCAGATAGTCACAGGAAGACTGAGGAGGCTGGAGGAGAAGGGTTTCATTCTCCTAAGCCTGCAGCACTTCCGCCATAGCTCCATCCCCATCCAGTCCCTACCTCTGCAGTTGGCCTCCGAAGCCACAGCCACTAATTTATTGCCTTTATCAGGACTGTCAAGAATGATTGTGTGAGCCTCGCATTTGTTTGTTTGATTTTTATTTTTATTTTTTGGGGTGCTTAACTTCTGAGCCACATCCCCAGCACCTTTTATATATTTAATATATATTTTTTAAATATATATTTTTCAGTTGTTGATGGACCTTGATTTATTTATTTATTTATTTATATGCGGTGCTGAAAATCAAACCCAGTGCTTCACACATGTTAGGCAAGCACTCTACCACTGAGCCACAGCCTTTTTAATATTTTATTAGAGACAGGGTCTCACTGAGTTGCTCAGGTCCTCACTAAGTTTCTGAGGCAGTCCTTGAACTCGAGATCCTCCTGCCTCAGCCTCCCAAGTCTCTGTGATTACAGATGTGTGCCATTGTACCCGGCTGAGCTATGCATTTGTGAGAGTGCTGGTCACAGAGTAGACATTGAGTGCTCATTATAATTCCAAGCAGATGGCAGAAAATATTCTTCTAATCAAATCAGTGTATCATGACAATTTTCTTTTTTTAAAATATTTTTTAGGGGGATATGGCTCAAGCGGTAGCGCGCTCGCCTGGCATGCGTGCGGCCTGGGTTCGATCCTTAGCACCACATACCAACAAAGATGTTGTATCCGCCGAAAACTGAAAAATAAATATTGAAATTCTCTCTCTCTCTTTAAAAAATAAAAAAATAAAATATTTTTTAGTTGTAGTTGGACATAATACTTTATTCATTTATTTTTTATGTGGTGCTGAGGATCGAACCCAGGGCCCACACGTGCTGGACGAGCGCTCTACCCCTGAGCCACAACCCCAGCCCTTATGACAATTTTCTATTGGATAAAAGTGTAGCATCTTGAGAAACAGATATCTTACTTCTATAAAGAGATATCTTCTTCTATTGGACATTGTCATTAAGTGTGTGTATATATATATATATATATATATATATGCAAGTCTATATGGAAAACATAGTGGGGACAGATGTCTCACTTCTAAGGCATCTTAAGGTCTAATGGCAGTCCTGCTTAGAGCAGATCCGTAGGAAGGGAATCGGGGGTAGACTTAAGAGGGCCACCAACAAACCCGGCAGCTCAGTCCTCTGGAAGGCAGCTGGGGAAGTGGTGATCACTGCTATCCCCTCTGCCCCAGGACCACTGCCACAGAGTGACATCAGGAGCTGCACCTGCTCTTGAGCTTGCTGTCCAGCTCAGGGTTTCTTTGCTAGTGTCAATGGGAAGCCACACTTACTGCCCCACCCCGCCACCCCCTACATGCTGATGAGCCGGCACACCTCCCTCAGCAGCAGCATGTGGGGAGAAGCAGAGCACAGGAGGGTCAGGAGCAAGCTCTGGAGCCTTCACAGCCTTTCCAGACCCCCGTCCTCCACACAGTTCTCACAGAAGCTTCAGCAGGCCTCTGGTCTCTGGAGAGAGGGAAATCTAACACATTGTCACTGGACAAGGCAGAGAGGGTGGATCTCTTGTCCCCCAAGCCCTTATACCTAGCGAGGGTTGCCAACTCAGATGCTTACGATAGTCAGACAGGTGATGTAACTAAGTCAGGTGGGTGGGATGAGGAATGGGGAATGGTGAGGATTGTGGCAAACTGGGATGCAAAGGCCCGGTCCAGCAGGGACAGCTACTACACAGACGGTGGATTAGTGTCATGTTGGAATATGAGCGTGTTGAGGCTTGATCTTTCTGTTTTTTCCAAGAGAGCCCAAATTCAGATTTTTCTGTTACGTTAAATTAAAAAATGATTGCCAACTAATGAAAACCAAATAACAACCACCCTGAACAGGTCAGACAAACATTCCTAAGAGCCAGATTCTGCTCGGAGGCCAGCAGTTTGCCACCGCTGCTCTAGAGCTGCCCAGCCTCTCAAGGAGGGTCTGGAGGCAGGCTTGCTGCTGCAGGGGGAGGGAGAGGACGTGACAAGGACCCCCTGGGAGCCAGGTCCTGTGGTTCCGTAGGCTTCTGGCCAGCCTGAGAAAGCCCTGGTTTGGTCAAGATCCTGGAAGGTGTCCACATCAAAGAATGCTGGAAATGTTAAGATACCCCACCCCAGGCCCATGTTTTCTATGACAAAGATACCAGGAGACAGATAAGAGTAGACACAGGTCAGATTCTAACCTCCAGGTTCCTTATCACCCCCTGGAGGATCCAAATTCCAAGAAACTTCTAAACCTAGATGTATAAGACCACACCAGCTGGGGCCAGCAGCCTTCTAGGTTCATTACCCAAAGAGTGTCAGTGTGTGTGTTTAAGCATTTCCTGGGCATATAAAATGTTTTAATAGGGGCTGGGGTTGTGGCTCAGTGGTAGAGCACTTGCCTAGCACTTGTGAGGCCCTGGGTTCGATCCTTAGTACCACATAAAAATAAATAAATTAATTAAAGGTATTGTGTCTATCTGCAACTAAAAAAATGTTTAAAAAGTTTTAATAATGTAATATTTTGCAATATGCTTGTTTAACTTGACAGTATGCTATGAATATTTTTTGCAGATTACCAGGTAGTCTTTCACAAAGTCATTTATAATGGCTGCAGGATTTTCTAACCTGTGGATAAATCAGAATTTATTTAGCCCAGCCCCTATTGTTGGACAACTAGGAATTTCCAGTGTTCTCAGTATCAACCATTCTGAGATGAATATCTTTTAACACATCTTTAATTATTTCCCTAGGATAAATTCCTTGAAGTGACATTGTTAGGTCAGAGGTGTGCACATTTTTGAGGGCTTTGAATCATAATACCACACTACTCTCCAAGATGCGCTCACTGGTATGAGAAGAGTCAATCTCACATCCTCTTGCCAACATTGGGCATTGTCGTTATATATGCATGTGCATATATAAGTCTATATGGAGAACATAATGGTGACCATCTATTATGTATTTCTTTGATCCTTAGTGAGATTGAACACACTTAGTGAGATTGAACACATCTGTGTGTTTTAAGTTTGCCTCTTCAAAATCACCCTTTCCTTATCATTTTGAGATGGTTGTTAATCCCACATTTAGGCCCCAGCCTCTCCCTGTTTCCAGGTCCTGTGTTCCAGTCTGAGCTCTCTCCTGCCAGGGTCCTCTTCTCAGACCTGTCCTTCAGGGAATCCTGGGAAACACTGGGACTGAGGCTGTCCCTGTCCCTCCCCCCCACTGCTGGCCAGGACTGAAGGTCGTAGTGGCCTTGTGCCTGGGTACTGTCCTCTGCCAGAGGGCATGGGTAGGCTGGGGAGGGCAGAGGACCAGGCTGACCGCTGTCTTTTTCCTCAGTGTCCCGGTGAAGGAAGTACTTCCTGGCATTATTAAGCAGGGGGTTAATTGCTTAGAATCCCAGGGCCAGAACACAGCTGGGGACTTCTTGCTTGGAATGGGGATCTGCAGAGGGTCTGCCAAGAATCCCCCACCAGCCCAGGTAAGCTGGGAAGGGCCTCGGGGTCAGATCTGGGAGTGGGACAGGAGCCAGGGGCATTGACCATCAATAGGGTCAACCTCCCTGGACCCATTCTCATCCTGTCTAGCTACACCCTCCACACACCCTCCTTCTCAGGGTCTTCACGGTGCTCCTGACGCATCTTCTTAGCCCTCTGTGTACCACACACTTGCAGGGGGAGAAAGGCTGTGAGAGGCCCCTTCTCTCCTGGGTCACAGCTATGTGATGAGCAGCAGGCTCCAGAACTGAGCACACGAGTGAACATGAGTGTCACATCCACATCAACACTAGAGCAGGTCATGAGACCCCAGCGTGGACCAGCTCCCTGGCTGCCTGGCTCCATGTCCTATTATCCCCCATCCCCTGGGTCCCTTGGTATTTCCTTGGTTTCTCTCTGGCCAGCTCCAGCTGAGCTTCCTCACCTCAGTATTTGATTATGAAAAATTTCAAACATACAGAAAAATACAGCCCCCCCCCCAAGAATTGTACCATAAATACCCGTACACCCACTTCCAGCTTCTACAATCATTTGTAAAAATATTCTACAAAAATACACATTGTATTTGCTTTATCACCTGTCTGCCCATCTGGCCATCTAGAACTGTCCTTCCCTTGTCTTACAGGCATGGCTATTCAGTGACCATCTCATCCAGCAGCAGGGGAAGTGCCTGGCTGCCACCTCCACCTTAATGTCCTCTCCCGGGTCCCCAGTCATACTGCAGGTGTGCAATTCAAGAGAAAGCAAGCAGGTAAGTCTCCACTCCTGGGCACAGATGGCCAGCAGCCCCAGGGGGACGTGCAGTGTGTGTGGCAGACCTTGGCAGAAGTCTATAGTCTCAGAGACGCCTCCAGAGGAACCAAGTCAACCGCTGGGTCCAGCCTATTATTTTGCCTATGAGGAAAAGCTTCTTTTTTTAATATTTATTTTTTAGTTATAGTGGACACAATATCTTTATTTTATTTTTATGTGGTGCTGAGGATCGAACCCAGTGCCTCATGCATGCGAGGCAAGGCTCTTCTTCTGAGCCACAATCCCAGCCCCCCAAAAAGCTTCTTTTTTAAAAAAAATATTTTGTTTTAATTAATTATACATGACAGTAGAATGCATTATGATACATCATATATAAATGGAGTGTAACTTGTCATTTTTCTGGTTGTACATGATATAGAATCACATCGATCATGCACGTAGGGTTATAATGTCTGATTCATTCTACTATTCTTCCTATTCCCATACCCCTCCCCTCCCTTCACTCCCCTCTACCTAAAGTAACTCTATTCTTCCCTAGCTCCTGGCTCCCTCACCCTTATTGTGAGTTAGCATTCACATATCAGAGAAAACTTTGGGCCTTTGGTTCTTTGGGATTGCCTTATTTCACTTAGCATGACATTCTCTGGCTCCATTCATTTACCAGGAAATGCCATAATTTCATTCTTATTTATGGCTGAGTAATATTCCATTGTGTATATATACCACGTTTTTCTTGTCCATTCATCTATTGAAGGGCACCTAGGTTGGTTCCAGTCATGAGTTGAGCTGCTATAAACCTTGAGGTAGCTATAATATGCTGATTTTAAGTCCTTTTGAGTATAAACCAAGGAGTGGGATAGCTGGGTCGAATGGTGGTTCCTTGAGGAAATGCTTTTTTAGGTATTTGGTTAATGTTAGTCCTGCAGGTCTGAAGGCAGGAAGTTTGTCTTGTTCATACTGTATCCCTGGTCCCTGACAACCACACAGCGCAGATGTCAGCTCACTGCCAGCCTGTGTTAGGAGTTTTACATAGATCACCACGTCTGATCTTCCAAGCTATCTAGTGAGGTGCTTCCAGTACTGCCTCATTTGATAGGTAGTAAAGCAAGGCTTGCTGATTACAGGCAGTCAGATCCCACATCTGAGAAGCCTAGGATTTAAACCTTGGCCAGTGTGACTCCTAAGCCAATAGTCTTAAACCAGCACATAGTAGGTGCCCAGTAAGTATTTCTTGATTGCTGACTGGGGAAACTGAGACCTGACCAGCCTCCCATGTCCACTCTCACCCACACTATCTCCTTGAGTCCTGGGAGGAGGCTGGCCTACCTATCTAAGGAGAAACTGATAGCTTGGAGTTCTGAAGTCACTTGCTCAGGGCACACAGCAGTGACTGGGGAGAAGTGGAGGCCAGGTTTCTGGGGCCAGCCCAGCTCCCTTCTATGCTGTTCTCTTCCTGCCTGGAGGTGCTGCCTGCTCCCTGGGGAGGGCACTCAAGACCTGAGGCTACTGCAGTGCTTCCCGCCACCCTCCTGGCATGCTCCCTGGGCTGGCTGCCTGAGTACAGGCGAGGGTGGAGGGCTGGCTTTCTCCTTCTGCCTGCAGACTTCTCCACCCACCCCTCTTCTTCTTACCAGGGTCAGCTGGTCAGGGACGACTGGGAGTCTGCTATTCCATTCTGGAAAAGCAGCTGGGTCCTCTCCCTCCAGTCTGGGTGTGTGTGTGTGTGTGTGGGGGGGGGGTGTCTCAGCTCTGTGACCTGCTAAACAGTTTATATATATTAGTTGGTGATGGACCTTTATTTTATTTATTTGTATGTGGTGCTGAGAATGGAACCCAGTGCCTCATGCATGCTAGGCAAGCGCGTTACCACTGAGCCCCAACCCCAGCCCTAATGCTGAACTACTTTTTTCCCCTTTTGGTCCTGGGAATCGAGCCCAGGGACAGTTTATCATTGAGCTACATGGCCGGCTCTTTTTATTTATTTTTGAGACTGGGTCTCACTAAGTTGCTTAGAACCTCACTAAAATGCTGAGTCTGGCCTCCAACTTGTGATATCTCAGCCTCCCAAGTGGCTATGATCTTAGGTGTGCACTAACCTGTGGGGCCAGGCTTCTGAGTGCTTTCTGACTGAGGGATGCAGCTTATCCTTTCTATCCTGAGCTGCTCATCCTCTGCCCAGCCCAGCAGCAGAGCTGGTGCACAGTCTGCCCTTCACCTGGAGCGGGGACCTCCATGAAGGGAAAGCCTGAGCCACGCCCACCCTCTCATTGTTGAGGACAGACCTGATAAGTGTCCGGCAGCCTGCACTCAGATACTTCTCTGGGGCTGAAGCATTGTTTTCTCCTTTGTGCTGACCCAGCCAGCAGGGCTTAGAGGATTCTCCTGGGCCCATTCATTCTGCTCCTGTGAGTCCTGCCAGGTGTCCAAGCACTCTGGACGCCTATGCCCCACCCCTTCTGGGAGGACAGCATAAGCAGCTCTCCCACTGCCAAAGCCTCTGGAATCTGGCCTTTTCTCCTTTGTCCCCTTTTGGCCAATTGGATGGCTATAAGGTACCAGCCAGGCTCCTATGCATTAGACGGGGTCAATGGTGTCAGCAGTCCCAGCTTCTGCACTCCTTACATCTCCCTGAGACTGGCTCCTCACTTACAGAATGAGGGGCTGCCTTCTCTGCCTGCCCTGGAAGGAACTGCACAGAGACTATGCAGATTAAGTGCTGTGACTTGATACTGTTTCTCTGGCCAGTCCCAGAGTTGAGTGGCCAGGAGGTCCTGAAACTACCTGGTAGCAGGTGGGAAGTGAAGAGTCCTGCCAGTTGGGGAGCCCCTCCTGATGACTGGGTGATTCATTCATTTATCACAAAGCCGCACTGAGTGCTTAATTTGGGCCAGGGAATGTACAGATCATGCCGGCCACGGGGATGGAAGGGGCGTGGACTTGACTCCCAAGGTACACACAGTCTGGAAGGGGAGAAAGAGGAGGAGGCAGCAGCTACAATAGGGAGGACTGGATGCTGAGGTGGCACTAAGTAGGGTCCGTGCAGCCAGAGGACAGCCCTGCCACCCCGAGACCTGCTGGGGAGAGGATGGCCACACTGCCCCCAGATGGGCATTGGGGGAGGTCTGGCTGATGTGAGTTGAATGTGAAGAACTCTGAAGCAATAGCAGGCTGTGAACCGCAGGGGGCCACAGGCTGCTCCCACCGGCCTTTGACCTTTAGGCTTGTAGCTGGGGCCACTTAGACCTAGAGAGGCTGGCTCTCAATCTGGCCCCTCACAGCCTCACGTTCCCAAGGGAAACCCAGGCTCGGCAGCCCCCGCCTTTCACCTTACTCACCCCACGTCCCTCTCCAGCTCTAGCTCTGGCCCCATGGCTGGGTGCAGGGGATCCCTCTCCTCCTAGCTGCTCAGTGAGAACATGGACCCACTCCCTCAGAACTGTGGTCCTGAGCCTTCCCACCTCTTCTCAAGGACTAGGTGGATATAAGAAGAGGGGAGAGCTGGGCGCAGTGGCGCATGCTTGTAACCCCAGTGGCTCGGGAGGCTGGGGCAGGAGGATCAAGAGTTCAAAGCCAGCTTCAGCGACTTAGCAAGGCACTTAACAACTCACCAAGACCCTGTCTCTAAATAAAATATAAAAAAGGGCTGGGGATGTGGCTCAGTAGTTAAGCATCCTTGGGCTCAATCCTTAGTATCAAAAAAAAAAAAAAAAAAAAAAAAAAAAGAAGAAGAAGAAGAGGAGAGATAGTAGCATGGGAGGAAAACAGGAGAGAAACCAAAAATATACCTGTCTCACTATTCTGTCTTCCCTGATCCTTGAAATCTGGGTCTCTCATTCCCTCTTCTCCATGTTCCAGACAACACTCCATGCTTTATCTAGGCCTTTCTAAAATGCTCTACAGCAAAAATTCTTCCCTGCTTATCTCAGCTGGGAGAGGAAGTCACCCAAAAGTGCAGTAGGGGACCTCAAGTACCCCTGTCGTCCCGCTCAGTGTGCCATGCCTGTAAAGATGGCGTCCAGTCATCAGCCTCATGGTTATAGGCTGGGTCAGAATTCAGGCTGCAGGAAGAAGAAATCTTATTCACAGAAATAGGAAATTCACCTAGGCCAAGACTCACAAACTTAAATCCTGAGGAAGCCCAGGTCCCTAGAGGACCAGGCAGGGACTATGACAAACTGGAGAACAAAAGCCCCATTGGGAGCAGAGAGAAGGCAAGTCCTCAGCCCGCCAACTGATGCCATTTAAGAAATTAGGCCCAATGTCCAGATAGAAGCTCAACATGCAGATTTGTATGTAGTAACTAAGCAAAATTTCAAATGAACGATGTACTGTCCAAACAAAATACATCTCTGAGCTGGACTCTGCCCATGGGCATCTGCACTGTCTCCCTGGTCCAGACAGCAGCTGGGGATGTGGCTCAGTAGTTAAGGACTTGACTCCAAGGCACACACAGTCTGGAGGGGGAGAAAGAGGAAGAGGCAGCAGCTACAATAGGGAGGACTGGATGCTGAGGTGGCACTAAGTAGGGTCCGTGCAGCCAGAGGACAGCCCTGCCGCCAGGACTGCGAGCTTGGCAGGATGGGCAGCCACGGACATAAGGGACATGCAGTCTGTTTTAAATGGGGGGATGAGGGAGGTGAAGGTACATTATTATTTCTAATCATTGCTTTCTCATGTCCCTCCTTCTCATCTCTCTCCCTCCCAGAAATGGAGGAGAAAAGGATCTTTCATCCAGCATTCAGTCAGCGGCCTCTGCCTGGAGACGAAGCCTGCCCAGCTGGTGACCAGCAAGTGCCAGGCTGACGCCCAGGCCCAGCAGTGGCAGCTGCTGCCACATACATGACAGTAGCCCCAGGGCCTCTTGTACCTTTTGCATGAGACTTTGAGACCGGAAGGGGGTTGGGGTGGGAGTGTCAAGCGGGCCGTTTCCATCTCCTCACATCTCTGCCGGAGTCATCAGCAAACACCCTGCCACGACACACATTACTCCAAAGCTCGTTCCACAGGGGCACACCCAGTGTCCTTTATGCCTCCCTGGCCTTGCCCTGGGAGAGGAGATGGTCAGGGTGCCAGACTGTTGCTGGCTAGGGACTTGGCAAGTGTCCCTGGCCTTTTGTCCTCTCCCTTGGCCCTACATGGGGCTCAAACAGTGGTGTGTGGAAGATCCCCCTGTTGCCTGGGGGTGCGAAGGACAGAGGCCCTCGGAGCGACCCAGTGGGGACATGGGGCCTGCTAGTGGGGACAGCCTGAGAGGAGAAAGTGGGCAGCCTGTAGAGAGGCTTAAGGCTGGGAAGAGAGGGACAGAGAGGAGAGAGGCCACCTGTAGGGGCAGGTAGAGAACTGGAAGGAGCTGAGAAGTTTGGGGCCCTGAGAAATGCCAGACCCAGGGGTTGGGTGTGGGAGGCATGGGATCCTGGGAGCAAAGGGTGGAGACTTCGCAGGAGACCATGGATGGAGGAGCAGCAAAGCAACAAAAGACCAACGTCTCTTTCCCAGGTGCTGTCCTGCCCACTTTCACCAGTCCGTAGGCCTGAGCCGCACACGTGCCTCCAGCCTTAATGCTGATCTAGCAGGAGGCTGCAGAGGGATCTTTAAGGATAGACTTGGGGTGCAGCTTATTAAACAGACTCCATTTCTGTTTGGCCACGTGTCAGGCTGAGACCTCTCTCTTGAGCCATCATGACCAGCTGGTGCCCTGTCCCCCCGCCTGGGCCCAGTGGGGAAACTGGCAGATGTCATGCACCCTTGAGCAACCCCACCCTCGTTTGTGGTTTTGAACCCTGCTTTCTCAAGGTCTTTGTCTCTGTAAATACTGCGTCATGGGTCAGGGTGGCTGATAAGAATGTGACTTCCTTTCGGAGTATGAACACCCCCTGAGTCACAAGGGGCTAGTCACCTGGCTAAACTGCACTCTCAGTTCCTTCTACTTACAGGAGGGATTCCTTTGAAAGGTCAGTCATTGCACTTGGCCAGGAGGCTGGCTGTGGAGAATTCCCAGTTCCCCCATGGCCTTGTCTTGGGATTCTTCCTGCTGTTCCCTCAAGCTCCTGACCCCAACCACTGGCTTGGGCAGTATGATCTGTTGGTACCAGGACCCCTGGGGTCTCCCTCCCAAAGCAAACAGCCTGGGGCACATGCTCCTACCTCAGGAGCACCCAGTCTTTCATAGAAGAGAGCCACACTCTAGAGAGTTCATGCATTCCAGAAGGTCTAGGAATTTCCAGAAATTGTCCCCCCAAATGGTGTGTGTGTGTGTGTGTGTGTGTGTGTGTGTGTGTGTGTGCGTGCATCTTCCTGGGGAGAGTGACCCAGGAAAAGAGGATTTCCCTGGCTTCTTAAAGAGGTCCCTGATCTCAAAGGGTCTAGGCCTCTGCTTTGGATTGGAGCTATTTGACCTGCAGCCCCCCTCTCCCAACCTTCCTCCCTGCTGCACCCAAACTGCCATCACCCTGTTCCCTCCACGTGGCCCTTGGGGTTGGAAGCCAAGTGTTCATGGTCCCCAGCACCCACTCTGGAGGGTTCTCCAGCAGTGTCCTCTTGCCTCCTGGCTCTCGCCAGCACTCTTAGCAGGTATAAGTGCACCCCTGGACTCACAGTGTGGGGGTCCTTTGCCTCAGTGGCCACACTTCTCCCATTCTCTGATGTGGAGTTTCATCCACAGCCATTTGTGAGCCTGGCTTTAGATCCCCTGTTCATCCAGGAAGCTCCTGCTGTGGGCTAGAATAGAACCAGGGTTGGGGCGAGTCCTCTCCCTAGAGCCTAGGCCATGTTCAGGCGTGGGCCTTGGGGACCGGGAGCATGAGCTCTTGAATGTAAGGACTGCTGCTCAGAGGGCCTTTGAGAGGGTCTCGCCCTCGTTTCCATGGTCAGCCAGGCTCTGGACTTCTCAGCTGTCCTGGGTGGGGACTTGGCCCACTCTGTTTTTGCTTTTCCTCTTCTTGACCAAAGCATGTGCCACTAGCTGTCCTTGAGGACATTGTCTTTATGAAACACACACCCGGAATAAAACCACTTCTTACATGTTCACGTGCACTTGTGCCTTCCTCTCTGACGCAGCGCCCCCTTCCCCTGCTCGGGGAAAGTTGGGGCCCGAGTGAAACCAAACATGCTCCAGTCTAACCCTCTCCTGCAGCTAAGCCAGCCTCTCTCAGGAGAGCCAACAGGTGCCCTGCTCCTGGGGCAGGCCTGGGACCCGATCCCAAGGACCGGCTCAGCCCAGGCTTCTATTACTTCACTGTGGGACACTATGGGACTTGGAAACGGAAAGCCAAGGGCTTCTCCAAATGTAAGTGGCCCTACCACCACGCTCACTTTAACAGACCTTCTCTGCTTTCTTGGGAGCCAGCTATGGCCCCTCAGAGCTGCCCTTCTCCTCTACCACACAAGAAGTCACTCAGGCAGGACATTATTCCTGGTAAAAAATGGTACAATGATTCTAGAAAGAGTCATGCCAGCCTAGGCTTGCTTGATCAGGTAGCAGATGTTCTGCATAACGTTTCCATGGAAACCAATTGGAAACCCCCACCATGTCTGATCAGAAGCTGAGTCGACCTAGGTAAAAATAAATGCTGCTTCAGTGCACATGTGAACTGCTGTGGGCAGACCAGGCACTACTAACTCCCCTGGACCTGGCCATTTCCTCCCTTCCCTGCCCCCACTTACCTCAGGACTGCTGATGAGGAGTCCCCAGAACTTCTGACCCATAGACCCAAGGGGCCTGGAGCAAAGCTCCAGCAGGCCGCAGTGTGCAACTCGGCTACAGCATCCAGTTTGGTCTGGACTTAGGAGACATGTCACAGCAGAGGCTCCTGGCTGCGATCTCCATCCATCCTTCCTTCTATTTGTTCTGCTGGTTGCCCAGCACTCTCTTAGGTCACCTCCTGGCCAGGGTGGGTCAGCTCTCCACTCTCCATCTATTGTCGCTCCCAGCCTTGAGGGGCTCTGGTGTTGGCTTCTCCTGAGTCAGTCTGCCTCTCCAGAGACCCACTTTTCCCTCCCACCTCTTTTTCTTCCTGGAAACAGAGGCTGTCAACCTTTAGCCAGCCTCTAGAGGAACCCATGAAAGCCCTCCGGCTGGCCATTAACAATAACTGGTTAGGAGTCTTCCCCAGAACAGGAGGGCTGGGGCGGCAGGAGGGATGTCTGTCCCAGGCCAAAACTCCAGCTTGTCCAGTAGGGAGCAGCTCCTGGGTTCTGGGCCTTTGGGTCTTGGCTTTGGTTTGGTTTTGTTTTTGCAGTTCGGGGATGGAACTCAGGGCCTCACATATACTAGGCAAGTGCTCCTCAATTGAGCTGCACTCTTGGCCCCTGGACTTAGGTTTTTCACAAAGACTCTTCCCCCAGCCTCTCAGTAGGGCTTTCCCTGTTTGCAGTTGGTAGAAATAACCCAGCCAACATCCCTGTCCTCCAGGGGGTCTGGCACCCCAAGGCTTGTGAGGAAGGTCTTTTGCTGCACTGGATGGGGTGTGGTCCTCTCCCACTAGGGAATGGGGAAGGAAAGCTGGAAAGACTGAAGTTCATAATGTCCACATGCTCGTTCTGAGAATGTTCTCAGTGTGTCTGGTATTCGTCCCCTGTGCTGGTCTGAGTCAGTGTTCCTCCAGAAGAAGGGAGGGGACCCAGGCAGTGTCTCTTGTGGTACGAGGTCCTCATTGCCAGGCACGTAGCAGAAAACTGGAGATGAGCAGAGGAAGGGCCTGCTTTCTCCTGGCCAGGCTGCCTGAGCAGCAGAGGTTGACGGAGGCTGCAGAGCCATCGGGAGGACAGCCCTCACCTGCTCTTTTAACTTGGGAAGTGGGGGGAAGAGTGGACTAGGGGTGTGGACTCTACAGACCCCATCATCTGGGTCCATCCCTGCTCTGCAACTCAGTAGCTGTGTGATCTGGAATAATTCGATCTCTCATCCTTGATTTCCTGACCTGTAAAATGGAGCTACTCCTAGCACTAGAGGAGTTTTGTGAAGACTGATTTATTTAATGACTGGGAAGCACCTGACCCCATCTAAATGCTTACTAAATGCATGCTATTACTATTATTAACAAGCCTGCTAAATGCCTGCTACATACCAGGCCGTTGCCAGGGTGATGACACATATATAACTGGAGAGAAATGGGCCCAGCCCTCAAGAGCTGATTTCGAGCAGGGAAGTGGACAAACACTCATTTAGAACCTAGAAATTAGGCAACTGTAATCCCACATGGTAAAAGCAACAAGATAAGGCAGGATCTAGGGGACCCCTAGAAGGGGCCTGGGGGTCCCTCAGAAGATGATGCTTCCAGGACAGCTTGCAATGACATCCCAGGAGACTTTTGCCTTGGGCTGGGTAAGGTCAGATAAAGTCAACTAGTCACCCTCGCCAGGCTGATAGTTCAGCAGGCAGCTTGCTGGGTGTCCTGAGCTTTCCACCCTGTACACGAAGCACTGTGGTGATGTAGACCAGTCTGTAAACAGAAGAACTCTGGAAGGAAGTTATAGAAGCCAAACGGACATGCTGCTTGAGCTACTGACCATTTTTCCAGGGCCCAGTTTTCTTCCTATGGGGAGCCGTGGGTGAGCCCAGAAGTCCTGGGAAATGCAGTGATCCTTGTCTGGAGAAAATGAATACAAATGATCAGGAAGGGCCTGGGAAAGACTTGTTTTCTCCTTGCTCTTAGATTGTCTCTGATCCCCCTTAAGCCACCTGAAAACCAAGGCTGTCTTGTGACAATAGGTATTTCCAATAAATCTCTTGCAGGTCACTGTGGAGGCATCCTGCTCAGAGTCCTCTGAGGGGCTAGTGAACAGGTGTGTTCCTGGGCTTGACCCAGCCCTGCTGCTCTGTCTTCCTGTAATTGGAACAAGTGGCCCAGGTGATGTGTATGCACATTTAGGTCTTCAACCTTCTGCACCTGGAGGGGCTGGGTGGGTGGGGCTCTGGACGGAGCCTGCTGCAGAGAAGCCACAAGGGGAAGGAAGGCCGCCCCTGTACTCGCTGTGCTTCCCCAGGTGCTGGAAGAGCACAGGGGCCAGGGCCAGAAGTCAGGCCAAGCAGTGGGGAGAGGTCCCCACGTCTGGGGAATCCTCAGCAGATGGGAAACCAGCGCCGGCAGCATGTGTGAGTTCTGGGCCCAGAACCAGGAAGGAAGAAGCTCTGGAGGTGGGTGCTACGGGGACACCCCAAAAGAGCCTTGGTCTGGCCTCTCCCTCTCCTGGCTGTGAGAGTCGGGGCAGCTCCCAGCCGTCAGGAGGCGAGCTGCTCTCCATGTGTGGGTGGACGTCTCCCGCAGCTGCAGGGTATGGGTTTCACTGCTCACCAGGGCAGGGGCTGCCCTTGTCCCAGGCTGACTCCTTTCCAGAGCCTTGGTCTCCAGGGAAGGGGACTAGCGGAGAGTTGTTCAGGTTAATCAGATCACAGTAAGCCATGGGGACAGTAGAGTGGCACTGGGGCTTTCTCCTGGGTGTGCTGGGTGGCCTAGGCCCTGGGGCTGTCAGGTAGGAGCTTGGGCTGACCTGCATCCTGATGGTGCAGGGAAGGTGGGTAGGCCCTGGGAAGCAGAGTGGGCCCTGTAGGGATGCCCCACCCAGGCCACACAGACTCCCCCACCTGTAGAGGCACATCATAGACACGGTCAAGGTTGTCCTGCATCTGAGACTCGGCTCCCTCCCTCTTCCTCACTCAGCCAAATCACCTGCAGCCTGTTTTCTGCTTCTGTTTCTTTGTGTTGTCCCTCTGCCTTGTTATCTCCATGGGTCAAATGTTGCCCATTTTTCCAAAGGCTGCTTCTGTAAAGAAACGTCCCCTGCCTTAAAAGAATCTCCCCAGCTTGTTTCTTGAGTGTTCTGATTATCCCTCTCCGGCCTCCGTCACTCCCTTCCTGGTGCGCTCCTGGCTTCGCTTCTCCGTCAGTCTCGGCTCCTTGCTGCCAGGAACCAGGCCTGCTCCAACTTTGTACCTCCCCAGTGCCACATAAGTGAATGTAAAGATAAAGCTTTCAAGATGCATTCATTTTGGTTCTAGATGTATTGCTCAGTGGTTAGGGTGCTTGCCTGGCATGCATGAGGCCCTGGGTTGTATTCCCAGCACAGCAACAAAACAAAAAAACAACATTGCCTAGAGAAAGCCCTCCATGTATATTTGTTCCATTTTTTTCCCCTCTTACTTCTCTTAGTTTGGTGTTTTCCCAGTGTCCCCCCTTCCTTCTTAGTGGTGGTCTCCGAGTCCTCAATAATAATGTGCTGGTGATGCTGGGGGCTGTGAAGATGCCTAGTCCTGCCACACGCCCCTGAGGGAGGCTCAGACTCACACACCTCACAGTGGAGGGAGTAGGGGGCTCAGTCGGGAGAAAGAAATTTGCCCAAGGATAAACAGCTCAGATGCAACTCCTCACCCGTCACCCCTTAGAAGTGTGTTAGTAGTTCTCAATGTGGTTCTGTGGACCAGCCTCTTGAGCATCAACTGAGAACCAACTAGAAATGCAAACTCAGGCCTCACACAGACCTACTGACTCTGAAGCTCTGGGGCCAGGGCCCAGTGTCCGTGTTTAGCAAGCACCCAAGGGATTCTGATGCATGCTCAGGTTTGAGAGCCACTCACTGGTTTGGTCACTGTGATGGGCTCTGGTGCCCTGAGTGAGTGCCATGAGTCGATGCCGGTACAGAGCCATGTCCTGCTGCCTTGCTAAGTAGGCTGCCTGCTGCAGAGCTCTGGGCAGCAATGGGTCCCTTGGGGCAGAGGGCAGGTGGGCATAAGGCTGGGCCGAGGGCTGCTGCTGAGCCAGCTGCCACATGCCAACCTTGCTTTGTGTGATTTATGAGTCTCTTTCCTAACATCAGCTACGTATGGCTGAGTTCATTCTAGAAGAATTTCTGCCCCAGAAGATCCATTAATCAAGGAATCAGTGCTGTACCACCCAGCCTGCAGGACAGGTGTACATTTGCCATAAGTTACAGGCAAAGTCCTTCTGGGGATCCTTCATCCAGTGACCTGATTCATAGCCAGCTCTATCACTTATTAACCAGTCACTGAGACTTACACATTTTAACTTTAATCCTTATTACAACTCTATCTGATAGGTGTTTTCAATATCATCCCCCTTGACAAACTAGGAATTTGAAGCCCAGAGAGGTTAATGGACTTGTTCAAGATCACACAGCTATTAGGAGATAGAGCCAGGATTTAAAATTGTGAAGTCTACCCAGGGATCACACTTTCATACCCTTTGTTGCCTTTGATATCTTGGTTCTGAGTTTGAGGCCTCCTGAGTTCCTACCAACTCTGAAACTTTTGTTCTGTTATATCCACGTGCAACTGAGAACACCTGGCCCCCCCAGGACCTCTCAGTCTCACTGCAAAGACCCTTTGCATACCCACTACACCCTAATCTCTTGCCCGGCTGATTCTCAGAAGCCCGGAAGGTAGGGTGAGCCAGAGCTGGCTGTACCACTGTCAGGTAGAAAGAGGCCCAGAGTCACAGGGCAGGAAATCAGGACACAGGGGACAGCAGGCCCAAGGTCACCATGTTCCAAGACACAGGGGCAGAGGCGACTGCTGCTGGTATATCAGGCGTTGTGCATCTTCTCTGGGGCTCAGGACGTTGGGACCCCAGAACAGCCTGATCCTGGGGGCTGTTTGTCCGTATGGCCTGCATCCTGGCCAGAGCTGTTTTTTTCCAAAGAGCCTTTGGGGATTGAGGTTTTCTGTTCTCAGAACCTGTTTGTTCAGATTTGTGGTTTTGTCTGTCAATGGAGGCCCAAGAAGTTCCCAGAGAGGGGACTTTGACTCAGGACAAGTGGAGTTCTTGGCTTGTGTGACAGTACCTACCAGTCAGAGACAAAAGGTTCATTTAGGAAAGCAGAGACACATTCAAGGGTGCACACAGGCCATCTGGGGAGGGGGGAGACAGCAGCCCCCGGGTGTGGGTGTTGATATTTATAGTGGCATGGTTACTAGTAGCTGGGCTAGAGGAGGAATCGGGTGGAGTTACACAATTTCGTGCCAGTTTCCCTGAGCCTGCACATTGTCCTCATGTTACTGTTTTGCAGTCAAGGGCGTGGGCCAAGGGTGCAGGCTGGGCACCTGAGCTGCGTTCTCACTAAAGCTTGTTTTTTTTTTGTTGTTGTTGTTTGTTTGTTTTTTTAAAGGTAAAGCATTCTTTTTTTTTAAACCTTTATTTATTTACTTTTATGTGGTGCTAAGGATCGAAATCAGTGCCTCACATGTGCTAGGCAAGCGCTCCACCACTAAGCCACAACCCCAACCCCTTGTTTTGCTTTTTAAAAGTTCACTGATGCTTCCTGCATTCCAAAAGTTTGTGAGTACTTCTGAGATACAGTCTTTCTTCTTCTGTATCCCCAATTCCTATCTCACATCCAAGGTGGGGGCTGGAGGGTGCTTTGTGGAACCCCAGAGTGTGCTCAGCTTGTTAACTTTGCAGACAGAGAAATCCTGGCAGTCATGGAGCCTAGATATGGACAAGTGATGTAATTCTTGTGCCAGGTGCTTCTCCGAGCACCTCAATCCCCATTCCTAGCCAATGGGTGAGGGACTTTCTTGGGGAGTCCCTAATTGCGTGTACTCCTATTGGATTGAAAACTGCACGAAGACAAGGACATTATCTAAGCACCTAGTACTGTGCCTGGCACACACCAAAGAGCTCAGTGCATTTAAAAAACTTTTTAATTCTAATTTGTTATATATGACAGCAGAATGCATTACAATTCATAGTACATATATAGAGCACAATTTTTCACATCTCTGGTTGTATACAAAGTATATTCACACCAATTCGTGTCTTCATACATGTACTTTGGATAATGATGTTCATCTCATTCCACCATCCTTGCTAATCCCCTGCCCCCTCCCTTTCCCTCCCACCCCTCTTCCCTATCTAGAATTCATCTAATCCTCCCATGCTCCCCCTCCCTACCCACTATGAATTACCCTCCTTATATCAGAGAAAACATTTGGCATTTGTTTTTTTGGGATTGGCTAACTTCACTTAGCATTATCTTCTCCAACTCCATCCATTTACCTGTAAATGCCATGATTTTATTCTCTTTTAGTGCTGAGTAATATTTCATTGTGTATATACGCCATATATATTTTTTAATCCATTCATCCACTAAAGGACATCTAGGTTGGCTCCACAGTTTAGCTATTGGGAATTGTGCTGCTATAAACATTGATGTGGCTGTGTCCCTGTAGTTTGCTGTTTTTAAGTCTTTTGGGTATAGACCAAGGAGCAGGATAGCTGGGTCAAATGGTGGTTCCATTCCTAGCTCTCCAAGGAATCTCCATACTGCTTTCCATATTGGCTGCACCAATTTGCAGTCCCACCAGCAGTGGGTGAGTGTGCCTTTTTCCCCCACATCCTCACCAACACTTATTGTTGTTTGTAATCTTAATAGCTGCCATTCTGAGAGGAGTGAGATGAAATCTTAGAGTAGTTTTCAACACCCATAAATCAAAGGCATTTCTGTATATCAGTGACAAATACTCTGAAAGGGAAACGAGAAAGACTACCCCATTTACAATAGCCTCAAAACAAACAAACAAACAAACAAACTTGGGAATCAACAGAAGAGGTGGAAGACCTATACGAAGAAAACTACAGAACCCTAAAGAAAGAAATCAAAGAAGACCTTAGAAGATGGAAAGATCTACCTTGCTCTTGGATAGGCAGAATCAATATTATCAAAATGACCACACTACCAAAAGCACTATACAGATTTAATGCAATTCCAATTAAAATCTCAATGACGTTCCTCATAGAAATAGAAAAGGCATCATAAAATTCATCTGGAAAAATCAGAGACCCAGAATAACTCGGAGCATGTTTGCGAATGAAAGGACGGTAGAAGAGACCCACCGTTCTCCCTCTGTTCTGAGAGTCTCTGGGGTTTGGGCAGCCTAATTTTGACTGTTGACTTGAGTTTTCATGAAATCAGCAGAGGATTGACCCAGTGCAAATTCTGTTTCATCAAGTGTGAGAGACTCAGTATTTGCAAGTTAAAGCCACGTCAGCGCCTGATTAAACAGACAATGGAGAGCAAGGATTAGAGCCGAGAAGCTGCTGCCCATACAGATGGGGATGTCCCCCTCCCCCTTGTTAGAGACCCCTCTTGCATCTTAATGAATTCCTTAAAAGGCTAGGGCAGTGGAGGCTGTAGCTTTGGAATTATCTAAGGTTTTCCTTTAAATTGGCAGCAAAGGTAGAGGTTTCTCTGTGGCCTAAGCAGCAGTCTTCTCCAAGCTTTTGCCTAGGGCCATGTCTCATCTCAGGACAGAGGCGTCTTTACTTTATTTGCATACAAATTGCAAACATCTAGGAAGTCTACGCTCAAGCAATTTTTAAGTGAAACGTTATTGCTTCCCTGAAGGCTATAATTCCTTAGTTTTTCTCTTCAATATTCTTCTCACTTAGCAGCCACTCATAGTGACCCAGATTTTTCCATCACAGGAGTGTATAGGACTGAGGAAGGAGCCATAGGAAAGAGAAGGGGCTAGCTGGTTAAACCTGCTTTATAGGATATCCAGGATCCGACCAAAGTGTTTCAAGTATTATTTCATTTAATTCTGAAGCCAACTCTGGACTAGATACTATAATCACTTTCATTTGTAATCAGGAAAGCAAGGTTCAGAGATGTTATGTGAGTTTCTCAAGGTCACACAGCTAGGAATTGGTAGGGCCTAGAGGCCAAAGACATCTGACTCCTAGGATTTATTCTTAAACTATAGTATCTCTATGAAGTGCTTACTCATTACAGTTCTTTATATATCTTAAGGAATTCTCATAAAATTATTCAAATAGTGTGTGGGGTTTACCGACTCGTCCCTAAATTATTTTCAAATCCGAACATGCTAGGGGGTTTCTGGAGTTAAAGTAGAGTAGGATAAGCTACATGATTTGGGGGGTTCAGTGGAAAATGAAAGTATGGGTCACCTTATTTGCAAATTATTCAGAATTTCAAAACGATGGCAGCAGAGCATTAAACCAAGTGTGGGGCCCTTCTTACTTGGTACAGGGCTCTGAAAAACTGTGCAGGTTACAGGTCCACGAGGCTGGGCTTGAGTCAGGGTTCCGAGTGGAATGCACATCTGTTTTGTCCTGGTATCTGGCATTGGGTCTGATTACATGATAGATGTTAAAAAGTTGTTGGCTAAGCAGGGTGCGGTGGTGCACTCCTGTAATCCCAGCAGCTCAGGAGACTGAGGCAGGAGGATCATGAGTTCAAAGCCAGCCTCAGCAACTTAGCAAGACCCTAAGCAACTTAGCGAGATTGTGTCTCAAAATACAAAATAAAAAAGGGCTAGGGATGTGGTTCAGTGGTTAAGCACCCCTGGGTTCAGTCCCTGGTACCAAAAAAAGCTGTTGGCTAATTCAATGAAACAATGCAACAAATATCTATTATCTCCTACATGCCCAGCAGTGGTTTAGTACATGGGACAACACAAAAGAGGCTGGACACCCGAAGAGTTTTTGGGAAGCAGATTTATTTAGCTGCAATGGTCCAGAGTATCTATCACCTAAAAATCTCGGGACCCTGAGTCTGGAAATTCTTTTAGATTTGTATTCAGTGGGTGGCTACATGTCAGTAGGTGGGTATATAATTTACCCTTTGTCCCATAGTTTTAGCCTAGATGGAGGTTTTACAATTTTTTTTTCTGCAAACCTTGCATTTACAAAAAATGGGAAGCTACAAACCACAATATGCTCTGCAGAAGTTTTTGCTGATATCCTGTGTAAAAATCCCATATATATATTTGTTTCCCCCACTCTATTGGGTGTGTTCTTCTAGAGAACCCTAATTGACCTTACAAAAGATCCCAGTCGGGCATGGTGGCGCATACCTATAATCCCAGTGGCTTGGGAGGCTGAGAAAGGAGAATTGTGGGTTCAAAGGCAGCCTCAGCAACAGTGAGGTGCTAAGCAGCTCAGTGAGACCCTGTCTCTAAATAAAATACAAAATAGGGCTGGGGATGTGGCTTAGTGTTGAGAGTCCCTGAGTTCCATCCCTGGTATCCCCCACCCCGCCCCCACCGGGGGGTCGGGGGGGGGGAGTGTTCCCAGAGAACTCTCTTGCTTCCTTTCTGCCATATGAGGGTACAAGAAGGTGACCACCTGCAAGCCCTCTCCCAAACTCCACCAAGCTCTTTGACTTTCAGTCTCACAATCTGTAAAATATAAATTTCTGTTGGTTATAAGCTGCTCAGTCTCAGGTACTTTGTTTATAACAGCATGAACTGATTAAAAGTGATAGTGCTTTAAAAAATTCAAGCAGGAAAGTGACATCACCAGATGTTTATGATATAAAAATCTCTCTCCCATAGTGAAGGATAAACTTTTGAGTCATAGTGGACATCTATATTTTTACTAGCCAAAATCGTCCCCCTCCTTTTTCTAGGAAATTGTTCTTTCTCTTGTGATTTGAAATAGAAGCTTCCATTTTATTATAGATTCTATTTGCTTCTATTATTGCTGAGTAACAAATTACCCCATAATTTAGTGGCTGAAAATAACATTAATTATCTCACCATTTCTAGGGGTCAGGAATACAGGAGTGACTTAGGTAGTTTTAGCTCAGGGACTCTCATGAGGTTGCAGTCAGGGGTCAAGCCAGGACTGTCGGCACCCCAAGGTTCAGCTGAGGACTGAGAATACACTCAGTCAGCAGGTGGTGTCTGGTAGGCCCTGATGGTTGACTGTCAACCTTACTCACATGGTCCCTTTCCCATGGTAGCTGGCTGCTGCCAGAGTAAGCAATCCAAAAGAGAGAAGAGAACATCTAAGAGGAAGCCATAGTCTACCACTTTATACTAGAAGGAGAGTCCGTGGCTTCTGCTATCTTCTATTTATTACTGTCCACTGTCACTGGACAGTAGAGGTTTACACCAGGGTATGACTACCACAAGACGGAGTCATTGGGGGACATCTTAAAAGTTGCCCACCATACAGATCTAGCTCTTCCTTAGGCCAGATGACCCAAGTGGAGCTAATCAGAACATTTCCTTGGGATTTCTGAACTTGACTAGAAAGAAGACAACTTTTAAAAATTATGGTAAATTGTGTGTGTGTGTGTACTGAGGATTAAACCCAGGGGTATGTTACCACTGAGCCACATCCCCAGCCTTTTTTACTTTTTATTTTGAGACAGAGTCTCACTAAGTTGCTGAAGCTGGCCTTGAACTTGTAATCCTCCTGCCTCAGAGTCCTGAGTCACTGGGATGGTTGTGGTAATTTGAAGACTGTGAACAGCCAAGTTCCCCACTGATAGGAACTTGTCTGTGGGAAGAATAAAGCTGACAATTAAAGGAAACAGAAACCTTTATGTGAAATGCTAGGCATTCCCACAGCCTGTCAGCTTCTGGTTCCATTTGACCTGAAGACCCCCCTGTGCTCTGGCCAGTCCTGATTTGGTTACATGAGTCAATGAACTATGCCCCTTCTCTCTTGCCTAAGCTAATTCAAGGTGGGTTTCTGTCATTTGTAACAGGAGAATGATGACTCACTGACAGGCAGATCCAGAGTCAGGAAGACCAATTAGGAAACTTTCAGGGAAAAAATGATGAGGATCTGAACTAAGACCCTAGGATGGTGATTAGGGTTCAAAATAGGAAAATATGTAAGAACTGAAGGCCGGTATCATGGAAGACTGTCTTATTCACCATTGTATCCTAAGAGATCGGTGCTGAGTCTTGGCACATAGTAAGTGCTCAGTAAATATTTGTGGAAATGGATGATAAAATGAATGAATGTAGGCAGGGACAGAAAGGGAAGAGTTGCTGTCTAATAGGATACAGAAAATGTAAAAGTGAAAAATTAAACCCTCAGTTGGGGATGGAGATGAGTTCAGTTTTGAATTCCTGGCATGTTTTCTAGGTGAATGGCTGTTAGGGAGCAGGGTAGTTGGCCTCATGAAGAATACCTCTGACCTTGTCTCCTCTTTCTGTCCACGTAACCCAGTGAGTGATGTAATGACACACATTCAAAAGCCCTTGGCACATGAGAGAAAGACCTACTTTTGCAAATAGGCAGAACTCACAACCACCTTAGGGACTGGTGGTCCTTGATTAGGAAGAGGCTAAAGTTAGCATGACAAAATCAGCTGTCAAGTGTCGGCTTAATGAGTCCTTCCGATTCCTAGAACAGAAGGTCTCTAGGGTCCCCTGTACCACAGCTGACTCCTCAGCCAGACTGCAGAAGATCGTGAGACAAGCCGAGAGGCTTGAGATTGGGTATTCAGAACACAGTGGCTTTTCTTATTTGGGGATGCTCATACCGATGCTGGGCACAGCTGGCAGCTTCCTAACAACTGGCATTGTAAAGCTGTAGGAGGAGGGCAATGCCCCCTTTTATACGGGCATTCTGCGTCCAGCCAGAAGCAATCTGGGGAGGTGGTGAAGCAAAGGTTGTTAAACATCACCAGGATTTAGTGGGAGGTGCTCACTCTGTTCACATCCCTAGGCAAGGCTCATTAGCCTGTGTCAGAGATGCAGCTTCAGACGCTCCAAACATCCCCCACTGCCCGCAGCTTGCAGGATGTGCACCTGACACAGCAGAGCCACCTTGGCCTCCCTGTAAGTTCCTCCTGCCAAGCAGCCAGGCAAAAAGTCCAGAGTAAAGGCTCCATGAAGGCCCAGGTTGGCTGTGCACCTGGGACTCGACTTCCCTCCTGGGCTTGGGAGGGGCTGGGTGGTGGGTACTGAATGGAGCAGTGGACTTGAGGGTCTGCAAAGGGCAAAGCCTTTGGAGGGCAAGGAGCCAGCACAGTGTCAGGTACCTGGCTTCCACACCACAGCTATGCAATAGTCAAGACAGGATCAAACTTGATTATTCCATTCTTAAAAATCTTTTAAAACTTGCCATTATGGAAAATTTCAAACATATAAAAAAGCAGAGATTAATATCTACCACCTAGTTTCAACAATTATCAATTTATGGGCAATCTTGTTTCATCTACTCCTTCCCACAGTAAATCCTAGATATGACTTCATTTTATTTTTATATATACTTTAAAAGACAACTTAAAAAAAACCATACTAGGACTCGGGGTATAGTTCAGTGGTAAAGTGCTTGCCTAGCACATGAGAGGTCTTAGATTTGACCCTCAGCAACACAAAAATAATATAACCACATTTCATAATCAAACCTAAAAAAATCATATTTCCTGAATCCCGATGGGATCTTTATACCAGCATGACCTTCTCCTTTGCCTACTATCTCTAATAGGAACAATGTAAGACGGGATCAAGGTAAGGCTGGATCTCACCCAGGCTAATGTACTTAGCAACTTTAAAAACATTCCTTAGCTGGGTGCTATGGCACACTCCTATGAATCCCAGTGGCTAGGGAGGCTGAGACAGGAGGATCATGAGTTCAAAGCCAGCTTCAGCAACTTAGCAAGATGCTAAGCAACTCAGTGAGACCCTGTCTTTAAATAAAAATACAAAATAGGGCTGGGGTGTGGCTCAGTGGTTAAAGTACCACTGGGTTCAATCCTCAGTACCAAAAACCAAAAAAACAAAACAAAAACAAAAACAACAACAAAAAAATAGAACATAGAACATTCCTTGAAATAGTATAAGAGAGAAATTTTAAAAACACAAAAACAAATATAGCCATGTTTTCATCACACCTGTGGCACTTTCAGTGCTACAAGGACAGCTCCGCAGAGAAGTAGGAGGTGCCGAAGGGTGAAGGAGATTCCTTATCTAGGCAGCTGTGGCTGGACTGCCTGCCTGAGGGTGCCAGCCCTCTGCTAGGATGCAGAGCAACTTCAGGGCAATGTGAGTTTTTTTTTTTTAAATTTCCTTCTGGCAGTATTAACAATAGTATTAAATATTTCTGGGGAGTAAATTTCATTAAAACATAATGTACATACAGAAAGTGCACAAAACTCTTGAGAGTTTAATTGCCTTGTAACAGTAGTTCTTACTTACTGAGCCCTGCGTTTATCCTGAGGAGTAAGCTAAACAGTGAGAGCGAGGTAGAAACAGCACAAGGGTGATTAGGGCAGTTGGTCATAGAAACATAGAGTCACTGTTATGGATGAGCAGGGCATTCTCATGCAGGGGCAGCCTGGAGTGGGGAGTCAGAGCCCAAGCAGGGGGAGAAGATTGTCTATGCAGATTGTGGCTGGGAGCCAGGGTGGCAGATGTCAAAGTCTCATGTTTGCCAGGTGCGATAGCGGCTCCGGAGGCTGAGGCAGGAGGATTGCGAGTTCAAAGCCAGCCTCAGCAAAAGCCAGGCACTAAGCAACTCAGTGAGACCCTGTCTCTAAATAAAATACCAGTAGGGCTGGGGATGTGGCTCAGTGGCTGAGTTCAATCCCTGGCCGCCCCCTTCAAAAAAAAGTTTTATGTTTTTATCTGACCTTTCCACACTTATTAGAGCTATAAGGACATCTTATGAGAGAATCACCCAGCAGAGGGGAGGAGGCTGTCTGTTGGGAAGCCGGAGCCCCCTTCCTATCCACAGGTTCTCAGACAGTGTGCTCATGCTCCATGTGGGCCACCAACACTGCCTCACTGCTGGGAGCGGGGGTCTGTTGAAGTGCCCACCCAGAATCTTTTATACAAATGCTGTCATCCCAGTGTCTACATTGGTAGGTTGCAGAATAACTGGGTGATATTTTTCACAAGTGACACGGGTCTAAATATTTGTCACTGGTGATAAGAAGGTACTTTCTTAAAATACTTAAAAAGGACCCAGTGGGTCTGGCTCAGAGAAGCCATGCTCTATTGGGATGTCAAGGTTGTCCATCTTTAGATCCTCAGAGCTGCACTGGGACTATCCTCACAAGCATGTGTCCTCAACAGCCTTCCAGTATCAGCACCCTCAAATAGTTCCCTAACTTCCCATTTGGAATTGGCTTCGTGACTGGGGTGGGCTTTATAGTAACCCTTCCCAGAACTGCATTGTAGGTAGAAGTAGGGACCATCCTTCCGCCAAGCATCTGGGCTCACTGCGAGCATCAGGGGCAAAGCCATGTCTGGAATGGCCAGCGCCATTGGGTGGAAAGGGCCCAGAACCGTTGGGTGCACTGCTACCTATTCACCTGGAGACCACACTCCCTTTTTCTTTAAGACAGGAGGGGCCCTATACTTGGCCAAGCCCAGGGGGTCCTCTATAATAAAGCCTATAGGTGAGAGTCGGCATTACCAGGGCAATTCCTCCAACCCCAGGCTTCCAAGGAAGAAACAATGATCTATCCCATTCTTTAAAATTACAGTCCAGAGACCCTAAATTCAAACACTGATGACAAGGACCCAGGGCCTGTCTCAGTTAAGTGATTCAATCAGTTCTTGTTATCTTCTCCCTTCTCTCTTGAAAAGCATAAAGCAAATCACCTTTGGCACAGAAGAGGCTTTTAAACCAACCTTTTCACAATATATCTCCAATTCATCATGCTGTGGAAGCGCATAATTACAGAAAGGTGTGCACTAGATGAGCTGGCACAGGCTCCTTAAAAGTCGTTGAAGGGATTGCTACTGTCTTCAAGGCAACACATCTTTCGTAGAGCAGGCTTACAGGTCAGACTGTGCACTGGAGCAGATAGGAAGGGAATCACTAGGAAATTATCCCCCTCTAAGGTTTCTATCCCTGAAATTCCCTTAGGCCACCGGCTAGCTTCCTCCAACCTCACCATCTGCCAAATGTCCTGATGACCTCGGGCTCTCAACCCTTTCTGTTCTTTAGCCTGTTTCACTTGCCTTCCTGCCTGTCCTAGAGCTTGGTTGGCCTTTCCATATTATGCTTGTTACCCATGATTCCTTGTCCCCTGAACACTCCTCCCACCCCAGTGTTCCCTCCCTGGCCAATTTTATAATATATGTAAATATATATTCGGGCTGGGGTTGTGGCTCAGCGGTATAACGCTCGCCTAGCACGTGCGAGGCGCTGGATTCGATCCTCAGCACCACATAAAAATAAACAAACAAATAAATAAATAAATAGAAAGTTGTAGTTTAGTGTCCAACCACAACTAAAATAAATAAATAAATAAATATATATATATATATATATATATATATATATATTCATATTTTTGCTCTTGTCTCTCCATACTGCCTCTAGTCACTCTTTGCAATATAATTATAGCCAATTATGTGCCTTGCCATGTTTAGTCGGGTACAATCAATGATTAGGGTGCATTTAAATACCACATAAAAAGTGATCACCTGGAAGTGTGTTCAAAATGCAGAACATCTGAGCCCACCTCAGGCCAACCGAACAAGACAGCAAGGTGTACAACATTCACAATGAGACACACTGCTTAATGTGCATCAGAATCTCCCAAGAAGCTTTCTATTTCATGTATTTTGAAGTTCTGCTATTGGCTGCATGTCCATTTAGGTTTATCTCTTGATGATTTTGCCCTTCAATCATTATAAAAGAGCACTCTTTATTCCTGGTTATGAATACTACTTGCCTCATAGTAAGTATAGTCACTCCAGCTTCTTATGTTTAGTGTTTGATTGCTTATATCCACCCTGCATCCTTTCACTGTTAACCCACCTGTGTCTTTAAGGTAGGTTTCTTGTAGACTGCATGTAGTTGAACCTGGCTTTATTGATCCAGCCTCACAATCCAGTCTTTTTATTGGAGTGCTTAGACCATTTACATGTAATGTAATTATCAATGAGTGGGTCTAAATCTATCATCTTGTAATCTATTTGCCTACCTGTTCTTTGGGTGTTCGGGGCGGGGAGTGGGGGGTTCTGGAATAGAGCAGGTATTCCACAACAAATGCCTGCGGGTAAAGATGGGGTTAGCATTACCATGGCAACTCTTCCATTCCCACATTTCCAAGTTTTTTAGGTTTTTTTTGGTGGTAGTTGCTCTTTCTAGATATGATGTATGACAGTAGAGAGTCCATAATCTTGATAGCCTACTTTCTTTTGGACTTAATTTCATTTTTGTTTGTTTTGAGATGGGGACTCACTATGGTGCCTAGGCTGGCTTCAAACTCCTGGGTTCAAGCGATCCTCCCACCTCAGCCCCCTGACTTGCTGGGACTACAGGTGCCTGGCTGAGGAATTTCTCTAGGACTTACAAATAGACATCTTTAACTTTTCACAGTCTACCATTGAAATGATCTTATACTCCTTTGCGTTAATGTTAAAAAAACATTTTGACAGTATATTTCCTTTCCTCCTGCTGTCCTTTGCAATACTGTCATACATTTTAATTTTTTGTTATAAAACCTCATAGTACATTTGGACTTTAAACAGTGAATTATTTATTCAAGAAATTTAAAAATAAGAAAAGCCTTTTATATTTGTCCAGACTTACCATGTCTGATGCTTTTCATGTATTTGCATAGATCCAAGTTTCCATCTGTTTGTATTTACCTTGCCTGAGGAATATTCTTTAATATTTCTTGTAGCGTACACATGCTAGCAATCGGTAATCTTAGATTTTGTTTATCTGAAGAATTTTCTTTTTTTTTTTTTTTTGAGGGAAGAGGCCACCAGGCATTGAACTCAGGGGCACTCACCCACTGAGCCACTGAGGATGTCCTCAGCCCTATTTTGTATTTTATTTAGAGACAGTGAATGAGTCGCTTAGTACCTGGCTTTTGCTGAGGTTGGCTTTGAACTCAAGATCCTCCTGCCTCAGCCTTCCAAGCCGCTAGGATTATAGACATGTGCCACCGCGCCCAGTTTGAAGAATCAAAAGTTTTATTTATTTTTTGGTAGTGGTGGGATTAAACCCAGGGGCACTTTACCATTGAGCTACATTCCCAGCCCTTTTTATTTCTTTACTTTTTACAATTTTTAAAAATTGTTTTTAGTGGTTGATAGACCTTTACTTTATTCATTTATTTCTACACGGTGCTGAGAATTAAATTCAGTGCCTCACACATGCAAGGCAAGTGCTCTACCATTGAGCCACAACCATAGCCCCCTTTTTATTTTTGAGACAGCATCTCACTAAGTTGCTGAGGCTGGCCTTGAACTTGTCATCCTCCAGCCTTGACCACCTGAGTGGCTAGATTCATAAGCATGTGCCACCATGCCCGGCTTTTATTTTTTAAATTGAGAAATAAAATTCGAATATGCTGGAGCTGGGTGTAGTGGCATGCACACGTAGTCTAGCTACTTGGGAGACTGTGTGGGAGCATCACTTGAGGAGTTCAAAATCAGCTTAGGGTGGGAGAAATATATATATGTATATAGATATATAATATAGATATTTATATTTATGAAATACAACATAGTTTGAAATATGCATATAGGATCTGGAGATGTAGCTTAGTGGTAATGTTTGCTTAGCATGCAAAAGTTCTATCAAAAAATCATATACATTCTGGAATAGCTAAGTCAAGCTAATTAACATGTATATTATGTCATATACTTATTTTTTTGTGTTTTGAGAACACTTTAAAATATGAAACAGGAGCTGGGGTTGTGGCTCAGTGGCAGAGCGCTTGCCTGCACAAGGTACTGGGTTCAATCCTCAGCACCAAATAAAAAAATAAACAAAATAAAAGTATAACATCCATCTACAACTAAAAAATAATATTAAAAAAAGAAACAAATCACCAATTCATGTCATCCTTGCCTGAGGGTCATTAATAACCTGCATTGTACTAATTTTAATGTATGTGCTATCAAAGCCAGAACTTAAGAATTTTGTTATCTTGCCTTTATTATTCTCATCTTTTTTCCCCATGGTGTTGGATATTGAACTCAGGGTCTCACACATGCTAGGCAAGTGCTCTACCACTGAGCTACATCCCCAACCTTTTCTTGGATTCTGGGGTTGTGTTTATTTTTGGTGCTGGGAATTAAACCTAGGGCCTTGACATGTTAAACTTACACATCACTGAGCAATACCCCCTGCCTTTATTTTTGCATATTTTTCTGATTATAGGATTTTAGGTTAACATTTTTTAAATGTTAGTATTAAAGTTGCCATTCTATTGTCATTTGGTGTTCATAGTTTCAGATGATAAGTCTCGTTTATTCCTCTGGCTGCTAACATTTTATCACTAATTTTTAGCCATCTGATTATGGGTGCTGACATAGTTATTGTAACTGGGACTGATTGAGCTTTATAAATCTTCAACTATAAGAAATTTGGGCTATAATTTTTTTCTCTCCACCTCTGCTTTTTTTTTTTTCTTCAGAATGCACTAACACATGTTAGAGTACCTGCTATTATACTCTTAAGGTTCACTAAAGCTCTGTTCTTTTTTCCTCCTTCCATTTTCTGTTTCATTTTTAAGTTTCCATTGTTTTCTTTAGCTGCTTTTTTTCTGCAGTGTCTAATGTTACAAATCTCATGCAGTAAATTTTTCTTTATATGTAATTTTATTATTTACATTTTTAATATAGCTTTAAAGTACTCCTTTTATTTTTCTAATTTATTTTTAATTGACAAAATATTACATATACATATTAGGTAAAACAAATTTTGAAATATTTATACATTGTGAAATGGCTAACTCAAGTTAATTAATATATGTATTATTCCACATACTTACTTTTTCTGTGGTGAGAACACTAAAAATTTACTCTCACTGATTTACAATAATATAGTACATTGCTAACTATAGATCATCTAGTGGAATTTTCATTTAATGTGTTTTTCATCTCTAGAAATTCCATGTTTTAAAAATGTAATTCTCTCCTAACACATTTGTTTTCCTTTAAATATTTCTATTAATTTACAATAGCTAGGTTTTGTTGTTTTTGTTTTACTTTGCAGTGCTGGAGCTTAGTACTCGACCACTGAGCCCTTATTAGTTGTTTTAGTGTCCATGTCTGGTAGTTATATCATCTGTCATTTCTGATGTTAGTCTCTGGTTGCGAGTAATATTTTTCTGCCTTCCCATGGTTAGTAACTGAATGCTGGACAACTGTGAATGTTATTTTATTCATTTTCCTTTATAAGTGTTGGACTTTATTTTGGCACACAAATTATAATAAGACTCCCTTTGAGTCTTATTTTTAAAACTTTGTTAGGAAGTTCTAGAGAAGTCTTTACTGAAGGGGCAGCTCAGGCATATTACTAAGGTGTAACATATTTGGGGGCATCAATGCATGCCCTTGATGGCCATTAAGGACTCTATTCTGGATGGTCAGAACTTACTTACAGATTCCTCATCCCGTAAGACCTTTGAGAATAACAACAAAAGACTCCTGTCTTCTTTTGCCTAGGCTTGTACTCAGCCAAGACGTCAGGGGCCACATGCAGACTTCTGGATTTCTTTTTCCATGTAGCTCCCTGTTTCCACAACTTTGCCCGGCAACTCCCAACAACTCAGCTTCTCTCAAACTCATCTGTCTCCTCAATTCTGCCTGGCAGCAGGGCTGTTTAGATTCTCCCTTCTGGTGCCTTCCTTTCAGAAAAATGCCTGCAGGCAGAAGTGTTAGATCTCCCCCTTATTTCCCTATGAACTCAGGGCTCACAGTTCTGTGCTACCCATCGTCTGGTGTCTGAAAAATAATAGCTTCAGTTATTTTGCCGTTTGTCAGTTGTTAAGTCTGATCCTTGTTACTCTGGAAGTGGAAGACTGGGGAACTCTTAAAAAAAATTCTTATTTTCCCAGGTCCCAATCCAGATTGATTAAATCAAATTCTCTAGAGCAGGAGTTTTTTTTTTTTTTTTAATTGTAGATGGACATAACACTTTTATTTCCCTTGTTTAGTTTTTATGTGGTGCTGAGGATTGAACCCAGGGTTTCACAAGTGCGAGGCGAGCGCTCCACCGCTGAGCCACAACCCCAGCCCCTAGAGCAGGAGTTTTAAAACTATGATACATAAACTAAATCGAGGCTACAGGGTTTCTGGTTGTTGTTTTGTTTTGTTTCAAAGGCATAGGCAGAGGTTTATTTAGGAAAATAGGTACACATTCAAGGGAGAATGTGGACCCTCAATAGGGAAATGCCTTTGGGGTAAAGCAAGAAATACACATTTAAGGGAGCATGCAGGCTATCTCCAGGGGGAGAGACAGACAGCAACCCATTGATGGGGGGTGTTAATATTTATAGAAGGCCAGAGCTGGGGGCTGGACTAGAGGTGGAGCAGGGTGGAGCTATAAAATCATAAGCCTGTTTTCCCTTTGCTTGCACATTTCCCTCATTTTACAAGGGCAAGGTCCAAAGGCGAGTCACAAGTTTGATATGCTTTCTGTACCTTGATGGGCTGTGGGAATTTAAAGTCCCCTCCCATTGAGACTTTGGTCTTTAATCTTAAGTGTTGGTGAGGGGTGAAGATCCATCTTCTATGGCTGCTTAAGGCTGGCAAGAGGCAATGACCCTCCCTAATTAGGAATTAAAAAGTTTCATCCTGACTGATCTCAAGAAAATAGACTCCAGTCTCAACTGTGGGGATGATGGAATTCTTGTGTTGCCATCCTCTTAACATGGACTTGTTATAATCGAAGCCTCTGAAAATCCCTGTAGGAGCCACAAAGAGATGTTACTGAAGAAGGGTCTCTGGAATTCCCAGAGAGAAGTGGAAACTTGACTCAGGACCAGTGGGGTTCTTGGCATATATGACAGAAAAGAATTTTGGCACACACCAGAGAAAGGCATAGACAGAAGTTTATTTATAAAGTAGATACGCATTCAAAGGAAAATGGGGGGCAAGCAGATGCCTTTGTAGTAAAGCAAGTGTACACATCAAGGGAGCATGCCGGCTATCTCCAGAGGCGGGGGAGAGTTTATTACAGTTTATTTCTGTATGGCTGGCAAGCTAGAATGGTTTTTGCATTTTTAAAGGATTGTTTAAAAAAGAGTGAAAGACTGAGACAAACAGATTTAAAATATTTACTATTGGCCCTTTATAAGAAATATGTGCTGACTCAATCTGGAGGAAGAAGCTGAGAACCTGGTAGAAAGTTCTACAGTGACTATGTTGTAGACATCTCAACACCAGTTAGAGGACCAGTATTTGAGATCCATTAGTGTTGTGGAGAGATCGTGATCTTTGGAGCCAGAAAGATCTGGATTTCATTTCATGACTTTGGATAATTGCTCTTAAATTTGTTTATTCAGTTGTTAAATAAGAACAACTAATGCACAGCATTAGAATGAGAAGATATTTGGGTAAAGTGTCGCCGTGTGGGACTGCATAGGCTGACTTGAGAAATTATTTTTTAAATTTAATGAACAAAAAGCATTCAATATCTAATTCCTTCCTTCCTTTTTACTGATTGAATGTTTCTGGTGAAATTCTCAAAATATGATAGTTCCACCCAAAACATGTTATCCTCCTTATACTCCCCTACATCTGTTTCAAACTTTCTTCACTATCTTCCAGGACCTACTGTTATCTATTCCTGTCTCCAAATAGTAACCTATTTTGCTCATTTAAATTGATTAATACCATTGACACAAACCCTCTCAATTTCCACCTCACTTTTTCTTCTAAGGTTAACTTAACCTTTCTACCAGTATATCAGAATGTGGTGTATTCTCTTCAAATGGTATTGTGATCTTCTATTATCAATGTCTAATTATATTTAATTAATTTTTTATGGTGCTGGGATTGAACCCAGGGCCTTCCCTACCCATACTAGGCGAGAGCTCTACCTCTGAGCCAGTATATGTTTTTTTTAAGCTTAGACCCTTTCTCTACTTTCATACAGAAGTTGCTTCTATTAAAAAGAAAATCCATGGGCTGGGGTTGTAGCTCGGTGGTAGAGTGCTTGCCTAGCACATGTGAGGCCCTGGATTCGATCCTTAGTACCACATAAAGATAAGTAAATAAAATAAAGCTATTGTATCCATCTACAACTACAAAAAAAAATTTAAAAAAAGAAAATCCATTCTTATAATTTATTGTTAGTATTCCAAGTTCTCAATAAGATTTGCCTTCCCTGACTATACTTCACCATTTCCCTTACTCTTTTTTCTTTTTTGGTACTGGGATTGAATCCAGGGCCCTTAACCACTAAGCCATATCTCCAGCCCTTTTTCTGTATTTTATTTAGAGACAGGGTCTCTGAGTTACTTAGGGCCTAAATTGCTGAGGCTGGCTTTGAACTTGTGATCCTCCTGTCTCAGGCTCCCGAGCTACTGGGATTATAGGTGTGAGCTACCACACCTGGCTTCCCTTACTCTTTACCTATAAATTTGCTATTTGCCTTTGTATCACACTATTGAAAAGACCTCCTAAAATCCAAAACAAAAGCCCTTTTATGATTCCTTTCTTTTTTTAAGAGTGTTTTTTTTAACATTTATTTTTTTTGGTGTAGATGGACACAACATAATGCCTGTATTTTTATGTGTTGCTGAGGATCAAACCTTGATCGAGCCCGTGCTAGGCGAGCACTCTACTGCTGAGCCACAATCCCAGCTCCCCCCTTTTATGATTTCTCACCTTAACCTGTCTCACTGAAAAACTCTCTTGACTTGGCTTCTGGGGCATTATATTCTTTGGCTTTCCAACCCAGTCTACAAAGAGTAGTGCTTAATTCTTCTAATGCAATGATTTGACAGGTTATGCTTGAAAAATCTTTTAAGGTTACCTGCAGTCCATAGAATTAAATTTAAGCCCTCAGCTTGCTGATGAAGGCACTGCAGCTGTAACTTTCCTGGCTTCCCTACAGAGTAATTTTTTTCTTTCTTTCTTTTTCTTAACAGTACTGGGGAATGAACCCAGAGTGCTCTTCACTGAGCTACATCCCCAACCCTTTTTTTTTTGAGATACTCTCTCACTAAATTGCCAAGGCTGGCTTGAATTTGCAGTCTGCCTGCTTTAGCCTCCCAGGTTGTTAGGATTACAGGCATGTGACACTGGACCTGACAAGTAATATTTATCAAATAGGTCATATATTGATCCTGATTTTCATCTCAACCTTGAAGTAATAACAGTCTGATAAAAGCTGATGTAATACTTAAAGAACTGCCCCACCCCATTCCTACCAATGTAGCCTGTTCTGTTTTTAGGACAGTCCAAACTATGTGCTCATCCTCATTGAAAGTAAAACAGCACACCATCACCAAGGCATAGAACTTGTTTGGGTATTTAGTGAGTTGCTGGAAATATTTTAAGCCAGAGAACTGAAGTGAGACAGTTGAAATCTTCCTTTTATACTCTGGCAAATTCTTAGATTAGGCAATGAAGAACAGATGTAGCCATTAACAAGAAAAATTTTGAAAATCTTCAGGTATATGAAACAAAGTATGGTAGGCTAGAGAATCAGGATTTTAGTAATTTGTCTACTAGGTTCCACTTTGGGTAGTAAATACATCACTTAATATGCAGAAATTAAAACTTTATTACTTATGGTTGGGGCAAAGCCGATCAATCAATATACCAAATATACCAAACAACATAGGGACAGTGGTTGTAGCTACCTGTTTCAGATTCTACCTTAGCAAAAAGGCTTTTGTTTCACTTCTGTGTAATACCAGACATAGTTAAATGTTTGCTTATTCCAGTCCTACTCTTTACCTTACACTTTTTAAAAATTCATATTTAGTTATAGATGGACACAGTACCTTTTTTTAATGTGGTGCTGAGGATCGAACCCAGTGCCCCACATATGCTAGGCGAGCACTCGACCTATGAGCCAGAACCCCAGTCCCCCTTATGCTTTTAATGATTCAAAATCCCATTCTCTCCAGATTTGTTCTTGATATGAAGCCAAGATCATATCTGTTAGAGAAATAAACTCTATTAGCAGGGCAGGCCAAGTGAAAAACAGTACCATCTGACTTTTCTTTTTGCAGTGCTGGGAATCAAACTCTGGGCTTCATGCATCCCAGGCAAGACTCTCTACTGAGCCAAATTCCCAGCACTACTTACTTTTCTATTTATCTTTTTTTTTTCTCTGAGACTTCAGCTTTAAAATCTGACCGATTCTCAGTGAAATTTTAATCCACTGCTATACCTTTGTTAGATATTCTAATTCTCCCCAAAATCTACCAATCTGAAGATTGTGTGTTAAGACACTAGCCACCTGGTAAAGTGATAAAAGAATAAGGGAACATCCACGTATTTGATGACTGGAAGTATAATATGGTAAGTCCAATTCACAACACGACTCTACGTTAAAAGGAAGATCATTTTGTACTTTTCTGTGGGCCTTCTCTCGCCCATATGGCTTCCATACAGAAGTGGATAAATGAATATTCAACTGCTGAAGGCTCTGACAAGGGCCCAAGGACCTCTCAGAAAGAGCACTTGGTCAAAGCCAAGGAGCTTATCTGGCTGCTGCAGCAGGCAAGCTGTTTTTTTCCAAAAAGTCTTTTACAGATGGTCGTGAACTTAAGGCAGTGTGAAAGTTATATGCATTCAGTAGAGTGATACTGGGTAATGGCACTGACACCTAGCTCCTAGTTGGCTGCATTCCTCTGTTTAGGAATACTGAAGACATTTGGTCTTAGGATATTTTCAACTTACAATGGGATTATGTCCTGATAAACTCATTAAGTCCAGAAGCATCTGTATGATGTTTGTACCAATGTAGATATAAGCTTTGGAGCTACAAATGAGATTTGCTGGACAAATGAGGTAGGTAATAGCTTATTTCACATAAACCACAGCAAAATGTGTTCAGCACGTAAACTTGCCTCAAATTCTTTTGTGTTGTGGCCTACTGGTTTTAAAATTGATAATGTTTTACAAGATAATCCAGTGTTCTGAAGTAAAAAAATAAACAAACAAAAAAAATCACTCAGTGAGAAACCATAACTAAAGAACATTTATTTATTTTTCACTAAGACTTTATCTTGAGGACATAACTAAACTGTGTCAACCACCCCCCACCCGATCTTGAAGGGTTAGTACAGTGAATGTTATAAAGCAGATATGAATAGTTCGAAGGACTGGAACCAACATAAACTGACAAAGAGCAACTGCAACCTAAATCATAAAAATGTTAAAAAAAAAAAAAAAAAGGAAGAAAGAAAAAGGGGGCAACTGGGGTTTCAGATTGAAAAGATCCTCAAAGACCCTCACATTTCATCTAATACATTCAATCTTGGCCAGAGTGTAACAAAATGGAAACAGGATTACTATAATACAAAACTTTCACTACAGCACGCTGTACACACCTGTGTTCCAAGCCCACCCCCAGCCCCCTAATGCTTCCAGCTCAATTATTTCCCGGCCTGTTGAGCCTGCCGACGAAGGAGCACGTAGATCTTCTCTTTGATCCAGTCTTTGTTATAAGGCTGGTATGTCTGGGTATCAGCTCGGTAACTGAGGAACAGAAAGGTCATAAGCAAAGTTACAGTGGTCAATTACTGTCACGTGTTTAAACCTCAAATTATAACTGTCCCATGATGGCAACGATGTGCACACTCCTATACATGATCTCAATGAAAAAGCTGCTTATACAGCTGCTAATTTTTAACCAAAATGAACTTCAGATCACCTAGTATAATCTTATCGTGGGAAAAGAAACCAAGGCCCAGAGCTCTTAAGTTAAATGCTCAATATGTCACATACTTACTTCTCAGCAGAAGGTTTTCAGAGCCCATAGCACACTTAATAGCCAATCACTTAAGGTTACGTGACAAGACTTGGAAAAAGATAAATTTTCCATCTGACCATGTGTTCTTTCTCCCACACAGTTTCTATTTTTACAGTTCCTTTTGTGATTAAAAAACAAAACCAAACTCTAGTATAAACTTTAGATTTGGTAAATTTACTTTTGAATTCACTAAGGAATCTTAAACATACTGGAAAAGAGTTCCTGCTGATTTTTCATATATGATTTTATTTTTTAAATAGTGCTAGGGATTGAACAGGGCAGACAAGCACTCTACCACTGAGCTACATCTCCAGTCCTCTCCTGCAAAAGTAGTTAAGAGAAGTAATCTTATAACCTAGCTAGGTCTGGGTATGCTGGTGCACACCTATAATTCCAGCTACCTGGAAAGCAAGGGAATCCCAAGTTCAAAGCTGGCCAGGGTAACTTAAACTTAGCAAGACCCTGTCTCAAAAAAAAAAAAAAAAAAAACATAAAAGGGCTGGGGATGTAGTTCAGGTCAAGTTTCTCTGGGCTCTATCCCCAGTGCTACAAGTAAATAATTACTGTAAGAGGCCTGTAGAGGAGAATTATCAGAACACATAGCAATCTCCAAAACCTCTCTTAGCAGAAGAGAAGGGTGAAGGTGTAAAGAGTAGCACTAGCAATAAAACTTTCATTGGTTTTCAGAGCCCACAGTACACTTTATAGCCAATCACTTAAGTTAGTCATGCTAAAACTTGGAAAAAGAAACTTTCCAGCTGACCTACAACTGAAATCTAGCTGTTAAGAATACATTCTTTTTGGAGTCCCCCATCTACAGTTACAGTATAAAAAAGCAATAAGCCACAAGAGATTACACAAATACAGTGAAGTGTTTCAAAGCTGTGTGCACCACCTGGTGGGAATGCCACACAGCATCCCAGAAAGATCAGAGCCCTGGTTTACCTTCAGGGGTTCACTTAGTTTGCCCAAGAAGATACCTTAGAAAAACAAAGTATCTGATTTATCAGTTATTATCTCATTTTAGCCATTTAAAAAGTCTTCATTTTAAAAAATTTCTCAGCAAAAAATTATACCAGTAAGTACTTAAGACTTTACCAAATACTAGCTACTGTTTTAAATGTGTGTTCCTTTTTGTAACCCTATACAATTAGGATTACTTTTTTATAAGTAAGTCATCATAGGCTCAAAGAAGTGAAGCAACTTAATAGCTAAGTGATGCTGGACAAGAAAGAGCTTATACGCTCCTAACATCATAGTCCTCACTGTTAACTACCCACCAAGCTAGAAACCTGCATACCAATTTTTGGTAAGGGAAACAAATTCCAAAGTAGGAATGCTTTATATAATGACCATCACAATTTTTCCTCTGGTAAGGCCAGAACTGGTTTATTAAAAAAATGCAAAAGTTTTCCAATTTGTAAAAATTATTAACCAAATATTCTACTAAGCATCCTTGTTACAGTGAGAAACACTCTAAAAAGTAAGATAATTCTCGGCTGGGGTTGTGGCTCAGTGGTAGAGTGCTCGCCAGCATGTGCAAGGCCCTGGGTTCAATCCTCAGCACCACATGAAAATGAAATAAAGACTACAACTAAAAAAAAAATTGGGAAAAAAAAAAAGAAAAAAAAGAATTCTTTTACTGTCATCTGTTCAGGCTTCCTAACTAAATTAGGTGTTCCTAACTAAATAGGTGCTAATCTAATCTACTTTAGGGTGTGGCAGAAGAGACTATAGTATTTTTATTAACATTGAATAAGAATTAAAAACAGAATTTCTCAGAACTTTCATACCTGAATGGGAGAGAGAGAGAGAGAGAGACCATTCCATCCCACAAAATCACTCCTGCAAGCTATTTTCCAGCTCATGAAATAATAATAATGCCTTCTTTATGGAAGGCTGTAAGTTGATGGCTTTTAACTAGCATTTGAAAATGTGACAATTAAATGTTAAGTATATTAATAAAATTCTTAGCTATTGGTACAAATCAATCTTTCAGCCCATTGTTTCTGTAAATGCATGCAGGCATTTATCATAACAATCTGAGGGTCTGAACCAAGAAATAAATCAGCACTGTCTCTGCTGATATCAGGTTGCCTTCCTGATTAGGAGTACCTTCTCATTACAACAGTCGTGGAAGAAAATACCACAAACAAGGAAATCTTGTACATTCAAAAGGCTATTATTTTCATCTTAAAACATAGGTGAGAAAACTGAAACAAGTCCGACAAATTCTCCGTCTAAATTTTTATTAATACAGTTTGCCCTCGGTTTCATCAAGTTATACATTCCATTTTTTTGCTATACTGTTTTTTAGTTTAATATATTTTTTTCGTTGTGATGTTGATGATTCAACCTGGTTCTGGCATGCTAGGCAAGTGTTCTACCACTGAGCTGAACCCTGAGCCTTATACTGCTTTTAAATAAGAGGTTTTGGGGAAAAGGATTTAAAAAAGTCGTGGGTTAGGTTGAGGTAGGAGGACTGAAAGTTCGAGGACAGCCTGGGCAACTTATGAGAGACCCTCTCTTAAAATAAAGGGCTGGGAATGTAGCTCAGTGTAAAGTATGCTCATAAGAAGTGTCACAACAGTATGTGACCTCTTTGGAAATACTTTCTCTAGGATATTCAAATAACAAATGAGACACAACCTAAGTCATGTGGGAAAAATAGTTCTAAATCCTAAATTCAATTTTCAACATTAGAAACAGAAACACAATTTAACCTACAATTTATAGCTTTTCAAAGAGACAATTAAAAACTACAGATTACCATTTATCTCTCTCATACCTGAATTACATGAGCTGGAAAGAATTATCTAGGTAATACTATCTTAGCAAGCTAGATACATTTAAAAGCACAAAGTTATATCCTATCATGAAGTAACATACTTGCAGAATGTCCCTTATAATCAGTGTTTTACTTTGTGTGCTTTTTTTTTTTAGTTGACTCTGACAGCTCTTTTTTTTTTTTTTTAAAGAGAGAGTGAGAGAGGGGGGAGAGAGAGAATTTTTTTAATATTTATTTTTTAGTTCTCGGCGGACACAACATCTTTGTTGGTATGTGGTGCTGAGGATCGAACCCGGGCCGCACGCATGCCAGGCGAGCGTGCTACCGCTTGAGCCACATCCCCAGGCCCACTTTGTGTGCTTTTTGTGTTGCCAAAAACCGGAAACATTTTTAACAGCACAATTTATCATTATGGAGATTGAAATCCACAAATTCATAAATTTTACAGAACATACTTGTAATAAAATCTGTCCTGGCTTCATCAGTCCAGTTAACATGGGGTTCTTGCTGTATATCTGATGTGGCTGTGTTAAGCAAGCAACTGGGGCCTCATAAGTTGTCTTGTGAAGTACATTTATATAAATTTTACAAATAAGCTGGCACGGTGGCTTGTGCCAATAATCCCAGCAAGTAGAGAGTCTGAAACAGGAAGATCCTGAGTTTAAGGCCAGCCTCATCAATTTAGCAAGGCCCTCAGTAACTCAGTGAGACCTTGTCTCAAAAAAAAAAAAAAAAAAAAAAAGGGGGGGGGGAGGGGGGCTGGGGATGTGGGTCAGTAGTTAAATGCCCCTGGGTTCAATTCCCAGTACCAATAAACAAATTTTACAAATGAGCAAATTGAGGTTTAGCAATACTGAGTTAACTGGCCCAAAAGAGTTGAAAAATGGTGAGAAAATTCCAACTCAGCTATCTTTAATTCAGAAACTCCTGTTAGTTCTTAACCACAGCCCCTCCCAAGGTGAGTAAAACAATCTTTCCTTAGTTTTAAGTTACTTCCCATTTACGGGGAATGAGAGATAACTGATGTCTGACTAAGTGATGTTTTAAAAAATCATGAAGATAACCATTCGTTTGTACATGAACTCTATTAAAGCCTTAAGTTCCAAATGAAACATCCAGTCAGTTTTAAATTCCAAATGTAAAAACTTCTCAACGCCAATACACTTGGGACAAATATAAATCTCCAACTTGATCAGATAAATAATTAAGATTTCTAATATAAGATCCCCCAAAATTTAGCATAAAATGTCAGATTCTTTCACTTTTTTAAAAAATATGTATTTTTTTAGTTACAGGTGGACATTATATCTTTATTTTATTTTTATGTGATGCTGAGGATCGAACCTGGTGTCTCACACATGCTAGGCAAGTGCTCTTCCACTGAGCCACAACCCCAGCCCCTCTTTCACCTTTGTTTAGAGAATATAACTCTGTAACATTAAAAAAAGGGGAGGGGGAGGAAAATTACAAATCATTTCAACAAATTATGCTTCAAATCATATTATATGGGTGACATGCATTTTTTTTAAGTTTTAGAGTTGGACACAATACTTTTATTTATTTTTATGTGGTGCTAAAGATTGAATCTAGCGCCTTGCACATGCTAGGCGAGCGCTCTACCGCTGAGCAACAATCCCAGCCCAGTGACATGCATTTTTACAACCGATATTCACTCAGTGCAGTGTGTCAGATACTATTCTAGACATTGGAGATAAAATAGTGAACAAAAACATAGCTGCTTCTTAAATTCTAGACAGTAAAAACACGTTATTGGTGATTTTATGTCTAGTAGATGATTCTGCTGACACTTACGCCCCTCAATGCCAACATCTTTTCCAATATAATTTCCAAACATCTTGTCTCCCTACTTCTCCTCAGCCAGATCCAGCAGACCTTGTCATTATCAATCACCCAATTTTGAGCATCTCATTTGTTTTCTCTGACTCCAGGGAACCTACAATTAAATTGATTCTGTCTCCAGTGCCCCCACCTCCAATTTCATTTTATGGTCACTGATCCCTTATTGTTTCCTTGCACACATCTCCAATCTTTAGCAAAATGTTGACTGACCACGACCTATTCCTTACCTGTAGCCATCCAGGAGTGACTAGAAGAAAGCCCATGATGAGAACAGATTTTACTTTAAATGCATTATCAGGTACCCAAGAGGATACTTAGTTTTTCCCAGAAACCAAGCAACCCTTAATACCTTTGTCCTCTTAGATGATTTTTTACTTCTCCATAAACCTACAACACTTTCTCCTCCACCTGACTTCAGTGTTCTTGCTTCCTATTTTCCTGAAACAGCTGAAGCAATCAGAAAATAATTTCCCCAATCTTCCACCCATACCGCCTAACTTCCCCTCTTTACTACTAATGCACTGTCCAAGATTCTAATGCCATCAATTCCTCCCTCTACTAAATCATCCCACTAGCCTGCAAACTTCCCACTATTTCTCACCTCTTCAAAAACACCCATAAAAGGCTATTTGCTCCTGCAGTTATTAGATATATCTCAATTTCTTTGATGCATTGAATAAAACATTGGTTTTTTATCAGTTGTCTACAATGCCTCTTTTCTCACACCTCTAAAATAACTGAAATCTGAAAATAAAAACTTTGTCACTCTACCAAAATTGCTTTGGAAGTCACCAAAGACATTCTCAGTGCCACTCCAGGAATCACTTCTCAGATCCCATTTGTTGGACTATCAATAACATGAAACACTTCTGTACTGGCTTCTAGAATATCACTGCTCCCAGGACCTCTAATCTACTCTACACTCCTCTGTACCCTTATAGGCTTTTATACAAGTTTCAAACACATCAGGGCAGGGCACACTCTTGTCTCAGAACTCTTACAACTAGCTGTCCCCTTCCCCTCTGTCTGGTACATTTTTTTTTCTTCTCTGTAGATATCAGGATGGCTTATTTTCTCATCCAAGTTTATAATCAAACATCACCATTTTAGTGAACCACTTTCTAGCTACTGCAAGTAAAAATCCAAGGATGTAGCTCAGTGTAGAGTGCTTGCTTAACATGTGTGAGGTCCTGGGTTCCATCCCTAGCACAAAACACAAAAAACTGCAACATATCTACACAAGGCCCTCCTCGTCCCTAAACACAGTCAACCCTCCGTATCCACAGTTCTACATTCTCAGATTTGAACAGCTTATTGAAAATACTGGGGGAGGGGGCATCTGTACTGTCAATGTACAGACTTTTAAGTGACCCAGAGATGATTTAAAGTACATGGGAGGATGTACACAGGTTATATGCAAATAGCATACCATTATACAAAGGAACTTAAGCATCCTCAGATTTTTGATATCTGCAAAGGTAGAGAATCCTTAGAACCAATGTCCATAGATACTGAGAGGTGACTGTACTTGTTGGGTTAACACTCAACAAATATTTATTAGAATAAGATATATACATATTAATTTAAGATACATGTTAGACTATAATGATACCTATAGTTCTGTTGGCCTCAATTTCCTGAACTTATTTAGATATAAATTTCTTATTAACATATCTAAGACCAGAAGTGGATCATATGAATGTTATGAGCAAGCAAAACTCCAAAATCCTAAGGAAATGCTTGTCTTCACCAAGAATCTCAGGGGAGACAGCATGGTGCAGCCAGATACTAGGCTTGGCTGAATTAATGGTCCAGAAGTGCCTTTGGGTAGGTCCGTATGTTTTCAACACTGCTCCCTCATATTCTAACTTGGTGCCTGGCATATAGTAAGTATTCAAGCACCTGATGACTGAATGTCATCCTAAAGTGCTTCCATTTTTCTCTGTAAAATGAGCTGTATTTATTGTTTCTCATTCACAGATGGTGAGAAGACTGAGTCAATCTTTAACACTTTATGCTTCTTAGTAGTAGTGATAATCAGCAGATTATAAATACAAAATATTTATTGTTATAAGAGAAACATTTTAAAAAATCTAACAAATCTCTGAGAATAAAAAATGTAAGGGTCTAAAAATAACCCTCATTCTAATAAAAATATTGTGTAAATAAAATATTTACACAAAGCAGGATTAAAATTAAATTTCAATTCTATATATATTTAAGTTTTAAAAAGAACAATCTTAGTTTTAATTCAAAGCCAACTACTTTAGGATAAAGACTGGAAGATGCGGGGGTCTAAGAAAAAGATTAGGTATTAAAAAAAAAAAGGATATGAAATTTATTAATTACAAGCCTCTCTGCATAGTAACTGTATCAATAGCAAAGTTTAAGATATCCTGCACCTTTGGCATTATGTTATGAACTTAATTTATGATCTATATATGTAAGTAAAATATTAACTAGCATAAAGTATGCAAAATGCAAATACCAATATCAGACACAATGAACTTCCAATATCATAAATCACCTCAGATACACAATAGAAAAATGCAAGTTAAAGATAAGGTGGCAAGTACTCACACAAGACAGCTGAGGTCTGCCAGATCATCGATGAAATCAAACAACTGACTTATATCATATGTGATAGAGGGGCTGTTGGGATTCATTCTCTTCAGATGTTCTTCATACATTTTACAAACTCCTGAAAGAGGAGGGAAAAAGAACTTACAACTGCATAAGGCTGTATATGAGTAGTTCTTTATGTTGATATCATATTTATTTTAGTAAAATTGGGCTGGGAAAAGAACTGTAGCTTGATCATTTTAATTACTGCCACTAGCAACTTTACAAATTCACTAGAATGTTGGTAGCCATTTTGTGCCTTAATAATAAAATGATTACTTCAAACCATTGGAGCTAAATGTGCTTTAAAGGTTTGTCATCGGATGGTTCAAAAAAATTGTAACCTAGGGCTGAGGATATAGCTCACTGGTAGAGCACTTGCCTAGCATAAATGGGTTTGATCCCCAGCATACACACACACACACAAGGATAATACTGTGGTTTGTTAAGTCAGATTTTTCAATAAATCTTCCAAAAACTACAAAGTATGTAAAGAAAAACACCACACTTTGGAATAATGGTGACAAATAGCTTGCCTTTGGATTTTGATGCAACAACAATAACAACATATCAATAAAAATTGGCAATAGGTCTATCTTAAGGGTTTTTGGGGTTTTTTTTTGTACTAAGGATTAAAGTCCAGGGTACTCAACCACTAAGCCACTGAGCCATATATCCCCAGCCCCTTTTATTTTTGAGACAGGATCTCACTAAGTTGTTGAGGCTGGTCTTAAACTCGTGATCCTACTGTCTTAGCCTCCAGAGTCACTAGGATCACAGGCATGTGACACCACACCCAGCTTGAAGCTTGTCTTTTTTAAAATTTTTTTTAATGTTTATTTTTTAGTTTTTTAGGTGAACACAATGTCTTTATTTTATTTTTATGTGGTGCTGAGGATCGAACCCAGTGCCTCACGCATGTTGGCGAGCATGCTACCACTTGAGCCACATCCCAAGCCCCCAAAGATTATCTTAATGTGGTACTTAAGATCCTGAATCCTAGATTCCAACAGACCTGAATTCCAGCTCTACCTTTAGTAATTATGAAATCCTGGGCAAATGACTCTACCAATAAGCCTTTCCTATCAAAGGGAGATAACAATAGTACCTCTTCATATGATTTTGAGGATTATGTGAAATAATGAAATAATAAAGCATTAGCACTTCTCTACTCAAATATAATAAAGATACTAAAATAAGCAAAGTCACATCACTAACAATTGTCTATAGAGCACATTATCTGGAAAGGATATAAAACCAATAAAATAAACTCATTGTTCACTTTAAAAAGACATCGATTCATAGCTACCGTTATGTTTAATGGTGAAAGACTGGATGCTTTTCTGCTTAGATTAGGAAGAAGACTGAAATGTAACAGAACTAATGAATGAGTAGAGCAAACTTGCAGGATGTAAGATCAACATATGAAAATCAACTGAATTTCTAGACCTAACAATAAACCAATAGAAAATGAAAAAAAAAAAAAAAAAAAAAAAAAACAAAAAAACAAACCACTCCATTTACAATGGTATAAAAAAGAATAAAGTTCTTGGGAGCAAATTTAACAAAAAAGAAGCACAAGACTTGTACACTGAAAACTACAAAATGTCATTGAAAGTAAAGACCTAAATATATGAAAAGGAATCCAAGTTCATGGATTGAAGATTTAATATGATGTGCAGTGGACACACCTGCTTTTCATTCCAACTACTGGGAAGGTGGAGACAGGAAGATTTCAAGTTTGAGGCTAGCCTGGGAAACTTAGTGAGACTCTGGCTCACAATAAAATTAAAAAAAGAAAGAAAAAAAAAAAAAAGTTCAGTGGTAAGAGTGCTCACTTAGCATACATGAGCCCCAGGGGGTTCAATCCTCAGTACTGAAAAAAAAAAAAAAAAAAAAAAAAAAAAAGAGAGAGAGAGAGAGAGAGAGATGGTAATACTCCCTCCAAATGATCTATGTATTTAATGCAATACCTACACTGAGCTGGAAATAATCTGAAATAATGAAATAATAAATGGACAAGTTGATCCTAAATTTGACATGGATATTCAAGAGATCCAGGATAACCAAACTATTTTAAAAAGAACAAAGTTCTGATTTAAAACTTACAAAGCTATTGTAATTGAGAGAGTGATACTAGCATAAGGACAAGCACATATATCAGTGTAACAGAAATGAATCCAGAAACAAACCTTCACATTTATAGACAAATGCTTTTCATTAACAGTGTCTAGAGGGCTGGGGTTGTAGCTTGGTGCTAGAGCGCTTGCCTCACATATGTGAGCCCCTGGGTTCAATCCTCAGCACCACATAAAAATAAATAAAAAAATAAAGATATTGTGTCCATCTACAACTTAAAAAAAAAAAAAACAGTGCCTGGAAAACTCAACAAAGAATTAATGATCTTCAACAAATGGTGCTAAGACAATTGAATAGTCTCGTGCAAAAAAAATGAAGTTGGGTCCATTCTTCACACCATAAATAAATAATCATTCAAAATGGACCAGAGACCTGAAAGTAATTGGTAAAATGATAGAAAGTCTTAGAAATCTGGGCTTCGTGGCACACACCAGCAGCTTGGGAGTGTAAGGCAGGATTCCAAGTTGAAAGCCAGCTTCAGCAGGATGGCAAGGCCCTAAGCAACTGAGCAAGACTTTGTCTCAAAATAAAACTTTTTTTTTAAAAAAATGGGCTGAGGATGTCGCTCAGTGGTTTTTTTGGTGCTCCTGGGTTCAACCCAAGCGCGCGCACACACACAAAAAAAAGTCTTGGAAAAAAACATGAATATTTGATTAGACCAATGGTTTCTTAGATGACAAATCATAAGCAATGAAAGAAAAATCACATAAACTGGACTTCATGAAAATTAATATTCATGCTGCAAAGGACACTATTCAAGAAACAAAAAAAAAAATCACATTATGTGGTTTAAGGATGTGGTAAAGGACTTGTATCCAAAATACATCAAGAACTTCTAAAACTCAGCAATATGCTCAATAAAAAAAGTGAACTGATGATCTGAACAAAGAGCTCACCAAAGAAACAGATGGCAAATAAGTGTATAAAAAAAGGTCCAACATTGTGTATCACTCACTGATCACCTCCACACACTTATTAGATTTGCTTAAACCTGAAGTTATGACATCACCAAACATTGGCAAGGATGCAGAGTGAAAGGAGTGCTCACTCATTTCTGGTGGGGACATAAAATGGTATAGCCACTTCTATAGACAGTTTGGCAGTTTCTTACTAAGTCAAACATAGTCTTAACCAAATGATCCAATAATCACGCTACTAGGTTTTTACCCAAATGAGTTGAAAATGTACATCCATAAAAAAACTCATGTGGCTTTAATAATAATTGCCCCAAAAGAAGCAACAAAGGTGTTCTTTAATAGGTAAATAGATAACCAAACGGTGATATGTTAATACAACGGAATATTATTCAATAAAAAATAAAAGAGCTAAAACACATGAAAAAACACAGGTGAAAGAAGCTAATCAGAAAATGCTACATACTATGTAATTCCAACATGACATTTTGGAAATGGCAAAACCAGAGATAGAATAATGGTAGATACATGTCTTATACATACATTAAAGTCTATAAATGTTCAAAACAAAAAGTGAACCTTAATGTAGAACTGTGAACTTTAATTAACATCAATATTGCTTCATCAAGTGAAACAAATGTATCACACTAATACAAAATGTAGTATTAAGGAAAACTGGGAGGGGACAGGGAAAGAATGGTCGGTTGGGACTCTACTTTGCAATCTTTTTGTTTATTTATTTGCAAGGCAAGCACTCTACCAACTGAGCTATATCCTTAGCTCTCCAATCTTTAAAAAAAAAAATAAACCTAAAGCTGCTCTAAAAAATAGTCTTCATTTTAAATTTTTTTTTTTGGGGGGGAGTAAAAGTTCTGCTTTACAGGGAAATATTAAGTAACATAACAAAGAAAATAGATGAAGAAAATTATCATTTGACAATCACCATGTAAGAACTGATTCAGTAATTTTGCTTTAATATTTTTAACTTTTTTTTTTTTTTAAACAGCTCTGGGAGCAGGGTGCAATGATGCATGCCTGTAATCTCAGTGGTTCAAGAGGAGAATCCCCACAGGAAATTCCCAAGTTCAAAGCCAGCTTAATCAAAAGCAAGGTGCTAAGCAACTTGGTGAGAATTTGTCTCTAAGTAAAATATAAAATAGGGCTGGGGACATGGCTTAGTGGTTGAGTGCCTATGAGTTCAATCACTGCTACCACCCCTCCTCATCCCATCAAAAAAAAGAAAAAGAAAGCAGCACTGGGAATAGAGCCTAGGGTCTCATGCATGCTAGTTCAGTGCTTTATCACTGAACTACACACTCGGATCCTCATTTGTTAACTTTTAAAAATGGAAAATATAGCACCATTTCTAATTTTAAAAAAAGAAGAAAAAAAAAAAAAGGAGCTATCCAGTCATGGCAAGACATGGAAGAACCTTAAATGCATATTGTTAAATGAAAGAAGCCAGCACAAGAAGGCTACATGTGATAATAATTTAAACCATTAAGTACAGTCAGCACTTCATGTACATAGATTTGGCATCCATGCATTCAACTATGAATTAAATACATATGAAGAAAGAAACTGCATTCGTACTGAACAATACAATTTTCATGTCATTATTCTCTAAACAATAAAGTAGAACAACTGTTTACATCGCATTTATACTATATTAAGTATTGTAAATGACTTAGATAAAGTATGCAGGAGGGTTTATGTAGGTTATATGCAAATACCACACCATTTTATATAAAGGACTTGAACATCTGCAGATTTTGGTATCTGTGAGGAGGTCCTGGAACCAATCATTCAAGGACAATGAAGAATGCCAAAATACGACATTCTAGAAAAGGCAAAACTATAGAGATGGTAATAAGATCACTGGTTGTCAGGGGTCTGGAGGGTGTGGCAGGAAGAACAAACAGGCTGAACACAAATAATTTTTAGGGCTGTCAAAGTATTTTGTATGATTCTCTAATGGTAAGTTCATGACTTCATGAATTTGGCAAAATCCATAAAACTGTAGTATGCAAAGAATAAACCCCAATGTAAAATATGGACTTTAGCTAGCTTTTTAGAAGATATCTGATTACTAGTAGCTTTTTTTCAGTTATACTCATTGTTGGTTTTATATGGCAGATTTTAAGTCTAAACCAGTTAGTTTTTATTTGTGAATATCCAATCCACATACTCCAATGGGGGGGGGGGGCGTTAAAGTTTAAACTCAGGGGTACTCGCCAACTGAGCCACATCACCAGCCCTATTTTTTATTTTATTTAGAGACAGGGTCTCACAGAGTTAATCGGTGCCTTGCTTTTGCTGAGGCTGGCTTTGAACTCATGATCCTCCTGCCTCAGCCTCCTGAGCCACGGTGATTACAATTGTGAGCATTAAAGCATATCAGGGCAGGAAAAATAACCTCAAAGATTTCTACTCCTTGATTAGTGTTAAACTTACCTTCCATGCATTCATTCACAGATTCATAGTCAGCATAAGTTCTGCCTTCTGGCCTCTTGGTTGGCTGTACCAGCAGAATGGTATGAGACTACAGGGGAAAAAGGAATTTCAATGTAAGTTTCAGACTTATATTTGAGAAATTCACATTATGACATAAAATTCCCATTTATGCCACAATACATGTCAGTTATTAAAATGTAACTGATCAGGTTGTTCATCGTACAATATTTAGGCTTTGGCCCAAGCGTGATATTAACAGCTGTATTCACCTCTCTCCTGTAAGGTCTCCCGGGTCCTAATGACTCTTTCTCAAAGGTGGAGTTCACTTATTGGCTGCAGGCACTCAGCAAAAGTTCCTTTGTACTGCCTTTTCTTTCCAACTAAATTATAAACCTACAAAGGTTTTCTGTCTCCACTGATCACTTTTTATCTCCAGCCCTATTAAGTTCCTAATTAAAAACTTGGATAGAGAAAAATCATTGCAAGCACTGTATCACCAATGTTCTTTTTCCAACTTTAGCACAATGGTAGAATCATATTTTATATAGAGGTTACAGTCTAACATCAAGGCATAAGAAAAACTGGCTGTAAAAAATTAGTATTGCCCTAAAAAAATCCATTAAACTATTCACCTGGTAGATGACTACCCTTCAGGAGCTATCTTATAGCAAAATCAATTATTTTTAAACACTGGATTCATGAAATTGTTAGACTGATTTAAAACAGTAAGAAATAAGAATATGCCTGAAGAACAGATAGATTTATGGCTTCCCTCTCATGCTTACTGGGGAGCATGTTTCTGTTGGTGGGTCAATTTCAGGGTTTCTCATTCTCTATTACATTTTGGGATAGATGATTCTCTGGTCATTGTAGGACGTTTAGCATCATCCCTGGCCCATACCCACTAGATTCCACATTTTCCTCCCAAAGTTGTGAAAACCAAAAATGTTTCCAGATATTACCAAATGTCCCTGGAGTTTGGGAGAATCTTGCTCAGTTGAGAATCACTACTCTATTGAAATTATCCCCTTGCCACCCCCCCTTTTTTGCCATGCATGCAGGGATGATTAATTAAATACTAACATAAAGCTCTGGGTTCACTTGCCTAGTGTGTGTGAGTAGGGGTGGGGGGAAATTTCTGTATCATTTGCCATACTATTGCACTCTGCAACAGGGCTTGTGTTATACACTAGCTATACCAGTTGCTATTATATTCACTTTGTTCTAGTTCTAATACAAATTAAAGGCTAATTTATTTCAAAGAATAACATACAGAAATAATTATATTGTACATTGCTTTTCTTATCTAGTCTTAAAATCAACCAGAGGGCAAAGTTTATATTCCCCCCCAAAAAAGGATTAAAAACTACTAGAATGAAATGTGATTATATTTTAAAAGTCATGCAAAATTCCCTTAATAAAAACCTTATTCTGATTGCCAAACAACAGTGATTCTTTCTGATGAATAGTTAACCTGGCTTTGAAAAGCAAAGTCCCACACATATGAACCCGAAATAGAGTCATTCTTTTATTGCAGAATTATTACAATACATAGTTTGCTAATTAGTTTCAAATGCTTTCCCCAAACTTAAAACAAAAGAGAAACAAACTGAAGCTATCACTGACAACTGTCTATTGAAAATGGATTGATATTTGTTGCTGTCACTTTCTCAGAATTTAAATATTTTAATACAATACCAAATAGTGATTTACAAGTAGAGAAAGAAGGAAACTCAGGTAGATGACTTAGGCAAGGTCACATGGCTAGTTATGGCAAAATGGGAACTAAAACCTGGCCTTCAATTCTCAGTCCTCCTTAGAAGACTACATTGGGTCAAACACTGAAGCAACTCAGAAAGTACAACCTGGAAAAGTTAGCTTGTTAACAATAACTGCAACAACCAGAAAAAGAAAGAGTAAATGTAGAAAAACCCTGCGTCCCTGTAATCCCTGTTGCCATCTCCCTTTTGATTTAAAAGCAAAGCAAACGAAAAAATCCAACCACTTCGCTATCACCCTAATCAGATTCTAAAAGGCCTGAACTCCGAGCTGAGCCTATCTTTTCAGAAGAGTACAAGGGTAAGAATGGGGATTGAGGTTGATTGAAACGCTAAATGATGCACCCACAGATCTTAGAAAACACAAAATTCTTTTTTTAAAAAAGGCCAAGTGCAGGAAAACAATAGGGAATGGTTGAAGAAGCACACTACAAAGCAAATATGACTCCGCCTGGCCCACATGCGGGGTACAGTAAATTGACAAATCTGTCAGTTTCGGAAACATCCCCTAGGCCATTGTTCCTACAGTAAGCTTGACTATTTGGAGGCAAAAAGCACCATCATCTCGCCTTCCTCCACCAACTAGCACTCGGGAGAGAGCGCGTTCTTAGGCCCACCGCACGCTTTGATCCAAAAAACAGGCGGGCGCGCAACGGCAGGGCGGACCCGGGTCCGGGGCCTAAAGCCAGGCCCGGCGTCTCCACGGCGGGAAGAGGGAGAAGGGTCGACCCGCGAACTGCAGGGGCCGGGAGCAGCACCCTGGCGAAAGATGGTTGCGCGTGGGAAGGCCAGGAAGATGTACGGGGCAGAAGTTGCCCCGAAGGCTGGGGGATTCAGGTAGCCGCTGAGGCCTTTCTCACCATCGCGCCAAACTCTTCTTTGCTGCAGCCGCTGTCGATACTGCCGCCGCACACGAGCTCAGCCACAACGCCGCCAACAGCCAATCCCCGCGAGAGGAGCCGCAGGAAGTCGTCGGAAGCACGACGCAAAAAAGCCTTTTGGACCATAGAGGTGTACTCATTTCCGGCAGCTAGAGGAGATACTGACTCAGCTACAGCCATCTTTTATAAGGGCGATGAACTATGTAAAGGAAAGTTTCGGAGCTTTGAAAAGAAGTTTTTATTTCGTTATGCTGTCTCCCGTACTCTATGCTTTAAACATACGGGTAAAGTGATCACCAGTTAGAGAGTAACAACAGGGATCTTTTATTAGCCCTACTTAAAAATGGCGGCAATATAAGCATACCGGGCTATAGATCGGTTGTAACCCGGAAGTGGCCCCTAAGGAGGGGGCGGTGAGACAATCCGGAAGAGGGTGTAATGAAGAGGTGCCACTTGGCGGCCATGGCTGCTGTAGTATCTGTGACTCCGGGTCAAGGCCCGGCGGAGCGGAGTACCATGGGCAGCATTGGGTATAGGGCAGAGACAGCTTTGTATCAGCTTTGCTGCTGAATCCCGAGGACCCAGCGTTTAAGACTTGCAAGACTCCTTTCCCCACTCTAGAATTGGAAGGGAGCTTGCTGGGACTGGTGGGCTGGTCCCAGTGCTGGTGGGGGGCGGATCACCAGCGGGGCCACCCTAGGGAAACAGGGGCGCGGAGGGAACGCACAGGTTAGCTTGGCTTTTCGTCCTTTTCCTGCTGCTACTTAGGACATTGTCTGTAGCGGGAGTGGGCCGTTGTGCCACCTTCATTCCGACGGTTGAAGAAATCGCTCTTTCGCACAAATTTCCCATATCGCTTAACCCACGAGAATCCAGGGACTGAGACCTAAGATTGCTCAAAGTTTTCTCCGGTGCTAGTGTCAACAAAAAGGGGCTGTTTATAAGAAAGTTCAAGAGAAAGAGGTGCCTCGTGAACACATCTGCTAGTGGGGAGGCCGAAAGAACTGGAAAGCCCACTTTGTTCTCTTGGAACCACCACACGTTAAGCACCTTTGAAGCCTCTGGAATTTTGAAGTCTGATATTGGTGGATGAATAAAAGAGGGCAGAATGGATGATTTCATCTCCATTAGTCTGCTGTCTTTGGCTATGTTGGTGGGATGTTACGTGGCTGGAATCATTCCCTTGGCTGTTAATTTCTCAGAGGTAAGAAAGTCTCAATTTTCTGCCAGTTTATCAGGATGCTAGGAAGCAGTGATAGCTGCAGAGGGAAGCTGCTTCCCTAGTTAATCTCAGAGCTAAAGGTCTTGTTGAGGAAGACTCATTGTGAAAGATACAGAGCATTCAATGGTAGGAACAAACCTCATATTCAGCATTAGAGTTCTTATCCTGGGGTGAGTGGATATTCCACTGTAGACCTGGAGTATTCTGAATCCCTTGAAATTGCCTAAAATATTTGGGGCTCTGTGCAATTTCCTGGAGAGAGGAGCTATCGCATTTCTGTTGATTCCTAGAGGTTTCTGAATTAAGATGCCAGATTCTTATCAAGAAAACAAATGGAAAATATTATTTGTCCATAAGTTTAAATCAATGTGATAATTTCTCTTTTTGGGAAAATCATGCATACTTTTTTGATAATTTCTCTTTTTAGGAAACTCAAGCTAAGTCATTCTTTTATTTTCAGATGCTGTACTACAGTAAATATGAGAATAAAACTAAATTACGTTTTTGGCTTTTTTTTTTTTTTTTTTTTTTTTTTTTGGTACTGAGGATTGAACACAGAGGTGCTTTACCACTGAACTATATCCCCAGCCTTTTTTATTTTGAGACAGGCTGTTACTGAGTTGCCTAGGGCCTTGTTAAGTTGCTGAGACTGGCTTTGAACTTTTGATCCTCCTGCTTCAACCTCCCAGTCACTGGGATTACACGGTGCCTGGCTTAAATTATACTATTCTTAACTCACATTTCCTTTCAAAGAAGAAGAACATTAAAGTGAATGTTCTGAGTTTGTTTTCAAGTCTGCTTAGAAATGAACCTTTGTTAATGTTTTGCTATTTTGGTTAATTTGTTAGGTTATCGTTTCTTAAATATTAATGGGGGAGGATAGATGAAAGTGTTCAATGAAATGCAGATAGGTTCTTTAAGGTTGTTATAGAGAATTCAAAAAGTGCACAGTGTTCAAAGATTGAGGAAGAAGAACTTCAGAGGGAATGGGATTTAATGAATTTGTCCTGGAGATAAGCAGTGAAATAGGCTCTTGCCTCAATGACAATCTTGTTTATGCTTTTAAAGGAAAGGGAAGGTATAGATGAAGTATGAGGTAGGCCCTGAAGAAACTAAAGAAGAAGAGGCATTGCTGGTGAAGAAAATTTTCTGTGGGTGGAAAAAAAGGAAGGACGAAGGATTTAAAGCTTGAGAAAAGTAAAGCCCATAGCCAAAGGGAACAGAGCCTTGAATTGTTACTGCTCCTTTTCTGTTTCCTTTTTTAATCTGTATTACTCAGTATCTAATGATAACACTACCCTTCATTATTCCTGTTACTTTGCTTCACTTAAACTCACCGAGGAACTGATGAGGAAACCAACGGACAGGTTATGAAACTTGGACAAATTGATGAAGTATATTGGAATGAGGTTTATATGTTCTTTGTTTATATCTTTATGGCAGGTTCTTCTGACTCAGAGCAATTCTTAGCCACTCTGTCCATTTCAGCAAAAGTCCACAGGGCATGTACAAGTTAGCCTATGTACAAATCCAGCCCGCAGACTTTGTTAAATAGTAGAATGTTTAGTGTTGCTATTTTTTGCTTGTATTCTCTCAAGGCTGCAATTGGGCAGAACTGGGTTGCAGCTGATTGTCAGTTGTTAGTGGCCTATGAAGCCCACTTTACTCTCCTGGGTACCAGCCTGCCTAATACTTTATGAGCCTGCCGTCTACCCTCTAATATTTAAAAAATCTTCTTTTAACTACATTAGAGTTGAGTTGACATTATTAAGTTTAGCATTTGTGAGATTTGGGTTGGTGTACATATTTAAAGACTTACTGAGGTAACTTTTATGAAGAATATAATTAATAAGCAACTGGAAAACACTGTGTGTGTTGTTTTGTTCTTGAGTACTGGGATTGAACTCAGGGGCACTCAACCACTGAGCCTCATCCCCAGCCCTATTTTGCATTTGATTTAGAGACAGGGTCTCACTGAGGTGCTTAGCACCTCACTTTTGCTGAGGCTGGTTTTGAACTCACAATCCTCCTGCCTCAGCCTCATTAGCTGCTGGGATTACAGGCAGTGCGCCACTGTGCCCTGCCTGGCTTTTTGTTGTTGTTGTGTTTTTGGGTTTTTTTTTTTTTTTTTGAGATGGTTATACATGTTCCCCGGGTTGACCTCCAACCCCTTGGCTCAATTGATCCCTCTGCCTCAGCCTCCCAAGTAACTGGGACCACAGGTGTGCACCCTCATATCCTGCTAAAATCTTTTTAAATTTCTATACAATGCTTAGAATTTTTCCAATTGTAGTTTCTCAAACTTTTTTGAATGATCCTTGCAATATGCAATTACATGCTATTTTCGTTTTACTGAAAGGAAACGTCTACATGAGTGGTGTTGTTAATCAGGCCATTAATAAAAAAAATAGTAACCCCCATGGCATTCATGGCTTTCCAGATTGATAGTCATGTGGTCTTTTCAAATTGTAGGACTTAAAACGCTATAAATCAGCATTCACAATGTTTGTTTATTATTATGGAAGGAGCAAGCTTCATTCATGGGGGAACTGGGAAGCACAGTTACTACCCTTAGGAAATAACTCCCTAAACTCCTAAATTGGTTAAAAGACTTCCCTTTTCAAGGCAGTCTAACTTTTTCTTAGGGTCTAGTGTTATTTATGAATAAGAGAAGAGGAGCAGGTAAACCTGCTTTATTTTATATTTACTGTCATTTGTATGAAAAGATAGGCCTTTTTGTTGTTGTTGTTCATGTTCTTAATCTTGCTTCTTGTTCAGTACTTTCTTCAGAATTTCTCAGAGCCGTAATAATGTCAGATGACCAGTCAAACTATCAATTATGGCAGGATTAATATTTACAATTGAGTTAAAAATCAAGTAGTTTGAAGTTACTATAGCAGAGTCACAGCAAGAGGTGTGTGTGACATAATTTCTCTTTCACTTTCTCCAGCTTGCCTCACCCCAAAACCACCTTACTTTTGTGATCTTCTTTGCTGTTGGACCTAGCAACTGAACCGTCATGCATAAACAATTTATAAAACAAAGGGGGAAAAAAACCTCTGACTTTCAAATGCTGTTATGAATGACTGTGATAATTAAGACGCTATTTTTTTCAGCTTATTAGAAGGAGAAAAGCTAAACTTGTAAAGGAGGCCAAAAATGAGGTCCTGTCTCGTAAAGGAGTTGGATGCCATCTGATATTTTAGATTCAGTCGCAAATGAGCAGTTTTCTTTGGCTCTTAATAACAATGCTACATAAATAGGTTGAGAACCTACATTATCTCTACAAACTCAGCAGCTGCTCTGATTGATGAATGAATTTAGATACAGATGGCTAAATTGTGATTTTTAGGTTCAGTGCTTAAGGATTATTTTTGTTTTAAATTTCTGTTCTAATCCAGACCAGTACATTTGTAAAAATGAAATGAAGTAGGAAAAAAAGACACACAAATTGTAAGCCCATGTGTATTGATACTATATTCTACATACATAAAATTATTCCTATAGTTGTAATGGTCATTGTAGCAGAGCACTTTGGGTTATAATGCCACATTTGTCATCTGTTAAAACAGCCTAAGTCCATTAAGCAGGTAAACAAAGTAGTGCTACTCTCAAGACGATTTTAAAATTTAGTATGATTAAGAATGCACTAATTTCAAAAGGAACTGCTTGAGACAGTGTAGTTCCCTACTTGAGTAGGCTGTTTAACATCCAAATCTCTTCTGTTAGAAAGCCTAGAGGATCTTTGTGAAGATGAAATGAAAAGATGTAAGCACAGGGCTTGACACTATGTGCAGAACATAAGTGAACTTTTGAAAATATTGAAGAGGATGCTCAGCACTGATTATAAAAACTTTTTTTAGGAGTTTCATCTTTATAACTGTTTAGATTTTTTTTTAAACCTTTTTCCTCCCTCCTCTTCATTCTCCTCCCAGTCACGGAAACTGCTCAGAAATTTGTTTGGAATTCAAAGGTCTTGTTTTGGGATTGGCATTCCTGTTCACTGTGAATGTTCCACGTGGAGAAACCTGGCTTCTCCTGTAGCCTCCCTGTTTTATATTATTTTTCTTAATATTTAACTGTCTTTTTTTCATTATATTTATTTCCATTTTAAGCTTTGTTCTTTCACATTTTAAAGTTTTGTTTTGTGTTCAATTATAATAATCGATTCTCATAATCATTATCTTTGGGGTGTCACCACCAAATCAAAGCTTACTGTGTTTGAAGAACAAATTTGTTTAGTGTTTTTCTCCTTCTCCTAGTGTGTTTGTTCCCTGTGAAGTAGGATTGACACAAATTGCATTTTTAAGAACTTTTGCATTGTCTAGTGTAATTGACCTTTTTTCTCTTATGGTAATACAGTAGCTTTTACCCGTTGGGAATTTTCTTTCTTTCTTTTTTTTTTTCTTTTAGAGAGAGAGAGAGAGAGAAAGAGAGAATTTTTTAATATTTATTTTTTAGTTTTCGGCGGACACAACATCTTTGTATGTGGTGCTGAGGATCAAACCAGGGCCACACGCATCCCAGGCAAGTGCACTACCACTTGAGCCACATCCCCAGCCCCGGGAATTTTATTTCTAACTTCAAGATTTTAAACTTTGCAATCTCAGTAATTTATTCATCTCTAGAAAGCAATCAGTAACTTGTCTTTCCTCAAATTGAACTGCAGATTATTGTTTCATAAGGATCTTTGTTGTTAAAACTACATTTAGATAAAATAAAATCTGGACATGATCTAATTTGGTACTATTTTTCTGAAAAACTTTTTTAGGGGATACTATATGAAAAAATCATAATTAAGACTTACCTGCATAATAATAGTAATAGCTAATGTTTATTGAGTGCTTTCTGTATATCAGACATGTATATGTATTATTTTATTTAATCCTTTAGATAAGACACGGAGATACTGTTAAACCTCAATTTACAAATACACATACATAAGCTTGGAAAGATCTCAAACTTCGGTAGAGGTGAGATTTGAAATTAAGTCAGTTTGATTCCCAGGGCCAAAGCACTTTCCACTAGATGACATTGCCTGATGGTCACTGTGTAAAGAAGAAATAAAACTCTGATCCATCTAAATTAATACTTTTAGCTCCTTAAATTAGGAACATCTTTAATAGCACTAATATGTATCATGCCTTGTGCTAGTTGGTGTCTCAGAACATAAAATTCCAGAGGTAAACAATCTCCAAAGACTGAAACATGAGAATCAGATATGTTGTAAATGCCCTTTAAATTAACACCTGCTGAATTTGACTCTGAAGTAATTCCCATTTTGAGCTATCCAAGATTAATTTCACACTTGACATCTTCACAGTTCAGTCAGACCTAAATTGTACTATTTAAGAAGTGATTTCCTTTTTTGAAGGAAGAAGACTTGAAATGAATTCAGAATATTTCTGTATGTGACAGTCTTCTTAATCTCTCCCCTAATTGGAGAATTTGTAGATGTGACTGTTGTTGAATGATAATGAGACTTAAGATCTCCCGTTTGGGTTTGGAATTCCAGGTAACAAATAGTAGTACTAAGTATGATTATTGGTATTTTTGGAAGCCTGTGACAGAATTATAGAAACTGTAGTCTTCCTTGAATACTTGTATTTGATTTCTAATTTTATTGAACTGGAAATAATACTAGTTGGGCTGGAAATTCTTCTGTCTTAATTATATGGGTTTTAAAGTGACAGGGTCTTGAGGCTGATTACTAGGTAATTACATCAAACTATCCATTGCAAGCCCTGTATTTATGTAGGGCTCAATTTTCTATATAAAATACTATGCCCCAGCTTCTACACTTTATTGCGTATTTTTTTATTTTGTGGTACCTAGGCATCTAGCCTAGGGCCTCATGCATGCTAAATGTAAGCTCTACCACTTAGCTTACCCTCAGTCACTCTTCTTTTTTTTCTTTTTTTTCTTTTTAAGTGATGGGATTGAATCCCTGTGCATGTGAGGCATGTATCTACTACTGAGCTCTATCCCCAGCCCCCACATTTATTCTTGAAGCATTTGACAGAGGCAAATTAGGGAAAGAAAGACAGATGCTAAAAGCAAAACTAAACACTAAACAATGGAATGGATTTGATCAGAAGCAATTTAACATACTGCTTAAGAGTATAGATTCTGGGGCTAGACTTCTTAGGTCATATCATGGCTCTGGCTTTGTGAACCTGGGCAAATTGCTTTCAAGGCCTCTGTTTCCTCTCTGTATGGTGGAGATAACAGGAGTACCTATCTCATGGGATTGTTGTAAGAATTAAAAGAGCAATAGTAGTAGAACAGGAATGGCATACTGCATACTTAATAAATGTTAGTTATAATAATGATGAAGGAGAAGAATATTGGTAGCACCTCTCTTGTACAGAACTTGGCCATCTAGAAATCTCATTAATCTAAAGGACCAGAAGAGTTTTTAATTAGTCAAATAGCATAAAGAGTAAGGATTTTCTTTGCTAAAGTGCCAATTATCAATTTATTGCCTCTCAAGTCCAAATTCACTCTTCATTGACTGCTCTGCAAAAAAATGTATCTGGGCCTGGTAAATATCTTTCTTCTGCCAGTTGGCAGGATGTTCAGCCTTGTTAATAGAGAGTACTGGAGAGAAATTCTAGAAGGAAGGGGGTTTTCCCTCTGGGTTTCAGCGTGTTTCTTAGCACTCTCCTGGGCAGCTTATCTGGCACTGAGTCTTATAGCGAAGCAACCTCCCCTGCCCAGTTTCCTGCTCCTACAGTGCACCCAGCTTTCTGGGTGCAGGCACGAGGAGTCTTCATTCTCCAGGGAGGCTCCCAGGAGACAGCTTCTGCACTGTGGGCAGACATTTAAGCCCCAGACTTCTGCTGTACACACATCCACTACCCCTCCCAGAAGTTGGTAGTTTCCGCTGGCCCACCTCTTGGGTGGTTTCATAGAAGCATCTCCAGTGTAACAACTTTTCCATCAACAGCTTTTCCCAATCCCTGGAGTGCAAATTTTTGGCGCACTGTGTGTGCCAAACAACCTGTGAGTTGCTAGTCTAGAACCTCTGGAGAAGATTGTCTGATTCCTAAGCCATCTGCAAACTAGTAACAGCAAACTAGGAGGGTGTGGGAGCCAGCAGAGGAAATAAGTCACAGAATGACATCCAGGTGGGAAGAGGCTAAAAAACATTTCCATTATCACAAAACCTCAAGGTGCAGTTTTGAGTTCAGTGTTCCACTTAATAAAGAAGAAAACATCTCTATGCTCAAGTTAAGGACATTGTGCGCTCTAATTCGACCACAATGCCACAGTGCCAATTTACGTGTCAGAGCCTATGTTGATTTTAACAGTAACCTTAAAAAGGAAGAATTCTTACCTCTTTGTAATACGAAGAAACTGAGTCTCAAAGTTTAGTAGGTACAAATCAACTGTTTATTTGGCCTTCAGTTAAATTAACAATTTTTGAAAGGCCTGACTATATATAACAGAGACAGTTTGTGGAAATTTTTTAAAATATGGTAATATATAATAGGAAAATAAAATCACAAAGAAATCATAATGTATTAAAAAACTCTACTGTGTAGTTAATTACTAGTAACATTTTTTTTCTTCTTTTTTGTTTGCATTTAACATGGTTGATTATGTGATGTGTGTGTGTGTACAGATATACATACATACTTTTGCGTGTGTGTGTGTGTGTGTGTGTACATACATGTGTACATTCTCTTTTCTTTGACCTGGCAGTATATCACAAGCATTTTTCTTTATTGTTAAAAACTTGTTCAAGGCATTTTAAAATGTCTTCAGTACGTTTAGTTATCTTGTGTACTGAAATTCTTATGTATTTAGTTTGTTTTCAAGTTTCTGTCATAATAATACTATTGAATTGATTTTTTGGTGGGAGTACCAGGGATTGAACCCAGGGGCAATCATCCACTGAGTCACATCCCCAGACCTTTTTTGTATTTTGGGGTCTCACTGAGTGCTTAGTGCCTCACTATTGCTGAGACTAACTTTGAACTCACAATCCTCCTGCCTTAGCCTCTGGAGCTGCTGGTATTATAGGCACGCACCTCTGGGCTTGAATGGATCTTTTTGAATCTAAGACTATGGCCATATTTCAGATTGTTTAGAATGATAGGGTCAAAGGGTATAAATGTTCTCTTTTTACTTTAATTGTATATTTGGAGTGTTCTGGGGACCAAACCCAGGGCTTCATGTTTGTTAAGCAAGTGCTATGTTATAGCCCCAACCCAATAAATGATCTTTTTTTTTTTTTTTAGACAGGGTCTCACTAAGTTGCTGAATCTTACTTAATAGCTGAGGCTGGCCTTGACCTTGGGATCCTCCTGCCTCAGCCTCCAAATTGGTGGAATGACAACCATGCCCAGCTCCGTATTTCTAAGAGAGTTCTCAATCTATCTATTGCTGGTTTTTAAAAATGCATTTTCCAGTCAATGCAAATGATATCATATCCTTACAAACATTGTGCATTATTCATATTAAAAAGTTTACTGACTTGAGCTGGGTGCAGTGACATATGCCTTTGATCCCAGTGATTCAGGAAGCTGAGGCTGGAGGATGGCAAGCTTTAGGCTAGCCTCAGCAATTTAGCAAGACCCTGTTTCCAAAAATATAAAAAAGAAAGAAAGAAAGAACTGGAGATGTACTCAGTAGTAAAACACCACTAGATTCAATCCCCAGTATTCCCCACCACCACCAAAAAGATTACTTATTTGATAAAGAAAATATTTTTATCAGTTTGCTCAGTTCAGTTAGACACCTTTTATATCACTTGCTTGTCATTATCTCCTCTAGGAGGTAACCAGCTAGGCTTGGTGGCACATTTCTATAATCCCAATGACTAAGAAGGCTGAAGCCCGGAGGATTAAAAGTTTGTGGACAGGCTTGGCAATTTAGCAAGACCCTCTGAGAAAATAAAAACAGGTCTGCAAATGTAACTCAGTGGTAAACCACCCTTGGGTTCAATCCCCAGTAACCCCCCCACCCCCCCACCCCCCCCACCCCCCCCCACACCCCCCACCCCCCCCACACACAGGAGTTACGTAACCTTTATAAAGTTCAGTGAATCAGGAAAGGGGACATCTATATGTCACAGGCCAAATGGCATATGTTGAAGCATTTCACTTGAAATGTTTCCCAAATGCCTGGATGGTTTTCTTATTCTTGAAGTGGAAGTGCTTAGGAGCTTTTTCTGCATACAGCTGATGATGTTGAAGTCATACAGTATTTACTCTTTGCCAGGTGTGCTAATATCCTACTGCTACACAATAATTGTAATGTTAGCACCTTACAGAGGAGGGTGCTGAAACACAGGAGGGTTAAAGAACTTGGTCAGCTTCACACAGCTGCTGCTTAGAGCTAGGGAGCTTTTGAGCATATTTTCTGGTTACAAGGACTTAAATAAAATGCAGATCTGTGTTTTTTTTTAATTGCCTGTTACTAACACTTAACAGCAGATATTGTAGTGTCTAAATTAATATTAGGAACTAACTCCTTGAAGTAGGCTTGTTTTGCCAAGCCTGGTGACACACGACTAATCCCAGTGGCTCGGGAAGCTGAGGCCAGGGGACTGCAAGTTCAGATGTAGCCTCAGCAATTTAACGAGGCCCTATGCAACTTAGGGAGACCCTGCCTCAAAATAAAAAATATAGAGGACTGGGGATGTAGCTCAGTGGTTAAGCACTCCCCCACCCACCCTACCCCTGGGTTCAATCCCTGGTACCAAAAAAATGGTAGGCTTGTTTTTAAAAATATGCAGAAAACCTTTATTGCCTCTTCAGTGCTCAGAAGTTTGGAGGAATTAGTCTTGCAATAAGAGATGCTTTTCAATATCATGAGCTTTTTAAATTGTTGGCTTATTTTTAGTTGAGCCAAATAATTTCCTGACTGTTTCTATGAGCAGGAAAAGAAAAACCATTTAACTACTTTGGTGTCTGCCAAGAAAATTAAACTGACTTCAAAGCTTTGTGCTGATAGTTAATGGCATCGAGTGCAAGCTGTTGTTTTAATTAATACAGCTGGTCGATCCTTTGGCTCAGTCAGGTTACAACTGTGAAGTTCTAAAATGGGATAACATAAAACCAATGGCATTGCACAGTTCATGCCTCTCTTGAGGAAATATTTCATCACTCTGACAGAAACTATTGCTTTGGGAACTCTCTTTTCATCTTGAACTACACTTGGAATTTGTAGTTCTTCATTTAAATATACCCTTTTAGTGATTTACCATAAACAAAGGAGAGACCTGCCAGCATTTTGTTAACTTTGATAAACGCGCAATTTGAGATTGAATCCCAAGTTGTAAAGTTGTATGAGAGAATACAGTTATACAAATAACATGGAACCACATCTTCAGGCTTGAAATACATCAGATTGAGTCTAAAATGAGTTAGGTCGTTAAGATTTTTTTTTTTCCAAATAAAAATTGAAACTGCAATACTCATCAGTGAGCTTGGTTATTGGTTTTTTTGTTTGGACCACAGTTCTTTCCGTCAGAAGTCTTGCCTCTGTAATATTGGTAACCATTGAAAGAATTATAGACATTTATCAAGCTGATAAAAGTTTTGTAGTACAATCTTTGTATTGCTTTGCCATATGAAGAAATATGTATATAATACATATATTTGGAATAATGACTGAACATGATTTTTAATTCCTTGGGTAAAAATAGATGTCATTGAAGATACTTCCATTAATTAGATGATATTTTTGTGTCACTTTTACTATGATAAAATCCTATTGTGGTCCTTCATTAAATATATGTGTATTCCCCTTGAGCCAAGTCACAAATTCTGAACCAACAAATTAGTCTTGATATATTTTTAAGAAATAAGATAAAATTATTTCATGACATAGGTACTCTAAAGAGGTTCTACTGTGTTCGTGAAGTGGCAGCTACCAAGTCTCCAGTGCCTTGCATGGTGCTGGGCATTTAATCCATTCTTTCAGTTTAGGGAGACACATTTATGTGCCAGATACTGCCTACAAACTGAGAACTAAGCAGTAAATAAAAAACAAAAATTGTATGGATAGAACTTATAGAATTTTGAAGAAAAGGGACAAATAGTAAGTGTGAAGTGAATGTTTAACTTCATCTGGTAAGTAAATGTGCCTTACTTAATTTCAAACTGAACTATAAACCTGACACAGTAATTTTACCCCACACTCCCTTTCTCCCAAGGGAAAATTGCAAAACTAGACAATTCACTCAGGTTTACTACATTGATCTCTTTCTATAAACTCTCAAATTCTTTGTTTCTAGATTTTTTTATGATACAATCCCATGTGTGCACTTAAATCAATATTTTCCAGGTTTTTGGTTTTCACAGGCAAGTAATATTTTCGAAATTTGGGGAGAATTGGTACAGGATTGCTTGTTTTAATTTTGGTAAGGACACTAAAAATAAAGACAAAAGCTATCACCACCAATATTTCTTAAAAGAAAGGGCATTTTAACACCAAAAAGTAGGTAAGACAATCTCAGAATAAAGAATAGTACTCATTATTTTTCTTCTTTTGTTATGTATCTTTAGAAACTATCAATAGAGAACAATTATAACTAATTATGGTTTAGATTTTCCACTTGATGTTGCTAAGAAATTTTGCTGATTCACACCATTTTAAGAGATCATACGACTGTCATTCCCCCCCCCCCCCAGGTAAATTGTGTGATGGACTGTGTGTTTTGTGCTGTCTGGTGGACATTGTCTTAGAAAGGTACAGGGCATCAGAGTGCAACATCTATTCATCTAACGTTTACTAGTTTCACCATGTGCTAGTGGGTGAATCATTTCTCATCTGTAGCCTTTGATTTTCAATCTTTGTATTGAAAGAGGATTACATTTTTTTCCAATTCTTAAACTTGGACTTTAGAAAACTTAGGTAGCTAGTTTCCTTCTTTTTAAAATATGTGTCCTGTATCTCTAAAGATTAATAAAAAGCTTTACTGTGTATTCATAAAAGATTTGGACCAAGCTTTGGTTAATTTTTTTTAAATTTTTTTTATTGATTATTTAAAGCATTACAGAGCTCATGATATATCATCTTTCATACATTTGACTCAAATTGTGTTTTGAACTCCCATTTTCACCCCAAATACAGATTGTAGAAGCACATCTGTTACATATTCACATTTTTACATAATGCCATATTAGTGACTGTTGTATTCTGCTACCTTTCCTATCCCCTACTATCCCCCCTCCCCTCCCCTCCCCTCCCATCTTCCCTCTCTACCTCCCCTGCTGTTGTTCAGTTCTCTCCCTTTTTTTCCCCTCCCCCTTGCCCCTCATGACCTCTTATAATTTTATGTATCATTGAAGGTCTCCTACCATTTCCATATGCTTTCCCTTCTCTCTCCCTTTCTCTCCCCCCATTCGTCTTTGTTTACTGTAGTCTTTTCCTCATGCTCTTCCTTCCTGTTCTGTTCTTGGTTGCTCTCTTTATATCAAAGCAGACATTGGGCATTTGTTTTTTAGGGCTTGGCTAGCTTCGCTTAGCATAATCTGCTCTAATGCCATCCATTTCCCTGCAAATTCTATGATTTTGTCATTTCTTAGTGCTGCATAATACTCCATTGTGTATAGATGCCACATTTTTTTTATCCATTCATCTATTGAGGGGCATCTAGGTTGGTTCCACAGTCTAGCTATTGTGAATTGTGCCGCTATAATCATTGATGCAGCCGTATCCCTATAGTGTGCTCTTTTAAGGTCCTCAGGGAATAGTCCGAGAAGTGCGATAGCTGGGTCAAATGGTGGATCCATTCCCAGATTTCCCAGGAATCTCCATACTGCTTTCCGAATTGGCCTCACCATTTTGCAGCCCCACCAGCAGTGTACAAATGTACCCTTTTCCCCACATCCCCGCCAACACTTATTGTTGTTTGACTTCATAATGGCTGCCAATCTTACTGGAGTGAGATGGTATCTTAGGGTGGTTTTGATTTGCATTTCTCTGATTGTTAGAGATGGTGAGCATTTTTTCATGTACTTGTTGATTGATTGTATGTCCTCCTCTGAGTAGTGTCTGTTCAGGTCCTTGGCCCATTTGTTGATTGGGTTATTTGTTATCTTATTGTTTAATTTTTTGAGTTCTTTGTACATTCTGGATATTAGGGCTCTATCTGAGGTGTGGGGGGTAAAAATTTGTTCCCAGGATGTAGGCTCTCTATTTACCTCTTTTATTGTTTCTCTTGCTGAGAAAAAACTTTTTAGTTTAAGTAAGTCCCATTTGTTTATTCTTGTTATTAACTCTTGGGCTATGGGTGTCCTATTAAGGAATTTGGAGCCCGAGGTGTGGGGGGTAAAAATTTGTTCCCAGGATGTAGGCTCTCTATTTACCTCTTTTATTGTTTCTCTTGCTGAGAAAAAACTTCTTAGTTTAAGTAAGTCCCATTTGTTTATTCTTGTTATTAACTCTTGGGCTATGGGTGTCCTATTAAGGAATTTGGAGCCCGACCCCACAATATGTAGATCGTAGCCAACTTTTTCTTCTATCAGACGCAGCGTCTCTGATTTGATATCTAGCTCCCTGATCCATTTTGAGTTAATTTTTGTGGCTGGCGAGAGAAAGGGATTCAATTTCATTTTGTTGCACATGGATTTCCAATTTTCCCAGCACCATTTGTTGAAGATGCTATCCTTCCTCCATTGCATGCTTTTAGCCCCTTTATCAAATATAAGATAGTTGTAGCTTTGTGGATTAGTCTCTGTGTCCTCTATTCTGTACCATTGGTCCACCTGCCTGTTTTGGTACCAGTACCATGCTGTTTTTGTTACTATTGCTTTGTAGTACAGTTTGACCTCTGGTATCGCTATACCTCCAGATTCACACTTCCTGCTTAGAATTGCTTTTGCTATTCTGGGTCTTTTGTTTTTCCATATGAATTTCATGATTGCTTTGTCTATTTCTACAAGAAATGCCATTGGGATTTTGATTGGCATCACATTAAACCTGAAGAGAACTTTGGGTAATATCGCCATTTTGATGATGTTAGTTCTGCCTATCCATGAACAGGGTACATTTTTCCATCTTCTGAGATCTTCTTCTATCTCTCTCTTTAGGGTTCTGTAGTTTTCATTGTATAAATCTTTCACCTCTTTTGTTAGGTTGATTCCCAAGTATCTTATTTTCTTTGAGGATATTGTGAATGGAGTGGTTTTCCTTATTTCCATTTCATAGGTTTTGTTGCTGATATACAGGAATGCCTTTGATTTATGCGTATTGATTTTATAACCTGCCACTTTGCTGAATTCATTTATTAACTCTAGCAGCTTCTTTGTAGACTCTTTTGGGTCTGTTAAGTACATTATCATGTCATCCGCAAATAGCGATAATTTAATTTCTTCTTTTCCTATTTTTATGCCTTTAATTTCTTTTGTCTGTCTAATTGCTCTGGCTAGTACTTCGAGAACTAAATTGAATAGAAGTGGTGATAGAGGGCATCCCTGTCTTGTTCCAGATTTTAGAGGGAATGCCTTCAGTTTTTCTCCGTTTAGGATGATGCTAGCCTGAGGTTTAGCATATATAGCTTTTACAGTGTTGAGGTAAGTTCCTGTTATCCCTAGTGTTTCTAGTGTTTTGAACATAAAGGGATGCTGTGCTTTGTCAAATGCTTTTTCTGCATCCATCGAGATGATCATATGGTTCTTGTCTTTAAGTCTATTGATGTGGCGAATAGCATTTATTGATTTCCGTATATTGAACCAGCCTTGCATCCCAGGAATGAATCCTACTTGATCATGGTGCACAAGTTTTCTGATATGTTTTTGTATTCGATTCGCCAGAATTTTATTGAGGATTTTTGCATCCAAGTTCATTAGAGATATTGGTCTGTAGTTTTCTTTCTTTGAAGTATCTTTGTCTGGTTTTGGGATCAAAGTGATGTTGGCCTCATAGAATGAATTTGGACGATCTCCTTCTTTTTCTATTTCTTGAAATAGCTTGAAAAGTATTGGTATTAATTCTTCTTTGAAGGTTTTGTAGAACTCCGCTGTATACCCATCCGGTCCAGGGCTTTTCTTGGTTAGTAGTCTTTTGATGGCTTCTTCTATTTCTTCCTTTGTTATTGGTCTGTTTAAACTGTGTGTGTCTTCCTGTCTCAATCTGGGCAAATCATATGCCTTAAGAAATTTATCGATATCTTCACTATCTTCTATTTTATTGGAATATAGGGTTTCAAAATACTTTCTAATTAATTATCTTTTGTATTTCTGTAGTGTCTGTTGTGATATTGCCTTTTTCATCCCATATGTTAGTAATCTGAGTTCTCTCTCTTCTTCTTTTCGTTAGCATGGCTAAGGGCTTGTCTATCTTATTTATTTTTTCAAAGAACCAACTTTTAGTTTTATCAATTTTTTCAATGGTTTCTTTTGTTTCAATTTCATTGATTTCTGCTCTAATTTTAATTATTTCTTGCTTCTACTACATTTGCTGTTGTTTTGCTCTTCCTTTTCTAGTTTTTTGAGGTGTTGTGTGAGTTCATTTATTTGTTGGTTTTTTCTTTTTTTGAGGTAAGAACTCCAAGAAATGAATTTCCCTCTTAAAACTGCTTTCATTGTGTCCCATAGATTCCGGTATGTTTTGTCTGTATTATCATTTGACTCTAAGAATTTTTTCATCTCCTCCTTTATGTCTTCTGTAACCCATTGATCATTCAGTAACATATTGTTTATTTTCCATGTGATGTAGAATTTTTCCTTCCATCTTTTATCATTGATTTCCAATTTCATTCCATTATGATCAGATATGGTGCATGGTATTATCTCCACGCCTTTATATTTACTAAGAGTTGCCTTATGGCATAATACATGGTCTATCTTTGAGTAGGATCCATGTGCTGCTGAGAAGAACGTGTATCCACTTGATGATGGTTGATATATTCTATATATGTCGGTTAAGTCTAGGTTATTGATTGTGCTGTTGAGTTCTATAGTTTCTTTATTCAGCTTTTGTCTAGAGGATCTGTCTAATGGCGAGAGCGGTGTGTTGAAGTCACCCATAATTATTGTGTTGTGGTCTATTTGACTCTTGAACTTGAGGAGAGTTTATTTTATGAACGTTGCAGCTCCATTGTTTGGTGCATACAAATTGATGATTGTTATGTCTTGTTGGTGGATGGTTCCTTTTAACAGTATATAGTGTCCTTCTTTATCCTTCTTGATTAACTTAGGTTTAAAGTTGATTTTATTCGATATGAGTATGGCCACTCCTGCTTGCTTCCGAGGGCCATGTGAGTGGTATGATTTTTCCCAACCTTTTACCTTCAGCCTGTGTATATCTTTTCCTATCATATGAGTCTCCTGAAGGCAGCATATTGTTGGATTTGTTTTTTTGATCCAGGTTACTAGCCTATGTCTCTTGATTGGTGAGTTTAGGCCATTAACATTTAAGGTTACAATTGAGATATGATTTGCATTTCCAGTCATGCTTCTTTATTTATTTATTTTAGTTTGGCTAGTTTTACTTTTTGGTTACTTTCCTCCCCCTTTACTGAGATACCTCCTGCTGTTAGTTTTGGGCACTATTTTTCAATTCCTCTTCTTGTAGTGTGTTGCTCAAAATGCTTTGCAGAGCTGGTTTTCTTGCTGCGAATTCTTTTAGCTTTTGTTTATCGTAAAAGATTTTAATTTCATTGTCAAATCTGAAGCTTAATTTTGCTGGATACAGTATTCTTGGTTGGAATCCATTATTTTTCAGTGTTTGAAATACATTGTTCCAGGATCTTCTCGCTTTCAAAGTCTGAGATGAGAAATCGGTCGTTAACCTAATTGGTTTGCCCCTGAATGTAATCTGCCTCTTTTCTCTCGTAGCTTTTAATATTCTCTCCTTGTTCTGTACGTTGGCTATCTTCATAATTACATGTCTTAGAGTTGGTCTATTATGGTTTTGAATGTTTGGGGTCCTGTAGGCTTCCAGGATTTGGCAATCCATTCCATCTTTCATCTCTGGGAAGTTTTCTAGAATTATTTCATTTAATATGCTGTCCATTCCTTTGGTTTGAATCTCTGTGCCTTCTTCTATCCCTATGACTCTCAAATTTGGTTTTTTTATGACTTCCCATATCTCTTGAATAGATTGCTCGTGGGATTTAAGCATCTTTTCTGTGTTGACTATATTCTTTTCAAGTTGATAAACCTTGTCTTCATTATCTGATGTTCTGACTTCTACTTGATCAAGTCTATTTGTAATATTCTCGTTTGAATTTTTAATTTGGTTTATAGTTTCCTGCAATTCTAGGATTATTGTTTGATTTTTTTTTAAGATCTCTATCTCCTGGTAGAGCTCGTTCTTTGCCATTTGAATTCGTTTGTTTAATTCATTTTCAAAATATACTTTTTTTTCTTGGACTTGCTGTCTCATGTCTTCTCTAATATTCCTTTCCATTCGAGTTAGGTATGCCTTGAGTTCTTTCCCTATCCCTGTTTCTGATGTTTCTATGTCCTCCTGTAGAATTGAGTTGTCTTGCATTGTTTGTAATCCTTTTTTCCCTTGTTTTCTCATGTTGTCCACGTTACTTTCCAGCTCTATTTGATTGTCATGTTTCTGCTCTCTTCTATAGATTTGTTTTGTTTCTGTATTACTCTGATGTCTCTCCTTTGTGTTGTTAAACTATGCCTGCTAACGTGGATTCCGCTGGGAAGGAATTCCGACGTCCGAGCTCCAGTGACGACACTACTCTGCTATGACGGGCCCCAGTCTCCTTGCCGGGGTGTCCTAATGGGGGGGTGTGACTAGACTGTCTCTGTTTGGTTTCAGCTCCCGGTCGCGGCAGGCGGGTGGTCTCCAGCCGCCCAGTATCACAGGCCGCGGGCAGGTGATCAGTCGCCAGCGGGCGGGCGTTCTCCTACCGCCCAGTGACACGGGCAGTGGGTGAACTGTCGCCGGCGGGTCTGCAGTTTACAGCCGCCCAGTCGCGAGGGCCTTGCCTCTAGTCCCCTGGTTTCTCCTGCTAGTCTTGGTTTCTCCTGCTAGACCAGATTTCCCCTGAGTGATGGTTCTCGGCAGTTCAAACTGTACTCTGGGCCTGCCGTTTGTTGGGTGTGGAGGGTGGCTATTGGGAACCCTGGCACTCTATTGTTTTGTTTCCCTTGTGGGGGATAGAACTGTACCACGTCCTTCCCCATCTGAAATCCCAAACTCAGCCCGGGGGTCAGTGCGGGCTTGGCTGGCAGGATTCCACTGTGTCGCAGCCACTTATCTCCCTGCTTGCTAGTTAATCCCTTCTCTGCAGCGCCAAGCCTTCTGTAGCCGCGGGGCAGGCCGTGTGAATCAGACAGCCTGGATCTCCGGGGTCACACAGTTGGCTTTTGGGATCCCCGGCACTCTATGGTTTTGATTTTTTCTGCTTGCCCCTCCCCCAGCGCTGGCTAGACAGGTTTTGTTTTGGCTGCTGATGGGAGGGGGGGTTGAAGGTCAGGTGCCTCTATTTTCCCCTTAGTCTTTATGCAGGCTCACTCTGATATTCCCTCCCCCGGAAAGGATAGGAGAGATTTTATGCGAAATCCCCCTATGTATGGGGGCTGATCTGAGTGAGACACACCTGTTTTGTTGTTGCAATCTGTCGGAGTGTGGCGGTGGATACTTCAGCTCTCCAAGATGGTGGCCGCTGATTGCCTTAGTGGAGTGTCCCTTGTGGGGGATGGGACTGTACCGCTTCCTTCCCCGTCTGAAATCCCGAACTCCAAGCTTTGGTTCATATTTCTTCAGCTGAGAGCTTTCTGTCGTTCACACATGATTAACATAAGGGTTTAATTTTATGTCTGTGCTTCAGAGATTTACCATGATATTTTTTTGTAATGGCACTAGCTACACAGAGATTCACCTGTTTTCTAGCTTGCTACTACTTTTGGGAAGTTCTTATAAAATTTCTGTTGCAACAGATACTATTCAGAAATTTGGTCCATGTAAATAAGCTAATGGAATTATGGTAATTTGTCTTTGGAAAAAAGTATCTAAATATTAGGTTATTCTGAATCATAAAATAAAAGGCAGAATTTAGGAAAATACCGTTTAATTAGTTTGAAACTGTTGTTTGTAGTCCTCATGGATATCTTAAGTTATCGTGTGCAATATTTATCTCAATTATCTTTTTTCACCCCCAGTTATCTTCAATGGTCCAACTTATAATTCATGGCTAGGACACCTCAAAAACTCACCTCTGCTCCTGCCTTTAAGACTTTGTCTCCATGTAGTCCTTCATGTGACACAATGTGCAGTACTATAAAGCACTGGGTAAGGACCTAGAGAATTGTGGATTGATCCAGAATTGTGAACACCACTGGTTTCCCCACAGACTTATTGACACGAAAAAAAAAATTGTTGTGGAGAGCGTTGACAGTGACTGGAAATTAGAATCCCTGATAACTTCATGGCTGTGGCATACTTGGTGACTGGGAAAGTTTCTTGCAAAGGCATAGGGTGCCCAGTTGCTATGGAGATGTCCTCCATGCTAGAGTCTTATCAGCCTTGACCTTATTCTCAGGAACAGTAGCTCCTGGGAATGAAGGAACTTCTTTGCTAAGACAATGGTTCACCAGTTCTGCTGCTCCTGAATCTGCCCGAGAATTAGTAACTTTAAACAATGGACTTTCTTGAGAGCTGCCCAGTGCTCCTAACAAATTGTGATGGATTATTTTTAAGGAATATATGAATGTCAGATGTGATTGCTTAAGGACAAAATTTGAAAGTGCCTTTTGGTATTTTTCATAGACTTTTGGCCTTGGTTTCAGAGAGCTGCCTTGAAGAAGTCTTGTTGAAATTGACTAGTTCCAAAATGAATCAATCCTATCTGAGATCCTGGCTGAGTCAATTATTGCCAGTTCATTTTTTTAATAAATATGTAATTTTATAGAATGAAAAGTATAGATCTTAATATAGTTAGACCAGTTTAGCAATTGTATCCAAATGTTACCACATTCTAATCAAGATTTAGAGAATTTCCATCATCCTAGAAAGTAACCTGGTTGCTCCCTGCCTCACTCACCAGAGGCAGCCATTGTTTTGATTTCTGTTACCATAGGTTAGTTGGTCTATTTTAAAACTTCATAGAAATACATATTTATTTTGGGTAGGGCTTCTTTCACTCAATATCAGGAAAATGCTTCTGAGGTTGATTCATGTTGCTGTATGTAGCAGCAGTTTTTGCCTCTTGATTGTTGAGTTGTATTCAGTTGCTTAAGGACTCCACTACATATTTATCCAGTCTCCTTTTGCTATACATCCAGTCTAGATTGTGACTCTTATTTAGGCTTTTATGAACATTCTTGTACCAGTTTTATGTGGACATGAGTTTTTATTTCTCGTGAGTAAATACCCAAAAGGGGAATGTTGGTTTAAATTTACAAGAGACTGCCAATTTCCCAAAGTAGGTTGCTCCCAAGTGTTCCAGTTGCTCTATATCCTTGTCATTATTTAGCATTGTCAGTTTCTCTAATTTTGGCCATTTTTAAGTTGGTATGACCATTGGTGGTATGTAAATTAATACAACCACTATGGGAATCACTACGTCACTTCCTCAAAAGACTAGGAATGGAACCACCGTATGACCCAGCTATACCACTAAAGAATTAAAGTCAGTGCACTATAGGGATACAGCCATACCCATACAATTTACAATAGCCACATTATGGAATCAACCTAGATGTCCATCAGTGGATGAGTAGAGAAAGAAAATGTGTGTATATATAACAATGAGTTTTACTCAGCCATAAAGAAGAATGAAATTATGGCATTTTGAGGAAAATGAATGGAACTCAAGAGCATAATCAAGGAAAATAAGCCAAACCCAGAAAGTTAAGGATTGTATGTTTTCTCTCATGTGGAAGTTAGAGAAAAGGGAAAATGAGGTTCATGGTGGGGGAGTCTAATGAAAATAGATGGGAGATCAGTAGAGCAGGGGGAAGGAGGAGGGGAAGGCCAGGCAAGGTACTAGGGAATGAAATTGGCCAAATTATATTGTATGCATGTACAAATATGTTAGTAGTGAATTCCATTATTGTGTATAATTATAATGCATCAATATAAAATCTGGAAAAAATTAGAAAATATGAAAAAGTATATTACATTGTTTTGATTTGCATTTTTTCTGCAGACTTTTTCTGCAGTTGTTGAGCATCTTTTCATGGGTTTATTGACTAGCTCATATCTTTTGTGAAATAATCTGGTTAGTATTTTACCCATTTTTTGTTGGGCTGTTTGTTTCCTGGTCTTGAATTGTAGAAGTTCTTTATATTTCTAATACAAGTCCTGTGTCAGTGTCTTAGGGTGGGTTCTCCAGAAAACCAGCAGAGATTTGCATGCAGGAACTTTATTGGGGCGTGCTTCTGGGAATAACACCTGTGCGAAAATGAGCAGGATTTGGCAGAGGGAGAAGGTAAAGGGTAATTCAGTTGCAGTTGAATTCCAGAGTCCTCAGCTCACCTCACAGCAGGCTCTGAAGCTGGATAGCTCTCTGAGATAGCCTGACCTCTGAGGCAAAGGGGTCAGACTTTCTGCCTCTCTCCCACACAGCTCCACGGCTAGTTACTGGGTGTGGACTGCCCTGGGAGAAGGGCTTGAACCTCATGTTGGTCATTTGGCTTATTTCCTCAAAGGGACTTGGCTGTGAGCCTTAGGTAGGCAACATTCCTAGCAGTCTGGGGAACAGGTGACTCCAGCCAGTAGGGGACCGAAGTGGACAGTATCACCACAGCATTCATCACAGATATATGTATCTCCACTACAGAAACATGCATTGTGAATATTTTCCACATTGTAGCTTGTCTGTGCATTTTCTTAATGAGTCAGCAAACATTTTAAATTTTGACGTTGATTTTTTTTTCTTTTATGGTTCATTTTTTTGTGTGTCCTTGCTGAGAAAATTCTGCCAGTCCTAAAATTGCAAAGATATTCTTCTACATTTTCTTCTAGAAGCTTTTGAGTTTGGGGTATATATTTAGAAATATAGTCCATCATGAATTTTTTTGTATGATGTGAGCTACCACCCATATAATTGTTGCAAGCAATCAGCTCTTCCTCTTTTAGTACATTCCTCTCATCACTTCTCATCTTCTCTTAATTTGCAAAGCAGGGGCATCTTTCATATCTGTTTCTCAGAGTGGTACACTGTAAAAATGCTGTCAGGATAGTTTTCTTCCCTAGCAATTTATTTGTTGATTTGAATTATGGAGTTACAAAACTAAGTCCCTAAAAGGAATTAACATAATGGGTCCAGTTCAGTTTTACCCTGATTTTTAAAAAATTTTTTATTTTGTTGTAGATGGACACTTACCTTTATTTTATTTGTTTAGTTTTATATGGTGCTGCGGATCAAATCCAGTGCCTCACACATGCTGGGCAAGCGTTCTACCACTAAGCCACAACCTCAGCCCCCTAAGTTTTGTTCTTCTTTAAGAATAATACTTTCAAATTAAGATGACATTTATACATTGGTTAGAATACTGAAAAGACCAATTATCATGTCGCATTTTACGTAGCACAGACCTGTTTTTTCCTCTTGTGTTCCCATTCTCACAGTTTGTCTCATTGAATACTGTGATTAGGAGTGTTTTGAGGAGTTTAATAACATGGAAAAGAATCTTAGAATAACTCAATATTAAATAGTAAAAGAGTGATAGATACCATTTGTTCAGTTCCCAGAATGCTTCAATCACTTTTTTCTGTTGCCTCCTATATCTTCACAAAATAGTAGACATACTCTAAGATGGGTGTGCAACGCCTATAATCCCAGCAGCTCAGGAGGCTGAGGCAAGAGGATTATAAGTTTAAAGCCAGCCTCAGCAATTTAGCAAGGCTGAAAGCAACACAGCAAGACCCAGTTTCTAAATAAAATATAGAAAAGGGATGGGGATGTGACTCAATGGTTAAGTGCTTCTGGGTCCAATCCCTGGTACAAAAAAAAAAAAAGAAAAAAGAAAAAAAAGAAAAAAAGAAATACTCTAACTGGATGTGGTGGCGCATGCTTGTAATCCCAGTTACTCCAGAAGCTGGAGCAAGAGGATTGCAAATTTGAGGCCATCCTCAGCAGTTTTGTGAGGACTTGTCTCAAAATAAAGGCCTGGGGAGTTCATTCAGTGGTAGAGTGTTACGTTTAGTCCTCAGTACCACAAAATAAAATACATAGAAATATTCTTATTTCACAGAAGAAAAATTGAGATACTGAATTGTTAATGGATTAGATCATGGATTCAGTGCAGGCTCCTCAACCAGTGCCCCAGCCCCTGGATACATTCAGACTGCTCCTTTCAGCTAATGGCCAAGTTGAATGTATGAAGAGCTGGCCTGGCTTGTGTACTGGGAATGGGGGACCTCTTGCCGCAAGGCAAGTAGAAGCTGGTGTTGACATTGCAGCAGTATTTCCCCTTTTTTCAATAGATGCAATGAGACATAGACCCCCCTGCCTAAATAAGGAGTCAGCAACATTTCAATCAGTCTTTCAACTAAGAACCTATTTTCCTGTATAAATAGTATTTATAAAAGTTAGGAGCCAGGTATAGTCCCCAGGGGTTTGTGAGGCTGAGATAGAAGGGATCACAAGTTTGAGACCAGCCTGGACAACTTGTGCTTGGATGGATGGATGGATAGATAGACAGATCCGTCTGGAGGGGTAGAGTAGTGGTAGAGTACCCCCAGTTTCAATCCTTAGTATTGCAAAAAGAATATGAAAAAGCTAGTCAGGCCCCCAGCCTCACAATTCAGTAGACTATCAGAGGTAATGTAGCTCCTGTTACTTTTGCTAATCTCCTCAAGGAAACTGAAATGGAAAGATTAAATATATAATGTATCATTAAATTACTGAAACTTATTTATAAGCACATATATAAACACCCCTTGTACTTTTGTTTTGGGCACTGGGGATGAAACCTAAGGCCTTGTGCACACTGAACGTGCTCTATTAATGAGCCTCATCCCCCGACTGCAGTTTATAGGATCATTTTTTATACTTCTAAGATACATGGAAGACGTATTAGGATACACTGTTGCTTCAACATACTTTGAAACCTGAATTTTTTATTTTGTTTGACAGGAAACAGTCTCTCAGACAAGCCAGGGTAAAAAGAAAATAATTGGAATTAAGTTGGATTAAAACTATAGAACAATTTTAGTATTGACATCTAAATGCATTTTTTAATCATATGAATAATACATGTTCATTGTAGATAAATCACAAATGTTTATAAATTATATATTATGTTACGTATCATATGCTTATAAAGTAAAAATTTGTTATGTTGAATGTGTGCTTATTCAACTTTTATGTATTCTTTTAAAATAAATATGAAATTATTAATACATATTGTTTACCATCAGCTTTTTCCACAAAGCAGCACATCATGACTTTGTATATCGATGAATAGACATTGAGATATATTATAATTTTTCTGGCTGAGTGCTGTGGTACTGTGATGAAGTGCTACACTTTAGTTAGCTAATCTCCTTTCTTGGATATTTAAGTTCTCTTAGGTTTGCACTCTTAATAAGTGTGGTGGTCATCTATGATTAGTTCTTCCTCATGATCAATTTCAAGAAGTGAAATTTCTGAATCAAAAAATTCACTTTTACCTTAAACTTTGGGGAAGGATGAGGCATAGGAAGGAGAAGGGGAGAGAGCACCAACAAGAATTCACATTTTTGTGGCTTTTTATATTTTCTTTTCTTTTGGAGTACTGGGGATTGAACCCAGCATCTCGCCCATGCTATGCAAACTTGCCCACTGTACCATGTGGGATCCTCCTGTCTCAACCTCCTGAATAGCTGGGACTACAGGTGTGCACCAATGTGTCCTCAGTGCTTTAATTGGCATTAATTATTCATTAAGCTGACCGTTTTTCATGTTTACTGGCCATTGTAGGTATGGGTCTCACAAATACACAGTTCATAGTCTTCATGATAGATACTTCACAGACTATTCCCCATTGATTAATCAGTCTCTTAAGTGGTTTCTCTTGTTTTCTTTCCAGGAGCGACTGAAACTGGTGACTGTTTTGGGTGCTGGCCTTCTCTGTGGAACTGCACTGGCTGTCATTGTGCCTGAAGGAGTACATGCACTTTATGAAGATATTCTGGAGGGTGAGAAAAGAGAAGGCCCTTATTTGAGATATGTTATTGATTTGGGAGGTTGGCAGGAGAAAAAGGAAGCTTAATGTTATTTTTTTCTGAACACAGTTCAGGTTTACCCTAGAATTCTACCCTAAGAAGAGTTCTTAACAGCTATGGTTTAACACTTTTGACATTGAACACATCCTTAGCAGTTTGTGAATTGAGTACTCTGGTTCATGAATACCCACATTACAGTAATCAGTAACATCCAGTCCTTTATGACAGTTCTTTTTCTTTTTTTAATACCTTTATTTCATTTACTTATGTTCATGTGGTGCTGAGGATCAAACCCATTTCCTCACATGTGCTTGACAGGTGCTCTACTACTGAGCTACAACCCCAATCCCTGATAGTTATTTTCAGTGCCACTCAAAAACTCCCCAAATCCCACATGGTAGTGGTCATGATTTTAGTGATCTTTAACTCAAAAATACATATTTGTATTTATATTAATCTTTGTCTGTAATTGGGGAAGACCAAATTGAGGAGGATAACTAAAAAATTAAAAGAAGCCTTTCCTGACTTTCATAGTAATGAGTATAAAGAACAGTATAGTTTGGTTAGCTTGATGTACTCATCATCTAAGTGATTTGGTCTTCATACCACCTCAAAAGTCTGTTTGATTCACATTTGTGACTCTGTAAAATCAGATTATCATACTCATGAAACTTTATAGTTACCTCTGAAGGATTGAAATTACAACTAAGTAAGAGAACTGAGGACAGGGGAAGATGGCGGTGAAGGGAGTGCATCACTCCCGTGTACCGCATCACTGTTCGGAAATATGATGAGTTAGAACAGCTAAAAACTATCTTGTTAGGAATTTCTAGCAAAACTGGGGTGCTCCAAAACCTAGTGGAAGGATTTTCATCGCACGAGGATCAGCTACAGGGGCTCAAACGCGAGCGATTTGTCCGTATGGAGGGTCACGCCGCTTATTCAGCAAATTGCCCCGTGGCTAGAATCTGCGGCACACGCTGGGAAGCAAGAGATAGCAACACAAAGATACAGCGTTGCGGATTCTGTGGGCTCCTGCCAGCTGTGAAATCACGGTACACAGTGCTGAATTCTGGGTTTGAAACGGGGGAAGGAAGTGGTCCAGTTCGGTTCTCCACCGGTCAGACCACAGAGGAAGCCAGCAGCCACCATCTTGGAGAGTTGACCATCATCCCTGTTTTCGACTGATCGCAGCTCATTCAACCATAGAACAGGTAATTTCAGGCTGCCATTCGCCTGCGTCTCACAGACAAATTACTCAGGCGCAGTGCTAAAGAACCCGCGGAAACTGCTTCTTGGGGCCTGCTCCTATCAGAACATACACGGAGCCCGGGGCGGCCGAATTCTGGCTCCTGGAACTGCTCTGGCCCAGGGCTAAGGAGCCCGTGGAGGCTGCTTCTTGGAGCCTGCTCCTATCAGAGCATGCACGGAGCCCAGAGTGGCCAGGTTCTGGCTCCCGGAACTGCTCTGGCCCAGGGCTAAGGAGCCCGTGGAGGCTGCTTCTTGGAGCCTGCTCCTATCAGAGCATGCATGGAGCCCAGAGCGGCCGGGTTCTGGCTCCCGGAGCTGCTCTGACCCAGGGCTGAGGAACCCGCGGAGACTTCTTCTCGGTCTGGATCCTGCTGAGTGCTGTGGGGGCCAGAGGGGCAGAACAGAGCTGCAGCCCGCGTCCGGAACAGCCCCAGCGACCCACCGGCGTGGTATCACTTCACCCCAACTGTGGTGGGGGCTGAGGAGAGCTGCCGCCCGAGCCCACAAGGTAGGTAGACCACCGGCTGATCGGCGGAACGGGCCCAGCGGCCTGCCAGCGTGGTAGACATGTCACACCAATGGGAATAGGGGCAGAGCAGGGCCGCCGCCCACGCCCGGAGGGGGCCTAGTGACCCGCCGACGTGGTATCGCTTCACCACAACTGCAGTGGGGGCCGAGCAGAGCTGCCGCCCGAGCCCGCAAGGTAGGCAGACCTGCGACCGACCAGCGGGACAGGCCCAGCGGCCTGCCGGCGTGGTAGACACGTCACACCAATTGGAGTAGGGGCAGAGCAGAGCTGCCGCCTGCACCCGGAACAGGCCTAGCGACCCGCCGGCGTGGTAGACACGTCCCACCAATTGGAGTAGGGGCAGAGCAGAGCCGCCACCCGTGCCCGGAACAGGCCTAGTGACCCGCCGGCGTGGTGTCGCTTCACCCCAACTGCAGTGGAGGCCGAGCAGAGCCGCCGCCCGAGCCAGCAAGGTAGGCATACCTGCGACTGACCAGCGGGACAGGCCCAGTGGCCTGCCGGCATGGTAGACACATCACACCAATTGGAGTAGGGGCAGAGCAGAGCTGCCGCCCGCGCCCGGAACAGGCCTAGCAACCCGCCGGCATGGTATCACTTCATCCCAACTGCAGTAGGGGCCGAGCAGAGCCACCGCCCGAGCCCGCAAGATAGGCAGACGTGCGACCAACCGGCGGAACAGGCCCAGCGGCCTGCTGGTGTGGTAGACACGTCACACCAATTGGAGTAGGGGCAGAGCAGAGCCGATGCCCGTGCCCGGAACAGGCCTAGCGACCTGCCGGCGTGGTATCACTTCACCCCAACTGCAGTAGGAGCCGAGCAGAGCAGCCGCCCGAGCCTGCAAGGTAGGCAGACCTGCGACCGAACGGCACAACAGGCCCAGCGGCCTGCCGGCGTGGTACACACGTCACACCAATTGGAGTAGAGGCAGAGCAGAGCCGCCGCCCGCATCCGGGACAGACCCAATGACCCGCGGGCATGGTAGTCACGTCACCCCAATTGGAGAAGGGGCAGAGCAGAGCCGCCACCCGCGCCCACAAGGTAGGCAGACCTGCGACCGACCGGCACAACAGGCCCAGCGGTCCGCAGGCGTGGTAGACACGTCACACCAATTGGAGGAGGGGCAAAGGAGAGCCGCCGCCCGGGACAGGCCCAGAGGCCCGCCAGCATGGTAGTCACGTCACCCCAATTGGAGTAGGGGCAGAGCAGAGCCGCTGACCGCACCCTGAACAGGCCCAATGGCCCGCCGGCGTGGTAGTTACGTCACACCAATTGGAGTAGGGGTAGAGCAGAGCCACCGCCCACGCCCGGAACAGGCCCAGCGACCCGCCAGAGTGGTAGACACGTCACACCAATTGGAGTAGGGGCAGAGCAGAGCTGACTCCCGCGCCCGGAACAGGCCCAGCGACCCCCCGGCGTGGTACACACGTCACCCCAATTAGTGTAAGAGCAGAGCAGAGCCGCCGCCCGCGCCTGCAAGGTAGGCAGACCTGCGACCTACCGGCAGAATAGCCCCAGGGGTCCGCGGGCGTGGTAGACACGTCACACCAACTGGAGGAGGAGAACAGCCACTCCCCGCCCTGCAAGGGAGACTTTTCAACTATACAAGAGCAATATAAATATATAGGAGGAAAATTTCAAAAACACAACAGTTTCACCAAGCAGAAAGAAACGTGAGCAGTATGAAACGACAAGGAAAGAAAGGACCACAAGCAATGCAGGTCAACTCAACATTAGAAGAGGTAATAGCTGCAGCAGATGGAATGTCAAATAAAGAATTCAGGATATACACACTTCAGATGATCTGGAGTCTCAAGGAAGACATTAGACAGCAAAATCAGTCAATGAAAGATCACTTAGACAATGAATTACATAAACAAATCCAAGAAGCAAAAGATCAACTATACAGGGAGATACAGGTAATAAAAAACAAACAAACAGAAATCCTAGAAATGCAGGAAGCAATAAACCAACTTAAAAATCAATTGAGAATACTACCAGCAGAGTAGAACACTTAGAAGATAGAACATCAGACAATGAAGACAAAGTATTTCAACTTGAAAAGAACATAGACAGCTCAGAAAGACTGTTAAGAAACCATGAGCAGAACATTCAAGAAATATGGGACAACATAAAGAAGCCAAACTTAAGAGTCATTGGGATACAGGAAGGTATAGAGGTCCAAACCAAAGGAATGAGCAATCTATTCAATGAAATAATACGAGAAAACTTCCCAGACTTGAAGAATGAGACAGAATCCCAAATCCTACAAGCCTACAGGACGCCGAATGTGCAAAATCATAAGAGATCCACACCTAGACACATTATAATGAAGATGCCCAACATACAGAATAAGGAGAGACTTTTAAAAGCTACAAGAGAAAGGAAGCAGATTAAATTTAGGGGTAAACCAATCAGGATAACAGCTGATCTCTCAACACAGACTCTGAAAGCTAGAAGATCCTGGAATAACATATTTCAAACACTGAAAGAAAATGGATTCCAACCAAGAATCGTGTATCCAGCGAAATTAAGCTTCAGGATGGAAGATGAATTTAAAACCTTCCACGATAAACAAAAGTTAAAAGAATTCGCAGCTAGAAAACCATCTCTTCAAAACATCCTTGGCAAAACATTTCAGGAAGAGGAAATGGAAAACAACAATGAAAACCAACAGTGGGAGGTAGGACAGTAAAGGGGGGAAAATAATCAAAGAGGAAAACAAACCATGTTTAGTAAAATAAATAAACAAATATGGCTGGAAGAACAAACCATATCTCAATAATAACCCTAAATGTTAATGGCTAAAACTCACCAATTAAGAGACACAGGCTAGTTGAATGGATCACAAAACAAGACCCAACAATATGCTGCCTACAGGAGACGCATTTGATAGGAAAAGATATACATAGACTGAAGGTGAAAGGTTGGGAAAAATCATATCACTCATATGGACTTTGGAAACAAGCAGGAGTGTCCATACTCATATCAAATAAAATATATTTCAAGCCAAAGTTAATCAAAAGGGATAAAGAGGGACACTACATACTGCTCAAGGGAACCATACACCAACAAGACATAACAATCATAAATATATATGCCCCAAACAATGGTGCAGCTATGTTCATCAAGCAAACTCTTCTCAAGTTCAAGAGTCTAATAGGCCACCATACAATAATCATGGGAGACTTCAACACACCTCTCTCACCACTGGACAGATCTTCCAAACAAAAGTTAAATAAGGAAACTATAGAACTCAATAACACAATTAATAACCTAGACTTAATTGACATATATAGAATATACCACCCAACATCAAGCAGTTACACTTTTTTCTCAGCAGCACATGGATCCTTCTCAAAAATAGATCATATATTATGTCACAGGGCAACTCTTAGACAATATAAAGGAGTAGAGATAATACCATGCATCTTATCTGATCATAATGGAATGAAACTGAAAATGAACGGTAAAAGAAGGAAGGAAAAATCATGGATCACTTGGAGAATGAACAATAGGTTACTGAATGATCAATGGGTTATAGAAGACATCAAGGAGGAAATTAAAAACTTCTTAGAGTTAAATGAAAACACAGACACAACATATCGGAATCTATGGGACACCTTGAAAGCAGTTCTAAGAGGAAAATTCATTGCTTGGAGTTCATTCCTTAAAAAAAGAAAAAACCAACAAATAAATGATCTCATACTTCATCTCAAAATCCTAGAAAAAGAAGAGCAAAACAACAGCAAAAGAAGTAGAAGGCAAGAAATAATTAAAATCAGAGCTGAAATTAATGAAATTGAAACAAAAGAAACAATTGAAAAAATTGACAAAACTAAAAGTTGGTTCTTTGAAAAAATAAATAAAATCGACAGACCCCTAGCCATGCTAACAAAGAGAAGAAGACAGAGAACTCAAATTACTAGCATACGGGATGAGAAAGGCAACATCACAAAAGACACTTCAGAAATACAGAAGATAATCAGAAATTATTTTGAATCCTTATACTCCAATAAAATAGAAGATAGTGAAGGCATCGATAAATTTCTTAAGTCATATGATCTGCCCAGATTGAGTCAGGAGGATATAGACAACCTAAACAGACCAATATCAATTGAAGAAATAGAAGAAACCATCAAAAGACTACCAACTAAGAAAAGCCCAGGACCGGATGGGTATACAGCAGAGTTTTACAAAACCTTTAAAGAGGAACTAACACCAATACTTTTCAAGCTATTTCAGGAAATAGAAAAAGAGGGAGAACTTCCAAATTCATTCTACGAGGCCAACATCACCCTGATTCCTAAACCAGACAAAGACACTTCAAAGAAAGAAAACTACAGACCAATATCTCTAATGAACCTAGATGCAAAAATTCTCAATAAAATTCTGGCGAATCGGAATCAAAAACATATCAAAAAAATTATACACCATGATCAAGTAGGATTCATCCCTGGGATGCAACGCTGGTTCAATATACGGAAATCAATAAATGTTATTCACCACATCAATAGACTTAAAATTAAGAACCATATGATCATCTCGATAGATGCAGAAAAAGCATTCGACAAAGTACAGCATCCCTTTATGTTCAAAACACTAGAAAAACTAGGGATAACAGGAACATACCTCAACATTGTAAAAGCAATCTATGCTAAGCCTCAGGCTAGCATCATTCTGAATGGAGAAAAATTGAAGGCATTCCCTCTAAAATCTGGAACAAGATAGGGATGCCCTCTCTCACCACTTCTGTTCAACATAGTTCTCGAAACACTGGCCAAAGCAATTAGACAGACAAAAGAAATTAAAGGCATAAAAATAGGAAAACAAGAACTTAAAGTATCACTATTTGCAGATGACATAATTCTATACCTAGCAGACCCAAAAGGGTCTACAACGAAACTATTAGAGCTAATAAATGAATTCAGCAAAGTGGCAGGATATAAAATCAACACGCATAAATCAAATGCATTCCTGTATATCAGCGACAAATCCTCTGAAAAGGAAATGAGGACAACTACTCCATTCACTATATCCCCCCCAAAAATAAAATACTTGGGAATCAACCTAACAAAAGAGGTGAAAGACTTATACAATGAAAACTACAGAACCCTAAAGAGAGAAATAGAAGAAGACCTTAGAAGATGGAAAAATATACCCTGTTCATGGATAGGCAGAACTAACATCATCAAAATGGCGATATTACCAAAAGTTCTCTATAGGTTTAATGCAATGCCAATCAAAATCCCAACGGCATTTCTTGTAGAAATAGAGAAAGCAATCATGAAATTCATATGGAAAAACAAAAGACCCAGAATAGCAAAAACAATGCTAAGCAGGAAGTGTGAATCGGGCAGTATAGCATTACCAGACTTCAAACTATACTACAGAGCAATAGTAAGAAAAACAGCATGGTACTGGTACCAAAACAGGCGGGTGGACCAATGGTACAGAATAGAGGACACAGAAACCAATCCACAAAACTACAACTATCTTATATTTGATAAAGGGGCTAAAAGCATGCAATGGAGGAAGGATAGCATCTTCAACAAATGGTGCTAGGAAAACTGGAAATCCATATGCATCAAAATGAAACTGAATCCCTTTCTCTCGCCATGCACAAAAGTTAACTCAAAGTGGATCAAGGAGCTTGATATCAAATCAGAGACTATGCGTCTAATAGAAGAAAAAGTTGACTACGATCTACATACCGTGGGGTCGGGCCTCAAATTCCTCAATAGGACACCCATAGCACAAGAGTTAATAACTAGAATCAACAAATGGGACTTACTCAAACTAAAAAGTTTTTTCTTAGCAAAAGAAACAATAAGAGAGGTAAATAGGGAGCCTACATCCTGGGAACAAATCTTTACTCCTCACACTTCAGATAGAGCCCTAATATCCAGAGTATACAAAGAACTCAAAAAATTAAACAATAAGATAACAAATAACCCAATCAACAGATGGGCCAAGGACCTGAACAGACACTTCTCAGAGGAGGACATACTATCAATCAACAAGCACATGAAAAAATACTCAGCATCGCTAGCAGTCAGAGAAATGCAAATCAAAACCACCCTAAGATACCATCTCACTCCAGTAAGATTCGCAGCCATTAGGAAGTCAAACAACAACAAGTGCTGGCGAGGATGTGGGGAAAAGGGCACACTTGCTCATTGATGGTGGGACTGCAAATTGGTGCAGCCAGTTTGGAAAGCAGTATGGAGATTTCTTGGAAAGCTGGGAATGGAACCACCATTTGACCCAGCTATTCCCCTTCTTGGTCTATTCCCTAAAAACCTAATAAGAGCATGCTACAGGGACACTGCTACATCGATGTTCATAGCAGCACAATTCACAATAGCAAGACTGTGGAACCAACCTAGATGCCCTTCAATAGATGAATGGATAAAAAAAAATGTGGCATCTATACACAATGGAGTATTACTCTGCATTAAAAAATGACAAAATCATAGAATTTGGAGGGAAATGAATGGTATTAGAGCAGATTATGCTAAGTGAAGCCAGCCAATCCCTAAAAAACAAATGCCAAATGTCTTCTTTGATATAAGGAGAGTAACTAAGAACAGAGTAGGGACGAAGAGCATGAGAAGAAGATTAACATTAAACAGGGATAAGAGGTGGGAGGGAAAGCGAGAGGGAAGGGAAATTGCATGGAAATGGAAGGAGACCCTCATGGTTATACAAAATTACATACAAGAGGAAGTGAGGGGAAAGGGAAAAATAATACAAGGGGGAGAAATGAATTACAGTAGAGGGAGTAGAGAGAGAAGAGGGGAGGGGAGGTGAGGGGGGATAGTAGAGGATAGGAAAGGCAGCAGAATACAGCAGCACTAGTATGGCAATATGTAAATCAATGGAAGTGTAACTGATGTGATTCTTCAATCTGTATACGGGGTAAAAATGGGAGTTCATAACCCACTTGAATCAAAATGTGAAATATGATATGTCAAGAACTATGTAATGTTTTGAACAACCAACAATAAAAAAAAAAAAGAGAACTGAGTCCTCAAATGCCAGTTAGATATCTACTCAACATTAGGAAAAGTGTAAAGAAATGGGCATGGTGGTGCACACCTGTAATCCCAGCTGTGCAGGCTGAGGCAGTTTGATCAAAAATTCAAGGCCTGCCTCGGCTGCTTAGCAAGACCCTATCTCAAAATAAAAAGGCCTGGGGATGTGGCCCAGTGATACAGAGTGCTTGCCTAGTTGCCTAGTATGCACAAGGCTCTGGGTTCAATACCACCACTACTACTACTACTACTACTACTACTAATAGTAATAATAATATAAAGAGGTAAGCATCTTCCAGGTTTCTTTCTAAAGATAATATAACACATACTTTTTTGGCTCTTGGTAGAGGAAAAGAACTGTGTCCCTGTGTCCTTTCTCTAGAATGATGGTGCTTTTATTCCTGAGAAGTGAATATGGGCATCATGGTGTTTGGTAGCCAGAGTGGTAGAGAGATTATATATGAAGATTGTGGGGGTCTTGTTGTGAAATAGGACAGAGGCTGAGGATTGGTCAGCTTTAGGGGAAACAATCGTAAATCAGGAGCCCTAGAGCAGTGGTTTCTACTTTTTTTTGTTATACATCCTACCATGAGGGAAAAATTATTTACATGCTCTGTTGCACCGATTTACTGTGTACATTATAAAACATATTCCTAAAATAGAAAACTTTTGAAGTGGGCTAGGGTTGTACCTCAGTGGTAGAGCACTTGCCTAGGATGTGTGAGGCACTGGGTTCTATTCTCAGCACCATGTATAAATAAATGAATAAAATAAAGGTCCATCAAAAACTAAATATGTATACACACAAAACACACACACACACACACACACACACACACACACATATATATATATATTTTAAAAATAAGGAGGGGCTAGGGTTGTGGCTCAGTGATAAGACCGTTTGCCTAGCAATGTGTGAGGCACTCAGTTCGATTCTCAGCACCACATATAAATACATAAAATAAAGGTCCATTGACAACTAAAAAAAGATTTTTTAAAAAGGAAAAAGTTTTGAGATTTAAAGTAAATATTATAGAAAATCAATATTTTTCTTTCATATTCCAGTGAATCATCTTGAATTTTTCAGGAATATGATTACTTCACTATAGAAATGACCATCCTAGTATACTAGAGAACATTCAGAACATAACTAAATAGACCATTAAAAATGTTTTTGCTTGATGTTGAAACTAAGAAAGAATTATGAATGGTGGTTGAAAACTTGTCTAAACTTGTCTGATAATAAAAGTTCCTTGAGGAAGAGGTACATTTTACAAGCAACTTTCTCCCTCCCAGCCTAGACCATTGAATTAAAATCTCCAGGGAAAGGGCCTGGGAATATTTATTTTCAACAAATGTCTTTGGTTCTTATTAGACAAGTTTGGGAAACACTGGAGAAATTAAGTTCTTCAGGTAATTTGGTGTTTTATGTGTGTATGTGTATGAGAGGGAGAATGCCTACACCTTAATAAGGGTTTGAGATATATCCTATGATTCATTTTGATATTAATATTTTACTTTTTAAAGGGAGATATCTGGTGCTGGCCAAGAAGAAATGAACCCAATTTAACTTCATTCACCCACTGATTACTACAAGAATTCTGGACAAAACACACAGAAATCAAATACTTAAAGGCTACAAAAATTAAATACTACCATACTTTAAAGGACTTTGTTTGCATGTTATTGCAGCCTTTGGTTTTGTTCTTCTGTAGACCTTATAATTATGATAATTAACAGATTTTTTTTCAGAGCTCTGTATCCTGAGTTAACTAAGCACTCTGACACCTTTGTAAGCATTATTTAATGCTGCTTAATATAAAAAGGAACCTCTCAAGTACTTTCCTATAATAATACCTTTAAAATCACTGGAATTAGATGATAATTAGCTTTAGCTTTCATGTCAGAAAACTTTCTATACAAATAGGTTTTAAGAACTTGAAAATTGCGTGGCTTGTTTACTGTGGAGCTAAAATTTGAAACCTTTTTAATTCTTTGGATTTTAAAATCTGTGTTCGAAGACAAGCTTTCAGGTGAAAGACCTAAATAATGTGTTGTATTCATAGCTCTCTGATTAATTATCAAAACTGCTGTTGTCAGGAATGATTCAACAAAGATGATCCCAGGTAATTTTTACCTTCTTCTAAGAATGCCATATATCATATTCTTTAGCAAGGTATGATTTTCTGTGTCTTTCTCTGTCATTTTGCTCTACAATTAAATAAAATAAACAAAAATATAAGGGAGTCTCTGGCCAGAGCAATTAGGCAAGAAAAAGAGATAAAAGCATCTAAGAAGGAAGAAGTAAAATGGTCTCTGTTTGCAGATGAAGTGATCTAATATGTGGAAAACCCTAAAGACTTCACCAAAAAACTAATAAAATAATTCAAAATTCACATACAAAAATCAGTTAGAAGCTATGAATAGAAGTTAAGAAATATAAAACAGTCAACAAAGGCCAACAATATAAAAATTAAAACTGGAATCACTTTAAAAAAAAAAATGAAGCCAGATTACCTGAATGTTTGATTTGGGGAATACTTTGTACTGTACCTATTAGTCTGAAGCAAAAGTTCTGTAGAATCTTTTCAAAGAGTAAATTAATTCTATTACATTGAATTTAGCATATTTATAACATGGGAAGGTTACATCCTATACTGATAGAATTTACTGGAAGAAATCCTGTATGAATATTTAGGGAAAGAATTGAAACCATAATGATTTGCTGAACACTCTGTTAGTGGAATGAGAAGTATATGGCTGATGTGCAGTATCTGCTGATAACACCATTTTTTAATGTACTTTGCATTAGGGAGTGTGACGTGGAACATAAATTGTCTAATGAATTATCAGCCAGTACTTCCTGTGAAACAGAAATAATAACCTAGAAGTTCTTGCATGAATGAGTTAACATATATTCACAACTTAATGTATTTTAAGTAAATAGCTATATTTACTTAAGATAGTATTTTAAGTAAAATTTTGCTAGGTTGAGTTCCATGTCTTAGAATAGAAGGAAGGATGGTTAGATTAATATTTAATATTTGGATTCATTAACTAATCTGTTTATGTACTTTGCTAGTTGTCATGTGATTATAACTCTTTAAAGTTTTTTAATTGAAGGGATTGGTTTTTGGGGTGTGTGTGTGTGTGTGTGTGTGTGTGTGTGTGTGTGTGTGAATTCTAACAAAGCCATAATAATATCTACCATTGTATATTACCCAATAAGTATTTCATATGCTTATATAAAGTTAAATTCCACTTAATGCTAAGCACTCAGATCTTTTTACAAAAGTCTCAACCTGTAATCTACTTCTTTCAAGAAATTTGTTATATGTTGCTGTTTTTCTTGCCAAAATTTTCCATCAAGATAAATCAATAACCCCTTCACAATTATAACTTAAGAAATTATATACTTATCCGAGTGATTGCTTTAAAAATGTTGGGACTTTTTCTTTATCTGCAGTGTGTACAGCATACTTTAATGAAATTGTCAGTTTTGGTAGAAGCCTTCCTGAAAGTAGTTTCAGTTTGAAGAAATAAAAAATTTACTCAGTACCAATCTCTTTAATAAGTGAGATAATCAGTTCATTCAATACCATTTTAGATATAAAGCTGGAATACTTAAGATTCGTAACTTGATTCTGAAGGCAATGCCAAAAATGGAATTCTAGGGTTATTTAGCTACATCTTATTTAAGAAAGGATTGGAAGGATTTATATTTCTAAACTCTGATACAGTTGTCTATGTTAACTGCCTTCTGGAAGTTATTGTAATTAGGCTTGGCATTTAGTTTCAAAGCTATAGGCACCCCAGAAATAATTGACTTTAAAAATTACTGTGCATCTGTTCACAAATAATAGCATAACCAATAGCCTTTAACAAGCACTAACCCATACTCTTACCTAAACTCTTAGCCTAACCTCTCACCCAAGTTAGCACTTACCTGTCTTACTTGTAAAGAACAGATTTTATTTATAAAGAGGCATATGCATAATTTTCCTGAAACCAGACTAAAAATTATATTTTATTTCCATTTTAAAATATCTTTTTGGCTAGGAAGTAATTAAATGCCACAACTTATAAAATATCACATTAAAATTTATAGAAGTGAAAGCTAGTTTTTGCCTTCAGCACCCATTTGTTGAGTATCTACTAGATTTCTGTCCTTAAGTAGTTAGAAGTTCAGAAATCTAAGAAGGGTCAGGCAAGCTTTTTCTGTAAAAGGCCAGATAATAAATATCTTGGGCTTTGTCAGATATGTAGTTTCTACTCAACTCTGCCATTGTAGCACGAAAGCAGCCATAGATGGTTCATGAACAAATGAGCATGGTTGTGGCTCTATTGAAACTTTTATTTGTAAAGATCACACCAGCCCTTGTACCACTGTTTGTTGATCTCTGAATTCTGGTACAATGAGGTAAGGCTTATGAAAGAAACATATCTAGTATGCTTTGTGCACATGAGGAGAGGAGGACACAGAGACAATCTCAAGGAGGAGGGGACTTGAGTTGAGCATTGAAAAATGGGTGGTCCAGGAGAAGAGGCATGGAAAACACTTGGGTCCATTTATTCAGAGTAGGCAGAGGCTGTGATGGGAGCCCAGTTTGTTGAAAAAGTGGTTGTCTTATGAAAAGATGTCATTCAGATCCTCTCCAACAGCATCTTTCTAAATATTGAAATTGTAGCTACTAAAATTCTGTTTGTTTTGTTAGGTTGAACCCAAGGGCTGTCTACAACTGAGCTATACCCCTAGCCCTTTTTATTTCTTTTTTTTTTTTTATTGTTGGTCGTTCAAAACATTACATAGTTCTTAATATATCATATTTCACAGTTTGATTCAAGTGGGTTATGAACTCCCATTTTTACCCCGTATACAGATTGCTGTATCACATCAGTTACACTTCCATTGATTTACATATTGCCATTCTAGTGTCTGATGTATTCTGCTGTCTATCCTATTCTCTACTATCCCCCCTCCCCTCCCCTCCCCATTTCTCTCTCTACCCCCTCTACTGTAAATCATTTCTTCCACTTGTATTATTCTTCTCTTACCCCTCATTTCCTCTTATATGTAATTTTGTAAAACCCTGAGGATCACCTTCCATTTCCATGCGATTTCCCTTCTCACTCCCTTTCCCTCCCACCTCTCATCCCTGTTTAATGTTAATCTTCTTCTCAAGCTCTTCGTCCCTACCCTGTCCTTGGTTATTCCCCTTATATCAAAGCAGTCATTTGGCATTTGTTTTTTAAGGATTGGCTAGCTTCACTTAGCATAATCTGCTCTAATGTCATCCATTTCCCTCCAAATTCTATGATTTTGTCATTTTTTAATGCAGAGTAATACTCCATTGTGTATAAATGCCACATTTTTTTTATCCATTCATCTATTGAAGGGCATCTAGGTTGGTTCCACAATCTTGCTATCGCGAATTGTGCTGCTATGAACATCGATGTAGCAGTGTCCCTGTAGCATGCTCTTATTAGGTCTTTAGGGAATAGACCGAGAAGGGGAATAGCTGGGTCAAATGGTGGTTCCATTCCCAGCTTTCCAAGAAATCTCCATACTGCTTTCCAAATTGGCTGCACCAATTTGCAGTCCCACCAACAATGAACAAGTGTACCCTTTTCCCCGCATCCTCTCCAGCACTTCTTGTTGTTGGACTTCATTAATGGCTGCCAATCTTACTGGAGTGAGATGGTATCTTAGGGTGGTTTTGATTTGCATTTCTCTGACTGCTAGCGATGGTGAGCATTTTTTCATGTACTTATTAATTGATTGTATGTCCTCCTCTGAGAAGTGTCTGTTCAGGTCCTTGGCCCATTTGTTGATTGGGTTATTTGTTATCTTATTGTCTAATTTTTTGAGTTCTTTGTATACTCTGGATATTAGGGCTCTATCTGAAGTGTGTGGAGTAAACATTTGTTCCCAGGATGTAGGCTCCCTGTTTACCTCTCTTATTGTTTCTTTTGCTGAGAAAAAACTTTTTAATTTGAGTAAGTCCCATTTGTTGATTCTAGTTGTTAACTCTTGTGCTATGGGTGTCCTATTGAGGAATTTGAGGCCCGACCCCACAGTATGTAGATCATAGCCAACCTTTTCTTCTATCAGACACATAGTCTCTGATTTGATATCAAGCTCCTTGATCCATTTTGAGTTAACTTTTGTGCATGGCGAGAGAAGGGGATTCAGTTTCATTTTGTTGCATATGGATTTCCAGTTTTCCCAGCACCATTTGTTGAAGATGCTATCCTTCCTCCATTGCATGCTTTTAGCCCCTTTATCAAATATAAGATAGTTGTAGTTTTGTGGATTGGTTACTGTGTCCTCTATTTTGTACCATTGGTCCACCCGCCTGTTTTGGTACCAGTACCATGCTGTTTTTGTTACTATTGCTCTGTAGTATAGTTTGAAGTCTGGTATCGCTATACCGCCTGATTCACACTTCCTGTTTAGCATTGTTTTTGCTATTCTGGGTCTTTTATTATTCCATATGAATTTCATGATTGTTTTATCTATTTCTACAAGAAATGCCGTTGGGATATTGATTGGCATTGCATTGAACTTATAGAGAACTTCTGGTAATATCGCCATTTTGATGATGTTAGTTCTGCCTATCCATGAACAGGGTATATTTTTCCATCTTCTAAGGTCTTCTTCTATTTCTCTCTTTAGGGTTCTGTAGTTTTCATTGTATAAGTCTTTCACCTCTTTTGTTAGGTTGATTCCCAAGTATTTTATTTTTGGGGGGGAATAGTGAATGGAGTAGTTGTCCTCATTTCCGTTTCAGAGGATTTGTCGCTGATATACAGGAATGCATTTGATTTATGTGTGTTGATTTTATATCCTGCCACTTTGCTGAATTCATTTATTAGCTCTAATAGTTTCTTTGTAGACCCTTTTGGGTCTGCTAGGTATAGAATTATGTCATCTGCAAATAGTGATAATTTAAGTTCTTGTTTTCCAATTTTTATGCCTTTAATTTCTTTCGTCTGTCTAATTGCTCTGGCCAGTGTTTCGAGGACTATGTTGAACAGAAGTGGTGAGAGAGGGCATCCCTGTCTTGTACCAGATCTTAGAGGGAATGCCTTCAATTTTTCTCCATTCAGAATGATGCTGGCCTGTGGCTTATCATAGATTGCTTTTACAATGTTGAGGTATGTTCCTGTTATCCCTAATTTTTCTAGAGTTTTGAACATAAAGGGATGCTGTACTTTGTCGAATGCTTTTTCTGCATCTATCGAGATGATCATATGGTTCTTAATTTTAAGTCTATTGATGTGGTGAATAACATTTATTGATTTCCGTATATTGAACCAGCGTTGCATCCCAGGGGTGAATCCTACTTGATCATGGTGTATAATTTTTTTGATATGTTTTTAAATCCGATTCACCAGAATTTTATTGAGGATTTTTGCATCTAGGTTCATTAGAGATATTGGTCTGTAGTTTTCTTTCTTTGAAGAGTCTTTGTCTGGTTTAGGCATCAGGGTGATGTTGGCCTCGTAGAATGAATTTGGAAGTTCTCCCTCTTTTTCTATTTCCTGAAATAGCTTGAAAAGTATTGGTGTTAGTTCCTCTTTAAAGGTTTTGTAAAACTCTGCTGTATACCCATCCGGTCCTGGGCTTTTCTTAGTTGGTAGTCTTTTGATGGTTTCTTCTATTTCTTCAATTGATATTGGTCTGTTTAGGTTGTCTATATCCTCCTGACTCAATCTGGGCAGATCATATGACTTAAGAAATTTATCGATGCCTTCACTATCTTCTATTTTATTGGAGTATAAGGATTCAAAATAATTTCTGATTATCTTCTGTATTTCTGAAGTGTCTGTTGTGATGTTGCCTTTTTCATCCCATATGCTAGTAATTTGAGTTCTCTGTCTTCTTCTCTTTGTTAGCATGGCTAAGGGTCTGTCGATTTTATTTATTTTTTCAAAGAACCAACTTTTAGATTTGTCAATTTTTTCAATTGTTTCTTTTGTTTCAATTTCATTAATTTCAGCTCTGATTTTAATTATTTCTTGCCTTCTACTTCTTTTGCTGTTGTTTTGCTCTTCTTTTTCTAGGATTTTGAGATGAAGTATGAGATCATTTATTTGTTGGTTTTTTCTTTTTTTAAGGAATGAACTCCAAGCAATGAATTTTCCTCTTAGAACTGCTTTCAATGTGTCCTATAGATTCCGATATGTTGTGTCTGTGTTTTCATTTAACTCTAAGAAGTTTTTAATTTCCTCCTTGATGTCTTCTAAAACCCATTGATCATTCAGTAACCTATTGTTCATTCTCCAAGTGATGCATGATTTTTCCTTCCTTCTTTTATCGTTGATTTTCAGTTTCATTCCATTATGATCAGATAGGATGCATGGTATTATCTCTACTCCTTTATATTGTCTAAGAGTTGCCCTGTGACATAATATATGATCTATTTTTGAGAAGGATCCATGTGCTGCCGAGAAAAAAGTGTAACTGCTTGATGTTGGGTCGTATATTCTATATACGTCAATTAAGTCTGGGTTGTTAATTGTGTTATTGAGTTCTATAGTTTCCTTATTTAACTTTTGTTTGGAAGATCTGTCCAGTGGTGAGAGAGGTGTGTTGAAGTCTCCCATGGGATTATTGTATGGTGGTCTATTAGACTCTTGAACTTGAGAAGAGTTTGCTTGACGAACATAGCTGCACCATTGTTTGGGGCATATATATTTATGATTGTTATGTCTTATTGGTGTATGGTTCCCTTGAGCAGTATGCAATGTCCCTCTTTATCCCTTTTGATTAACTTTGGCTTGAAATATATTTTATTTGATATGAGTATGGACACTCCTGCTTGTTTCCAAAGTCCATATGAGTGGTATGATTTTTCCCAACCTTTCACCTTCAGTCTATGTATATCTTTTCCTATCAAATGCGTCTCCTGTAGGCAGCATATTGTTGGGTCTTGTTTTGTGATCCATTCAACTAGCCTGTGTCTCTTAATTGGTGAGTTTTAGCCATTAACATTTAGGGTTATTATTGAGATATGGTTTGTTCTTCCAGCCATATTTGTTTATTAATGTTACTAAACCTGATTTGTTTTCCTCTTTGATTACTTTCCCCCCTTTACTGTCCTACCTCCCACTGTTGGTTTTCATTGTTATTTTCCATTTCCTCTTCCTGAAATGTTTTGCCAAGGATTTTTTGAAGAGATGGTTTTCTAGCTGCGAATTCTTTTAACTTTTGTTTATTGTAGAAGGTTTTAATTTCATCTTCCATCCTGAAGCTTAATTTCGCCAGATACACGATTCTTGGTTAGAACCCATTTTCTTTCAGTGTTTGAAATATGTTATTCCAGGATCTTCTAGCTTTCAGAGTCTGTGTTGAGAGATCAGCTGTTATCCTGATTGGTTTACCCCTAAATGTAATCTGCTTCCTTTCTCTTGTAGCTTTTAAAAGTCTCTCCTTATTCTGTATGTTGGGCATCTTCATTATAATGTGTCTAGGTGTGGATCTCTTATGATTTTGCACATTCGGCGTCCTGTAGGCTTGTAGGATTTGGGATTCTGTCTCATTCTTCAAGTCTGGGAAGTTTTCTCGTATTATTTCATTAAATAGATTGTTTATTCCTTTGGTTTGGAGCTCTGTGCCTTCCTGTATCCCAATGACTCTTAAGTTTGGTCTTTTAATGTTATCCCATATTTCTTGGATGTTCTGCTCATGGTTTCTTAGCAGTCTTGCTGAGCTGTCTATGTTCTTTTCAAGTTGAAATACTTTGTCTTCATTGTCTGATGTTCTGTCTTCTAAGTGATCTACTCTGCTGGTAGTATTCTCAATTGAGTTTTTAAGTTGGTTTATTGCTTCCTGCATTTCTAGGATTTCTATTTGTTTGTTTTTTATTACCTCTATCTCCCTGTGTAATTGATCTTTTACTTCCTGGATTTGTTTATGTAGTTCCTTGTCAAAGTGATCTTTCATTGTCTGATTTTGCTGTCTCATGTCTTCCTTGAGACTCCAGATCATCTGAAGCATGTATATCCTGAACTCTTTTTCTGACATTCCATCTGTTGCAGCTATTACCTCTTCTAAAGTTGAGTTGACCTGCATTGCTTGTGGTCCTTTCTTTCCTTGTCTTTTCATACTGCTCGCGTTTCTTTCTGCTTGGTGAAACTGTTGTGTTTTTGAAATTTTCCCCCTATTTATTTATATTGCTCTTGTATAGTTGGAAAATCTCCCTTGCAGGGCGGGTAGTGGCTGTGCTCCTCCTCTAATTAGGGGGATCTGTCTACCACTCTGGTCGGTCGCAGGTCTGCCCACCCTGCGGGCGCGGGTGGCGGCTCTGCTCTGCCCGCACTCCAATTGTGGTGATGTAACTACCACGCCCTTAGGTCGTTGGTCTTGATCTGGATGTGGGTGGCGGCTATGCTCGGCCCCTACTCCAATTGGTGTGACATGTCTACCATGCTGGCAGGCCTCTAGGCCTGTTCCACCGGTGGGTCGCAGGTCTGCCTACCTTGCGGGCTCGGGCGGCAGTTCTGCTCAGCCCCCACTCCCAATGGGGGTACCTGACTGCCTCTCCAATGGGTTGCTGGGCACTGGGCCTTTTCCGGACACGGGCAGCGGCTGTGCTCCACCCCCGCTCCAACCAGTGTGACGTGACTGCCTCGGTGCGACGTGTCCACCACGCTGGCAGGCTGTCGGGCCTGTCCTGCCAGTGGGACGCAGGTCTGCCTACCTTGCAGGCTCAGACGGCGGCTCTGCACAGCCCCTACTCTAAATGGCTACCACGCCATCGGGTCTCTGGTCCTGTTCTAGGCGTGGGCGGCTACTCTCTTCGGCCCCAGCTGCAGTTGGAGTGTTGTGATACCACGCCGGCGGGTCATTTGGTCTGTTCTGGGCACAGGCGGCAGCTCCACTCTGCCTCCCTGGCTTCCACAGCACCCAGCAGGACCCGGACCGAGAAGCAGTCACCACAGGTTCCCCAACCCTGGGCCAAAGCAGCTTCGGGAGCCAGAACCCGGCCTCTCCGATCCTGGCTCACGCTCCACTAGGAGCAGGCTCCAAGGAGCGACCCCCGCGGGTTCCCCTGCCCCAGGCCAAAGCAACTCCGGGAGCCAGAGCCCGGCCACTCCAAGCTCTCCGAGCTCGGTGCTCGCTCCTCTGGGAGCAGGCTCAAAGACGCAGTCCCCGCGGGCTCCCCAGCCCCGGGCCAAAACTGTTCTGGGAGTCAGAACCCAGCCGCCCCGAGCTCAGCGCACGCTCCACTTGGAGCTGGCCTCAACACGCAGTCTCCGCAGGTTCCCCAGCCCTGGGCCAAAGCAGCCCTGGGAACCAGATTCCGGCCACTCATAGCCCGGCGCACGCCTTGCGAGGAGCGAGCCCCTAGGAGTATTCTCCACTGGTTCTCCAGCCTCGAGCCTGAGCGATCTGTCTGCAAGACGCAGGCAAATACCAGCCTGAAATCACCTGTTCCGTAGCTGAATGAGCTGAGATCAGTAGAAAACAGGGATGATTACATCAGCTCTCCAAGATGGCGGCTGCTGTCCTCCTCCTTGGTCCGACCAGTGTCGAGAACCGAACTGGACCGTTTCTCTCCTCTGTCTCAAAGCCGGAACTCAGCACTAAGCACGGCCATTGCACCACTGGCAGGAGCCCCCAGAATCCGCATCGCTGCACCCCCGCTCCGGCACCTCGCCGCTTCCCAGCACGCGCCGCAGACTCCAGCTGCGGGGCGCGACCCTCCGTGCGGAGAAATCGCCTGCGTCCGAGCCCCCGCAGCCGAACCTCGCGCGATGGAAATCCGTCCACTAGATTCTGGAGCACCTCAGTTTCACTGGAAATTCCCAACAAGATATCCTTCAGCTGTTTCACCTCGTCTTTCTCCCGCACAGTGACGCGGCGCACTGGGGTGATGCACTCCCTTCGCCGCCATCTTCTGCCTCACCTTTTATTTCTTGAGACAAAATCTCACTAGGTTTGGCTTGAACTTACCATCCTCCTGCCTCAGTGTCCTGAGTAGATGGAAAAACAGGCATGAGCCATGCCCAGCTAAAGGTAGCTTCTTAATATCCATACATAAGAAGATAAGTCATGGTATTTCATATTAAAATGGAAGCATACTCTAAACTGTCTTGTCCCTAGAGAAAATCTAGTGTTTTACTTGAATCATTTCACATCCTGGAACGTGAACCTCTACTGAGCTATTTTCCCTGCCTATAAAAAAGATCCTACTTGAAAAATGGAGTCTATCATCTCAGTATTAGGTATCAAAATACTGCTTTTGAGTTTATAAACCTTTTATTGAAATACCGTATACCAAAAAAAGTATAGATTCATGGGCTGGGGATATAGCTCAGTTGGTAGAGTGTTTGTCTCACACGCATAAGGCCCTGGGTTCAATCCCCAGTACCACCTTAAAAAAAAAAAAAGTATATATCCCTAGGCATGGCGGTGACATCTGTAGTCCCAGCCATTAGGGAGGGACGCTGAAGCAAGGGGATTACAGGAACCTAGGAGTTTGAGAACAACTTCCCATCTCAGAAAAACAACCCCCCCCCAAAACAAAACAAAACAAAACAAAAACAACCAGAAAAGTATATGCCATACACACAGGAAAGTATATTTATTAACAATATTTAACTGAATGATTTTTTCACAAACTAAACATACTTATATTACCATGAAGCTACATTTTAATTGTTCACCATCACTGATTCAAGACTCTTAGATTGTTATTCTTTCTTAGTCATTTTTCATATCTCAGCTTCCAGTCAGTTGTTTGACTTAAAATCCTATTCTGATAATAATTTGCTTGGGTGAAAGACAAGGTGGGCACAGACTACCTGTTCACCTTTTTCTTTAAGGACCTTCTCACATTCAGCTAGCTTTGGTGGCTGCTGCAGTGTAGGCTTCTATTTTCTTAATCCAAAATCATCCATTTCTTCCTCTTGTTATTGGCAGCCTAGCCGAGGATTCTGACTGGCAGGATTCAGCCACCTGCTTGCAAAAGAAATAGGCAAACAGTAGGAAAGGAAAGATGAATTTTATATATTTTGATCAAACTGGGGAGAAGCAGCTAGATTGCTTATCACCCAGTCCCATAGAAGTGGTTACAATTGAGGGTCTGGGGTTGTGGCTCAGAGGTAGAGCACTTGCCTACCATGCGTGAGGCACTGGGTTGGATCCTCAGCACCCCATAAAAATAAAATAAGGATATTATGTTCACCTATAACTAAAAAATAAATATTAAAAAAAAGAAGTGGTTACAATTGATAGAAGCAAAGGCCGGGTGATATACATTTCTAGAGCTAGCTAGCCAGAGAATATGTCCATCTTAATTTTCTTGGTTTCCTTCCTCAGTGGGCAGTAGAATAGGATATAGAAAAATAGTTTTTAATTTTAATTTCAAAGGGACCCTTAATTTCAGTGTTTCATTCTGACATTCTCTCTTTACCTACAATAGTGCTTTCACACTGAAGGTAGCAATTTGGTGATCTTGACATCAATTTAGTGAGTTGAACTTATGACTAGCATTTAAAAAGAGACCAAGGAGCTGGGCACTGTGGTGTAAGCTTGTAATTTCACTGATGTGGGAGGCTGAGATAGGAAGATCACAAATTCAGGTCAGGCTCAGCAGTTTAGTGAGAGTCCGTCTCAAATTTTAAAAAAATAAATAAAGGGATAGGGATGTAACTCAGTAAAGTACCCCTGGGATTCAAACCTGAGTACAAAAAAGGACAGAAAGAGAAAGAAAGAAAATATAATGTGTATTGTAAGTTGAGTATTTTGTGAAACTTTTGACTTGGTTTTTTTATGTACTTATATGTTCACTAGATTATGATATAAATTTTATTTTTATATTGAGTCTTTTTTTTAAATTTTAATATTTATTTTTTAGTTTTTGGCGGACACAACATCTTTGTATGTGGTGCTGAGAATCGAACCCAGGCCGCACGCATGCCAGGCGAGCGCGCTACTGCTAGAGCCACATCCCCAGCCCCTATATTGAGTCTTAAAAGTTAAAAAAAAAAAAAAAAAGTTGGGCATGGTGGCACACTTCTATAATCCCAGCAACTCAGGAGGTTGAAGCAGGAGGATCACAAGTTCAAGGTCAGCCTCAGTAACTTAGCAAGGCCCTAAACAACTTAGTGAGACCCTGTCTTAAAATAAAAAGGGCTGTGTATGTAGCTCAGTGGTTAAGTGCCCCAGCTTTCGATCCCCAGTACCCCCAAAAAAAACAAGTTTAAAAAACATTGTCATAAATCTTATTTCAGCAATTTCAAATACCACCTAATAGTTTTAAGACTTTATTAGCTAATATTATGAATCAATGAAATGGAAACTTATTGGCTAGAGGAGCTTTTCTATCTCTTGGGAAGTACAATACATGTCATTTTAAGGTGCCAGTATAATTCAAAGATATTACATACAACAGCCCTCCTTTACCAAATATTAATAAATGGAGTTCAGCAGTATATGAAGGGATATACATTTGGACCTGATAGTGTTTATCCCAGGAAGGTAAAGCAAGGGTTGGATTAGTATTCAAAAGCCAATTCAATTTATTAAATCAAGTACAATAGAAAAACCATTTGATTATCCTTAACAGTTTCGAAAAGCATTTAGCAAAATTAAATCTCTATGGTGGAAAAACTTTTCAGCAAACTAGGAAGAAGAAAAAATTTCTACAGCTGAGAAAAAATATGTTCAAATAACATTAGAAACAAAGTAGGGTTTTCTCTTCTCAACCACTTCTATTGAATTATCTCAGGATCCCGCAGATTCTAGCATTCAATAAGGCCTTTTTATAGGCATAAAGATTGAAAAGAGTAAAGCTGTTTGCAAATGACATGATCATGTATATATATCATGTATATATAAACATGTTTAAAATTTTTTTTCAAACAGATACAACATTTTTTTATACCTTTATTTTATTTATTCACTTTATGTGGTGCCAAGGATTGAACCTAGTGCCTCACACATACTAGGCAAGCGCTCTACCACTGAGCCACAATCACAGCCCTAGGGACATGTCTAAAATTTTAAAGCCTGACATTAGCAACTATTGGCATGATATGGAGCAAGTGGAACCTTCATGCATTGCTATTGGGTAGGTTAAATAGTACAACCACTTTGGAAAACAAATTGACAGTTTTTTGTGTTGTTTTGTTTTGTTGTGGTGCTGGGGATTGAACCCAGGGTCTTGTGAATGCTAGGCAAGCACTCTACCAATCTAGCTATATCCCCAGCCCTGTCGGGGTTTTTTGTTTGTTTTGGTACTGGGGATTGAATTCAGGGGCACTCAACTACTGAGTCACATCCCCATCCCTATTTTGTATTTTATTTACAGGCAGGGTCTCACTGAGTTGCTTAACTCCTTGCTTTTGCTGAGGCTGGCTTTGAGCTCTTGATGCTCCTGCTTTAGCCTCCCAAGCCACTGGGATTACAGGCACACACAGGCACATGTTTTTAAAGTCAAGTTAAATATACATACAACCCATCAATTCTCCAAGGTGTCACCCAAGGGAAAAGAAAATGTTTCTGCAGGAAGGCTTGTATTTGAATGTTCATAGAAACTTTATTGTAATAGGTTAAAATTAGATATGACACTAACCTTATTAACAGGTGAGTGGATAGACAAGTGATGCTAGATGCACGCAGTAGGCTACTTAGCAGAAACAGATAAATGAGCTAGTGTTACACACAAAGCACACATGATCCTGAAAACTTTATGCTGAGCAAAAAAGGTCTTACGCAAAAGAGTGTATGTGTGTTGCAGGATTCCACTGATAGGAAATCCTAGAATAGGGAAAACTTTCTGGGTACAAAAAACAGATTGGTGCTTGCCTGGGGCTGGGAGTCACAATGACTTTAGAAGGACACAACAGGACTTTTTTGGAATAATTTAAATGTTCTCTATCTTCACTTTAGTGGTAATTCTTGGGGATTTTTACATTTGGGGAAATTTATCATGTTTTTTTGTATGTAAATTACACCTCAGTAGAGTTTCGTTTTTTAAAGAAAGATTCAGACACTTAATTAAAAACCAAGTAAGTGATATCATTGTTGGGGAAAAAAACCTTCTCTAATTAAAAAAATTTCTTAGGAAAGGTGAAAAAGATCTATAGATGGATAGTGGTGAAAGTTATAGAACAGTGTGAATGAACTTAATGATACTAAGCCGAATACTTAAGAATGGTTAAAATGATCAATTTTATTATATATTTATCACAATAAGAATGGTAAAAATAATAGTCATGAAAACAAAAAAAATCAGGAAGTAGAAAATTAGAGTTTTATTATCTTCAGATGGTATTTGCTTTGTACTGCTCAAAAATGGCTTTCAAAAATAAGATGGGGGCACTGGGTTTGTGGCTTAATGGTAGCACACTCTTCTGGTATGTATGAGGCACTGGGTTCGATTCTTAGCAACACATATAAATAAATAAATAAAGGTATAAAAATAAATAAATAAAATAAGATGAGATCTAATGTACTATTAAAAGACTACACATTAGTAATTTACATTAGTAGTTTACTAATGTGTAGTTTCTTTGATCAAAAAAGGTCATTAAACTGCTTAATTATAAGTAATGTCTACTTATAGTAGAGCCTCTATTCATGAAATATAATGAAGGTTTTTTTTTACATTTTTTTAGTTGTAGATGGACACAGTGTCCTTGTTTTATTATTTTTTTTTATGTGATGCTAAGGATCAAACCCAATGCTTAACACATGCGAGGCAAGCGCTCAACCACTGAGCTATAATCCCAGCCCAAAATTTATGTTTTAAAAGTGTCAAATATGTGACTATAAATTAGGAGTAGCAATATGTCAATGTAAATATCAAAATGTATCTTCACATAGTATCAAATATGTGGATATAAATTAGGACTGGCCAGTGTCATTTACTGTAATTCAGTGTCCCAATTAAAAAAAGTGGCATTTATACACAATGGAGTACTATGTAGCACTAAAAAATGACAAAATCATGGAATTTGCAGGGAAATGGATGGCACTGGAGCAGATTATGCTAAGTGAAGCTAGCCAATCCCTAAAAAACAAATGCCAAATGTCTTCTTTGATATAATGAGAGCAACTAAGAACAGAACAGGGAGGAAGAGCAGGAGGAAAAGATTAACATTAAACAGAGACATGCGGTGGGAGGGAAAGGGAGAGAAAAGGGAAATTGCATGGAAATGAAGGGAGACCCTCATTGCTATACAAAATTACATATAAGAGGTTGTGAGGGGAATGGAAAAAAAACAAGGAGAGAAATGAATTACAGTAGATGGGGTAGAGAGAGAAGATGGGAGGGGAGGGGAGGGGGGATAGTAGAGGATAGGAAAGGTAGCAGAATACAACAATTACTAATATGGCATTATGTAAAAATGTGGATGTGTAACCGATGTGATTCTGCAATCTGTATACGGGGTAAAAATGGGAGTTCATAACCCACTTGAATCTAATGTATGAAATATGATATGTCAAGAGCTTTGTAATGTTTTGAACAACCAATAAAAAATAATAATTCAGTGTCCCAATAACCTTGATATTTCTAGAACTGAATGTAGACTGAAGGATGTGCTTCTTTAACTGCTCTACCCTTTTGGTTTCTTGTTAATGGTTGTCCACCAATATTTTTTACAGCTAAAAATTTTATATTTAATTTGTTCTTTGTTTATAATTTTTATATTACTCTAGGTGTAAAACTAGTTCATCTAGTTACTTTCATTGTTTCATCTAGTTACTTTCATTGTTCCTGCTCTTCATTCACCTAGATTAATCAGAATAAAACTTCATGTAGTTCCTAAGGAGATTGACATAAATATCAGAGACAAAAAGAAAGATTTGCAGGTGATGTCCCTGTGGGAATACGACTGCTTTCTTGCATGGTGATTTGCTTCCACTTCCCAGGTTTTGAGCATGATAGGCAGTCAGAAGGTCTGCATGTCAAAAGCAGAATGTTTTCATCATTAACTTAAGTTGAGGGAGTTTATGATTGGCTGGATTACAATGTAGAAAATGAATAGCTTTACAGTGAAGTATGTAGAGTTTGAAATTATTTAGGATGTCCACTTCTTGAGGGGGAAAACATTAGGTAGTAGTTGGCAATGAGCAGTGAAATGTAAACCAGTAACATAGCAGGGTCACAGGGTTTCTTTGAAATTGGCTTTAATGAATAGTTAAGTAACTTGTAGAGCAACAGCAGGTGTACCAACTCTCTAGAATAAATAGGTAGAGACAAAGGGAGTCAATTAAGAAATATATCAGGAAAGCAAGATCAATTAATTGGATGAACTCTTGATAGAATCTCAGAGGTCATCGTAGAGTCAGGATTTATGGCCAGAGGTTTCTCAAATTTCAGAAGAGAAATATTTTTGGTAGTGCAGGTGCACTAAGGTAAATTCTGTCTGGCCACTGACTCCAGTACCCACATTAACATAGGTTTAACTTGTAGATGAAGCCCCCCTGAATAGGATGACCACCATGACTGTTCCAGAGAGGACCAACTAGGGTCAAAAACTACTGCTCAACATGAAGGAGAAATTGAACATCTGATTGGTGAAGAGGGCAGCAGTTGGACCCCAGTTCTCTAGGCAAACTTTGAACAGCAATAAATTTGAAAACAGCACTCTTTGCCATTATCCTCTCAGAGACTACCCACTGTCCCTCTTCAGAGCGCTTTTTGCTTGAGCCTTACTTTACTTTCACTTACAATAAAGTTTTGTTGCTTGGCTTTTCATGTCTGACTTTCAAGTTTCTTTCATTGGAACACAAGAATCAAGGAATGGAGCTTAAGCTCCCTACTCCTGTGACAGAAATACCAAAGAAGGAAGCTTCTACATGAAAATGTTTTTAAGAGAAAAACGTATCCTCATCATGGTTTATTTTGCCCTAGGGAAACACCACCAAGCCAGTGAAACACAGAATGTGATTGCATCAGACAAAGCCGAAATGTCAGCTGTGCATGAACATGAGCACAGCCACAACCACACGCAGCTGCACGCCTATATCGGTGTGTCCCTTGTACTGGGCTTCGTTTTTATGTTGCTGGTGGACCAGATTGGCAACTCCCATGTTCATGCTAGTGAAGGTGAGTGGCTCCAGGGCTTCCTGGACAGCATGATAAATTTGCAGTTTGAAAGCTTACTAACAATTGAATATTCAATCCGAGTTATTGGTCTTACTTAAGTACTAAAACCAACTGTCTCTGGTGCCAGGGAACATTTTTTATTCAGTTGGGGGAGCTAGTGAGTTGTAGTATCGCTTTCGGTTGAGAGTCTAGGGCAGAGGTTCTTAACCTATTTTATGCTGTGACCCCTTAAACAGCTTAAAGCCGATGGACCTTTTATTGGAATATTGGTTTTTAAAAAAATATTTTTTAGTTGTAGTCGGACACAATACTTTTATTTATTTTTATGTGGTGTTGAGGCTTGAACCCAGGGCCTTGCACGTGCTAGGCGAGCGCTTTACCACTGAGCCACATCCCCAGGCCTGTAATATTGTTTTTAAATGCAAAAAGCATAGTACTCAAGACTAGAGAGAAAATCAATTATGTTGGAAAATAGTTACTAAACCTTTGGAACAAATTCATAATATAGAGTTGTGTATCTTCTTTCTCAGTGCATTAAATAAAAAATGAGATTATACATTGAAATCCTAACTAAGCAAGTTTAATTTTTAAAAATTTTTTTATTTTTATTTTTTGTGGTACTGAGGATTGAACCCAGGTGCTCTGCCACTGAGCCATCCCATCCCTTTTTCTATTTTATTTTGAAATAGGGTCTCACTAAGTTGCCCAGGCTGGCCTCAAATTTTCAATCCTCCTGTCTCAGCCTCCTGAGTAGCTGAATTTACAATTGTGCGTCACCATGTCCATCAGTTTAATTTTGGGGTTTTTTTTTGACATTAGTATGATAGCTAATAGCTATAATAAGCAATAGCTGGATTAAGAACATTAAATGGTAAGGTGATCGTTATCAAGGCAGTGTGTTTGTCAAGTTGAACATCCAGTTGATTTTGTGTTTTCATTTTAGTGGTTGCTAATATAGAAAATCCTGGTTTACAAAGTATTTTCTTTTTTTTTTTTTTTTTTTTTTTTTTTAGTGAGAGAGGAGAGAGAGAGAGAGAAAGAGAATTTTTTTTTTTTAATATTTATTTTTTAGTTCTCGGCGGACACAACATCTTTGTTGGTATGTGGTGCTGAGGATCGAACCCGGGCCGCACGCATGCCAGGCGAGCGCGCTACCGCTTGAGCCACATCCCCAGCCCTACAAAGTACTTTCTTACAAATGTACTTAAATACATTCTTTACAAGGAAAGATAAACTTCTTTTAAGAACAACTAGAATTTGCAAAAACTTTGTAAATTTAATTCCACCCGTAGTAACTTTTTTTTGTTAAGATCAATGAATTCATCTTTGACTAAATCAGCATCTTTGATATGGTTTATATTAAATAAAAAGGGAGGGCTGGGGATATAGCTCAGTTGGTAGAGTGCCTGCCTTGCATGCACAAGGCCCTGGGTTCAATCCTTAGCACCACAAAAAAAGGCGGGGGGGATTCTGATGCATAATAATTTGACCACTAAAATAAAGAACAATAATGAAATATAAGCCGTCAAGAAAAAAAAAATAGGAATCTGTGAGCCCCATCCACATAATAGATCAAAGGAGAAGAGAGTGTACTGGTTTGCAGTAGATTGCTGAATGCCAATTGGTAAATTTGGAAAAGGTGCTGTAATTGGAAAAACTATCATTTTTGTAACCTTCATTGTAAAAGTTGACTCAAGTAAGAATCATCAATGAATGTTAAATCTAGGAGGTGAATTTTGATTTGCTTATTAGTTACAAGGGGAAAGTAGTAACTAAGTGAAGAAATCAAACAATACTTTAACCAGATAATCAAAATAGTATCAACAGCATTCTCCTTTTTGGTGTAGCTGAGTAAGCTATCAGACCTGCTTCCTTATAAATAACTATAAAGTATAAACTCTAGACAAAATTCATAAAATCACAGCCTTAAACACTTTGGAGCCAGGCATGGAGGCTGAGGCAGGAGGATCCTAAGTTCAAGGACAATATCAGCAATTTAGCAAGACCCTGTCTTAAAATTTAAAATAAAAAAGACTAGGTTATAGCTCAGTGGTAAAGTATCCCTGGATTCAATCCGTAGTACCCAAAAATAAATAATAAAAAAAAATTAGTGAATATCCTAAAGCAGGTACATTTTGAAGGAAAGTAGAGTCAACACTTACAATAAGTTTACTATTTTTACTACTTTTAACAGTGAGCATCCTGTGAGGCAGCTAAAATTCTAATAGAAAACTCAATCATTCTGGCCTACAGAACTAGAGGACAGAATTCAAGACAACCACAAGCACTGGAAAAAAAAAAAAAAGAGAGAGAGAGAATACTAGAAAGGTGAGAACCAAAGAAACTCATCCTCAAATTCTGTATACATAAACTGTTCAAGTTTCTGGCTGACCACTGAACCATTCTTACATGGGCAGACTCCCAGCAGCTGAGCTAAAGATCAAAGAACTAAACTGTTATTTGAACAGCTGCTCAAAAGACAGTATTTGCAGTTTGAGCCAAATCAGGTTACTTAAAATGAAACAAAAATTCTTTAGAGGAATATAACAAAATCCAGAGTGTACATGAGATAATACTGACAGTGTTTGATCTACAATCCAAAATTAACACTACAAGTGCACAGCAGTTGTACATCCTGCTTTAGACTAATACCCTGAGAAGCCTCACATATGTAGTATTCTATCTAAGAATATAGATTCAAAGAACACCTCAGGGGGCTGGGGTTATGGCTCAATGATAGAGCACTTGCTTTGCAGGTGTGAGGCACTGGGTTCAATCCTCAGCACCACATAAAAATAAAGATATTGTGTCCATCTACAAATAAAAATATTAAAAAAAAACACATTCAGACAAATCTGAAAGAAGGGTTATTCTGTTACATACAAGAAAGGTACTAGGGCTGGGGTTGTGGCTCAGTGGTAGAGTGCTTGCCTAGCATGTGTGAGACCCTGGGTTAATTGTTAATAAATAAATGAATAAAATAGAGGTTCTTCAACACCTAAAAGTTTTTTTTTTTTTTAAAAAGTACAAGAAGAGTAATGTATTTTCTTGAAATGTATGTTCCAGAAATGTCAGTATCACATAAATGCAATATGTAATTCTGGACAGGATCCTTCCTGGAAAGGAAGAATGTCCTGAAGGACATTATTGGGCAACTGACAAAATTAGAATATGCAAGAGACTTTCTAAAAAGTATCAATGTTAAACTTGCTAAGGTTATATCCTTCCTCTCTCAAAATACATATTGAAGTATCTGGGGATAGAGGGTTATGGTATATGCAACTTTCTCTTAAATGGTACAGAAAATATTTGCGTATATGAGCAAACACAAAAGTAATAAAGCAAATGGTCAAGCTGAGAAAGGGTTCTATGGATATATATTAAATTACTCTCACAACTTTTCTGAAAGTTTGAAGTTAATTTTCAAATAAAGATTTTTAAAAGTCAAGGATGAGCTGGGAAGGTAGCTTAGTGGTAGAGTGAGTACATGCTTATTAGCATGCAAGAGGTCCTGACTTCAATCCCCAATATTAAGCAACGTAAAACAAAAAGCACCTTTGGTCCAAAAAGGTTTTCAATCTTTTTGTTCTCACTATTCCTGTTTTTGCCATAGGCATATTTAAAAATAAAATATTAGCTGGGTGCACTGGTTCATGCCTATAATCCCAGTGACTTAGATGGCTAAGGCAGGAGGATTGCAAGTTTGAGGCCAGCCTTGGCAACTTAGTGGGACCCTGTCTCAAAAAAAAAAAAAAAAAAAAAAAAAAAAAAAGGCTAGAGACATGGCTCAGTGGTAAGGCACTATTGGATTCAATCCCCAAAATAAAAATAATAATAATAAATTAAAAATAAAATATTGTCTTAAAAAGTTGATTTAGTTTAAAATGGTTTTATTCATGTGCTTTATTTCAAATAGCAAATGAAAAGTACCCACTGTTGGATGATGTCCGACTCTGACTACATTACGTATTTGCCCACAATGGCCACTGTGGTGTTTTTCTTATATTTCTTGACAGTTTCAGTTTAAAATTTATAAGCCTAAGAGTGTAAGGCAAATGTGGTCTCTGTGATACAGATAAATACTTGCAACTTTTGTGTACCCAGTGCTGTGCCACATTCTGTGAGACATGTTAAAAAGAGAAAGAAGTAGAAAATATGTTCTTTATTAGTTACAGTCAATCTGGGGATGGAAAGACATATTTTTTTTTTGGAAGAATAATATGTTTATAAAAACAAATCATAAATGTATTATTTATTATTCAATACCAGTAGTAGAAACCAGAATAAATTCTATTGTATCCTTAAACTGTGCCAAAGTAATCAAAGTAGAATTTGATTCCCAGCTAACCTATCATCAAGGGTGTCTGAAATACAAACATGCTTACATGAATACATAGGGCATACACTGAAAGGCTTGATTTTATAAGTAATGAGTAACTGCTAGGGTATGTTAAAACAAGGTAAAGTCCTATTTTAAAATTGATATGTGTGTGTTCAAAGAAAACTCAAAAAGATAGATCTATAATACTATAATAACATTTACACAGTAAAAGTTTAGAGGATTAAAACCTTTTAAGGTTGTTCAGTTACTGGGAAAAAAAGAGGTGCTGGATAAATTTATTCTTAACATTTTATTTCCATAATTCAGTTGTGTGAAACCACAATAGGAAATAAAACATATCAATAAAAGGGAAGAAATGAAGTAACATTAAGGAAGGGTAGAAACATTGATCAATAGAGTGGCATGCAGGGAAGGACTAATTGAAAAAGCTAATGTATAATAAAGGGAAAGACATATTTAAGTGAAAGTGGTCTTGGGTGTCTGAGTGGGGATACAGAAGAACCTCTGAAGTCACATGTGGATCTGGGCTACGTAGAACCTTAGGTTGGAGCCAGAGGAAAGTTGCTTTGAGTTGTAACTAATCTTTTGTCCTTTCTTGAAGGAGGTGGTCTTAGAATTAGACTTGGAATGTGTCTATATTTTGGGTTGACAAGAGTACATGTCCAGAATTAAAAGTGAGGCTGGGTGCGGTGGCGCATGCCTGTAATCCCAGCAGCTCAGGAGACTGAGGATGGAGGAGGATCACAAGTTCAAAGCCAGCCTCAGCAACTTAGCAAGGGCCTCAGCAACCCAGTGAGGCCCTGTATCTAAATAAAAATATAAAAAAGAGCCGGGGATGTAGTTCAGTGATGAAGCACCCCTGGGTTCAGTCCCTTGTGCCAAAAAAAAGGGTGGGGGTAAGGAGATTTGGGGAAGGAGAATGAATGAGAATGTTTTGTTAGAGGGTGTTAAAGACATTGGTTTAACTGGTCTGGAGTGAGAAATATGGTGGCATTGGTTGGTAAATGGCTTAAGAGCCTACCTAATAGAGCACTTCAGACAGCTTTTGAAAAACAGTAGATTCTTAGAGTATGTGGCGCAGTGATGGTGACAGTTGCAGTGATTGGGCGGGCCACATAGAAGAAGACACCTCAGAGCTGATCTGTCCCAAAGAGTTCAGAACAGCCAAGACTCGTCTAAATTCATTTGCTTCTGGAGCATCAAAAGCAACAGAATGAAGGCTGGGGCTGTAGCTCAATGGCAGAGCGCTTGCCTAAGCATGCTTGAGGCACTGGATTCGATCCTCAGCACCACATAAAAATAAACAAATAAAATAAAGGCATTCTGTCCATCTACAACTACAAATAAATTAAAAAAAAAAAAAAAAAAAGAACGAGAATGCAGAGGGTGAGTAGGTACTCTGAGGAGTCTTCATGAAAACTTTACATTATACTTCCTGTCTCAGTAATTTCAAAAACAGGAAGACCAATGCCAGTGTCTGTAGCTTGCTGCTCCAGAAAAAGCTGTATAAGTTTGAGTTGGTTTGTTTGGCCAACTTTTGTCCAGAGACTGCTGAGGAGTCCAAGGCTCTTATCCCAAGCCTGGAGGGGCAATTCGAAGATAAGGAACTGGAGCAGATTCTTGAAGATATCCAGACAAAGCACAGTTTTCAATATTAGTCTCCTAACTTCACCTAGCTTCTCAGGGGAATCATTTCCCCAGCACACCATCCTCCCAGGGGCTGAGTCTGCCTTGCACAGAAACTCGATTGCAAAAGACATCTGGGCTTCCTTGGAGTGGACAGCCCATCTTGGTGTGGGTTTAGGTGGCTTTTTCACATGTGACTGTTAGACCATAATGACCATGTAAATCTGGAGCAGCCTTGCAGTGACTCCCTAAGCATGCTGCTGGGAAGGATGAGGTGGGGTGTTATATAAGCCACTCTGTTGACTATCTCATACTGTGGTTTTTGGACCCCACATTATTTTTAATTAGTAACATTTCATATTTTAATTTCAATGTGTTTGTAGTTTTTGAAACCAAAGTAGAACATAGAAAACTTGAATAGGGAAAGAATAGTCTTACCTAGATGCAAAAGGAAGAATTAAGCCAGATCAGTGTCTTTGTTTTAAATTATTAAAGAAAGGGTGAGAGTGCTAATAACTGTGAGAAAGCCTTGGCATCCTTGTGCTTAACCCAGGAGACAGGGAGGAAGCATGCCACGGGAAGCAGTTACATCTGGGTATGACTGTGCTGTGCGGTGCACCCTTTAGCATGGAGATGTCAATAATTTGCCTTTTTTGTCCTTGAGCTGTTTTGCAGAATATGGATATGTAGCAGCCCCAAAGCACTCATTTTGTCACATTCAAATTAAGATTTTTTTTTTTTTTAACCTGGACATGGTGACACACACTTGTAGTTCCAGCCACTTGGGAGGCAGAGGCAGGAGGACCACTTGAGTGCAGGAGTTTGAGACCAGCCTAGGCAATATAGTAAGACCTTGTCTCAAGAGAAATTGGGGGACTAGGGATGTAGCTCAGTGGTAGAGTACTCACTAACACGTGAAAAGCCCTGATTCTAGCCCCCAGCACAGCAAAAATAATATTTTCTTTCACAGAGTTCAGAGGTTGGAATGCTTTCAGAGTCGTCTTTTATGGGGCATCCAGTCCAAACCTCTGGCTTGCTACTTGGCAACAGGTGTTCTGTGATGGGGTTGATTTGGAATGAGGGAGTCTGACCCTTCCTGAGCCACTGCAGTGAAGTCACCCAACCTAAGGATAGGTAGAGAACAGTTTAATATTTTCACATTTAGCTGATCTTTCCGAAGGGAAATATTTTTGTTTTCTTCACAATTTTTTTTTGTTCTTTCTGATACTTTGTACATGAATTCATGATCCAAAGAACAAGTTGGGGAAATAACAAAGTTGGTTCTAAAAGTCAAGATAGTTTTGCCAGGTGAGGTGGTGCATGCCTGTTATCCCAATGACTCAGGAGGCTAGGGTAAGAGAATCACAAAATCAAGGACAGCCTTAACAACTTGGTGAGACCCTGCCTCAATTTTTTTTTAAGTGAGAATACCTAGCATGTGGGAGGCTCTGCTTTCAATTCCCAATACTACAAAAATAACAACAGAAACCCCTATTGAAGCCCATGGGAAATATGGGTGGTATAAGATATTTTTTTTTCAATTTTTACCCAACTATTGACATGTGGGATGTGGCTGAGACATGGGTGGAAACTCTTCAGCAGAAGTTTAGAGTTTTGGCTGAGGAGAGAGTGACTGAGAAAAGCCTAAAAGGACTAGAAACCTATGAAGTGAAGAAGTGGAGGAGAGACATTCTAGTTCTGTGGTGCTGGAGACCAAACTCAGGCATCTGTTCTACCACTGGGCTCTACCCCTGGCCCCTATAGTTATTTTAAAAAGCTCTCTATAAAACAAACAATTTCAATAAATAAAACACTATAAAAAATAAACAATTTCACCTTTGCTATAAAAGTTAAAACCCAGCATGTTCTTAAATAATTAATGGACACAACATAATATTTTCAAAAGATGACTCTGAAATAAATGTTTGAGATAAATTTGATGAGGGGAAAATAAAAGGAAGGGAAAACCAGCAGGAGCCTATTGCATATGTAGGTTTGAGTTGATGAAAATTTAGGTTAGGGTAGTGGTGATAAAATAGAGCAAATGTGACGATGTAATAGTGAAGATAAAGTTGTAGAAGGCCCAGGAAGATGAAGTGGTAAACAATGACAGTTAGATGGTTGTGGAAAGAAGCCATCAGAGGTCACAGAGCGCTTTCCATGGAGTGGTGGAGGTTTAAAGGAGTGTGAAGAAGTTTGGGCAGTTGGGGGAAACCTCCAGGTGTTTGAAGCAGGAAGAAAGAAGACAGTTGTAAGGACTATAACTTATGACTTCAAAAGCTTTCAAAAAAATTCATCCACCCCCAGACTAGTGTTTGGGTAGTTTCTGTCTCTCATTATTTAATGTTGTCCTTCTCATTTTCACTACAGATCCAGAAACAGGAAGGCCTAGCAGTTCCAAAATCACCACCACACTTGGTCTGGTCGTCCATGCTGCAGGTAGGGTTGGACTGCAGCGGGACCTCTCTCCTTCCTGTTTCAGGGGAAGCCTTAGTGTTTACTGGGCCCATCTGTACTCAGTGCTCTTGGGCTGGCCTTCAGGGATGGGGTTGCTTAATGAAGTCCTCCAGCACAAGTATGAGCCCTGGTCTATCCTGTGTTGGTTTTGCAAGCTAAGAATGATTTCTAAAATGTTTTTTAATGGTTAAAAAGGAAAGAATATTTCATAGCATATGAAAATTGTATAATTCAAATTAATAAAGTTGTATTAGAACACAGCCATGCCTTCATGTTTATGTATTTTCTGTGGCAATTTTTGCACAGCGCTAACAGGGTTGAGTAGTTACAAGAAACCAAATGACTGGCAAAGCCTAAGACATTTATTCTCTGGCCCTTTATGAAGCTTGCTGACCTCTGCCTTAGGATCTTTTCTGGAAAAGAGCCTTGACACTATTGTACTGAGTAACCCTGCTGCCCAATGTATATCCAAAGTGCCAGTGTAGGCAGAGGTGGTAGGTGGCATGCAGAAGTCACAGCATTGCTACTGGGCACACTTCAGAACCATAACCCAAACCTAGCCCTAGTGGTAGGATTCTGTCAACAACAAATACAGAAATGTGAAAATATCTAAGCGTTTCTGGTATGACATACTTTTCTAACAAAATTCATTCAGTAGCCAATATACCCATGTTTAAATCATCTAGGTCAAGTTTGAAGGTCTTTATCTATAAGGTGAAGAGATGCATCCTTTGAAATTCTTCTTGCATTTTTGTTATTGCAGTTAACAGATATTTGAATACTCTGGACCCAAAGTTAAGCTTTGTACATATATTCACTCATTTAATTTTGTGAAAATCCCGAGAAATACATGCTTTATTGAACCCATTTTTAAAGATGAGAAGGTTAAAGAAAGGTTAGGTAATCTTCCTAGAGTCAAATCCATGACTAAAGCCCACACACTCAGCCTCTAGCTGTTATTGATGTTTTTTATAGCATTTTATGTTTCATTGTTTCCAAATTTAGCTGATGGTGTTGCTTTGGGAGCAGCAGCTTCTACTTCACAGACTAGTGTCCAGTTAATTGTGTTTGTGGCAATAATGCTACATAAGGTAAGCCGAGATTTGATTTTGAATATATGCATAGTTAAAATTTCTCTTGGTCTTTAATGTTTTGTTGAAGTGGGGAAATGTTTTTTAGTTAGTTTCCTAACTTAAAAATTCTTTTTTAGTTTCCTAACTAAAATATTTTTTGAGCTAGTTTCATTTTGGAGAATTGAATAAATCTATTTAAACCTATTTTTTTGGCTACCATTTTTTAAAAAGTCTTACTTATAGGGTTTTATGTTTTTGTGACCATATACACAAACTATTAAATTCTCTATAGATCTCTATATTTCATAGAATTTTTTAAATTTTTTAATATATATTTTTAGTTGTTGATAGACCTTTAATTTTTTTTAGTTGCTAATAGACCTTTATTTCATTTATTTATATGTAGTGCTGATAATCAAACCCAGTGCCTCATACATGACAGGCAAGTGTGCTACCACTGAGCCACAGGCCCAGCCCCAGACCTTTATTTTTATTCATTTGTTATATGTGGTGCTGAGAATCCAACCCAGTGCCTCACATATGCTAGTCAAGCACTCTACCACTGAACCACAACCCCAGCCCATATTTCATAGAATTTTGTTCGGTTTTTTTTTTTTTTTTTTTTTTTTTTGGTAGGATCTTTTCTTAGCTTAGAATGTTAATTCCTAAAAGGCAGAGCTCAGGTACTCTGCCCAGGCTTTTGGTAAGAGATTTCCTAGACGATGGCAATGTACTTTTTTTTTTTTTAATATACCAAGGATTGAACCCTATATACTGAGCTTTACCCCTGAGCTGCATCCCCAGCCCTTTTTATTTTTTGAGACAGGGATCTTCTCTAAACTGCTAAGGGTCTGATTAAGTTGCTGAGACTGGTCTTGAAATTGCATTCCTCCTGCCTCAGAGTCCTGAGAGACTGGGATTACTGGCTTGAACCACCACCTCACTCCTCTGTGCTTTTTTTTTTTTTTTTTTTTTGTGTGTGTGTGTGTGTGTGTGTGTGTGTATGTGTGTTTCACAGCTTTTTTATTTTTTATGTTGAAACAGGATATCACTAAATTGCTTAGAGCCTCACTAATTGCTAAAGTTGGTCTTGAACTTGCAATCCTCCTGCCTCAGCCTCCTGAGTAGCTGGGGTTATAGGCATGTGCCACTATGCCCAGCTGGCATGTACTTTTTGATGGAGAAGCAATCCACATTTCCAGAATGATGATAAGGGATAATTTTTCATTTCTAGGCACCAGCAGCTTTTGGACTGGTTTCCTTCTTAATGCATGCTGGTCTGGAACGGAATCGAATCAGAAAGCACTTGCTGGTCTTTGCACTGGCAGCACCAGTTATGTCCATGGTGACATACTTAGGCCTAAGCAAGGTAAGTTTGACCATTCCTAGATTTTTCTAGACAAGTGTCTGGTTCCCTTATGATCTACTAGAAACTTATGGTCTCTTATGTCAAAATTTTCAAATAATTGCTTTCTCCAACTAAAGATAAAAATTAGGAATAAAAACCTATATAAGGTAAAGTGTCTTAATTCCAAGTCAGTCCTCTTTTTAAGTTCAACATTTCCTTATTGGTTCACTTTGAAGACTTCTTTTGTAAGTTCTAAGAATATTTGCACAGATATATGAAAGAACTTCAAGACTATGGCCATAGCAAGATGGCTATAGTCAGCAAACACTCAGATTCTTCTACTGCTGCTCTCAAATCACTCAATAGTAAATATCTAGTCCTTTCTCATTCAGACCTGCAGTGACCTATGTCATTTGTCAGCTCAGAGTCTAGACACCCTTCCATTTCCAAGCTGCACCTTTCTGTGCCTCATAATTCTGTCTACTTGGGCTACAGTTCTTAGCAACAACCCTCCCTGCTTCACCAAAATAATATAACTTGGGGCTGAGGTTGTGGCTCAGCGATAGAGTGCTTGCCGGGCATGTGCAAGACACTGGGTTCAATCCTCAGCACCACATAAAAATAAAAACAAATAAAAATAAAGGTAAAACAATAAATAATATAACTTAACCAGCCATACCTATTTTATTTTTAGATGTACAGTAAGTCACAACCATCCACAATGAATGTTGAAGTACCTCAATGAATGTTGAGGTTGGCACATTACATTAAGATGGAACCAAGACTAGTTTCTTCAGGGCAGGGGATTTAATCATTTTGTAAAAATGTTTTATATGACACATAAGCCAGCATGCCTGTGATCTCTTTTTCTTTTTCTTTCTTTTTTTTTTTAATTTCTTTTTCACTTCTTTCCTAGATTTGTCACTGGGTCAGCAGCCATGGAATTAAACTTGTGAGTCCTCTGCTGGCTTCAATGAAGAAAGTAGCCTATGTAGGATAGGGTTTTGTATAGTGGCTGGCAGCCATTGCATACAGTGTTAAAATCTGGGAGCGGGTAGAGTAGGGAAGGGCTGGGGGACTCTCCCGATGAGATATGATAGCAGCTGGCTTTGGAGAGGCCTAGGGTCTCATCTGGTCCTTCCAAAGTATGGCTGCTGTGATTCTCTTGGAAAATCAGAGATCAAACAAATAGTAGATTGCTGTGTCTGGTTTGGATGGAAATAATTTCTGTCATATCATTGTGTGACAAACTATGTGGCAGCCCTTAAAAGAGCAGAGGGTGAGCAAGTTGGCTATAGTCAGCAAACACTCAGATTCTTCTACTCCCATTCTCAGATCACTCAATAGTAAATAGCTAGTCCTTTCTCATTCAGACCTGCAGTGACCTATGTCATTTGTCAGCTCAGAGTCTGGACACCCTTCCATTTCCAAGCTGCACCTTTCTGTGCCTCATAATTCTTTCTAGTTGGGCTACAGTTCTTAGCAACAATCCTCCCTGCTTCACCCAAATGTCAACTGGCAGGCTACAGGTGAAAGTCTCAGAACTAAACTGGGCCAGGACTTGTTCAGGGAAACTGCTTTTCTCCATGCCCTCTCTGAAAGTCATTGATTCTGTATTTAATATATTAAAACCTGTATTAAAAGGAACATGAAAAATGAGATGGTTAAAAAATGGTTAAGTTTCTATTCATTAAGGGTTTGTTGATCTCAGTTGCTAACAAATGAGTCATTATTAAACTTCTTTCCGGGCTGGGGATGTGGCTCAAGCAGTAGCGCGCTCGCCTGGCATGCGTGCGGCCCGGGTTCGATCCTCAGCACCACATACCAACAAAGATGTTGTGTCCGCCGAGAACTAAAAAATAAATATTAAAAATTCTCTCTCTCTCTCTCCTCTCTCACTCTCTCTTTAAAAAAAAAAAAAAAAAACTTCTTTCCATTCACCTGAAGAACCTTATTTTTTTAGCCAATGAACAATTGGTTTAATTATGAACAGTTCCTTTAATTATATTTTATTTGTTATAATTACTATTGTTATTATTATTGGTTGGGAATTGGGAATTGGACCAGGGACACTCTACTATTAAGCTACATCCCCAGTTCTTTTTCTTTTTTATTTTGAGGGAAGGTCTAACTAAGTGCCCAAACTGGCCTTGAACTTGTGATATTCATGCCTCAGCCTTCTGAACTGATGGGATTATAGGCATGTGATGTGTCTGGCTACATGGTTCCTTCTAAAATATGACTATCACTTCATCGATCAATATAAGCTCTGAACTTTTTATAAGAAGGTACTGATAATTCTGAAGGGATGGAGTTAAATGCTGAATCTTGTGGCAGGTTCTTTTCTTACAATTTTAATTAATCATTTTTAACCTATAGGTCCTTTCATAGAAAAGGTTGAAATCAGTTATATGAAGTTAGGTAAATGAGACCATTCTAAGCTGGGTGAAGGTGTCTCCTGCATCTTAATGGCCACTTTATCTCAAACACCTGGCCCAGAGCCTGAAACACAGAGAATACTTGTTAAATATTAGTAGAATGAACAAATAATAATAATAATAAAAATATTAATAAAATGAACAAATGTCTGAAACTTAATATCTACATTAACTTCTTGTTGGTTCTGTCTCAAGAATAATGCAGGCAAAACCTGGTAATCAGCACTTGATGTTTGTTTTGAAAAGCATTCATAGTAAATTTAGCTAATAATAGTATACTTCCATAATCACTAGTAAATTTCAAGTATTCTCATTGCAAAAAAAAGTATTTTTGAGGGCTGAGATTGTGGCTCAGTGGTAGAGCACTTGCCTAGCATATGTGAGGCACTGGCTTCAAGTCTCAGCACCACATAAAAATAAATAAAATACAGGCATTGTGTCTGTCTACAACTAAAAAAAAAAATATATTTAAAAAAAGTTTTTAAAGTATTTGAGGTAATGGATATGATAATCAGCTTGATTTAAGTTTTCCACGTTGTTGGGGCTGGGGATGTGGCTCAGGCGGTAGCGCGCTTACCTGGCGTGCGTGCGGCCCGGGTTCGATCCTCAGCACCACATACAAACAAAGATGTTGTGTCTGCCGAGAACTGAAAAATAAATATTAAAAAAAAAGTTTTCCACGTTGTACTCATAAATCCTAACATTACTTTGTATCTTGTAAATATTTATAATTATAAATTGTCGGGCTGAGGTTGTGGCTCAGTGGTAGAACACTAGCCTTGTATGCATGAGGCACTGGGTTTGATCCTCAGCACCACATAAATATAAAATAAAGATATTGTGTCCATCTAAAACTAAAAAAACAAATATTTAAAAAAAAATAAAATGTGAATTTATAATAAATTTTTTAAAATAATTATTTACTGGGCTGGGGATGTGGCTCAAGCAGTAGTGCACTCGCCTGCATGCACAGAGCGCTGGGTTCGATCCTCAGCACCACATAAAAATAAAATAAAGATGTTGTGTCCACCGAAAACTAAAAAATAAATATTAAAAAATTCTCTCTCTAAAAAAAATTATTATTATTATTATTATTTACACCATTGATCTTACTATTACTAAACCCTATTTGGAAGCTCCTTATAAATGAAATAGAGTTACTTTGCTCTCAAGATGTTCCCAGTGTCCTAGGAGCACCAGACATGAATTTTGAATGTTTTTTAATTGGGATGTTTTTCTGACTCTGAATTTTACTTAATTTTGCCTCTCTGTTTTAATTCACAGAGCAGTAAAGAAGCCCTTTCAGAGGTCAATGCCACCGGAGTGGCCATGCTTTTCTCTGCTGGGACATTTCTTTATGTTGCCACAGTACACGTCCTTCCTGAGGTGGGCGGAATGGGGCATAGCCACAAGCCTGATGCCACTGGAGGGAGAGGCCTCAGCCGCCTGGAGGTGGCAGCCTTGGTTCTGGGTTGCATCATCCCACTCATCCTGTCAATAGGACACCAGCATTAAATGTTCAGGTTCCAGCCTCAGTCAGCAGCCATTTGCCATCCAGTGAGATCAGCGGGAACATGACAGCTACTCACTTCCTCAGTCTCTTGTCTCGCCTTGCCCATCTCCACCTGTGTTCCTAGAGTCCGGAGGGAGGTGAGATTCCATCCTGGAGTAATGGAAAAGCTTTTAAAGTAGGAACAACACATTGTGGTTAGGTATAGGCTTGTGTTGTGTTTTAAAGGGCCCTTGGCATATTGAGTTTTGATGTTTCTCTTAACCCTACTCTCAGGGAAGATGAAATTTAGTTTTAAGGAAAAGTGGAGAACTTCATACTCATAATGAAATAGTAATTATGAGAACACAGTGTTCTGTAATTAAGCTTAATCTCTTAGTTAGAGGCTCTGCCACTTTACCCCTTGATTTTTCACATGGTTTTCACCGTGTACGAATGGTGCTTTAGCATCTATGCCACATGCCTTGATAGGAGCTCATAGCACCCACTGTCTTAGATGCTAAAGGTGATTGTAGTTAATTTGAGATTAGAGTAAGGAAGGTAAGGGCAAAACACATTGAAAGCTGACCTTATCCTAGAAAGAGATATCCTTTGAGAGGGTACTTCTAGAAAGACTTAAACACCTCCTTTGCACGTGCCTCTAAATACAGCCTGCCATTCCATCCAGTGGAGCTGCAGAGGTGAGACTAGTTTTTTAAGGGTGACTGGGATTTTGTAGCATTTTGAAGTTTCTTTTGCAGAATACCTGTCTCCAGCACATTCCTATAGAGAGGTGAAGTTCTAGTAAGTTCAGGCATAGCCTGTCCTTCAAGAACAGTCTGATCACAAAGGATTTTTGGAAATTAAGAGATGCTACATTTTAAGTGAATTTGAATAATTGTTGACATCTTTGTAGTGAACTTTTGAAAAGTAAGACTACCAAAATCTGTGTTGTCCTTTCTTTCTTTCTTTAAGTATTTCTTTTAGCAGGTCAGCAGTCCCTCTGGCTAAGCCTTTATCCAGCGTGGAGAGCGGTCTGTCTGTTCACATAAGCACCTGTAGCGTGAAGAAAGTCTAGCTGACTCATGAGTGGGAAGTGTCTGCCTGTTGGTTTAAAGCTTATTGAAATCATGTCTCTTGTGTCTTCATCTTTCCCGTGCTTTTCTCCTAACTTTTTCCTCCAGACCCTCCTCCCCACAGTTTGCTGCTTACTGCTGGTGGCGATGTTAATACTTGTGTGAAATGAATTCTCATCAGGACAACCACTTCTTGAACTGTGATGATGAAGATAATATTGTCTCTATTTTTAATTCCCTTCAAAGATGTTACCTTTGTGTCAAATGCAGCTTTGTTAAACCTCAAAATAGCACTTCCTTATGTGAATTGACACAATCACTAATATTCTGATAATTTAAACAACTGAAATGACGCAAAGTGTTTAACAAACTAAGGTTATTTTCCATATTTGCCAAAATCTGCATAAACCGTTTTGTCAAATGAGTGTATAATACTGTATTATTAATTTATTTTGATTTTCTGTACCATTTCAAAATATTACATTAAGATGGAACCAAGACTAGTTTCTTCAGGGCAGGGTATTTAATCATTTTGTAAAAATGTTTTATATGACACATAAGCCAGCATGCCTGTGATCTTTTTTCTCTCTCTCTCTTTCTTTCTTTCTTTCTTTCTTTCTTTCTTTCTTTCTTTCTTTTTTATTTCTTTCCTAGATTTGTCACTGAGTCAGCAGCCATGGAATTAAACTTGTGAGCCCTCTGCTGGCTTCAGTGAAGAAAGTAGCCTATGTAGGATAGGGTTTTGTGTAGTGGCTGGCAGCCATTGCATACAGTGTTAAAATCTGGGAGCGGGTAGACTAGGGAAGGGCTGGAGGACTTTCCCAATGAGATATGATAGCAGCTGGCTTGGGAAAGGCCCAGGGTCTCATCTGGTCCTTCCAAAGTATGGCTGCTGTGATTTTCTCTAGAAAATTAGAGATCACATAAATAGTAGATTCCTGTGTCTGATTTGGATGGAAATGATTCCTATCATATTGTGTGCAATGGTCCGAAATTTGTTCTGCTGGCCAAAGCCTTTCAGCAGTGCCTTGCCTTCATGCTTGAAAGTTTGGCTAGACTATCTTGCTGGATAGGGTCTTGAACTATGGCAAGGGTTGAACCATTGAACTTCCAGATTTGCCTTCCCCTCTGGATCTCTACATTAACAAGCTCTCAGAAGCCGTGAGCTTTCCCAGATCCTAAAGCTGCTGCCTCAGGAACTACTCATTTCTCTCCTGGGCAACAGGCAAAAATAGCCATATGAATTTATAGGGCTCAAATGCATCTTCAGGCAGCAGAGAACCAAGAAGCATTGCAGAGGCTTCCTTCACTGGAGGAAGAGCTTGCTCCTGTGGTAGGCAGGGTCCCAGGAGAGGCCATCTCAGTGCTCACTTTTCACCACATTTCAGTCCCCTTTTCCTCCTGTTTAAAACTGCCTCCTTAGATGTGGATGCCTTAATGCTTTAACACATTTGAAAACATTGGCGATACTTAAGCTGCTGCCATGATTACAAATGGAATTATTGGCAACCAAAGAGATGCAATTGATGATGAAAAGCATAGTCCATCCTTCCTCGTAACCAAAGTCAATCTTAATGCAATTTGAGTCCCTTTCCTTAGTAGGAATAGACTTTCTTCAGATTCCAAGTGCTCTCTTAAGTGGCAAATTAGGTTGAAAAACACTAATCCCCCTCACTTGGCCTCCAGTTACTTGCTCAATTCCAATATCACCAAAGCAGTGATGTGCCAGGTTTGAATCGGTTTTCCTGTGAATTCTGTTGTCAGATTTTTTTTTTTTTTTTTTAAGGCAGAGGTTCTGCACTGGAACATAGGAAGTTGGAAGCAGTACTACCTATAGAGGCTGTGTATTCTCTCCTCACCCTTCACTCCCCCCCCCCAATTCAAAACAGCCAAGTTAGCCTGTTCTAGTATTTTGAATCATTAGAGAAAAGAAAGGGAATGGCTGTTTTGAGGTGTCATTTCTTGTAGAAAGGAGAAAGTGTAATTGTGGTTTTTTTTTTTTTTAACCAGCCTATTTCTAAGTGTCACTGCCTGGTTTTCCTCTTTTTCAATAGAACTAGGAGGACACACCAGCATTGTTTATTAAGCCCCTGACACTTGGTAGCTAGGTACTTGAACATGGGAACTGTATGTTAATAGCACAAGCCCCCACTGTGGCAGAACGCTCCTGCCTCTTGGTCCCTGAGCCCTTTGGGAGACTAAGAATAATAATCACATCCATCTCAAACTGCTGCAAAGTAAGATGAGAGCCCTTGGTAGTTGCTCTACAAGGGACCCTTCCTTGCATCAGAAAATTTTTTCAGTACAGAATGGTCCACATCTCCCTAAGAGTGCTCTTGGAGATGCTATGAAATTAAAACCAATGATGTAACCTCTTTGTACCTGAGATATCTCAGAATCACCTCAGGAGCTCTGAAAAAGACTTGTGACTTTTGGGAAAAGACTAGCCAACCACTTAGGAATTCTCTAGATATGCTTAGCCTAACACAGTTGCTTAACACAGGGAGATTGGCTTTGATTTTTGTCTGGTGGCATCTTCTGCAAGCTGGAAGTCTCATGGGATAACACTGCAGTTCCCCTGGTTCGGTGGCCTAAACAGAGATTTTAAATATCCCTTTTTCTGGATCCTTTGTACACATGAAATCATTCCATGGATGGCTGCCTTATAATTTTGTCTCTTTCCATTTTAATTGTGAATGGTTTTTAAAAAAAATGCTGTTTTCTGGTTTGTTTATGATATTAAATTTTTATTAGTGCATACCTTATGTGAATGGCTCCTTACTTACCTGACAACAGCGTTTCTGTTTGACAGCTAGGCTTGATTTGAACATCAAAAAAGTAATGAAAAGCTATGAAGGACAGTGGAAAGATCTATCTACTGTATGCACATCCTCTAGGCAAGGTGGGAGGTGGGTAGGGACGCAGTATACCACCTGCTCCAAAAGGCACAGCTTCACTGATGCAGTGTTTTGCCTTCTGCCATTGTTAGCAAATGTGATTTATGAAGATAGCTCTCTACTCCCAGAAAAGAGAAGCAAGAACACATGAAGTGTATCATTGAAATGTATTATTTGTGTGTCATTAGATTTCATTAGTTATTACTGGTGCATTTTGTGCTGGTATATATGTGTGTATATATATAATATATACACAATATATATATATATATATATATATATATATATATATATATATATATACACATCTCAAAATGTGTGTGCTGTGCTAGTTACAGAGATTGTGCCCAGAGTGTTCCATGTTTCTCAAAAACCTCTCCTCATGAGGAAAACCAGCAAAGAAGACATGCTGTTTACGACTCCTGTCATCTCTACAGGAGTCAGCAGGTGAAGTGCTCTGTCCCTCCTCTGCCTTGAGCAGTGAGTTTGAAATTCTTAGGAAGTCAGCATTATGCCCCTTTCACACTGCTGTCCTGAAATGAAAGTGTGTTGGCGGGAGGGGCGGCAGCAAGGAAGGGTTTGCATAGCCAAAATAGCCAGCCATCCTTAGGTTTGTGTTGTTTTTAATCCTAAAAGCTAGAACTGCATCCTATGGTGTAGTTTTTATAGTAATAAATTAGAAATAAGCAGCTTTTGTCTATATTGTCCCTGTGTCTGGAATGCTTTTCCCCAGCCTCCTCACCTTCTTGATGCAGTGTCCCCTTCTCTTAGCCTACTGTGACCTCTTAGTAAATACTGTAACCTACACCATCCCATGTTCCTCACCTTTTTTTTTTTTTTTTTTTTTGATTCCTAGTACCAGGGATTGAACCCAGGGGTGCTTAACCACTGAACCACTGAGCCACACACACCCCCAGCCTTTTTTATTTTGAGAAAGGGTCTTACTAAGTTGCTTAGGGCCTTGCAAAGTTGCTGAGGCTGACTTTGAACTTGTGGTCCTCCCTCTTCAGTCTCCTGAGTTGCTGGGATTACAGGTATGCACCACAATGCCTGGCAAATCAATCGTCTTCTAATGTGCTTTATGATACATGTCTTTACTTTGTCCCTTTTGCCCACTAGAAATCAAGGTCCAGGCAGGTAGGTTATCATGTACTTGTTCAATGAATTGGTCTTGCTGGATAGGGGGGTGCTTTTCTTTTCATTTACAACACCCCACCATCACCAGGAACTGCAGGCGTGATCCCTGGGAGAACCAGCTGTGACCTTACGTGTTGCTCCAGTTTTGCCTCACACTTGAGGAGTTAGCAATGAAAAAGGGAATCAGAAGGATATTACCAGGGTTCACGTTACTAATCCAGTACTAACCTTAGGAAGGTGGTGTATGACTGACTCGGGGATGGGGAAATGTAGGTCCCATTCCCAGCTTGGCTACTGATCCCCATTGCAGTGCTAGTCATTGCCCAGTTTTATGATCTGGGTCTTGCAATGAGAGTCAAAGTGTGTGCCTCACTCTGTTGCCATGCTTATGGAGGGGTCCTGACAAATTCAGGAGCTGTCAGATGAGGGAGCCCAGCGGAAAGGGGGATGAGAGACCATTTGAGGAAGACAAACTGGATTGTTGGCCTGTACCTGGGATGCTCTTGGGGGCCCAGCTCAATAACCAGATTCTTCAAGGGACGCAGTGATCCTGTGTCCCACAGAGGGCAGGACCAGAAGCAGGTTGACTGTTCCTTTACTTACCACCTCATTCAGCGGCAGCATCCTATGAACCAAGCACTTTGAGGGAGCAAGAGTCAGTTCATACCCTTGAATAGTTTGTGTTCCATCGAGGGTTTCAAACAGGAAAACACAATTACCAGTAGTGAGGTTGTCACAAGAAAGCAAGACCACGGGGGCTAGGAGGACACATGAAGCCAGCAACCCAGAATGGGGCTCTGGGAGGCCTCCAAAAAGTGGTGGTACCTGAGCTGAATCTGGAGGCAGGGCAGAGTGAGCTAGGGGAGAGTTGGGGAAGATCCCCTGGGCAGGAGAATGTTCTGGGCAGAGGCCTGCTGGCAACACAAGAGCATGAGCTCTGCGTAGAAGTCATTCTGGCTGAAAGGGGAGGTGTGAGGCAGGTATGGAGAAGCGTTAGTCCCTTAGAAGATCTAATTTAAAAAACTACAGATCAATGGGCCTAGCTAGGGTCTTTATACTTCATGCTTTCACTCCAACTGGTGTCCCTTCTCTGGTTGGCCTGAGTTCCTGTCACCATGCAGGTGACTTGTGAATGTGGCAGTCAGTAGTTTCTAGGTCCTTGCACTCAGTGACTATAACTTTTCCTCTCCTCATCTCTGCTTATCTCCCCTACTTACTGGCCGGGGCCCAAAGATTCCACTGCTGGGCACCTATGTCACAATTCTGTGTAGAGGACCTACTCCTCCTGGCAGGCCGTCTGCTCTGCCTTTGGTCTGTTCCTTCTCCCCCTCCAACACTCCTTTGCCTCTGCTCCCTGGTTTACTTAAGGGATCATGACCTGGAACAGAAGTGTTTCCACCCACCACCTTCTGCATGCACAGGCTTCTACTACTGTCTCACCAAGGCCTCCCTCCCACACCTGGTGTTTCCTTCTGTCTCTGTAGCCCCTGACTTCCTGATTTCAGGTCTTCCCCTGGGCTAGGTGCAAAGGACAGGAGCTAGAGGAGAACCCATCTTATTCTCATCTCTGTCTCTGCCTTTGCCTTTGCTCAGAACTTTGAAAACCCAAAAAAGAACTTGCTGTTGGCCCCTGGGTAAAAAATTCCAAATTAATATGCTGAGAGTTCAAAGGCTTCCTTTTTGATACACGAAGCCCAAAGGGGGTTTCAAAGTAACGTGCCTGTGGTCTTTACATTCAGTATAGATGAAGCTAACACTGGGGCCCAGCTTCTGGCATTTGGTTCCCTGAGTTGCTAGTGTTCCAGTTTTAGATGAAAGACGAACACTCTGGCTCTCCCTCAGCTAGTCTGGGAGAGAGTGTGAGATTGTAACAATACACAGCTTATGGGTTTACTGGCCAGACTCAACACATCCACCCCTTAATCCAAATAAAATATTATACTTGCTCATAGAATCCAAATTAATGTGTACATTTTAATCCACACATCATCCTTGAGAGGGAGCACTTCCATTGTTTCTGAGCAGTGTGTTGCCCCTGGCGATGCCCTTGGGTGCCAAGAGCCCATGCTAGTGCTGTAAGTGGGTGGCAGAGCAGCAAGACATTCGGGCCACCCCCAGAAACAGTCTGCATTGGCAACCTTGGGTGTGAGCAATTACTGGGCAGTGAGAGGGCAGAGGCCTAGGGAGATATGACCCCTGCTGGTGAGAACAGAATCTGCATTCTAGTGCAAAGGAGTTAGAGAAATCTTGAAGAGGGACTGCCAGTGTGGCTTCAAGTGTGCTTCCCCATGAGGAGGTGAGACTTCCTGTGGGGGCCTGCTTGATCCTGCTCACCCAGAGACAGTGCTGCTGGTCCTCAAATGCCCATCCAAGCCCCTCCCCAACCCAACCTCCTTAGCACTTTGGCCTGTTGGCTGTGCCCCTGTGTGTGTGGCTCCCTGTCCCTCCCTTACCTCCCTCTCAGATTCTCCTGGGAGCAGCCAGGACTTGCACAGGCAAAGGAGCCTAAGACCAATCCTGATCTTACAAAGTCCAATCAAAGTAGGAATAGGATTCAACAAAAAGGTGTTTTAATCCTTGCCAGGAGAGGAGGGAGTGATCAGAAAAGGAATCGCAAACGATCATTTAAGCTGAGTCTTGAAGTAGAATTTGGGGAAGAAGAGAAGCACTCAAGACCAAGGAAAGGACAAGTGAAAAGCATACAAAAGAGCTTGCCAGCCTCTCAGAATGTCAGAAGCAGTGTGGCTGGTGGGAGTGTTGAGGAGAACAGATGAGAAGGGGGAGCTGACCAGGAAGGAACTTCCAGCCAAAGGGAGTCAGGAACTGCAGTCGTGGCATGGGAGCTCCAGCAGAGAGCTCGAAACAGACACATGGTCACTTTGAGCATGGAAAAGATCCTATGAGAGATACGTAAGCCTGGATTCTTTGAGGGTAGGGACAGTCATTTGGAAAGGCTGCTGCAGAGTCCAGGTGAAAGCTGAGCATGAAGTTGGGAGCTGAGGAAGACGTGGGGTGAGAGAAACAGGCCAGAGAGCTACAGTATTATCCTTAGTGCACAAGGCTATTGTTACAGCCTGGTGTCCAACCTGACTTAATGCCAAAAGTAGAGTCTGCCACCAAAAAATTGCTTTCAGAGGCTGGGATGTTCCTCTGGTAGAGCACTTGCCTGCCACACACGAGGCCATGGGTTTGATCCCCAGCAACACACACAAGATTGCTTTTACATCCTTTCTCAGGCACCCCATAGGTTCTATTCTATAGGGAAGTCAGAGTCTGAGAGGTCAGAATTCATTTGGTAAGCAAAGTAGAACAGGAAACTGCAACCCCTGGCCAGAGACCAAGCAAAGAGAATCAGTTCAGTGAGGTACTACATGTTCCACCCCACTCCCGATCCTCAAGGAGTTCACAGTCTCCTTGACTATGAAGAGAAGCAAACACACAGAAAAACTCCAAACCAGGAGGATAGACATGGGCTAGAACAGAAGAATCAGCAAAGATCCACAGCACCAAGAGAAGGGTGTAGTTACAGCTGAAATCAGTACCATGACTTTATCATGGACTCTAGAATGGGAATCCGAGTGAGGAAATTGGGGTCCTAATGTCACCAGACAGGGATCCAGGGAGTTCCCTCCAAAGAAAAGAATAGGACCTCATCCTGGCCCAGGTTCATTCTGGATTTTTGCCATTCGAAGTTCTAGGATGCATCAGAAGTAAGGCACAAGCGAAGATTTATTTAAGGACAGCAAAGGTGTATTGTACCCAATAAGTACATGTCCTCTCAGAGAAGAGAGATGAGTGAGGTGCCCTCAATTGACTATATATGTGATTTTTCTGGGAAGAAATGTGCAGGTTCTCAGCAAGCTTCTCTGAAAAATCAAGTTGTGTGACATTGATTTGATAATTGAGGTTCAGAATGTTCCTCTTGTTAAGCTGTCTATCCATATATCAGTTGTGGGCACACTGTATAAGTCTTTGAATCTGGTGACACTTAAATTAATTATGTTTTTATTCTAGTTGATCCATTCCAAACATATGCTATGTTCACCTAACTAGAAGGACAAGCATGACTGGTCATCTTGTTGCCATCTACTAAAGGTTTCTTTTCCTCTCTCCCTAAGAGCCCACCTACCTCAGAAGGAAGAAAGAGGTTCTGTAAAGGACACCTGATGCTGCTCCAGGGCCCAGCCTGGTGCCCAGATCTCCCATTTCTGCTACTTGGTCCTATAGGAAAGCTTGGGCCCAGCTCAGTCATCAAATTGACACTGGTGCTGGGACACCTTAGAGAAGCCAGAGTAGCAGCATTCCTGGGTCCTTCACTTGGCACCAGCCTGGAAACAAGTAGAAAAACCGTAGCCTGCATACCTGAGGGTGGGGTCAAGGACCGATGGGGGAGGAGCAGTGGAAGTGGTGCTATGGAAGAGCCATTTTTGTTCGCCCAGGGTTCTGGGAACTTTGGTAGCCCAGTCAGGATGTGATTCCAGGGAGACCCTATCAACATTCCTGACGGGGAATGTTCTGCTGCCCATTCCTGGCTTGAGTGAGCCTGTATCTGGCTCACTGTAGCTAAAGTATAAGATCAGGGCTGAGGCTGTAGCTCAGTGGCAGAGTGCTTGCCTAGTATGTGTGAGGCACTGGGTTCGATCCTTAGCACCATATTCAAATAAAATAAAGGCATTTTTCCATCTACAACTACAATTTTTTTTTTAAATAAAGTATAAGATCAGAGAGCTGAACCCCAGACAGTAGTCACATTATGCAAGTGTACATTCACTGTCGGGAGTCCCTTAGCTTCAAGGCTAGAATTTTACAGTGCAAGAAGAATTGTCTTTTTGGCTCTACAGGAACATTGATTCTTAGGTGAGTTGACGATAAAGTACTGGAAAAGGAAAAAAAAAAAGACTGAAAGGGATCTAGAATTTTTCCAGTCCAAACTTTAATTCACATGGCCCTATACTGCTGCAGGAAGGGTCTGGGCTTGGGATTTAAATCAAATCAAGGTGTTTGATTCTGCCAGTTTTCCTCATTCCACATGGATTTGTGAGCCTATCACATTCTAGGAAATGATCAGCTGTGTGACCTCAAGTAGACAACTTTTAAAAACTTGATTCTCATCTGGGAAATTAAAAATAATGTGTACCTCCTGGCCTATTGTCAAAATTAGATAAAATAGGTAAATCATAAACAGCCCACAGAGAACATCAACTCTGCACCTCAGCAGAGGAGGGGGGCACTTTAAGGGAACCTGCATTTCTGGACTGGTCTCACTGGTAAGATTGGGCATCCCTGACCCACTTGACCTGGGGCCCTGAACTTGCCTCTGACTTGTTTTGTTCTCCCCAGAATTCTTGGCCAAGCATTCGGCACTTCTGGGCAGAGGACACAGCAAAAGCAGAAACATCTTCTTCCACAGCTGACCTGGCATGACTTGGGCTGTTAGTTGAGGGGGACAGAAGTCACTCAAGTATCTAGTGATTGATCAAATTCATGTTATTTGTCTCCCAGTGGTATTTCCACACAGTCTTTGCCACTGTTAGTTACATCATGTCCAAATGTCTTATTTGCAAAGGAATGAGCAAAGATCGATTTCTCTCCGCTATTGAAAAAACCTGGGGTCCATTTCTTCCACTGAAGAAACTAAGCCCTTCCTAGGGTCATCTGGGCTCACACTACTCATCTCCTCAAAGGACGTCTCAAAATGACTCCTGGTATCCTGACTTTATCTCCTAGTGATGGCTCACAAACTCACCACAAGTGATCAAAACTTGAGAAGGGATGAATTTACTAAAAGAATATGAGGAGGGCCAAAGAGACAGGCAAAGCTTCCAAAACAATACTCAAAACCCTTCTGTACAGTGTGTGAGAAGGAAGCTTAATGCCACAGAACTCTCATGCAACTGTTGTGTGCTACCAGGAACTCACCTCCCCATGACCACCACTACAGCCACAGTGGACACCCAAAACAAGTCACATGTCTCTGCATGCTTCTTCCTTGCATGTATCATCTATAATTCAAAGTCCTGTCTCTGCCCTGACCAGTGAACTGCACACACAGGCAAGTTTTGATTGTTTGTTGATATTGGGACTTGAACCCAGGGACAATTTACCATTGAGTTACATTCTTTTATTTTCTATTTGGAGATAGGTTCTTGCTAAATTCCTTAGGGCCTCACTAAGATGCTGAGGCTGGCCACAGACTTGTGATCCTCTTGCCTCAGCCTCCCTAGTTGCTGGGATTACAGGCATGAACCACTGCACCAGGCCTAAGGCAAAGCCTTTAGTAGCCATCTTAGAAAAGTAAGACTTCTAATGTGGGAACATTTCCAGATATTAAATGGGTCACAAACTCAAATACAGGGAGGAGCCAGGCAGGTAAGACAATAGGGGATTACAGGGTCTCTGGAGAGTACCCCTTTAGGCATTCAGGTCAAAAATGTTAAGATGATGTGAAAATGATGATAAGAGTGATAAGTGATTGTAGTGATGGTGCTGAGGAATTGACTAGAAAGGGGCAAGAGGGAACTTTCTAGCATGAGGGAAATGTTCTGTGTTTTGCTTTGGTGAGTGGTTACATGATGTATGTGGTGTATACATTATTTGGTGTATACATTCACCAAATGAGTAGTTAAGATCTGTTCATTTTACAATATATTAAGTATACCTCTTTTTTTTTTTTTTTTTAACTTGGGGCAAGTTAATATGTCCAGCTGTAAATTAATTTGGCCTTCAGGCTACCCATTTCCAAGTTTCTGTTACAATCTTTATCTCACATATGAGGAATCAGAGACCTTGAGCAGGGAAAGTGATTCCCCAAGGGCACAAGTGAACGGTGACTTGTGGCCAGCTTCTCAGCCTGGGGAAGATAGACTGTGCGGTCTGGGAGCTGCGTCTTACTGCGCAAACTCCGTGCATTTGAAGAGTCAGTCGCAGTGCTAACCCAGCCTTTCCGAACACCCGCTGGGAGGAAGGCGTTCCCCAGGGACTGGGCAGTTGTCTGCCTGGCCAGAAAGTGAGACAGTCACTAAATACCTACCCCAAGGAAAGCCGAAATGAATGGAACACGCATCCCTAGGGAGTATTGGCCAGGCGCGCAGATAAATCACAAACTGCACTGACAGTTTGAGATTAGCATTGAGTGCCAAATGCCGACACAGGCAACCAAGTTCCAGGAGAAGAAATCCGATCTGAGAGAGGCGACCGCGGCGGTGCAAAGCGAAATCCACAAGAGAGGCCGGGCAGAGACCAAATCTTGATGGAGCTTCCTCTTGGGGCGAGCACCTAGGCACTTATCGAAGTCTTACCTGGTCACCGGTCTGCCCCAAAAGGTACCGCTATACAGGTGAAAAAAAATCAAGGCTCCTGCAGTTTACAGTACTATCCAAAGTCTGAGTTGTAATCTCAAACCCAGTTCTTTGACTCCACGCCCGAGATCCTTCCTCTCCTCTGCCCACTGGGGAGTAGGTCTCTGCAGAGTGACTCCCGCCCATCCCAAAGCGACTTGTCCCGTGATTCGATGCAGGTGCTGCACGCCAGAGGGAACTGGAGGAATGCTGGGCGCCCGGGGTGGGGGCGGGGAGGTTCTGTAGCCAAATCCTCTGCCGCACAACCCGCCGGGACCTTCCGGACTCCGGGAGCAGGGCCCTCCAGCCGGCGCCCGCCCTGATTGGTGCTCGAGGTCGGCCTCCAGCTGGCTCACCTGCCACTCTCAGCCAATCGAGGACACCAGAATTAGGGCTGTCACCGAGGGAGGGGGAGATGCTGCGGGCGCGCGTCTGAGCTGCCCTCCCCGCGGAGTTCCCGCCAGGCCCGCGGCAATCCCGAGCCTTAGTCCCAGCCGCCGGCTGCCAGCCCCGCGGCCCTCATCACCGAGCTCGGTGCCCCGCGCGCTTTAATGCAGCAGCTCCAGCCCGGGCCTGCTCGGCATCTCCGCTCGGTGGGACGCGCCCCGACGGTGCCCCGAGTCGTCTGCGAACGCTACCCCCATTGCCTCCCACCGTCCACCCGGTCCCTGTTGGCCCCCGGGGAGAGCGTGGGCCCGGCCGGGGTCAGCCCGGCTGAGGCAGGATGTTCACGTCCAAGTCCAACTCCGTGTCGCCCTCGCCGTCCCTAGAGCAGGCCGACTCCGACGCGCTGGACATCAGTACCAAAGTGCAGCTCTACGGGGTGCTGTGGAAGCGGCCCTTCGGGAGGCCGTCAGCCAAGTGGTCCCGGAGGTGAGTGCGTCCCCAGAGCCCCCAGAGGACCTCCGGGAAGGGAGCTCCCGGTCTCAGGACACCTCCCATCACTTCCAGTCACTGTTCCGCCTCTGCCTTCCTCTGTGACCTTGATCTCACTCCGTTTCACTCTGCACTGGCTCCCCATGAAAGATGTGGATCTTAGCTGCTAGAGCTGGAGTGGGACCACCCGCCTGGGGGAGGTAGTGGATTCTCTGTGGAATAAACTGAGTCCCGAGTGGGGAGCCTGGGTGTGGGCTGAGATCAGGGCTGTAGCAGGTCAAGTTGGGCCAGACTCTGCCTCCAAAGGAGAAGCCCCATCTTCAGCCACAAGACATCTTTCCGGACCTTTACTGTCAACTCGTTTTCCACACCCAGGTCTAGAGGAGCTGGCTAGAGGTGGAACACTATTGAGCCAGCTTCTGACTTCGGCCAGGAGAGAGAGAGCAGGGCCTGGAAAAGTCTGTGCCATCCCCACCTGGATGGGGGGGGGGGGGGCGGGGATACATTGGTTCTGCTCAAAGGACTGATCCTTTGGAAGTGGTGGTGGATGGAGAAATCCACAGCAGACCCAGCCCCATCCTTCAGCACCAGCTTCCTCATCCTCCCTCAGAGAGGACTCCCCAGAAGTCAATAGCCACTTTCCACTAACAAATGGCCTGGGAGGTTTTGGTATTGGGACAAGGGGAATCTTATAGCTCTGGGCTTGCAGGAAGCTCCCAAAACTGGCCTCAGGTGCCATGGGCCATCTTCTGCACAGTTTTTATCCTCAAGCCAACTTTGGTTCTGAGATTTGCTACTTGTATGGCCTAGAGAACTTTAGACCCTGTCACAGCCCTTCCCTGGAGGTTGTGACCCTTCCAGGAAACTAGGGGTGCATCTATATACCCTTTCCCCATCTTATACCAAGAGTCTATCCCGAGCAGAGGGGCCTCAAATGTTCTTAGGATCACAGATCATATTCTGATGTTCAATTCTGATGAATAATTTAATATTCCTATAAAACTGCAGAACAAATGAAGCTGTGGACAGCATTTCATATTTTCCATACCCGGTTTTATGTATTTTTATTACTTTTGACAGATTTCTGAGATTTAATGTAATACACACTCCTTGAGTTCCTCCAAAATTCTTACCTCTCATGCTCTTAATGGAGATTTGCAGCAGCACGAAGATTGTATGAGGGGCTTCCAGGGTTGAACTGCTTGAGCTGTAGCCGCTGAGGGTGGGGAACAGCCTGTCTCTGCCTGGGCTCTTGAGTGGGGGTGGGAAGTCTTCTTGAGATGCAAGTGCCATTAGCAGAATGTCCCCTCCCCTCTTCTGCCTCAGCTGCTCCAGGCGGCAGACACTCCTCTCCACTGGGTCTGGCTGCTGTCCCAGGTATTGCCTCTGAGTCTTGTCAGCCAAGACTTTTCTGGCCAGGCATTTTCACCTGATTGCATCCAGTAAATGCTAGGTGTCTGGGACCCCCAGCTCATGTCCCCTGGGCCCCCTTACCACTATAGTTTCAGTAGGGACCTGGACCCACAGTTGATTTGGGGGCTGAGAAGCATCCAGGGTAGACTCCCAATTTAACCACAGTGATATGTTTGGGGTACCCAGAGAATCTCATCAGTGAACCCCACAGCCACCCTAAAAAACATCCAGTCTAAATCAGAACAATGCATGTGACCCACAAATACAACTCCAAGTCTAGCCCTCTAACCCCCTTAGAGAAGATTTTCACTTCCTTCCTCTGGAGCTGCCACTGGTAAAAGACTCCCACTCCTCAGGGCTCAGGCCTGTGTTCATAACCTCTGTTTCATACTCTGGAATTGACTGTCTCTGTCTCTCTCTCTCTCTTTCTCTCTCCACACACACACACACACCACAGATTTAGCCTTGAGTCAGCAACAGCTAGCCTGGGTGGGTCTGGGAGTGGGGGAGGCCTGATGATCCACTTAACTCCCTCTTGCTTCCCAGCAGGGCCCCCTGCGCCCCAGTTTCCCATTTGTGAGGTGGAGTCTCTGGACCTCAGCTAATTAGCAGCCAGGGTAAGCTTGGGAACAAGGCTTGCCACTGCAGAGCGGTCGATGCCCTGGCGGGGCAGCTAAGGAGAGAGGGCTTGGAAAGGCTCTGTCTGTACTGCATAAATAATGAGTGGGCAGGATAGAACTGCCTGGGGCTGGCTGGGTTCTATAAACCCTCTTCCCCTGGGGCCTGCCTTAGGAAGCATACCTCCAGCCCCCACTACCCAAGCAGTCCTTCCTTCCTGGGGTGGGAGGACCCCCTGAGCTCAGTCCAATCCACATTCTAGTCTCCCATAGGCAACAGAAGGGGAAGGGAATCTGGGGAGGTATTTATTTATTTTTAAAGAGAGAGTGAGAGAGAGAGAGAGAATTTTTTTAATATTTATTTTTTAGTTCTTGGTGGACACAACATCTTTGTTGGTATGTGGTGCTGAGGATCGAACCCGGGCCGCACGCATGCCAGGCGAGCTCGCTACCGCTTGAGCCACATCCCCAGCCCCACTGGGGAGGTATTTAGAGAGTGATTCAATAACTCTGTCCTCACCTTAGGCTGTGAACAGTGGTGATGCAGGTGCCCAGACCTGGGAGGCTCTGAGACAAGGGGAACAGATTAGGGAGTCCCAGCCTCAGCCAGGGTCAGCTCAAGTAACCAGAGGCTTCTCAGATTCAATACTTCATCCAACACTCTAGCCCCTCTCCCAAATTAATGCCTCCTAAGACCAGAGCCCCTGATGAAGAGGGCCCAGCCAATTCTTTCCTTCTTGGGCAGAATGGTAGATCTCTGCCCCAGGGAGCTAAGACTCATGGTGCCCATCAGGTACCCAGAGTTCCATGGAAACAGCACCTACATGTTGCAGATCTGCAACCTGCAGACATGGCTCAAGAATCTGCCACACCCACTCCCTTTTAATAATCAACCTGTATTCTCCAAACTTCTATCAGAGTGGCAGCATGAGGGGGCGGAGGCTTGGCCAGGAGGCAGCTGGAAGCTTGGGATTCCTGCAAGTATGTGTGGGAAGGATGGGGGGAAGTGATAGAGCAGGGAATCTCTTTCAGCATTGGTGAAGGAGAGGGATTTGGAGGACAGTGTCTTCCCCAAGAAAATAAGTAGTGAGCGACTTACTTTATTCTAAAGATTTCATAGTGTTTTTCACTCTCTGGGAAAACATTACCTTCTTCTTATCCCAGGATTGATATTCCCTATACCCACTGATAGCAAGGAAAATTGGGGCACAGAGGCAGGGGGAATGTGCCTTGTCAAGTGTCTCTAGATACCTCTACCCATCATCAAGGAGATGGGCAAAGTCTCTGGACCACACAGCCATAAAATGAAATGACACACCTGTTAATTCAGGCTTCACTGGGGTCAGATTTGTCCAGACAGACAGGTCTACTGGAGTCAAGTGAGTTAATTGTGCAAACAAACCTCACTTCTTTCCCACTCCTTCCCTTAGTGGCTGTTGATGTCCTGTTTGAAAATGAGTCTCAGCTGGGGGGGGGGGAGGCAGGGTAAGTAGGGGGGGGGGGCAGACCCCAAGCTTGAAGGCATTTCAGCTTCCTACATCTGGGACTTGAACATAGAAAGAAGTTTCTTCTGAGAGCAGCTGTGGATATGGTGGAACTGGAAGCTAGGCTGAAAGGCCGGAGCTCTGAGTTTCAGTCCCTGCTCTGCCACTGACTAGCTGTGTGTCCCAGGCTGTGGCATGTCTCCTAACTGGCTGCCAGTATCTCATCTACAAAGTGAAGGTGAGGTGAGGTTTTTTGTTTGTTTGCTTATTTGGTACTGGAGATTGAACCCAGGGGTGCTTAACACTGAGCCACATCCCCAGCCCTTTTAAATACTTTATTTAGAGACAGGGTCTCACTACTGAGTTGCTTAGGGCCTCACTCGTGATCCTCCTGCCTCAGCCTCTGGAGCTGCTAGGATTACAGGCGTGCACCACCACGCCCAGCTCAAATTGTGTTTTCTTAAACTGTGTTCCACAGATGATTCTAGAGGTCCCTTGAGTCTACCCCAGGGAGTGGGGACCAGGTGGTAGGGTACCACCAGTGTCTCCACAGTAGTTTGTGTTTGGTGCATTGAACATGCCTTTGCTATATTGTTTGAAGAGTTCTGATAAAAAAATTGTTTGAACCTCTTTGAATTTGATCTCTCCAGGAGCCGACACACTCCCCCTGCCAACCAACCTGCTGTCTCAGATGCAATGCTAGCCAAGCAGCATAGGTCAGGATGAGCACCCCCTGAGCATACAGGCCTTTGGACAAGAAGGGACAAACACTGGGGGCTCTGCCCCTTCCATCTCCCTTCTGTCCTTCTGTAAGGACACTTGATAAGCTGTCCTTTCCCAGCTTCAACCCCCACACCCACTCTTAGGATCTGAGGAGCTCAGATTGAGGGGAGTAAGGGCTGGACATATTCTGGAAGTCTGTGCGGCCAGACTGGATGTTCTGCCTTCCCAGGAAATGTAACTCACACCTAACTCCACAGACTCTTGCCCTCCTGAAAGTGAGGTAACCTTGGCCCCAAGATCAAATGCTACAGGGAGTCTACATCCTGTACCCATGTTCCTGCTCCCACCTGGAGGCTCTAAACCCAGACTCCCTGAATGTAAATTGCTAGCTGGCTGGTGTAGGTGTCTCTGTTGCTCTAGCAGAGGGGGGACTCAGTTCATTCCTTGGTCTCCTCTACCCTTTCCCACTGCCACACGGGCAACCCAGCCTCTTATTCTTGGTGGTCATGGGTCTAGCAGGCTGAGCTGAGGGGCAGGTGTGGCACCAAGGAGGAAGAGGAACACTTAGGTTATAGAGGTGTAAACACCCTCGTGCTGAGTCTTAGCTGCCTTGTTTCTCAAGCCCACTATGTCCACCATCCTCTCTTGACCCTGTAGGACTCAAACTCTTGCATCTTCTTGGGTTCCTCTTCTGCACCTCCCCCCATTATTCCTCCACCCCATTTTCCTTCAACCTTTGCCCCAACATCAAATTTCTCTCACTCTTGTTATACAAAGTCCCTCCCAGATCCTACTCCCAAATTGGGCATCTGCATCTTGAAACCACAAGGAGCTCATCAAGTGGACTGACGAGGCCTTTCTAACAGGACCCTCCCAACTGGGAAGGTGCCTGCATGTTCCTCGGCTCCAGGTGGATCTCTCAGGAACCCAATGTTAACCATAAAACTCTGGTTGAGACCTTACTGAATTCAGAGCACAAGGGTGGGAGAAAGGAGGACCGAACTTAAGAAAACCCCTGTAGCTCAGTGGCAGAGTGCTTGCCTGGCATATGTGAGGGACTGGGTTCCATCCCCAGCATCACATGAAACTAAATAAATAAGATAAAGGCATTCTGTCCATTTACAACTACAAAAAAATTTAAAAAATAAAATAAAATAAAACCCCTCCTGGTTCCCCAGTTCATGCTAGATGGCTCCTAGGTTCATCCTGTCAACCAAACTAGAATCCTCTGGTGTCTCCCCAGACTCACATCACCTGCCCTGGTCTAATTGTTCAACAAGCCCTGCTAGTTTTTATCTCCTATTAACTCTAAGTTGTCCCTTCACCTGGCCATGGTCTCCTCAAATCCCCACCCCACCCCACCACACCCCATGTCTAACACTACAATTTAACCTCACAGGACTTGCTTAAAACCCACTGCCACTTCCCTGACGGCAGGAAGAAGTCCCACTCTGCTCTGAGTCTCTCTCTGACCTTAACTCCCTCCTTAGTGTCCCCACCCCCACACACTGGCTACCCCTTTTGGACTTATCTGCCTATAATACCAGACATGTTTTGATGACCTGGATCACACTAGTTTCTGCATATTCCCTTCTTTCTGTCTGGACTCTCACTCGCCATTCTACTTCCTCCCAAATTCCTAAGATATTTATATTTACTCATCAGAACCCTGCTCGGCCATGAAAGCCTCTCAGAGAACTCCCCTGGCTGGGCCCCTAAACCATTCAGTCCCCCTGCTGGGCACTCCTCCTGTACCCTGATACAAACAGACTCTGATGCCACATTTTGGTGCTTGACAATGTCACAGTGATCCTCCCGGTGCTCTGTATGACCGCAGTGTACCCTGCTGTTTTACAATGTTGCCCTACATCCTTTACAAGTATCCTAGCGTTTACCAGCGGTGTGATCTGGGGCATATTACTTAATTTCTTGCGCTCTAGTTTCCTCACCTACCTCTTGTAAGGAGTGAATGAATTAACACATATAAGGAGCTTGATAGACATTAGCTATTTTTTAGTTTATTGATTTCTATGTTCTCTCTCCTCATTCATTTCTTAGCTCCTTGAGGGCAGGGACTCATTTGCCATAGGGTATAGCATAGCAGCTGCCCATTGAGGTGATTCCTTAATGCTCTGTGAGCCGAGCTGAGCAGGAGTTTGCAGTTCCTTTGCCAAGATCAGCTCTAGGGATATATGTGAACAATTCCGGGTCATAAGTGATGAGGAAGCCTCGGCACAGGCAGTTGAGAGCTTGGACTTCTAAGCCTTTGTGTGACTTTACTTACCTTGCAGTTCCTGCCAGAGCCAGGCATGCTCCTGCCTCAGGACCTTGCATCTGCAGGTCTTCAGCAGAGACAACTAACTGGGTTCTAAGTTTGCCACTTACTAGTGGCTCAATCTCTCTGTGCCTCATTGAAATAGAAACAACACACCTCCATCCCTTATAGTTTTGGTGAGAAATCTAAATAAGAGAATATCAATGCTGGGCACAGTGGCACACACCTGTAATCCCAGCGGCTTGGGCGGCTGAGGCAGGAGGATCCACAGTTTGAAGCCAGCCTCAGCAACTTAGTGAGGCCCAAAGCAACTCAGTGAGACGCAGTCTCAAAATAAACTATAAAAAAGGGCTGGGGATGTGGCTCAGGGGTTAAATTCCCCTGAGTTCAATTCTTGGTACCAAAAAAGGGAACATCAATAAAACAATTGGCAAAGTGAGCATCTTGCTGCCTTCTAAAAGTTCCTTAATCTATAGGTGAAAATTCTGTTCTTTAAGACTGGAGAGAGGAGGCAGCCATGCTGACACACCCTTATCCACATTCACTGGGCTCCCCACAACCCAAAGGGGCAGGTGGGGAGGGTCCTAAGGACTAGGGCGAGCAAAAAAGCCTCCCTCCAGCAGGGGCTGTGTGAGCACAAATGAGAGAGGAGGTGAGAGGGGGACCCCAGCAGGAGCCTCAGAAAATAAACACTAATAGTCATAAGAAAAGTAAACACGTCCTGAATCTTTCCACGGTCTTCTAAGCCTTTGTGTGACTTTACTTACCCTCAAGCTGCACTCAAGGGAACCAAGGCCTGAGTTTAGGATAGCTGCACACTCCCATCCTCTCGATCTTTTCTTGCCTTCTAATCATGCATGGTGGCAACTCTTACCACGTCCCCTTTTCTCTGCCTCCTCCCCCAAATCTGTCCTTGACACCACAGCCAGGTAAGCCTTTTGTACATCAGGCCACGTCATTTCTGCTCAAGGCCCTCCATGACTCAGAGAAAAACACAGCCTCTACCAAGTAGCCCTGTGACCTTCAGCAAGTCATGTCACCTCTCTGTTTAACATGCAGGGAGCACCTGTTTCCTAGGGTAATTGTGAGTGTTCAAGGAGTTAACAGAGGTAACTGCTCACAGGAAAGCATGATTTGTGGTAAGAGCTAAAAAATGTAGGCTCACTCCTTAATCTCAGTACCAGAGCCACAGGGCCTTATAAGAGCTGGCCCAGCCATTTTTGGTCTTGCTCCCTCTGCTTCAGCCTTGCAGTTCCTGCCAGAGCCAGGCATGCTTCTGCCTCAGGACCTTGCATCTGCGGGTCTTCTGCCTGGAGCACCTCCCCTCTTCCCTCACCTTCTTCATTAAGCTTCTTCTGCCCACCTGCTTAGTATAACCCCTGCCCCACCCCATTACCCGGCAGAGTCAGGTTCTGGGAGGACCTCTTCCTGTTTCCCAGAGGGCCAACTCTCTGCACAGGGCAGTGGGGAGGGGAAATTGAAAAAGAGGGAGGAAGAGAGCCTGAGACAGAGAGGGAGGGAGAAAGGGAGAGGGAGAGGGAGAGGGCCAGAGAAAAAGAAGGAGAGAGAGAACCTTCCTCTTTTTGTCAAGGCTCAGGCCTATAGGAACAGGGCCCCTCCCTCTTAGCACATTTAACCTTAATTACCTTCCCACCTTAGATACAGTCACATTTGGGGTTAGGGCTTCAATGTGAATTGGGGGGTCAGGCAGCACACAGCAATATTTCAGAAGCTGTTGAGAGGGGTAAAGGCAGCTTGTGCTGCTTGTCTCACCTTATATGGGGAGGTACATATTCATGCCAGGTGTCCTGGGTCCTTGCCAACTGGCAGAGTGATGAGCACAGGCTCATTTGGTTTCCCAATAATCACATAAGGTCAGTGTTCTCGCCCCAGCTCTATAGACAAAGAAACTAAGACTCAGAGCTGCACTACCTCCCCAAGGGTCTCCCAACCCACCTGGAAAAGGGCAAGTCTGTTGGATGCTGAAGCCAATGTTCTCACCTACTCTGTGAGGTCCCTTGGAAAAAGCAGGGCACACCCACTTCAGTCCATGGGACAGAAGTGGTGTGGCCCCACCCTCCAGGAAACTAGCAGCCCTCTCTGGACAAGCAGAGCATGTAGGCTGTGGCAGTGGGTGCCGAGTGCCAAGTACCCCGCAAGTGCAGGAGGGGCCCAGACGTCAGCATTGGGTGAGGAGCATGCAGCCCGATGAGGAGCGGATGGAGGGCATTTTGGGTAGAGCAGCGTGACCTCCATTTGCAGGGTCATGCAAGGACCAGGGAGGCAGCGGGCTCCACACTCCCCTGGAGCACAGAGACACTGAAGGGTAGAAGTGGTGGGAGAGCTGAGAATGGACAGAGTCAGCTGTGGGAGGCCCAGAATGTCACTGAAGTTCTGCAGTGGCTCTTGGTAAGGAGGGCAGGGAGGTTCTGTAGTATTTGATTTTCATTGTATTTTCCCTGGCCCATGTCATGCCATTGATGCTGTGTCTCTGAATGCACAGCAGCTGAGAGTCACACTGTTGACTACTGGGAGTCCATCTTAGCAGTCCAACATACCCCTGCTTTGAACTCTCCTCCATGCACACACCCACACACTCAACAACTCGGAATCTTCCCTACTTTCTGCTCATATTGTATCGCTATAACAGTGGCCCTGGAGGAAGGAGCCAGTACTTGGGGTGTCTCTGAGCCTCAGGACCTTTGAGACCAAACTGGATCTTCCCCCTGTGGGGCATTTGGTGTCTTATCAAAGTTAGCTTTAATCATTAGTTTTATAAGAGTCCCCAGGGAAGGGCCCTGGGGGTTGGCATTGAGGATGCACCTCCTCAAAATTCAGAAAGCATCGAGGTCCAGGGATCCGAAGTCCCAGAAGGAGGCTGTGGAGCAGTCTGAGACAAAAGGGAATGCAGGTGTCCCACGAGGGTGTCAGGCGCTGCAGATGTGGCCCGGACAACCTGTACCCATTCCCTTTGGTTGCACGCTCTCAAGATTACACCAAAAGACTCACCTTGGAGTCTGTGTCTTTTTACCCTCCTCCTATTCTACCTGGAGGAGACTCTAAGTAACTGGAGATGATAGTTCAAGGGGTGCAGGAACCTGAGGGGGAAGGACTTCAGGTGTCCTGTTGTACCTAGGATGGTGGGTCTGGGGGATAGAGACAGCCGGCCCTGAGGAGCAGAGGGAGGGTATTTTGGGTGGAGCAGCGTGACCTCCATTTTTAGGGTCATGCAAGGAGCATAAGCTGGTGGCCCCGTGGGCTCCTCTGTGAGTCCAGGGCTACAAAGGCACTCTTGTTGTCCCCCAGGGCCTAACTCTTTCTCCCCTTCCTTCCCCCTCACCGCTGTAGGTTTTTCATTATCAAAGAGAGCTTTCTGCTTTACTACTCTGAGAGTGAAAAAAAGAGCTTTGAAACCAACAAATACTTCAATATACATCCTAAGGTGAGGTGGCCCCTCCCCAGGGCCACAGTGGGGGAGGGTCCCAAGGAGATGTTAGGGGATGTTGGGGGGCTGTCCTTTGTCTTGCAGTGGTCTAGCAGGGAGTCTGGAAAGCAAATTTTCTCTCAGGGCACAAGACCCCCTGCCCTGCCCCCCAGGCTCGACCCCAACTTTCCTGTACCCTGGAGCCTGTCCCAGCCCTTCTTCTTCCCTCTGAGAGTCAGTTCTGGCCTCTGTCCAGCAGCCACAAGGTCAGGTTCAGTAGCCACAAGGTCAGGTCCACCCTGGAGGTCTTGGCAGAGCCTGGCTTTATCCCCAGAGGCCCCAAGTGACCTGAGCTGGGTGGGTGGGGCTGCCTGTTCTGGTTCTTCCACAGGGTGTCATACCCCTTGGGGGCTGCCTGGTGGAGGCCAAGGAAGAGCCCAGCATGCCCTATGTCATGAAGATCTCCCATCAGGACTTCCATGTAAGTGAAGCTCTCCCCTTGGCCTGGGAAAATCAGCCTGGCCCAGGAAGGTGTCCATGCCCAGGACTGTGTTGTAGGGGAGCAGAGTGGGCCTCCATGACCCTCCGAGGGGCCACCTCTCAGCACACCCATGGCTCCTCTTCCTGGCAGGGGAATGTCTTGCTGGCTGCCGAGTCCGAGTTTGAACAGACACAGTGGCTGGAGATGCTCCAGGAGTCTGGGAAGGTGTAAGTGCTCGCAGCCAGGAGGGCATCTGGGGCTCCAAACTGAGGGGGGGGGGCGTGGGGGACAGGCTGGGCCCACCGTGTATTCCCTGCCTCTCTGCTGGGATCCTCGTGGACACTGAGAGGGCTGTAGGAGTTGGCTAGGATGGGTGAGAGGAGGCAGACCAGCTCTTAGAGCATCTCTGAGGGTTCCCCAAGTGAGCTTGGAAAGTATTTACGGTCACAGGTAGCAGACATGAACACTGTGTGTCTCCAGCTCTTGGAAGTGAATCCAGCATCAGTCACTCATTGTATTTGGTACTTGCTCACGTCAATCTCACCTCCTCAAGTATGGAATTGATCCTAGCAAGGACCAGAGTGAGTGCCCAACACTGTCCAATTGCACATAAATCCCTGTGCTGGCACCTGCTTATTTGAGCTGGATCACACTGTTGATCCAATAAACAATACTTGAGTCCCACCCTGCATGTGGCCTCGTGCTTGGTGACTGGTACTCAGGGGATAGGAAGCTGCCTGGGAAGAAATCTCTTCCCTGCTCTGAAAGTGCTCTTGGTCCCTGGTGGCCCACTTTGCAGCCTGGGCCATTCTCCAGTTACTGTAAGTGATCCATGCTGGTGGCGTGCCCAGAGCCCTGGGTGCCAGAGTGACAGTCAGCTGAGTTTCTGGATAGGCGAGTACAAAACACGTACTTGCTCTTTCTCCTAGATCCTCGTGGTCTAACGATCTTATTTCTTCCTCTTCTCTCCCCTGTGCCACCTGCCCTCACTCCCAGGACCTGGAAGAATGCCCAGCTGGGAGAAGCCATGATCAAAAGCCTGGAGGCCCAGGGGCTGCAGTTGGCTAAGGAAAAGCAAGAATATTTAGGTTGGCTGGTGGGGTGGATTGGAACCTGAGGTTCCCTAGTGGGAGCACTTGGGGGCCTAGGATATAGCCAGAGGCTTGGTGGAGGACCCCGGGTGGGTGTCCAGGTGGGACTCAGCAGGCCATGAAGAACCAGAGACCAGCTCCACACCTGGAGGGCTTTATGGAGAGACAAATGTCCTCTGGCCAGCATGGCTGGAGGCAGGAGAGCCTGGTGGCCAGGAGTCAGGGGTCTGCACCTGGCCTTTTCATTTCCCTACCAGCTCTCTGTGTCTTTAGGTGCTTGTCTCTCTAAACCTCAGTTTCCTCCTCCTTAAGATGGAGATAAGGATATTCCCCAGCTTTCAGAGGTGGTATGGAGATCGGGTTCATTGGTCCCATGAGAAAATGCTGCAGGTGCTCATGTAGGGCTTGCAGTGAGAGCTCCTTAAATGAAGATGCAGTTATCCTACCCTGGGCGCCTGAGTCCCACACTTCACCCCAAACCCTCCCCACGCCAAGACCACCTTGAACTTGGCCACAGGGCTCCAGGCCCCTATGCCTAGAGAGAAGATGGGCAGACTTGGGGCTCAATGCTTTGCCTGGGACCCCTCCTCTTCTGCCCGCTTAGGCACTTGGGCCCCAGCATGGTTCCCCTTCCCACTAAGACTCTGCCCTCCCCACTAGCTGGACACCAGTGCAGGCAGTGGCAGGGGTGGGGGGTGGGGGGTGGAGCTGAGGATCATCCCAGCCACAGCAGCCCTGGGGGATGCATGGGACTCACCTGAGCTCCCAAGGACAAGGCCCTGTCATGGCCCTGTGAATGCATGAAGCAGGAACAATACCCAGAAAAAAGGGAAGCGGGACCAGTCCCTGGCTAGCAGGGGTGCTGACCTCTTCCTGGGGAGATGCTGGGGATGATGGAGACCACCCTGGGCACCTGCCTCAGGACTTCCACTGTGAGAGAGCTGTCTGTGAGAGTGTGCTTGCATTGACAGACAAACTGATGGAAGAGACAGAAGAACTCTGCCTTCAGCGGGAGCAGAGAGAGGTAGGTGCACAGGGAGGCCACTGTCACTCTGTCACTGCCTCCCCTTAATACTTAATAGCCTCGCTTGCTGTCTCCCAACACGTGCTTCCAGCATTAGGGAGAGACGCGGAGGCTGGGCACCCAGCGACTGGCTGGAACATCAGACCGGGCGGGGCCGGGAGCCCGGTGCAATGACAGTGCTTGCAACTGCTATAGATTCTTGGCAGGAAGTGCATTTCTCCTTGCCAACCCTCCAAAGGAAAGTAAAAAGGGGAGGTGACCATCTTCTAAGGAAGTTCTCCAAAAATTTTATAAAGCGGCTTGTCACAGAGATTCCCAGGAGGCTGTAATGGCCTGTGTTATCTATCAGGGGCTTCTGGCACTGTAGGGGTGATGGGTTTGATGATCTCAGAGGTTCCTTCATTCCCTGCCAACAATACAGTCCTGAGCAGGCTCATTGCTGACTTGAAGCTGCCTGTGGTTCAGGAGACTCTTGGCTTCATGGGAGCCACTGAAGTTCGCTTCATTTGAAACCTCTAGGCAGCACTGAGCCTGCCTATTCTGAGGAGTCTTTCTGACACCCGAAGGGCAGGGGGTGAGTACTAGTTGGCAGTATGGAATCCAGAGCCAGGCTCTCTGTGTTTGTATCTCCCATCACACTTGTGGCTGTGTGACCTCAGACAAATTATTTAACCTCTCTGCACATCAATATTCTCCTCTGAAAAATGACAATAATAGAACCCATCTTATTAAGGATGCTGTGAAGATTAAAGGTGTTACCTATAACTCGATCGGCACGTAAGACATGTTTATTGAATGTTTGTTGATATGCTCATGTTGATATTAATTACGGGCCCATCCCACATGTGAACTGCCTGAGGCAGAAGCTACAGAGTGGCTTGTGCAGAGGAGCCCACAGAGAGAGGCACCATTGATTCTACTTCTCTTTGCCTTGTCACTTTTCCTCGCTCCCAGGCCAGCTATGGAGCTTGGCACTTTGGGATGAATCAATGGGTGAATAACTTTGTTCTCTCGACTTTACATCTTGATTTTAATCCAGTAGGACAGTCCACCTTCATTTTTCTTCTAAAAATTTGTCAGTTTTTCGTGCCCATTTATTCTTCCAACTGGACTTAAGAGCCATTTTGTTGGTTACAAAACAAACACAAAAATCCACAGAGGATTTGTTCTTAGAGGTACGGATTTGAGGACTGTCATGTTGACCACAATGTCTCTTCCACCCCCCCCAAGGGTGGGGGCCTCCGTATCCCAGGCTTTCATCTAGATTTCATTAGAATGTTGGTATTTTCTCCATTCAGTCCTACACCTTTTAAGTGGGAATTTGGTGTGTTGTATGTCAGCACCTTGAAGACAGGTGAGCTGGGTGTGGTGGCTCACACCTGTAATCCTAGGTACACGGGAGCTGGGGCAGGAGGGTTGCCTGTTGAAGGTTCTGTCTCAAAAAAACAAAACACAACAAAATGTGATTTAGGAAGCCTGGGGTGGGGTGGGGTGACAGGCACGGCCTCCGGCAGGGGAAGAGACTTATCCATCAGAGAGGCTAAATCTGGGGCAGCAGTCGGCCGGAGGAAAATTTAGACACTCTATCTAGGTCTTTAGCCAGGAAATTAGGACAGCGGGGACCCACTGCACACAGGCCTCACTGGGTGCCACAGCACGTTGGAGGAAGGAGGCTGTCAGCAGTGAACTCTCTTTTTGGCGCATGATGGGTGTAAGCCCAGACCCGCTGGTGCCCACAGGGGAGGCTGCTCAGGCGGGCACGGGAGAAAGAACCAGGAGAGCTGGATTCCTTGTCCGTAGCATGTCTAGAGAGGAATAGGTTTCGGATTCTATTCCTGGATTCACCACTGAGTCACTCTGTCCAAGTTTTTCTCTCCTTTACTTTCTCATCTATAGGATGAGTCTGCCTGTCCCTTCTTCCTTCCCCATTTCATGGCAGGGCAGAGATTGGGGTGTGCTTTGGGCCACATAGAAAGGCCTTTGGTACAATGGACCAGTGATAAGATGAAGGTTCTTCTGATTTGTGACGTCTCAGGGGACAGCCTGCCCAAAAGGAAGTCTCAGGGACTGGATTCAAGAGACCTGGATGAGAGTCTCAGTTTTATGACTGACAGCATGAACTTGGGAATGTCAGTCGAAGCCTCTGATCTTCAGATTATCCATCTGTGATGTCTGATAAAAGAAATGCCAGCTCCAACCTTCCTCCTGGGTTGCAGTGAGGCTCAAGGGAACAGAATGTAGGTGCTTTGTGGAATGGAAAGGCCCAGTGTATGATGGCGGAGTCTGGCACCCTCCATGTGCAGAAAGGTGGGAGGACCACGAGTTCAAAGCCAGCCTCGGCAAAGTGAGTCACTAAGAAACTAAGTGAGACCCTGTCTCCAAATAAAATACAAAATAGGGCTGGGGATGTGGCTCAGTGGTTAAGTGCCCCTGGGTTCAATCCCTGGTACTAAAAAAAAAAAAAAAAAAAAAAAAAGTCATAGGTGAAATTAAAGTGTAAAAGAACAGAGCAAGCAGGCAGCTTGGGGTTCACAGCAAAATTGGATAGAAAGTATGGAGTCCTGCTGCCCCCACTTCCCCCTCTCTCCATGTCCCACACCACGGTGACAGTCATGTTATGATTGAGGGTCCTACACTGACACGACATTATCACCCAAAATTCATACTTTACATTAGGGTTCACACTTTTTTGGGGGGGTGGGTACTGGGGATTGAACTCAGGGGCATTCGACCACTGTGCCACATCCCCAGCCCTGTTTTGTATTTTATTTAGAGACAGGGTCTCACTGAGTTACTTACCAGCTCATCTTTGCTGAGGCTGGCTTTGAACTCACAATCCTCCTGTCTCAGCCTCCTGAGCTGTTGATTACAGGCATGCACCACCATGCCCAGCTTGTCAATGGACCTTTATTTTACTTATTTATATGAAGTGCTGAGAATCAAACCCAGTGCCTCACACATGCCAGGCAAGTGCTCTACCACTGAGTTACAGCCCCAGCCCTAGGGTTCACTCTTGGTGTTGTACATTCTGTGGATTTTGACAAATATGTAATGTCATGTAGCCACCATTGTAATATCATATAGAATAGTTTTGATGCCCTAAACATCCTCCATGCTCCAGATATTCATCTCTCCCTCCCCAATAACCCCTGGCAATCACTCATCTTTTTACTGTCTCCATAGTTTTGCCTTCTCCAGAATTTCATACACTTGGAATTATATGTTGTTTTTTCAGATTGGCTTCTTTCATTTAGTAATATGCATTTAAGTTTCCTTCATGTCTTTTTATGGTTTGATAGCTCATTTCTTTTTAGTGCTGAATAATATTGTCTAAAGGACATCTCAGTTGCTTCCAAGTTTTGGCAATTATGAATAAAGCTGCTATAAACATCCATTCATAGGTTTTCTTGTGGACATATATTTTCAGCTCATTTGAATGAGTAACAAGGCGTGTGATTGCTGGATCATATGGAAAGAGTATGTAAGTTTTGTAAGAAGCGGCTAAACTGTCTTCCAAAGTGGCAGTGCCACTTGGCATTTCCGTCAGAAGTGAATGAGAGTTCCTGTTGCTCCACACTTTGGCTAGTGTTCGGTGTTGCCAGTGTTTTGGATTGTGGCCATTCTCATAGATGTGTTGTGTTATCTCATTGTTGTTTGAATTTGCATTTACTTAATGACATAATAATGTTGAACATCTTTGCATATGCTGATTTGCCACCTATAGATCTTCTTTGGTGTCAGTTAAGGTCTTTTGCTCATTTTTTAAAAATGGGGTATTCATTTTCATATTAAGGTTTTTAAAAAAGCATTTTTAATTGTAGATGAACACAATACCTTTATTGTATTTATTTATTTTTATGCAGTGCTGAGGATCGAACCCAGTGCCTCACACATGCAAGGCAAGCATTCTACCACTGAGCAACAACCCCAGACCTTCATATTGAGTTTTAAGAGTTCTTTATGTATTTTGAGTAACAGTCAGTTATCAGATGTGTTTGCAAATATTTTCTCCCACTCTATGACTTGTCTTCTGAAAATCATACAGCCACTTTGGAAGATGGTTTAGCAGATTCTTACAAAACTGATATCCTTTTACCTTATCATCCAGCAATCACATTTCTTGACATTGTCTTTTACAGAGCAGGAATTTGTAATTTTAATGAAATCCAGTTCACTGTTTATTTCATGAATCATGCCTTTGATGTTGTATCTAAAAACTCATTGCTATACCCAAGGTCATCCAGATTTTCACCTATGCTGTCCTTTAGGAGTTTTATACTTTTATTAATTTTTGTAAAAGGTTTAAAGGTTATGTCTAGATTATTTTTTTTAATTTCTTGTTTCTTTCTTTCCTTTTTTTTTTTTTTTTTTTTTTTTGCATGTGGATGTCCAGTTGTTGCGGGGACATTTATTGAAAAGACTGTCTTTGCTCTGTTATATTACTTTTGCTCCTTTGTCATAGATAAGTTGACACTATTTATATGGGCCTATTTCTAGTCTCTTTATTCTGATCTATTGATTTGCCTGTTTTTTTCCCAATACCACATGGTTTTAGGTGTCATAGGTCTTCCAGTTCTTCTCTACTTTGTTCTCCTTCAATATTGAGTTGGGTATTCTGAGTCGCATACCTATTCATATAACATTTAGCATCAGTTTGCCAATATCCACAAAATGATGTGCTAGTATTTTGATGGGATTGTGTTGAATCTATAGATCAAGTAGGGAAGAAATGACACATGACAATATAGAGTTTTCCTATCCATGAACATGGAATATCTCTCCATTCTTCTTCCATATTTTTCATTAGAGTTTTGTAGTTTTCCACATAAATCTTGTACATTTTTAAAATTTAGATCTAAGTATTTTATTTTTAGGGGATGCTAATATAAGTGGGTATATATTTTTAATTTTAAATTCCACTTATTCACTATTGGTATATTGGAAAGCAATCGACTGTTTTCATTTGTTTGGTATAGGGAATTGAATCCAAGTCTTCATACGTGCTAGGCAAATACTCTACCACTGCATTACATCCCTAGAATTTTTTATTTTATTTTGAGACACGGTCTCACTATGTTGTGCAGGCTGACTCGAACTTGTGATCCTCCTCTCTCAGCTTCCCAAGTAGCTGGATTAAAGGTGTGTGCCACATAACTGACAGCAATTGACTTGTATACATTAACCTTGTAACAATGCTACAATTGCTTATGAGTTCCAGGAATTTGTGTGTCAATTTTCCTGGATATCCTACAGAAATAATCATGTCATCTGTGAAAAACGATGGAGTTATTCTCTCTTTCCAATCTGCATGCTATTTATTTCTTTTTCTTGTCTTACCAATTATCTAGGCCTTCTGGAACTTTGTTGTAAAGCAGTAGTGAGAAGGAACATCCTTGCTTTATTACTGATCTTAGAGGAAATGCTTCTAGTTTATCACCATTAAATATGGTGTCAGCTATATGTTTTTTTTGTAGATATTCTTAATCAAGTTGAGAAAATTCCCTTCTATTCCTAGTTTGCTGAGAGATTTTATTGTCAGCAAGTACTGGACTTTGTCAAATGATTTTTCTGCATATGTTAATATGATCATGTGGTCTTTCTTCTTGAGCCTGTTGATGTGATTGATTACATCAATTTATTTTCAAGCATTGAACTAACTTTGTATACCTGGGGTAAATCCCACTTGGACATGTTGTATAATTCCTTTTATGCATCGTTTGATTCAATTTGCCAATACTTTGTTGAGGATTTTTACATTGATGTGAGTGATGATATTGGTTTGTATCCTCCTTTTCCTGTCATGTCTTTGTTGAGTTTTGGTACTAGGGTTATGCTAGCTTCATAAAATAAGTTAGAAAGTATTTCCCCTGCTTCTGTCTTCTGGAAGAGATTGTGGAAAACTGACATAATTTCTCTCTTAAATTTTGGTGAGATTCACTAGGGGACTCATCTGGGTCTGGTATTTTCTGTTTTGGAAGATTATTAATTATTGATTCAATTTCCTCAACAGACATAGGTCTATTCAGATTGTCTGTTTCTTCTTGTGTGAATTTTGACAGATTCCTTTTAAGGAAGTGGTCCATTCATTTAGGTTATCAAATTTGTGGGCATAGAGTTGCTCATATATTCTATTATTATCATTTAAAAAATTTAGTTATACATGGACACAATCCCTTTATTTTATTTATTTATTTTTATGCAGTGCTAAGGATTAAACCCAGTGCCTCACATGCTCTTATCATTGAGCTACAACCCCAGCCCCTTATTTATTTATTTAGGGGTACTGGGGATTGAACTCTGGGGCATTTGACCACTGAGCCACATCCCCAGCCCTATTGTGTGTTTTATTTAGAGACAGGGTCTCACTAGGTTGCTTAGCGCCTTGCTGTTGCTGAGGCTGGCTTTGAACTTGCGATTCTCCTGTCTCAGCCTCCCGTGCCGCTGGGATTATAGGCATGTGCCACTGTGCCCAGCCCCAGCCCCTTTTATTATCCTTTTAATGTCCATCTTGTCTGTAGTGATATCTCCTTTTCCCCAATTCTACTTCTGATATTAGTAATTTGTGTCTTTGCATTTTTTATTAATTAGCTCAGCTTATGGAGTTTATTGATCTTTTCAAAAACCCAGATTTTGGTTTTCTTGATTTCCTTTATTTATTTCCTATTTCCAATTTCACTGTTTTTTTTTTTATTTGTTTTTTAGTAAGGGGGATTGAACCCAGGGTCTTACACATGCTAAGCAATTATCCTACTATTGAGCTAGCTACATTCCCATTTATTTTTATTTTTTTGAGACAGGATCTCACCTTGTTGCCAGGCTAGCCTTGAACTTGTGATTCTCCTATCCAAGCTTCTGCTGGGATTACAGGTGTGCATCACCTTGCCCAGTTTTTCATTATCCTTCTGTCATTTATTTCTAGTGCAATTCCATTGTGGCTTAATAGAAAACATTGGATGATTTTCTATTCTTTTAAATTTGTTAAGGGCTATCTTATGGCCTATTTCTCATAGTTCTAGATGCCCGCAACACAGGTTTTATTCTGAGCCCTCTTCTATTGGTGTGTAGGCAGCTGCCATCTCACTGTGTGCTTCTTGTACAGACACAAGGAGAAACAAAGAGCTAGCTCTGTAGTGTCTCTTGTGCAATCAGGAGAGTCCCACATAACTTCATCTAATCCTACTTACTTCCAAAAGATCATATATTTACACAGTGGAAATTAGTGCTACAAAATTCAACAAATAAATCTTTTAGAGAACTCCAACATTCAGTGCATAACAGATGCCAATTAAATCCAGTTGTTGAGTTAAACTATGTCTGTATAGACTTTTTACCTACTTCTCTGTCAATTTATGATAGATGGTGTCAAAGTCTCTAATTATATTGGTGGATCCATTTATTGCCACTTTCAATTTTATCAGTCTTTTTCTCATGTATTATATTTTGATGCTCTGTTTTGGGAGCATACATATTAAATATTGCTATATCTTCACGGAGTATTGACCGCTTTATCATTACATAATGCCTCTTGCCTCTTACACCCACTCCTGCAGTTCTGGGGATTAAACCCAGGGCCTCGTGCATGATAGATAAGCACTTTACCACTTAGCTACACCCCAGCCCATGTAATGCCTCTTTTTATTCTTGATGACTTTTCCAGCTTCTTTTTAAGAAGTCTGCTTTATCTGAAATTAGTATAGTTATTCCTACTTTCTTTTGATAACTGTTAGTATGGGTATATCTTTCTCCATCTTTTGCTTGTAATCAATATGTGTTTTTATATCTAAAGTGAGTTTCTTGAGCTGGGGATGTAGCTCACTCATAGAATGCTTGATTAACATGTATGAGGCCCTGGGTTCAATCCCCAGTTCCACCACCAAAAGAAAAGAAAAGAAAAGGATTAATTAATTTTAATCCATTAAAATGGATTCTTGTGGACAATAGATATATTGAATTTTTTTTAATCCATTCTGATAATCTTTGCTTTTTAGTTGCTGTGTTTAGGTCTTTGACATATAAAGCGACATTCAATATAGTTGAATTGATATCTATCATATTTGTTCCTGTTTTCTGTTTATTACACTTGTTATTTATTCCTTTTTTCTATCCCCAGTACTGGGGATCAAATCCGGGGCCTCACTCATGCTGGGCAAGTGCTCTACCGCTGAGCTACATCCTCAGCCCTATTTGTATCTATTTTGTCTTCCGCACATTTTCTTACTTCTGTGATTTTAATTGTGTTTTCCTTTTTGCTCTTTCTAGTACAGGGGATTGATCCAGAGGTACTTTTACCATGAAGCTATATCCCCAGTCTTTGTTATTTTTTATTAATCACTGTTGCCCCAAACTGTGATCCTCCTGCCTCAGCTTCTCCAGTCACTGGGATTATGGGCATGCAACATCATGCCCAGCTTAATTGTGCATTTTATATGATTCAGTTATTTTTTTAAATTTCATTGTCAATGGACCTTTATTTTATCTATTTATTTTTACATGATACTGAGACTCAATCCCAGTGCCTCATATATGCTAGGCAAGCACTCTACCATTGAGCAACAGCCCAAGTCCATAATTCCATATTTTCTACTTTCTTAACACACCAATTTTACTTTTTAAAAATTAGTGGTTACCCTAGAGTTTGCAATACACACTTACAACTAACCCAAGACAATTTTCAAACAGCACTCTTCCTAACTCCTCCCTCCCATCCCTTGTAACATTTTTGTCATTCATTTCACTTATATGTAAGTGCATATAAGCATCATCTATTCAGTCTCTGATGCTGTTTATTAATATAGATCTGAGTTTCTGACCAGTATTATTTTCCTTTTCTCTGAAGAACTTTTTAAACATTTCTTGCAAAGCAGATCTACTGGCAAAAATCTATTTTCATTTGTCTAAGAAGATCTTTATTTTTCCTTTCTTAGCTGTAGATGGACACACTATCCTTTATTTATTTATTTAGTTTTATGTGGTGCTGAGGATCGAACCCAGTGCCTCACACATGTGAGACAAGCACTCTACCACTGAGCTAAAATCCCAACCCCTTTCCTTCACTTTTAAAGGATAATTTTTCAGGAGACAGAATTCTAGGTTGGCCTTTTTTTCTCTCTCTCTCTCTCTCAATGCTTTAAACATTTCACTCCACACTCTTCTTGCTTGTATGGTTTCTGAGAAGTTCAAAGTCATTCTTATATTTATTCATCTTCACTCTTCTGTAGGTAAGGTGTGTGTGTGTGTGTGTGTGTGTGTGTGTGTGTGTGTGTGTGTGTGTGTTTTCTGGCTTCTTTGAAGATTTTTTCTTTGTCTTTGATTTTGTGAAGTTTGAATACGACATGGCTAGATGTAGTGAGGTTTTTCTTTTTCTTTCTTTTTTTTTTTGTCTTACATTTATCCACTTTTGTTCTCTGAGCTTCTTGGAACAGTGGTTTGGTTTCTGATAATAATTTGGGGAAATTCTCAGTATTTATTGCTTCAAACATTGCTTCTGTTCCTTCTGTTTTTTCTCCTTCTGGTATTCCCATTACACATATATTACACTTTTTGCAGATGTCCCACAATTTTTAGATGTTCTGTTCTTTTTTTTTTCCTCTAGTCCCTTTTCTCTTTTCTTTTGAGTTTGGGGAGTTTCTACTCTCAAGCACAAAAGTTCTTTCTTCAGCTGTGTCCAGTTTACTAATGATTTCATCAACGTATTCATCATTCTGTCATAGTGTTTTTGATCTCTTGCATTTAAAAAAAAACTTTCTTAGAATTTCCAATTTCTACTTAACTTTATCCATCCATTTTCCATGTCTGTTTTTCCCATTAAAGCCTTAGCATATTAATCTTGGATTTAAAAAAAATTTTTTTAGCTATACATGGACACAATGTCTTTATTTCATTTATTTATTTTTATGTGGTGCTGAGGATTGAACCTAGGGTCTCACACGTGAGAGGCACGCGCTCTACCGCTGAGCCACAACCCCAGCCCGATGTTTTTGTTTTTAATTAGGGGTCTGATAATTCTACATTTCTACTATATCCAGCTCTGACTTTGATTCTTATTCAGTCTTTTGCAACTGTGTTTTGCCTTTTAGTATGCCTTGCAATTGTTTGTTGAATGCCAGACATAGTGTGCTAAGGAAAAGGAACTGTGGTACATAGGCTTTTGTGGTGCAGTGGTCAGGTGTGTGTGTGTGTGGGGGGGAGCAGTCTATAGTCCTGTGATTAAGTTTCATTCCTTTAATGAGGCTGATCCCCTGTATTGTGGATGTCACAAGTGTTTCTCAGTGTCTACCCTGCACCTCCAGCCTCTTAGATGGGACAAGATGACTATAGTGAGCTGGAGTTGGGAATTTTCTTCCTTCAGACAGGTGAGGCTCTGATGCAATTCCAGCAGGTCAGACTCTAGTAAAATCATTTCCCCTCGAGCACAGGACTTGTTAGGAAGAATAGAATAATTTTTATTTGCTATATTGCATTCAAATATAGTATTAAAATCAATTTCACCTCTTAAAAAAAGAGAATAGAATGCTTTGTTGTATTTCAACATTTCTCTTGATGCAAATATCATGGTATTTTTCTTCTAATATTCCCTGTAAAATTTGGTAGAGTTATTGGAGATAAAACTCACAAAAGTGTGCAGGGAGCCCTAAGTCTGGAGCCTGGTGGGGTTTTTAACACTAAAACTTGTCCATATGAAGCCTTCAGCAATTCATCAGCTACAGTTCAGGTTTTCCTACCTCTGTATTGGTTCCCTGTGAGTTTTTTTGCTGATGTTTTTCTGCTCTGTTCCTGTGGTTTTCTCCAATTTCGGGTTTAGTAGTTCATTCCGTGACATCATTCCTCTGAAAGATCTAAGAAGAGAGGCTGATTTTTCAGTTTATCTTTTTATGTATTTGATGGAGTAGCAACTTCTAAGTTCCTTACATTCTGGACTGGAAACTAGAATTGCCCAGTTGTCTTTCCTTTTCCTCTTTAACAGTGCCTACAGCTTCTTTCCTAGTGATGGAAATCATGCTCTTGTAGAAAACTTGGAAAATATGAATTTATCCTTAGACCCACAATTGATGGATAATTATTGTCAGCTTTTAGTGTTTTGCATTTGTCTATTTTCTACTATGTCGGTCGTCTTCTTCTCATTTTTCTCCTCTTCCTCCCTCCTACCCTTCTTCTTCCTTATTCTTCTTTTCTTTTTTGTGGTGCAGAGGATTGAATCAAGGGTCTCATGCATGCTAAACTCAAACTCTACTACTGAGCTACTCTTCCTGCTGTATGTATTATTTTTATATTTTAAACATAATGAGGAGGATGCCAGATATTCAGTTTATGGCCTACTTTTTCATTATGCCTGTTATCATAACTTCATTAATATTATACCTTTGCCATGCCATTTAACATTCCTTGAAAATATTGATTTTAATGGCTCAGTACTGATTCATCCTATGTGACGCTTCATATCTCCTATTTTTGAACATTTTAGGCCATTTACACAATTATAAATTATGCCACAATGAATCCTTGTGCATAGATCTTGTTTTACTTTTCTAATTATTTCCTTAGGATAGATTACAATTCAGTAAAATTACTAAGTAAAAAGACAAGAACTTTAATGGCTCTTGATGCACATTGCCAAATGCTTTCCAAAAAATATGTACCAATTTATATTCCCATCAGCAGTGTATGGCTATTTCCATTTTGTTTTTTTTTTTTTTAAAGGAATAGTGTCTTTTTTTTTAAACAGAGAGAGAGAGAGAGAGAGAGAATTTTTTTTTAATATTTATTTTTCAGTTTTCAGCGGACACAACATCTTTGTTTGTATGTGGTGCTGAGGATCGAACCCGGGCCGCATGCGTGCCAGGCGAGCACGCTACCGCTTGAGCCACGTCCCCAGCCCCGGCTATTTCCATTTTGAGTCCCTCCTTCATCTTTTACTAGCTGTATGACTTTGAACAAGTTAGGTAACAGCTTGTTCCTGTGTTTTTCCCATCTGTAAATTGACAATAGTAATACTCATACTTGTTTTGAGTATTAAATAACTTAATGCACGTAATGTGCTTAGAGCAGTAAGTTCACAGTAAATTCTAGGCATTGTTTTTTTTTTTTTTAATTTACTTCTTTAGTGGTAGTTTGACACAATACCTTTATTTTTTTTATTTATTTTTATGTGGTGCGGAGGATCAAACCCAGGGCCTCCCACATGCTAGGCAAGCGTTCTACCACAACCCCAGCCCTCTAGGCATTGTTATCATGTATCAACATCTATGTTTGAAGTCCCTTTTCTGTTCTTTTGAGTAGATGTCCATTCTTTTTCTTTTTTCAGTGTTGAGGATTGAACCCAGGGAGATTTTACCATGGAGCTACATCCCTAGCCCAGCCCCTTTTAATTTTTTATTTTTGAGTCAGAGGCTCTCCAAATGGCCTAGGCTGGTCTCAAATTTGCAATCCTTCTGCCTCAGCCTCCTAAGGAGCTGGGCTCACAAGTATGCACAATAGTTCCTGGCAATTGCTGTCTACTCTTGAAAAGATACTCCACAGTTTGAATGTATTATACTAATCAATACTTATTAAACACGTACTATGGTGCAAGCAAATTGTATGGACGAGTTCATGCAATCCTCGCATTGACCTAAGAGGCCTCATTTCAGAGGATGCTGCCTGTTCTTCCCTTCTCTCTGCACTAGATCATAAGGCAGTTCAGGCCTCACTCCCTAACTTTTTTGTGCCCTAAGTTGATCCCTCCAGCCCCTTCTCTCTATTGAGTTCCATTCCCTTCTACCCAGCCATTAATTTTACATCTCCAGACATATGTCCAAAGAGACCACAAACACAGAGTGTCTAAGACCAAATCCATGATCTTCCCCAGCAGAGCTGGCGGGCTTCTGGTACTTCCTGTCTCAGGGAATGCACAACAATTAACAGATTGTGCAGGTCAGACACTTGGTGTCATGCTGCACCCTGTCCTCCCTCCCTCCTCCCTTCTCCACCTCACTCCCTAATTCTGCTAGAGTTATCCTCCCCCCAGGCCTGGAATTCACTCACCAGGCCACTTTCATCTCACTGCTGAGCTCTGTACCCACTAGGTACTAGGTCTTGGCTTGGACTAATGCACTGGGCTCCTTAGACTCTTTCCTCCATGTTGCAGCCAAAATCACTGTTTAAATGGAAATTAGGTCATGTTACCGACCATCTTCTCCTGCTTCCTGCTCAAAACCTTCATTGCTGCTTCTTCTTATTCTTTAAAGACTTTCCTGTCTTTTTAAAAAATATGTATTTTAGTTGTTGATGGACCCTTATCTTATATATTTATATGCGGTTCTGAGAATTGAACCCAGTGCCTCACACATGCTGGGCAAGCACTCTACCACTGAGCCACAACCCCAGCCCCTTCATTGCTTCATCTTCCTTAAGAGAAAAGTCCAAAATTCTCAGCATAGTCCAAGGTCCTGCATGGTCTAGATTCTGTCAGCCCCTCCAGCCTCTTTCCACTGTGTTTACTCTCACTCCGGGCCCGGCCGTAGGGGCCTCCCTTCATTTTTTCTCACAGGGTCTTTGCATATACTGTTCCTTCTGCCTGGAATGCTCTTCTCTCTCTCTCCTATTTATTCACCTTGGTCAGTCAGTTTAAGAATCACCTGATCATCCTCTCCCCTGACCTACTCCCACTTTGGACAGCTTTCCATAGAACTGGGTCCTGGTCCTGCATACCATGTCTTTTGGTCAGACTCTAATGTGTCTGATTCTTTTAGTAATATTTGGGTTTTGCATCTGATCTAAAATCTTGCTCTAATTCTATTAATAGCTGTACAAGATGATAAACTCCATGTGAGCATCTCCTTATCCTCAGTGCTCAGCCTGGCAGGTATTTGACACATATGAAGCACTCAATATATATGTATAGCATCGATAAATAGAAATAGAAGGTTAAATTTTCACCGGGATTTTTGCTGGAATCCCTTTGAGCCTGTAAATTATTTGCAAAGCATCTTTACTGTATTAATTCTTCCTAATTGGGAGCCTATGTCACGGCGTTCTTTCCAAGAGTATAATTAGTTCTACGGAGGACTAGAAATCATGTCCTGTGAAGCACAGCAAAGAGGAATTGTTTGGCTTGAGGAGAGGAGACTCGGGAACATAAAAGCTCTTTTAAATACTTGAAGGGAAAAGAAATTAGTCTTGTTCTATGGTCCCAATGGGGTGAGAAGTCAGACACATTGAAGAAGTTGGGAGGCGGATAAATCTTGGCTCAAATGAAACTGGTAAGTGAAATGGCCTGTCCCCTTCTCTAGGTATGCTGGAGCAACATGAAATGGTCAGGTGTAAGCTGCTGCCCTTGACCTTGGCAAGGGACTGTCCACTAGCTCTTATTCTGTTTGGCAAGAGGTTGTCAGCTAGCTCTTACCTTCTGGTCTGGGATCCACAGCTTCATAGCTGAGGAGAGAGGCTGTGAGGAGGAAGATGTGACTGAGACGGAGAAAGGTCAGGGGTCCAGTAGCTGCTGAAGGGAGGGAAAGTTTGGGCAAAGGACAGATATGGCTTAAGGGGTTTTGGAGAGGACATTTTGTTGTATAAATGAGGTGTAACTCTCACTGCAGTCCCACCAAGATTTCAACAAAATCTATCATTTATTAATGCACTTATATTTGTGGCTTTCAGAGAATGACAGTCCTGGGCCTTCCAGGGGGTAGAATTTGTAAGAAAGATCTTTTTATCAGTCTGTTCAAAGGTGAAATGGCCTATAATCCCAGCAACTCCAGAGGCTGAGGCAGGAGTATTGTGAGTTCAAAGCCAGCCTCAGCAACTTGGCAAGGCTCTAAGCAACTCAGTGAGATCCTGTCTCTAAATAAGATACAAACAAGAAAGGCTGGGGATATGGCTCAGTGGTTAAGTGCCTTTGAGTTCAATCCTTGGTACCAAAAAAAAAAAAAAAAAAAAAGGAGGCTGTCTAAAAAAGGGGCAAATTTCTTATCATGAGTGATTTCCGGGGGCTGGAGATGTGGCTCAAGCGGTAGCACACTCGCCTGGCATGTGTGCGGCCCGGGTTCGATCCTCAGCACCACATACAAACAAAGATGTTGTGCCCGCCGAAAAACTAAAAATAAATAAATAAAGAAATTTTCTCTCTCTCTCTCTCTCTCAAAAAAAAAAAAAAAGAGTGATTTCCTGTCACTCAAGTGGAGGTTGGCCAGAAAACCAAGCAGGGGATTTAACCATCTGATGAAGACTGAATTTCCTGTAAAGTTGCTTTGACCCTGAGGGCTCTGATTCATAGGCACCCTTCCTCTGGCCCTTTCACACAGCAGTGAACACTGCCTGGGCCCAGGTAGTTACTGACTCAGGTAGAAAAGGCATCACATTGCATGCCTGGGGCTACAGAGGGAGGGAGGAAAGAAGAAAAGCTAAATGATCCGTTTGCCTTATTGTTTCTTTCTTTCTTTTTTTTATTGGTTGTTCACAACATTACAAAGCTCTTGACATATCATATTTCATACATTAGATTGAAGTGGGTTATGAACCCCCAATTTTACCCCAAATGCAGATTGCAGAATCACAACGGTTACACATCCACAATTTTACATAATGCCTTGCCTTATTGTTTCTTGGTGAATTGATTTCACTTTCTGGTTGTTGGAGGCATAGCTGGGGCCTACAGGCATCATGAGGCACTTGAGTGCTAGGTAGGGAGGAATGGGGCTTTAATCATTTACCCTCCCCATTTTCAACTACATGAAGATATCCTAGCATAATATTAGGTAAGGGGAAATATTTGCAAGTTGAGTTTTAAAGAAAGGGGCTTTCCAGGGAAGGACAAGCTGAGGTTGTGAGGTGGGGTCCTCTAGCTGGATCCTGGGTGGGATTTGTTGGTGGGGGGCGGGTACCAGGGATTGAACTCAGGGACACTCAACCACTGAGCCACATTCCCAGCCCTATTTTGTACTTAATTTAGAGACAGGGTCTCACTGAGTTGCTTAGCTCCTCACTTTTGCTGAGGCTGGCTTTGAACTTACGATCCTCCTGCCTCAGCCTCCAGACTGGATGATCATTTTTGAAGTAGCAGAAGTTTTGGAACCTATAAGAACCAGGTGCCCTTGTGGGTTTTTCCCCCCAGTGATGTTTGCAGCTTGAAATCTCCCAGGTCTCTTCCATAGCAGGCAGAGGCCATCAGAGAGGGAATCAGTTAGGTTTGTCACATCTGAGGCCAGAGAGGTTTTTCATCATGAGTCATATTGTGTCACTACTGAGGATTTATTAAAATAAGGGGGAGGGGCATCAAACTTCTTTGAAGCACTGAATTTTACTTTTATTAAAAAGGGAGGGTCTACATGAATAAATGTTTAATGTATTTACATGGTGTCTGTATACAGCATGTTGTGTGTGTGTGTATGTATGTATATATATATATATACACACACACATACATACACACCCAGGTGAGGCTATGGCTACTGCCCCAAAACACAACACCAAAACATCAGCAGCCTTTAACAGCACATCTGTATTTCTCACTCAGCTACGTGGGTCAGCTGGAGGCTCTGCTCCATGGGTCCTCACTCCTAAGGACCCAGGTTAAGGGAGCCCCCACCATTTGCAGTGACACTAGGTGCCAGGGGGAAGGAAACAGCATGTTATGCACTGTACCTTAAAGGCATCTGCCTGAACATGACACACTTCTGCTCACAGTCCGTTGGCCTTAGCCAGTCCTGTGGGCTCGCCTGACTGTAGCAGGTATGCTGCAGCTATGCATGTGCCTAGGAGGAGCATCAGAATCCCAGTAAGCAGCCTAGGTGACATTTGGCAAACTGAGGTCTGTTGGAAACCTGTGCTCCACACCAGAAGTGCTGTTAATGGTTCAGTGGGAAAGGAATAACAACTATCTGTAAGGTATTTAGGAATTGAGGTCAAGTGGTCTGGAATCAGACTCTTTCCTTCTCTACATCTTCTCAAAGCCAATGGCCACTTCTCCCTCTAGGCAGCCCCACCCCCTGGGAGAGTTTCCCTTATACTCGTGAATAAAACCCCAGGTGAAAATGAGCTTGTAAATTGGAGCTGGAAGGTGAGAAATTGGATGTAGAAATAATATCCTCCCAGGTTACAAAACATGGAGGAACAAAGCCATTGTCACAAAAGTCCTTCAAGCCAAACTTCACATACAGTGTACCCCACAATTTATCACCTGCCATGGAACCCCCGAAAAACATCTGTGGGGAACTCATACTTGATGGGTAAACACTCGGGCTTGCAGACTTTCTTGAAGGAACTTATCTGGTCCCCTGGGACCTGTCCTGGGTTGTCTAGCTCCCCAGCCCTTGGCACTAAACAGAGGAACGCTATAGGCACCTGGCTCAGATGCCTCAGGAAAAAAAGAGTCATTATTCTCTGACTTTGGAGTTGGGAATGGCTTTTCTATGTCACTTCTAACTCACATCTGCATAGAAATGGAAATGCGTACTCCCCACTTTTCCCCTCTAGTCTCAAGGGTCAGCCAACCTCATCTTAGGGTATTCATGACTGGAACTCCCCACAGAGCAGACATCCAACATTATAATCATATCTGTATGGACAGGACACACTCTCGGCTCATTTCCAAACCCCACCTTCAGCTTGCTAACTTTTCATAGGCCAAGTTCACCAAAGATTTGGGGTGGTTGAGACTGTGTGTCATTGGGTGGGGACAGGGCTCCTCAGAGCTTAAATACAAGCCTGGTGTAGCCTAGGTCCCAGACTTAGTTAAATTCCAGAAGGTCCCCTGGGTTAGGGTGGGGCCTTCCGACCTCAGAGGTCCCTTGCCCACTGTGACCCTTCTCTTTCTCTCTGGTTCTCTTCAGGAGCTTGAGCGTCTGAACCAGGTGCTGGAAGCCGAGAAGCAGCAGTTTGAGGAGGTGGTACAGGAGCTGAGAGTGGAGCAGGAGCAGATCAAGAGGTGGTGGTGGTGCCCAGGAGGGGCTGGGAAGGGGTAGCCCTGGCTTAGGGCAGGCAGAGCCATGTTCGGCCCAGCCTGGAGAGGTCTCCACACAGGAGACACCTTCACACAGGAGACACCTCTGCTGACTTGGTTTGGGTTTCTCTTCCCAATGCTCCAGGACTTGGGTATGCCCAGAGGATGCTATAGATGCTTTTGCCTATTGATAATGACCTTTTGCAATGCTGTGAATTGAAGCAGGAGGCATGAGTGAGGGCAGAGAGGCCTTCCTCTAGTCTCCACAAATGCCCCTACTCCAGCTGTCAGAGACAAGCTGGCCAAGCCTATGGGTGCTACTAGCCAAGACCCCCAGTG